>NC_138860.1:64265495-65465495 GCF_965194805.1 Balaenoptera borealis | reverse complement strand
CCGCATCTTAATCTTCTGCCATCTTCTTTACCTCTCTGAAACATTTTTGGAGGTTGGATTTGCATGTGGCTAATAATTCCTTATACTGAGCATTAGGCATGTCCTTTTTTTTCTTTTCCTTCTTTTTTTAAAGAGTGAGTACAACTTCTCTCTTCATATTGACTTCTTGAAAAATTTGTCATGTGTTGAATTTTCTTGCCTATTCCCTAACCCAGGGCATTTTTTGAGGGCAGGTGACATTTACAGCCCTGCACTCCTTGTGACTATTAAGCAACCATTAGCATTGGGTTTAAAGCTGCTGTTGTGGGAAACAGCCACAAGGGGGCAGCATTATTATGTTCTCAATTCTTGTTACTAGGGCAACAGAGTCTTCCTGGAGGTAGTATTCTGAGGTTGTAAATTAGAGTGGAATGTGCTGGGACAATCCCCCAATAGTTTATGTCTCCTTACTTAGGTTTGTTTTTAAAATTTAATTTCTATTTCTTATCAGAGTAAATTTGATTAGAGTGTTGTGATTGGCTGTACAGAATCTGCTCAATGTTTCATACATATGTCTGTTCATCTTCGGATCCTGTTACCGTGTATGTTATTACAGAACGTTGAGTAAACCTCCCTTGGTATTTGGTAGGTGTTTTGTCATTATATATTTTATATGTATTGGTGACTATATAATTCATATAGTTTATATGTTATATGTTTATATACATTTAACATATATTAGTATATGTATGTTAGCCCCATAGTCTTAATTTATCCATCCTCCCACCTTTCATTTTGCCTAACCATTAGTTTGTTTTATAAGTCTGTGAGTGTCTTTTTCTGTGGAAATATGTTCATTGGTAGCAATCTTAGGATAACATGTATAAATGATATCATAGGATATTTGTCATTCCCTTTTGACTTACGTAACCTAATATGATTATTTCTAGGCTCATCTGTAGTTCTGAAAACGGCATTGTTCATTTTTCTCCCGAGGCTACTATTCCGTTCGGTACGTGTACCACTTCTTCTTTGTCCATTTATCTGTTGATGGACATTTTGTTTGCTTCCATGTGATGGCTATTGTAAATACTACTGCAATACACGATTTTCCATCCCGTGTCTCTTAGATTCTGGCTTTCTCAGGTGACAGGCCCTATAGTGGGCCTTCCGGATCATATGGTGACTCAATTTTTCCTTTAAACGCACTGCCATTCTGTTCCTATTATTGCCTGTTACCGGTTTACATCCCAGTTAGACCGAGAGGTTACGCTATTCTCCACAACTTCTTCAACATCTATTGTTTGTTGACTTTTTGCTGATGGTCATTCTGACTGGTTTGACCTGATACCTTCCTGTAGATTGGATTTGCATGTGTCTAATAATTCCTGATGTTCTGCGTTTATCAATGTCCTTTTCATGTTTTTTAAGATTGAGCTAAACTTACAACTTCAAATTGCCTTTTTGAAAAATTTGTCGCATTTGGATTTTTTTGGCCATTCCCTACGCCAGGACATTTTTTGAGGGCATGAGTCATTTACAGCCCTGTGAATATTAGTGATCATTAGCAGTAGATTGAAAGCTGCTGTTTGTGGAAACGGCCTTAGGGTGGCAACATTTCTACGTTGCCAACTCCGCTTGCTAGGGAAACAGGACTTTGCTGCAAGTTGTGCTTTTAGGTTGCAACTTAGAGTGGAATGTGGCCAGACAAACCCCCATAAGTTTTAGCCACCTTAATTCTTGTTTGTGTCTTTAAGTTGTAGTTTTTATCAGAGCAAATTTGATTGAAAAATGTCTTTTGTTCTAGGTGTACAGAATATTGTTCATTTAGACATATACATATATCTATTGCTCTTTGGGTCCTTTTCGATGTAGGTTATTACAGAGTGTTGAGTAGACCACTCTTGGTATTCCATAGGTCTTTGGGGATTAAATAGTTTATATGTATTAGTATAAGTGTGTTAACCCCAATATCCTAATTTATCCATTCCTCACACCTTTTCTTTGGCTTAACCGTAAGTTTGTCTTCTCAATCTGAGATTGCCTTTCTCTATGGAAATATGTTCATTTTTATGAATTTTCAGATAACATAAGTGATATCATAGGGCATTTGTAAGTTTAGCTCAATCTTAAAAAAATGAAAAGGACATTGAAAAATGCAAAACATCAGGAAATATTAGACGCATGCAAATCCAATCTACACAAAGGTATCATCTCACAGCAGTCAGAATGACCATCAACAAAATGTCAACAAACAATACATGTTGAAGAAGTTGTGGAGATTAGCGTAAATTCTCGGTCTAACTGGGAGGTATACTGGTAACAGCCAATAATAGGAACAGAATGGCAGTGCGTTTAAAGGTAAAAACTGAGTCACCATATGATCCGGAAGGCCCACTATTGGGACTGTCACATGTGGGAGCCAGAATCAAAGAGACAGGGGATGAAAAATCGTGTATTGCAGCAGTATTTACAATAGCCAAGACATGGAAGGAAACAAAATGTCCATCAACAAATAAATGGACAAAGAAGAAGTGGTATACACACCGAATGGAATAGTAACCTCGGGGAAAAAATGAACAATGCCGTTTTCAGGACTACAGATGAGCCTAGAAATAATCATATAAGGTTAAGTAACTCAAAAGGGTATGACAAATATCCTATGATATCATTTATACATGTTATCCTAAGATTGCTACCAATGAACATATTTCCACAGAAAAAGACACTCACAGACTTATGAAATAAACTAATGGTTAGCCAAAATGAAAGGTGGGAGGATGGGTAAATTAGGACTATGGGGTTAACATACATATACTAATGTATGTTAAATGTCTATAAACATATAACAGATAAACTATATAAATTATATAATCACCAATACCTTTAAAATATACATTCTGTAATCACATACATGGTAACAGGATCCGAAGATGAACAGATATAGGTATGAATCATTGAGCAGATTCTGTACAGCCAGACAATCAAAACACTCTAATCAAATTTACTCAGATAAGAAATAGAAATTAAATTTAAAAACAAACATAAGTAAGGAGACATAAACTTCTGGGGGCTTGTCCCAGCACATTCCACTCTAATTTACAACCTCGGAACACGACCTCCAGGAAGACTCTGTTGCCCAAGTAACAAGAGTTGAGGACGTAATAATGCTGCCGCCTTGTGGCTGTTTTCCACAAACGCAGCTTTAAACCCAGTGCCAATGGTTGCTTATATAGTCACAAGGACTGCAGGGCTGTAAATGAGACACGCCCTCAACAATGCCCTGGGGTAGGGACTAGGAAAGAAAATTCAACACATGAGAAATTTTTCAAGAAGTCAATAAGAGGAGGGAAGTTGTACTCACTCTTTAAAAAAAGGAAAAGAAAAGAAAGGACATGCCTAAAGCTCAGTATAAGGAATTATTAGCCACATGCAAATTCAAATTCAAAAAGGTTTCAGCTCACACCAGTCATTTCCATCAGCAAAAAGTCTACAAACTATAAATGCTGAAGGGGTGTTAGAGAACTGTGTACCTTCTAGCTGCTGGTGGGATGTAAACTGGTAACAGCACTAACACAAACTGAATGGAGCTGCTTGAAAAGGTAAAAATTGAGCTACCATATGATGCGGCAGGGCACCTTTTGGGCCTATAACTTAAGACCACCAGAATCGGAAAGACAGATGCAGGCAAATGTGCACTGCAACAATATTGAAATACGAAGACATGGAAGGAAAAAAAAAGTCCATAAACAGATGAATGGACAAAGAAGAAGAGGTATATGGACAGAATGGAAGAGTAGCCTGAGGAAAAAAATGAACAATGCCGTTTTCAGGACTACAGTTGAGCCTAGAAATAATCATATAAGGTTAAGTAAGTCAAAAGGGTATGACAATAATCCTATGATATCATTCATACATGTTATCCTAAGATTGCTACCAATGAACATATTTCCACAGAAAAAGACACTCACAGACTTATCAAATAAACTAATGGTTAGCCAAAATGAAAGGTGGGAGGATGGGTAAATTAGGACTATGGGGTTAACATACATATACTAATGTTATGTTAAATGTATATAAACATAAAACAGATAAACTATATGAATTATATAATGACCAATACCTTTAAAATATACATTCTGTAATCACATACATGGTAACAGGATCCGAAGATGAACAGACATATGTAGGAATCTTTGAGCAGATTCTGTACAGCCAGACAATCAAAACACTCTAATCAAATTTACTCTGATAAGAAATAGAAATTAAATTTAATAAACAAACATAAGTAAGGAGACATAAACTTCTGGGGGCTTGTCCCAGCACATTCCACTCTAATTTACAACCTTGGAACACTACCTCCAGGAAGACTCTATTGCTGTAGTAACAAGAGTTGAGAACGTAATAATGCTGCGGCCTTGTGGCTGTTTCCCACAACAGCAGTTTTAAACCCAGTGCTAATGGTTGCTTAATAGTCACAACGACTGCAGGGGTCTAAATGACACCTGCCCTCAAAAATTGCCCTGGGGTAGGGAATAGGCAAGAAAATTCAACACATGAGAAATTTTTTAAGAAGTCAATATGAAGAGGGAAGTTGTATTCACTCTTTAACAAAAAAAGGAAAAGAAGAAAAAGGATATGCCTAAAGCTCAGTATAAGGAATTATTAGCCACATGCGTATCCAACCTCCAAAAAGGTTTCAGCTCACATCAGTCAAATGGCCATCAGCAAAAATCTACAAACTATAAATGCTGAAGGGGTTTTAGAGAACTGTGTAACTCCTAGATGCTGGTGGGATGTAAAGTGGTAACAGCACTAACAAAAACTGAATGGAGCTGCTTTACAAGGTAAAAATTGAGCTACCATATGATGCGAAAGGGTACCTTTTGAGCCTATAAACTAAGACCACCAGAATCAGAAAGACAGAGGCAGGCAAATGTGCACTGCAGCAATACTAAAATAGCCAAGACATGGAAGCAAAAAAAGGTCCATAAACAAATGAATGGACAAAGAAGAAGTGGTATATAGACAGAATGGAATAGTAGCCTCGGGAAAAAACTGAACAATGCCGTTTTCAGGACTACAGTTGAGCCTAGAAATAATCATATAACGTTAAGTAAGTAAAAAGGGTATGACAAATATCCTGTGATATCATTTATACATGTTATCCTAAGATTGCTACCAATGAACATATTTCCACAGAAAAAGACACTCACAGACTTATCAAATAAACTAATGGTTAGCCAAAATGAAAGGTGGGAGGATGGGTAAATTAGGACTATGGGGTTAACATACATATACTAATGTATGTTAAATGTGTATAAACATATAACAGATAAACTTTATGAATTATATAATCACGAATACCTTTAAAATATACATTCTGTGATCACATACATGGTAACAGGATCCGAAGATGAACAGACATATGTAGGAATCATTAAGCAGATTCTGTACAGCCAGACAATCAAAACACTCCAATCAAATTTACCCCGATAAGAAATAGAAATTATATTTAAAAAACAAACATAAGTAAGGAGACATAAACTTCTGGGGGCTTGTCCCAGCACATTCCACTCTAATTTACCACCTCGGAACACGACCTACAGGAAGACTCTGTTGCACTACTAACAAGAGTTGAGAACGTAATAATGCTGCCGCCTTGGGGCTGTTTCCCACAACAGCAGCTTTAAACCCAGTGCTAATGGTTGCTTATATAGTCACAAGGACTGCAGGGCTGTAAATGACACACGCCCTCAAAAATGCCCCGGGGTAGGGAATAGGCAAGAAAATTCAACACATGAGAATTTTTTCAAGAAGTCAATCAGAGGAGGGAAGTTGTACTAACTCTTTAAAAAAAAAGGAAAAGAAAAAAAGGACATGCCTAAAGCTCAGTATAAGGAATTATTAGCCACATGCAAATTCAAAGTCAAAAAGGGTGCAGCTCACACCGGTCATGACTATCAGCAAAAAGTCTACAAACGATAAATGCTGAAGGGGTTTTAGAGAACTGTGTACTTTCTAGCTGCTGGTGGGATGTAAAGTGGTAACAGCACTAACGCAAACTGAATCGAGCTGCTTGAAGAGGTAAAAATTGAGCTACCATATGATGCGGCAGGGCACCTTTGGGCCTATAACCTAAGACCACCAGAATCGGAAAGATAGATGCAGGCAAATGTGCACTGAAACAATATTGAAATAGCCAAGACATGGAAGGAAAAAAAATGTCCATAAACAGATGAATGGACAAAGACGAAGTGGTAAATGTACCCTATGGAATAGTAGCTTCGCGAAAAAAATGAACAATGCCGTTTTTACGACTACAGTGGAGCCTAGAAATAATCATATAAGGTTAAGTAAGTCAAAAGGGTATGACAAATATCCTATGATATCATTTATACATGTTATCCTAAGATTGCTACCAATGAACATATTTCCACAGAAAAAGACACTCACAGACTTATCAAATAAACTAATGGTTAGCCAAAATGAAAGGTGGGAGGATGGGTAAATTAGGACTATGGGGTTAACATACATATACTAATGTATGTTAAATGTATATAAACATATAACACATAAACTATATGAATTATATAATCACCAAGACTTTAAAATATACATTTTGTAATCACATACATGGTAACAGGATCCGAAGATGAACAGACATATGTAGGAATCATTAAGCAGATTCTGTACAGCCAGACAATCAAAACACTCGAATCAAATTTACTCCGATAAGAAATAGAATTTAAACTTAAAAAACAAACATAAGTAAGGAGACATAAACTTCTGGGGGCTTGTCCCAGCACATTCCACTCTAATTTACAACCTCGGAACACGACCTCCAGGAAGACTCTGTTGCACTACTAACAAGAGTTGAGAACGTAATAATGCTGCCGCCTTGTGGCTGTTTCCCACAACAGCAGCTTTAAACCCAGTGCTAATGGTTGCTTATATAGTCACAAGGACTGCAGGGCTGTAAATGACACACGCCCTCAAAAATGCCCTGGGGTAGGGAATAGGCAAGAAAATTCAACACATGAGAATTTTTTCAAGAAGTCAATCAGAGGAGGGAAGTTGTACTCACTCTTTAAAAAAAAAAGGAAAAGAAAAAAAGGACATGCCTAAAGCTCAGTATAAGGAATTATTAGCCACATGCAAATTCAAAGTCAAAAAGGGTGCAGCTCACACCAGTCATGACCATCAGCAAAAAGTCTACAAACGATAAATGCTGAAGGGGTTTTAGAGAACTGTGTACTTTCTAGCTGCTGGTGGGATGTAAAGTGGTAACAGCACTAATGCAAACTGAATCGAGCTGCTTGAAGAGGTAAAAATTGAGCTACCATATGACGCGGCAGGGCACCTTTGGGCCTATAACCTAAGACCACCAGAATCGGAAAGACAGATGCAGGCAAATGTGCACTGAAACAATATTGAAATAGCCAAGACATGGAAGGAAAAAAAATGTCCATAAACAGATGAATGGACAAAGAAGAAGTGGTAAATGTACCATATGGAATAGTAGCTTCGCGAAAAAAATGAACAATGCCGTTTTTACGACTACAGTGGAGCCTAGAAATAATCATATAAGGTTAAGTAAGTCAAAAGGGTATGACAAATATCCTATGATATCATTTATACATGTTATCCTAAGATTGCTACCAATGAACATATTTCCACAGAAAAAGACACTCACAGACTTATCAAATAAACTAATGGTTAGCCAAAATGAAAGGTGGGAGGATGGGTAAATTAGGACTATGGGGTTCACATACATATACTAATGTATGTTAAATGTATATAAACATATAACAGATAAACTTTATGAATTATATAATCACGAATACCTTTAAAATATACATTCTGTGATCACATACATGGTAACAGGATCCGAAGATGAACAGACATATGTAGGAATCATTAAGCAGATTCTGTACAGCCAGACAATCAAAACACTCCAATCAAATTTACCCCGATAAGAAATAGAAATTATATTTAAAAAACAAACATAAGTAAGGAGACATAAACTTCTGGGGGCATGTTCAAGCACATTCCAATCTAATTTACAACCTCGGAACCCTACCTCCAGGAAGACTCTGTTGCCAAAGTCACAAGAGTTGAGAACGTAATAATGCTGCCGCCTTGTGGCTGTTTCCCACAAGAGCAACTTTAAACCCAGTGCCAATGGTTGCTTATATAGTCACAAGGACTGCAGGGCTGTAAATGACACAGGCCCTCAAAACATCCCCTGGCGTAGGGAATAGGCAAGAAAATTCAAGACCTGAGAAATTTTTCAAGAAATCAATAAGAGGAGGGAAGTTGTACTCACTCTTTAAAAAAAAGGAAAAGAAAAAAAAGGACATTCGTAAAGCTCAGTATAAGGAATTATTAGCCACATGCAAATTCAAATTCAAAAAGGTTTCAGCTCACACCAGTCAGGACCATCAGCAAAAAGTCTACAAACTATAAATGCTGAAGGGGTTTTAGAGAACTGTGTACCTTCTAGCTGCTGGTGGGATTTAAAGTGGTAACAGCACTAATGCAAACTGAATGGAGCTGCTTGAAAAGGTAAAAATTGAGCTATCATATGATGCGGCAGGGCACCTTTTGGGCCTATAAACTAAGACCACCAGAATCAGAAAGACAGAGGCAGGCAAATGTGCACTGCAGCAATACTGAAATAGCCAAGACATGGAAGCAAAAAAAGGTCCATAAACAGATGAATGGACAAAGAAGAAGTGGTATATGGACAGAATGGAATGGTAGCCTTGGGAAAAAATGAAGAATGCCGTTTTCAGGACTACAGTTGAGCCTGTAAATATTCATATAACTTTAAGTAAGTAAAAAGGGTATGACAAATATCCTATGATATCATTTATACATGTTATCTTAAGATTGCTACCAATGAACATATTTCCACAGAAAAAGACACTCACAGACTTATCAAATAAACTAATGGTTAGCCAAAATGAAAGGTGGGAGGATGGGTAAATTAGGACTATGGGGTTAACATACATATACTAATGTATGTTAAATGTATATAAACATATAACAGATAAACTATATGTATTATATAATCACCAAGACCTTTAAAATATACATTTTGTAATCACATTCATGGTAACAGGATCCGAAGATGAACAGACATATGCATGAATCATTGAGCAGATTCTGTACAGCCAGACAATGAAAACACTCTAATCAAATTTACTCCGATAAGAAATAGAATTTAAACTTAAAAAACAAACATAAGTAAGGAGACATAAACTTCTGGGGGCTTGTCCCAGCACATTCCACTCTAATTTACCACCTCGGAACACGACCTACAGGAAGACTCTGTTGCACTACTAACAAGAGTTGAGAACGTAATAATGCTGCCGCCTTGTGGCTGTTTCCCACAACAGCAGCTTTAAACCCAGTGCTAATGGTTGCTTATATAGTCACAAGGACTGCAGGGCTGTAAATGACACACGCCCTCAAAAATGCCCTGGGGTAGGGAATAGGCAAGAAAATTCAACACATGAGAATTTTTTCAAGAAGTCAATAAGAGGAGGGAAGTTGTACTCACTCTTTAAAAAAAAAGGAAAAGAAAAAAAGGACATGCCTAAAGCTCAGTATAAGGAATTATTAGCCACATGCAAATTCAAAGTCAAAAAGGGTGCAGCTCACACCAGTCATGACCATCAGCAAAAAGTCTACAAACGATAAATGCTGAAGGGGTTTTAGAGAACTGTGTACTTTCTAGCTGCTGGTGGGATGTAAAGTGGTAACAGCACTAACGCAAACTGAATCGAGCTGCTTGAAGAGGTAAAAATTGAGCTACCATATGATGCGGCAGGGCACCTTTGGGCCTATAACCTAAGACCACCAGAATCGGAAAGACAGATGCAGGCAAATGTGCACTGAAACAATATTGAAATAGCCAAGACATGGAAGGAAAAAAAATGTCCATAAACAGATGAATGGACAAAGACGAAGTGGTAAACGTACCCTATGGAATAGTAGCTTCGCGAAAAAAATGAACAATGCCGTTTTTACGACTACAGTGGAGCCTAGAAATAATCATATAAGGTTAAGTAAGTCAAAAGGGTATGAAAAATATCCTATGATATCATTTATACATGTTATCCTAAGATTGCTACCAATGAACATATTTCCACAGAAAAAGACACTCACAGACTTATCAAATAAACTAATGGTTAGCCAAAATGAAAGGTGGGAGGATGGGTAAATTAGGACTATGGGGTTAACATACATATACTAATGTATGTTAAATGTATATAAACATATAACATATAAACTATATGAATTATATAATCACCTATACCTTCAAAATATACATTCTGTAAACAAACACATTGTAACAGCATCTGAAGATGAACAGACATATGTATGAATCATTGAGCAGATTCTGTACAGCCAGACAATGAAAACACTCTAATCAAATTTCCTCCGATAAGAAATAGAAATTAAATTTAAAAAAGAAACCTAAGTAAGGAGACATAAACTTCTGGGGGCTTGTCCCAGCACATGCCACTCTAATTTACAACCTCAGAACACTACCTCCAGGAAAAGTCTGTTGCCCTATTAACAAGAGATGAGAACGTAATAATGCTGCTGCCTTGTGGCTGTTTCCCACAACAGCAGCTTTAAACCCAGTGCCGATGGTTGCTTATATAGTCACAAGGACTGCAGGGCTGTAAATGACTCACGCCCTCAAAAATGCCCTGGGGTAGGGAATAGGAAAGAAAATTCAACACATGAGAAATTTTTCAAGAAGTCAATAAGAGGAGGGAAGTTGTACTCACTCTTTAAAAAAAAGGAAAAGAAAAAAGGGACATGCCTAAAGCTCAGTATAAGGAATTATTAGCCACATGCAAATTCAAATTCAAAAAGGTTTCAGCTCACACCAGTCATTTCCATCAGCAAAAAGTCTACAAATTATAAATGCTGAAGGGGTTTTAGAGAACTGTGTACCTTCTAGCTGCTGGTGGGATGTAAAGTGGCAAAAGCACTAACGAAAACTGAATGGAGCTGCTTGAAAAGGTAAAAATTGAGCTACCATATGATGCGGCAGGTCAACTTTTGGGCCTATAACCTAAGACCACCAGAATCGAAAACACACAGGCAGACAAATGAGCACTGCAGCAATACTGAAATAGCCAAGACATGGAAGCAGAAAAAAGGTTCATAAACAGATGAATGGACAAAGAAGAAGTGGTATACGTACCAAATAGAATAGTAGCCTCGGGAAATAAATGAACCATGCCGTTTTCAGGACTATAGTTGAGCCTAGAAATAATCATATAAGGATAAGTAAGTCAAAAAGGTATGAGAAATATCCTATGATATCATTTATACATGTTATCCTAAGATTGCTACCAATGAACACATTTCCACAGAAAAAAGACACTCACAGACTTATCAAATAAACTAAAGGTTAGCCAAAATGAAAGGTGGGAAGATGGGTAAATTAGGACTATGGGGTTAACATACATATACTAATGTATGTTAAATGTATATAAACATATAACATATAAACTATATGAATTATATAATCACCAATACCTTCAAAATATACCTTGTGTAATCTCATACATGGTAACAGGATCCAAAGATGATCAGATATATGTGTGACTCTTTGAGCAGATTCTGTACAGCCAGACAATCGAAACACTCGAATCAAATTTACTCCGATAAGAAATAGAATTTAAACTTAAAAAACAAACATAAGTAAGGAGACATAAACTTCTCGGGGCTTGTCCCAGCACATTCCACTCTAATTTACAACCTCGGAACACGACCTCCAGGAAGACTCTGTTGCACTACTAACAAGAGTTGAGAACGTAATAATGCTGCCGCCTTGTGGCTGTTTCCCACAACAGCAGTTTTAAACCCAGTGCTAATGGTTGCTTAATAGTCACAACGACTGCAGGGGTCTAAATGACACCTGCCCTCAAAAATTGCCCTGGGGTAGGGAATAGGCAAGAAAATTCAACACATGAGAAATTTTTTAAGAAGTCAATATGAAGAGGGAAGTTGTATTCACTCTTTAACAAAAAAAGGAAAAGAAGAAAAAGGATATGCCTAAAGCTCAGTATAAGGAATTATTAGCCACATGCGTATCCAACCTCCAAAAAGGTTTCAGCTCACATCAGTCAAATGGCCATCAGCAAAAATCTACAAACTATAAATGCTGAAGGGGTTTTAGAGAACTGTGTAACTCCTAGATGCTGGTGGGATGTAAAGTGGTAACAGCACTAACAAAAACTGAATGGAGCTGCTTTACAAGGTAAAAATTGAGCTACCATATGATGCGAAAGGGTACCTTTTGAGCCTATAAACTAAGACCACCAGAATCAGAAAGACAGAGGCAGGCAAATGTGCACTGCAGCAATACTAAAATAGCCAAGACATGGAAGCAAAAAAAGGTCCATAAACAAATGAATGGACAAAGAAGAAGTGGTATATAGACAGAATGGAATAGTAGCCTCGGGAAAAAACTGAACAATGCCGTTTTCAGGACTACAGTTGAGCCTAGAAATAATCATATAACGTTAAGTAAGTAAAAAGGGTATGACAAATATCCTGTGATATCATTTATACATGTTATCCTAAGATTGCTACCAATGAACATATTTCCACAGAAAAAGACACTCACAGACTTATCAAATAAACTAATGGTTAGCCAAAATGAAAGGTGGGAGGATGGGTAAATTAGGACTATGGGGTTAACATACATATACTAATGTATGTTAAATGTGTATAAACATATAACAGATAAACTTTATGAATTATATAATCACGAATACCTTTAAAATATACATTCTGTGATCACATACATGGTAACAGGATCCGAAGATGAACAGACATATGTAGGAATCATTAAGCAGATTCTGTACAGCCAGACAATCAAAACACTCCAATCAAATTTACCCCGATAAGAAATAGAAATTATATTTAAAAAACAAACATAAGTAAGGAGACATAAACTTCTGGGGGCTTGTCCCAGCACATTCCACTCTAATTTACCACCTCGGAACACGACCTACAGGAAGACTCTGTTGCACTACTAACAAGAGTTGAGAACGTAATAATGCTGCCGCCTTGTGGCTGTTTCCCACAACAGCAGCTTTAAACCCAGTGCTAATGGTTGCTTATATAGTCACAAGGACTGCAGGGCTGTAAATGACACACGCCCTCAAAAATGCCCCGGGGTAGGGAATAGGCAAGAAAATTCAACACATGAGAATTTTTTCAAGAAGTCAATCAGAGGAGGGAAGTTGTACTCACTCTTTAAAAAAAAAGGAAAAGAAAAAAAGGACATGCCTAAAGCTCAGTATAAGGAATTATTAGCCACATGCAAATTCAAAGTCAAAAAGGGTGCAGCTCACACCGGTCATGACCATCAGCAAAAAGTCTACAAACGATAAATGCTGAAGGGGTTTTAGAGAACTGTGTACTTTCTAGCTGCTGGTGGGATGTAAAGTGGTAACAGCACTAACGCAAACTGAATCGAGCTGCTTGAAGAGGTAAAAATTGAGCTACCATATGATGCGGCAGGGCACCTTTGGGCCTATAACCTAAGACCACCAGAATCGGAAAGACAGATGCAGGCAAATGTGCACTGAAACAATATTGAAATAGCCAAGACATGGAAGGAAAAAAAATGTCCATAAACAGATGAATGGACAAAGACGAAGTGGTAAATGTACCCTATGGAATAGTAGCTTCGCGAAAAAAATGAACAATGCCGTTTTTACGACTACAGTGGAGCCTAGAAATAATCATATAAGGTTAAGTAAGTCAAAAGGGTATGACAAATATCCTATGATATCATTTATACATGTTATCCTAAGATTGCTACCAATGAACATATTTCCACAGAAAAAGACACTCACAGACTTATCAAATAAACTAATGGTTAGCCAAAATGAAAGGTGGGAGGATGGGTAAATTAGGACTATGGGGTTAACATACATATACTAATGTATGTTAAATGTATATAAACATATAACACATAAACTATATGAATTATATAATCACCAAGACTTTAAAATATACATTTTGTAATCACATACATGGTAACAGGATCCGAAGATGAACAGACATATGTAGGAATCATTAAGCAGATTCTGTACAGCCAGACAATCAAAACACTCGAATCAAATTTACTCCGATAAGAAATAGAATTTAAACTTAAAAAACAAACATAAGTAAGGAGACATAAACTTCTGGGGGCTTGTCCCAGCACATTCCACTCTAATTTACAACCTCGGAACACGACCTCCAGGAAGACTCTGTTGCACTACTAACAAGAGTTGAGAACGTAATAATGCTGCCGCCTTGTGGCTGTTTCCCACAACAGCAGCTTTAAACCCAGTGCTAATGGTTGCTTATATAGTCACAAGGACTGCAGGGCTGTAAATGACACACGCCCTCAAAAATGCCCTGGGGTAGGGAATAGGCAAGAAAATTCAACACATGAGAATTTTTTCAAGAAGTCAATCAGAGGAGGGAAGTTGTACTCACTCTTTAAAAAAAAAAGGAAAAGAAAAAAAGGACATGCCTAAAGCTCAGTATAAGGAATTATTAGCCACATGCAAATTCAAAGTCAAAAAGGGTGCAGCTCACACCGGTCATGACCATCAGCAAAAAGTCTACAAACGATAAATGCTGAAGGGGTTTTAGAGAACTGTGTACTTTCTAGCTGCTGGTGGGATGTAAAGTGGTAACAGCACTAATGCAAACTGAATCGAGCTGCTTGAAGAGGTAAAAATTGAGCTACCATATGACGCGGCAGGGCACCTTTGGGCCTATAACCTAAGACCACCAGAATCGGAAAGACAGATGCAGGCAAATGTGCACTGAAACAATATTGAAATAGCCAAGACATGGAAGGAAAAAAAATGTCCATAAACAGATGAATGGACAAAGAAGAAGTGGTAAATGTACCATATGGAATAGTAGCTTCGCGAAAAAAATGAACAATGCCGTTTTTACGACTACAGTGGAGCCTAGAAATAATCATATAAGGTTAAGTAAGTCAAAAGGGTATGACAAATATCCTATGATATCATTTATACATGTTATCCTAAGATTGCTACCAATGAACATATTTCCACAGAAAAAGACACTCACAGACTTATCAAATAAACTAATGGTTAGCCAAAATGAAAGGTGGGAGGATGGGTAAATTAGGACTATGGGGTTCACATACATATACTAATGTATGTTAAATGTATATAAACATATAACAGATAAACTTTATGAATTATATAATCACGAATACCTTTAAAATATACATTCTGTGATCACATACATGGTAACAGGATCCGAAGATGAACAGACATATGTAGGAATCATTAAGCAGATTCTGTACAGCCAGACAATCAAAACACTCCAATCAAATTTACCCCGATAAGAAATAGAAATTATATTTAAAAAACAAACATAAGTAAGGAGACATAAACTTCTGGGGGCATGTTCAAGCACATTCCAATCTAATTTACAACCTCGGAACCCTACCTCCAGGAAGACTCTGTTGCCAAAGTCACAAGAGTTGAGAACGTAATAATGCTGCCGCCTTGTGGCTGTTTCCCACAAGAGCAACTTTAAACCCAGTGCCAATGGTTGCTTATATAGTCACAAGGACTGCAGGGCTGTAAATGACACAGGCCCTCAAAACATCCCCTGGCGTAGGGAATAGGCAAGAAAATTCAAGACCTGAGAAATTTTTCAAGAAATCAATAAGAGGAGGGAAGTTGTACTCACTCTTTAAAAAAAAGGAAAAGAAAAAAAAGGACATGCGTAAAGCTCAGTATAAGGAATTATTAGCCACATGCAAATTCAAATTCAAAAAGGTTTCAGCTCACACCAGTCAGGACCATCAGCAAAAAGTCTACAAACTATAAATGCTGAAGGGGTTTTAGAGAACTGTGTACCTTCTAGCTGCTGGTGGGATTTAAAGTGGTAACAGCACTAATGCAAACTGAATGGAGCTGCTTGAAAAGGTAAAAATTGAGCTATCATATGATGCGGCAGGGCACCTTTTGGGCCTATAAACTAAGACCACCAGAATCAGAAAGACAGAGGCAGGCAAATGTGCACTGCAGCAATACTGAAATAGCCAAGACATGGAAGCAAAAAAAGGTCCATAAACAGATGAATGGACAAAGAAGAAGTGGTATATGGACAGAATGGAATGGTAGCCTTGGGAAAAAATGAAGAATGCCGTTTTCAGGACTACAGTTGAGCCTGTAAATATTCATATAACTTTAAGTAAGTAAAAAGGGTATGACAAATATCCTATGATATCATTTATACATGTTATCTTAAGATTGCTACCAATGAACATATTTCCACAGAAAAAGACACTCACAGACTTATCAAATAAACTAATGGTTAGCCAAAATGAAAGGTGGGAGGATGGGTAAATTAGGACTATGGGGTTAACATACATATACTAATGTATGTTAAATGTATATAAACATATAACAGATAAACTATATGTATTATATAATCACCAAGACCTTTAAAATATACATTTTGTAATCACATTCATGGTAACAGGATCCGAAGATGAACAGACATATGCATGAATCATTGAGCAGATTCTGTACAGCCAGACAATCAAAACACTCTAATCAAATTTACTCCGATAAGAAATAGAATTTAAACTTAAAAAACAAACATAAGTAAGGAGACATAAACTTCTGGGGGCTTGTCCCAGCACATTCCACTCTAATTTACAACCTCGGAACACGACCTACAGGAAGACTCTGTTGCACTACTAACAAGAGTTGAGAACGTAATAATGCTGCCGCCTTGTGGCTGTTTCCCACAACAGCAGCTTTAAACCCAGTGCTAATGGTTGCTTATATAGTCACAAGGACTGCAGGTCTGTAAATGACACACGCCCTCAAAAATGCCCTGGGGTAGGGAATAGGCAAGAAAATTCAACACATGAGAATTTTTTCAAGAAGTCAATAAGAGGAGGGAAGTTGTACTCACTCTTTAAAAAAAAAGGAAAAGAAAAAAAGGACATGCCTAAAGCTCAGTATAAGGAATTATTAGCCACATGCAAATTCAAAGTCAAAAAGGGTGCAGCTCACACCAGTCATGACCATCAGCAAAAAGTCTACAAACGATAAATGCTGAAGGGGTTTTAGAGAACTGTGTACTTTCTAGCTGCTGGTGGGATGTAAAGTGGTAACAGCACTAACGCAAACTGAATCGAGCTGCTTGAAGAGGTAAAAATTGAGCTACCATATGATGCGGCAGGGCACCTTTGGGCCTATAACCTAAGACCACCAGAATCGGAAAGACAGATGCAGGCAAATGTGCACTGAAACAATATTGAAATAGCCAAGACATGGAAGGAAAAAAAATGTCCATAAACAGATGAATGGACAAAGACGAAGTGGTAAATGTACCCTATGGAATAGTAGCTTCGCGAAAAAAATGAACAATGCCGTTTTTACGACTACAGTGGAGCCTAGAAATAATCATATAAGGTTAAGTAAGTCAAAAGGGTATGACAAATATCCTATGATATCATTTATACATGTTATCCTAAGATTGCTACCAATGAACATATTTCCACAGAAAAAGACACTCACAGACTTATCAAATAAACTAATGGTTAGCCAAAATGAAAGGTGGGAGGATGGGTAAATTAGGACTATGGGGTTAACATACATATACTAATGTATGTTAAATGTATATAAACATATAACATATAAACTATATGAATTATATAATCACCTATACCTTCAAAATATACATTCTGTAAACAAACACATTGTAACAGCATCTGAAGATGAACAGACATATGTATGAATCATTGAGCAGATTCTGTACAGCCAGACAATGAAAACACTCTAATCAAATTTCCTCCGATAAGAAATAGAAATTAAATTTAAAAAAGAAACCTAAGTAAGGAGACATAAACTTCTGGGGGCTTGTCCCAGCACATGCCACTCTAATTTACAACCTCAGAACACTACCTCCAGGAAAAGTCTGTTGCCCTATTAACAAGAGATGAGAACGTAATAATGCTGCTGCCTTGTGGCTGTTTCCCACAACAGCAGCTTTAAACCCAGTGCCGATGGTTGCTTATATAGTCACAAGGACTGCAGGGCTGTAAATGACTCACGCCCTCAAAAATGCCCTGGGGTAGGGAATAGGAAAGAAAATTCAACACATGAGAAATTTTTCAAGAAGTCAATAAGAGGAGGGAAGTTGTACTCACTCTTTAAAAAAAAGGAAAAGAAAAAAGGGACATGCCTAAAGCTCAGTATAAGGAATTATTAGCCACATGCAAATTCAAATTCAAAAAGGTTTCAGCTCACACCAGTCAGTTCCATCAGCAAAAAGTCTACAAATTATAAATGCTGAAGGGGTTTTAGAGAACTGTGTACCTTCTAGCTGCTGGTGGGATGTAAAGTGGCAAAAGCACTAACGAAAACTGAATGGAGCTGCTTGAAAAGGTAAAAATTGAGCTACCATATGATGCGGCAGGTCAACTTTTGGGCCTATAACCTAAGACCACCAGAATCGAAAACACACAGGCAGACAAATGAGCACTGCAGCAATACTGAAATAGCCAAGACATGGAAGCAGAAAAAAGGTTCATAAACAGATGAATGGACAAAGAAGAAGTGGTATACGTACCAAATAGAATAGTAGCCTCGGGAAATAAATGAACCATGCCGTTTTCAGGACTATAGTTGAGCCTAGAAATAATCATATAAGGATAAGTAAGTCAAAAAGGTATGAGAAATATCCTATGATATCATTTATACATGTTATCCTAAGATTGCTACCAATGAACACATTTCCACAGAAAAAAGACACTCACAGACTTATCAAATAAACTAAAGGTTAGCCAAAATGAAAGGTGGGAAGATGGGTAAATTAGGACTATGGGGTTAACATACATATACTAATGTATGTTAAATGTATATAAACATATAACATATAAACTATATGAATTATATAATCACCAATACCTTCAAAATATACCTTGTGTAATCTCATACATGGTAACAGGATCCAAAGATGATCAGATATATGTGTGACTCTTTGAGCAGATTCTGTACAGCCAGACAATCGAAACACTCGAATCAAATTTACTCCGATAAGAAATAGAATTTAAACTTAAAAAACAAACATAAGTAAGGAGACATAAACTTCTCGGGGCTTGTCCCAGCACATTCCACTCTAATTTACAACCTCGGAACACGACCTCCAGGAAGACTCTGTTGCACTACTAACAAGAGTTGAGAACGTAATAATGCTGCCGCCTTGTGGCTGTTTCCCACAACAGCAGCTTTAAACCCAGTGCTAATGGTTGCTTATATAGTCACAAGGACTGCAGGGCTGTAAATGACACACGCCCTCAAAAATGCCCTGGGGTAGGGAATAGGCAAGAAAATTCAACACATGAGAATTTTTTCAAGAAGTCAATAAGAGGAGGGAAGTTGTACTCACTCTTTAAAAAAAAAGGAAAAGAAAAAAAGGACATGCCTAAAGCTCAGTATAAGGAATTATTAGCCACATGCAAATTCAAAGTCAAAAAGGGTGCAGCTCACACCGGTCATGACCATCAGCAAAAAGTCTACAAACGATAAATGCTGAAGGGGTTTTAGAGAACTGTGTACTTTCTAGCTGCTGGTGGGATGTAAAGTGGTAACAGCACTAACGCAAACTGAATCGAGCTGCTTGAAGAGGTAAAAATTGAGCTACCATATGATGCGGCAGGGCACCTTTGGGCCTATAACCTAAGACCACCAGAATCGGAAAGACAGATGCAGGCAAATGTGCACTGAAACAATATTGAAATAGCCAAGACATGGAAGGAAAAAAAATGTCCGTAAACAGATGAATGGACAAAGACGAAGTGGTAAATGTACCATATGGAATAGTAGCTTCGCGAAAAAAATGAACAATGCCGTTTTTACGACTACAGTGGAGCCTAGAAATAATCATATAAGGTTAAGTAAGTCAAAAGGGTATGACAAATATCCTATGATATCATTTATACATGTTATCCTAAGATTGCTACCAATGAACATATTTCCACAGAAAAAGACACTCACAGACTTATCAAATAAACTAATGGTTAGCCAAAATGAAAGGTGGGAGGATGGGTAAATTAGGACTATGGGGTTCACATACATATACTAATGTATGTTAAATGTATATAAACATATAACAGATAAACTTTATGAATTATATAATCACGAATACCTTTAAAATATACATTCTGTGATCACATACATGGTAACAGGATCCGAAGATGAACAGACATATGTAGGAATCATTAAGCAGATTCTGTACAGCCAGACAATCAAAACACTCCAATCAAATTTACCCCGATAAGAAATAGAAATTATATTTAAAAAACTAACATAAGTAAGGAGACATAAACTTCTGGGGGCATGTTCAAGCACATTCCACTCTAATTTACAACCTCGGAACCCTACCTCCAGGAAGACTCTGTTGCCAAAGTCACAAGAGTTGAGAACGTAATAATGCTGCCGCCTTGTGGCTGTTTCCCACAAGAGCAACTTTAAACCCAGTGCCAATGGTTGCTTATATAGTCACAAGGACTGCAGCGCTGTAAATGACAGAGGCCCTCAAAACATCCCCTGGCGTAGGGAATAGGCAAGAAAATTCAAGACATGAGAAATTTTTCAAGAAATCAATAAGAGGAGGGAAGTTGTCCTCACTCTTTAAAAAAAAGGAAAAGAAAAAAAAGGACATGCGTAAAGCTCAGTATAAGGAATTATTAGCCACATGCAAATTCAAATTCAAAAAGGTTTCAGCTCACACCAGTCAGGACCATCAGCAAAAAGTCTACAAACTATAAATGCTGAAGGGGTTTTAGAGAACTGTGTACCTTCTAGCTGCTGGTGGGATTTAAAGTGGTAACAGCACTAATGCAAACTGAATGGAGCTGCTTGAAAAGGTAAAAATTGAGCTATCATATGATGCGGCAGGGCACCTTTTGGGCCTATAAACTAAGACCACCAGAATCAGAAAGACAGAGGCAGGCAAATGTGCACTGCAGCAATACTGAAATAGCCAAGACATGGAAGCAAAAAAAGGTCCATAAACAGATGAATGGACAAAGAAGAAGTGGTATACGGACAGAATGGAATGGTAGCCTTGGGAAAAAATGAACAATGCCGTTTTCAGGACTACAGTTGAGCCTGTAAATATTCATATAACTTTAAGTAAGTAAAAAGGGTATGACAAATATCCTATGATATCATTTATACATGTTATCCTAAGATTGCTACCAATGAACATATTTCCATAGAAAAAGACACTCACAGACTTATCAAATAAACTAATGGTTAGCCAAAATGAAAGGTGGGAGGATGGGTAAATTAGGACTATGGGGTTAACATACATATACTAATGTATGTTAAATGTATATAAACATATAACACATAAACTATATGAATTATATAATCACCAAGACCTTTAAAATATACATTTTGTAATGACATACATGGTAACAGGATCCGAAGATGAACAGACATATGTAGGAATCATTAAGCAGATTCTGTACAGCCAGACAATCAAAACACTCCAATCAAATTTACCCCGATAAGAAATAGAAATTATATTTAAAAAACAAACATAAGTAAGGAGACATAAACTTCTGCGGCTTGTCCCAGCACATTCCACTCTAATTTACAACCTCGGAACCCTACCTCCAGGAAGACTCTGTTGCCAAAGTCACAAGAGTTGAGAACGTAATAAAGCTGCCGCCTTGTGGCTGTTTCCCACAAGAGCAGCTTTAAACCCAGTGCCAATGGTTGCTTATATAGTCACAAGGACTGCACGCTGTAAATGCCACAGGCCCTCAACAATGCCCTGGGGTAGGGAATAGGCAAGAAAATTCAACACATGAGAATTTTTTCAAGAAGTCAATCAGAGGAGGGAAGTTGTACTCACTCTTTAAAAAAAAAGGAAAAGAAAAAAAAGGACATGCGTAAAGCTCAGTATAAGGAATTATTAGCCACATGCAAATTCAAATTCAAAAAGGTTTCAGCTCACACCAGTCAGGACCATCAGCAAAAAGTCTACAAACTATAAATGCTGAAGGGGTTTTAGAGAACTGTGTACCTTCTAGCTGCTGCTGGGATTTAAAGTGGTAACAGCACTAACGCAAACTGAATGGAGCTGCTTGAAAAGGTAAAAATTGAGCTACCATATGATGCGGCAGGGCAACTTTTGGGCCTATAAACTAAGACCACCAGAATCAGAAAGACAGAGGCAGGCAAATGTGCACTGCAGCAATACTGAAATAGCCAAGACATGGAAGGAAAAAAAGGTCCATAAACAGATGAATGGGCAAAGAAGAAGTTGTATATGGACAGAATGGAATGCTAGCCTTGGGAAAAAATGAAGAATGCCGTTTTCAGGACTACAGTTGAGCCTATAAATATTCATATAACTTTAAGTAAGTAAAAAGGGTATGACAAATATCCTATGATATCATTTATACATGTTATCCTAAGATTGCTACCAATGAACATATTTCCACAGAAAAAGACACTCACAGACTTATCAAATAAACTAATGGTTAGCCAAAATGAAAGGTGGGAGGATGGGTAAATTAGGACTATGGGGTTAACATACATATACTAATGTTATGTTAAATGTATATAAACATATAACAGATAAACTATATTAATTATATAATCACCAATACCTTTAAAATATACATTCTGTAATCACATACATGGTAACAGGATCCGAAGATGAACAGACATATGTAGGAGTCTTTTAGCAGATTCTGTACAGCCAGACAATCAAAACACTCTAATCAAATTTACTCTGATAAGAAATAGAAATTAAATTTAATAAACAAACATAAGTAAGGAGACATAAACTTCTGGGGGCTTGTCCCAGCACATTCCACTCTAATTTACAACCTTGGAACACTACCTCCAGGAAGACTCTATTGCTGTAGTAACAAGAGTTGAGAACGTAATAATGCTGCCGCCTTGTGGCTGTTTCCCACAACAGCAGTTTTAAACCCAGTGCTAATGGTTGCTTAATAGTCACAACGACTGCAGGGGTCTAAATGACACATGCCCTCAAAAATTGCCCTGGGGTAGGGAATAGGCAAGAAAATTCAACACATGAGAAATTTTTCAAGAAGTCAATATGAAGAGGGAAGTTGTATTCACTCTTTAACAAAAAAAGGAAAAGAAGAAAAAGGATATGCCTAAAGCTCAGTATAAGGAATTATTAGCCACATGCGTATCCAACCTCCAAAAAGGTTTCAGCTCACACCAGTCAAATGGCCATCAGCAAAAATCTACAAACTCTAAATGCTGAAGGGGTTTTAGAGAACTGTGTAACTCCTAGATGCTGGTGGGATATAAAGTGGTAACACCACTAACAAAAACTGAATGGAGCTGCTTTACAAGGTAAAAATTGAGCTACCATATGATGCGAAAGGGTACATTTTGAGCCTATAAACTAAGACCACCAGAATGAGAAAGACAGAGGCAGGCAAATGTGCACTGCAGCAATACTAAAATAGCCAAGACATGGAAGCAAAAAAAGGTCCATCAACAGATGAATGGAAAAAGAAGAAGTGGTATATGGACAGAATGGAATAGTAGCCTCGGGAAAAAAATGAACAATGCCGTTTTCAGGACTACAGTAGAGCCTAGAAATAATAATATAAGGTTAAGTAAGTCAAAAGGGTATGACAAATATCCTATGATATCATTTATACATGTTATCCTAAGATTGCTACCAATGAACACATTTCCACAGAAAAAGACACTCACAGACTTATCAAATAAACTAATGGTTAGCCAAAATGAAAGGTGGGAAGATGGGTAAATTAGGACTATGGGGTTAACATACATATACTAATGTATGTTAAATGTATAAAAACATATAAAAAATAAACTATATGTATTATATAATCACCAAGACCTTTAAAATATACATTTTGTAATCACATACATGGTAACAGGATCCGAAGATGAACAGACATATGCATGAATCATTGAGCAGATTCTGTACAGCCAGACAATGAAAACACTCTAATCAAATTTACTCCGATAAGAAATAGAATTTAAACTTAAAAAACAAACATAAGTAAGGAGACATAAACTTCTGGGGGCTTGTCCCAGCACATTCCACTCTAATTTACCACCTCGGAACACGACCTCCAGGAAGACTCTGTTGCACTACTAACAAGAGTTGAGAACGTAATAATGCTGCCGCCTTGTGGCTGTTTCCCACAACAGCAGCTTTAAACCCAGTGCTAATGGTTGCTTATATAGTCACAAGGACTGCAGGGCTGTAAATGACACACGCCCTCAAAAATGCCCCGGGGTAGGGAATAGGCAAGAAAGTTCAACACATGAGAATTTTTTCAAGAAGTCAATCAGAGGAGGGAAGTTGTACTCACTCTTTAAAAAAAAAGGAAAAGAAAAAAAGGACATGCCTAAAGCTCCGTATAAGGAATTATTAGCCACATGCAAATTCAAAGTCAAAAAGGGTGCAGCTCACACCGGTCATGACCATCAGCAAAAAGTCTACAAACGATAAATGCTGAAGGGGTTTTAGAGAACTGTGTACTTTCTAGATGCTGGTGGGATGTAAAGTGGTAACAGCACTAACGCAAACTGAATCGAGCTGCTTGAAGAGGTAAAAATTGAGCTACCATATGATGCGGCAGGGCACCTTTGGGCCTATAACCTAAGACCACCAGAATCGGAAAGACAGATGCAGGCAAATGTGCACTGAAACAATATTGAAATAGCCAAGACATGGAAGGAAAAAAAATGTCCATAAACAGATGAATGGACAAAGACGAAGTGGTAAATGTACCATATGGAATAGTAGCTTCGCGAAAAAAATGAACAATGCCGTTTTAACGACTACAGTGGAGCCTAGAAATAATCATATAAGGTTAAGTAAGTCAAAAGGGTATGACAAATATCCTATGATATCATTTATACATGTTATCCTAAGATTGCTACCAATGAACATATTTCCACAGAAAAAGACACTCACAGACTTATCAAATAAACTAATTGTTAGCCAAAATGAAAGGTGGGAGGATGGATAAATTAGGACTATGGGGTTAACATACATATACTAATGTTATGTTAAATGTATATAAACATATAACAGATAAACTATATGAATTATATACTCACCAATACCTTTAAAATATACATTCTGTAATCACATACATGGTAACAGGATCCGAAGATGAACAGACATATGCATGAATCATTGAGCAGATTCTGTACAGCCAGACAATCAAAACACTCCAATCAAATTTACCCCGATAAGAAATAGAAATTAAATTTAAAAAACAAACATAAGTAAGGAGACATAAACTTCTGCGGCTTGTCCCACCACATTCCACTCTAATTTACAACCTTGGAACACTACCTCCAGGAAGAGTCTGTTGCCCTAGTAACAAGAGATGAGAACGTAATAATGCTGCCGCCTTGTGGCTCTTTCCCACAAGAGCAGCTTTAAACCCAGTGCCAATGGTTGCTTATATAGTCACAAGGACTGCAGGGCTGTAAATGAGACACGCCCTCAACAATGCCCTGGGGTAGGGAATAGGAAAGAAAATTCAACACATGAGAAATTTTTCAAGAAGTCAATAAGAGGAGGGAAGTTGTACTCACTCTTTAAAAAAAGGAAAAGAGAAAAAAGGACATGCCTAAAGCTCAGTATAAGGAATTATTAGCCACATGCAAATTCAAAGTCAGAAAGGTTTCACCTCACACCAGTCATTTCCATCAGCAAAAAGTCTACAAACTATAAATGCTGAAGGGGTGTTAGAGAACTGTGTACCTTCTAGCTGCTGGTGGGATGTAAAGTAGTAACAGCACTAACACAAACTGAATGGAGCTGCTTGAAAAGGTAAAAATTGAGCTACCATATGATGCGGCAGGGCACCTTTTGCGCCTATAACTTAAGACCACCAGAATCGTAAAGACAGATGCAGGCAAATGTGCACTGCAACAATATTGAAATACGAAGACATGGAAGGAAAAAAAAAGTCCATAAACAGATGAATGGACAAAGAAGAAGAGGTATATGGACAGAATGGAAGAGTAGCCTCAGGAAAAAAATGAACAATGCCGTTTTCAGGACTACAGTTGAGCCTAGAAATAATCATATAAGGTTAAGTAAGTCAAAAGGGTATGACAATTATCCTATGATATCATTCACACATGTTATCCTAAGATTGCTACCAATGAACATATTTGCACAGAAAAAGACACTCACAGACTTATCAAATAAACTAATGGTTAGCCAAAATGAAAGGTGGGAGGATGGGTAAATTAGGACTATGGGGTTAACATACATATACTAATGTATGTTAAATGTATATAAACATATAACATATAAACTATATGAATTATATAATCACCTATACCTTCAAAATATACATTCTGTAAACAAACACATTGTAACAGCATCTGAAGATGAACTGACATATGTATGAATCATTGAGCAGATTCTGTACAGCCAGACAATGAAAACACTCTAATCAAATTTACTCTGATAAGAAATAGAAATTAAATTTAAAAAACAAACATAAGTAAGGAGACATAAACTTCTGGGGGCTTGTCCCAGCACATTCCACTCTAATTTACAACCTCGGAACACTACCTCCAGGAAGACTCTGTTGCCGTAGTAACAAGAGTTGAGAACGTAATAATGCTGCGGCCTTGTGGCTGTTTCCCACAACAGCAGCTTTAAACCCAGTACTAATAGTTGCTTAATAGTCACAAGGACTGCAGGGCTCTAAATGACACATGCCCTGAAAAATGCCCTGGGGTAGGGAATAGGCAAGAAAATTCAACACATGAGAAATTTTTCAAGAAGTCAATAAGAGGAGGGAGGTTGTACTCACTCTTTAAAAAAAAAGGAAAAGAAAAAAAAGGACATGCCTAAAGCTCAGTATAAGGAATTATTAGACACATGCAAATTCAAATTCAAAAAGGTTTCAGCTCACACCAGTCATTTCCATCAGCAAAATGTCTATAAACTATAAATGCTGAAGGGGTTTTAGAGAACTGTGTACCTTCTAGCTGCTGGTGGGATGTAAAGTGGTAACAGCACTAACGCAAACTGAATGGAGCTTTACCTTGAAAAGGTAAAAATTGAGCTACCATATGATGCAGCAGGTCACCCTTTGGGCCTATAACCTAAGACCACCTGAATCGGAAAGACACAGGCAGGCAAATGAGCACTGCAGCAATATTGAAATAGCCAAGACATGGAAGCAGAAAAAAGGTTCATAAACAGATGAATGGACAAAGAAGAAGTAGTATACGTACCAAATAGAATAGTAGCCTGGGGAAAAAAATGAACAACGCCGTTTTCAGGACTACAGTTGAGCCTAGAAATAATCATATAAGGTTAAGTAACTCAAAAGGGTACGACAAATATCCTATGATAATATTTATACATGTTATCCTAAGATTGCTACCAATGAACATATTTCCACAGAAAAAGACACTCACAGACTTATGAAATAAACTAATGGTTAGCAAAATGAAAGGTGGGAGGATGGGTAAATTAGGACTATGGGGTTAACATACATATACTAATGTATGTTAAGTGTATAAAAACATATAACAGATAAACTGTATGAATTATATAATCACCAATACCTTTAAAATATACATTTTGTAATCACATACATGGTAACAGGACCCGAAGATGAACAGACATATGTATGAATCATTGAGCAGATCCTGTAGAGCCAGGCAATCAAAACACTCTAATCAAATTTACGCTGATAAGAAATAGAAATGAAATTTAAAAAACAAACATAAGTAAGGAGACATAAACTTCTGGGGGCTTGTCCCAGCACATTCCACTCTAATTTACAACCTCAGAACACTACCTCCAGGAAGATTCTGTTGCCCTAGTAACAAGAGTTGAGAACGTAATAATGCTGCCGCCTTGTGGCTGTTTCCCACAACAGCAGCTTTAAACCCAGTGCTAATGGTTGCTTAATAGTCACAACGACTGCAGGGGTCTAAATGACACCTGCCCTCAAAAAGTGCCCTTGGGTAGGGAATAGGCAACAAAATTCAACACATGAGAAATTTTTCAAAAAGTGAATATGAAGAGGGAAGTTGTACTCCCACTTTAACAAAAAAAGGAAAAGAAGAAAAAGGATATGCCTAAAGATCAGTATAAGGAATTATTCGCCACATGCGTATCCAATCTCCATAAAGGTTTCAGCTCACAACAGTCAAATGGCCATCAGCAAAAAGTCTACAAACTATAAATGCTGAAGGGGTTTTAGAGAAATGTGTACCTTCTATCTGCTGCTGGGATGTAAAGTGGTAACAGCACTAACGCAAACTGAATGGAGCCGCTTGAAAAGGTAGAAATTGAGCTACCATATGATGCGGCAGGGCACCTCTCGGGCTTATAACCTAAGACCACCAGAATCGGAAAGACACAGGCAGTCAAATGTGCACTGCAGCAATACTGAAATAGCCAAGACATGGAAGCAAAAAAAGGTCCATAAACAGATGAATGGACAGAGAAGAAGTGGTATATGGACAGAATGGAATAGTAGCCTCGGGAAAAAAATGAACAATGCCGTTTTCAGGACTACAGTAGAGCCTAGAAATAATAATATAAGGTTAAGTAAGTCAAAAGGGTATGACAAATATCCTATGATATCATTTATACATGTTATCCTAAGATTGCTACCAATGAACATATTTCCACAGAAAAAGACACTCACAGACTTATCAAATAAACTAATGGTTAGCCAAAATGAAAGGTGGGAGGATGGGTAAATTAGGACTATGGGGTTAACATACATATACTAATGTTATGTTAAATGTATATAAACATATAACAGATAAACTATATTAATTATATAATCACCAATACCTTTAAAATATACATTCTGTAATCACATACATGGTAACAGGATCCGAAGATGAACAGACATATGTAGGAGTCTTTTAGCAGATTCTGTACAGCCAGACAATCAAAACACTCTAATCAAATTTACTCTGATAAGAAATAGAAATTAAATTTAATAAACAAACATAAGTAAGGAGACATAAACTTCTGGGGGCTTGTCCCAGCACATTCCACTCTAATTTACAACCTTGGAACATTACCTCCAGGAAGACCCTATTGCTGTAGTAACAAGAGTTGAGAACGTAATAATGCTGCCGCCTTGTGGCTGTTTCCCACAACAGCAGTTTTAAACCCAGTGCTAATGGTTGCTTAATAGTCACAACGACTGCAGGGGTCTAAATGACACATGCCCTCAAAAATTGCCCTGGGGTAGGGAATAGGCAAGAAAATTCAACACATGAGAAATTTTTCAAGAAGTCAATATGAAGAGGGAAGTTGTATTCACTCTTTAACAAAAAAAGGAAAAGAAGAAAAAGGATATGCCTAAAGCTCAGTATAAGGAATTATTAGCCACATGCGTATCCAACCTCCAAAAAGGTTTCAGCTCACACCAGTCAAATGGCCATCAGCAAAAATCTACAAACTCTAAATGCTGAAGGGGTTTTAGAGAACTGTGTAACTCCTAGATGCTGGTGGGATATAAAGTGGTAACAGCACTAACAAAAACTGAATGGAGCTGCTTTACAAGGTAAAAATTGAGCTACCATATGATGCGAAAGGGTACATTTTGAGCCTATAAACTAAGACCACCAGAATGAGAAAGACAGAGGCAGGCAAATGTGCACTGCAGCAATACTAAAATAGCCAAGACATGGAAGCAAAAAAAGGTCCATCAACAGATGAATGGAAAAAGAAGAAGTGGTATATGGACAGAATGGAATAGTAGCCTCGGGAAAAAAATGAACAATGCCGTTTTCAGGACTACAGTAGAGCCTAGAAATAATAATATAAGGTTAAGTAAGTCAAAAGGGTATGACAAATATCCTATGATATCATTTATACATGTTATCCTAAGATTGCTACCAATGAACACATTTCCACAGAAAAAGACACTCACAGACTTATCAAATAAACTAATGGTTAGCCAAAATGAAAGGTGGGAAGATGGGTAAATTAGGACTATGGGGTTAACATACATATACTAATGTATGTTAAATGTATATAAACATATAACAAATAAACTATATGTATTATATAATCACCAAGACCTTTAAAATATACATTTTGTAATCACATACATGGTAACAGGATCCGAAGATGAACAGACATATGCATGAATCATTGAGCAGATTCTGTACAGCCAGACAATGAAAACACTCTAATCAAATTTACTCCGATAAGAAATAGAATTTAAACTTAAAAAACAAACCTAAGTAAGGAGACATAAACTTCTGGGGGCTTGTCCCAGCACATTCCACTCTAATTTACCACCTCGGAACACGACCTACAGGAAGACTCTGTTGCACTACTAACAAGAGTTGAGAACGTAATAATGCTGCCGCCTTGTGGCTGTTTCCCACAACAGCAGCTTTAAACCCAGTGCTAATGGTTGCTTATATAGTCACAAGGACTGCAGGGCTGTAAATGACACACGCCCTCAAAAATGCCCCGGGGTAGGGAATAGGCAAGAAAATTCAACACATGAGAATTTTTTCAAGAAGTCAATCAGAGGAGGGAAGTTGTACTCACTCTTTAAAAAAAAAGGAAAAGAAAAAAAGGACATGCCTAAAGCTCAGTATAAGGAATTATTAGCCACATGCAAATTCAAAGTCAAAAAGGGTGCAGCTCACACCAGTCATGACCATCAGCAAAAAGTCTACAAACGATAAATGCTGAAGGGGTTTTAGAGAACTGTGTACTTTCTAGCTGCTGGTGGGATGTAAAGTGGTAACAGCACTAACGCAAACTGAATCGAGCTGCTTGAAGAGGTAAAAATTGAGCTACCATATGATGCGGCAGGGCACCTTTGGGCCTATAACCTAAGACCACCAGAATCGGAAAGACAGATGCAGGCAAATGTGCACTGAAACAATATTGAAATAGCCAAGACATGGAAGGAAAAAAAATGTCCATAAACAGATGAATGGACAAAGACGAAGTGGTAAATGTACCCTATGGAATAGTAGCTTCGCGAAAAAAATGAACAATGCCGTTTTTACGACTACAGTGGAGCCTAGAAATAATCATATAAGGTTAAGTAAGTCAAAAGGGTATGACAAATATCCTATGATATCATTTATACATGTTATCCTAAGATTGCTACCAATGAACATATTTCCACAGAAAAAGACACTCACAGACTTATCAAATAAACTAATGGTTAGCCAAAATGAAAGGTGGGAGGATGGGTAAATTAGGACTATGGGGTTAACATACATATACTAATGTATGTTAAATGTATATAAACATATAACACATAAACTATATGAATTATATAATCACCAAGACTTTAAAATATACATTTTGTAATCACATACATGGTAACAGGATCCGAAGATGAACAGACATATGTAGGAATCATTAAGCAGATTCTGTACAGCCAGACAATCAAAACACTCGAATCAAATTTACTCCGATAAGAAATAGAATTTAAACTTAAAAAACAAACATAAGTAAGGAGACATAAACTTCTGGGGGCTTGTCCCAGCACATTCCACTCTAATTTACAACCTCGGAACACGACCTCCAGGAAGACTCTGTTGCACTACTAACAAGAGTTGAGAACGTAATAATGCTGCCGCCTTGTGGCTGTTTCCCACAACAGCAGCTTTAAACCCAGTGCTAATGGTTGCTTATATAGTCACAAGGACTGCAGGGCTGTAAATGACACACGCCCTCAAAAATGCCCTGGGGTAGGGAATAGGCAAGAAAATTCAACACATGAGAATTTTTTCAAGAAGTCAATCAGAGGAGGGAAGTTGTACTCACTCTTTAAAAAAAAAGGAAAAGAAAAAAAGGACATGCCTAAAGCTCAGTATAAGGAATTATTAGCCACATGCAAATTCAAAGTCAAAAAGGGTGCAGCTCACACCGGTCATGACCATCAGCAAAAAGTCTACAAACGATAAATGCTGAAGGGGTTTTAGAGAACTGTGTACTTTCTAGCTGCTGGTGGGATGTAAAGTGGTAACAGCACTAATGCAAACTGAATCGAGCTGCTTGAAGAGGTAAAAATTGAGCTACCATATGATGCGGCAGGGCACCTTTGGGCCTATAACCTAAGACCACCAGAATCGGAAAGACAGATGCAGGCAAATGTGCACTGAAACAATATTGAAATAGCCAAGACATGGAAGGAAAAAAAATGTCCATAAACAGATGAATGGACAAAGAAGAAGTGGTAAATGTACCATATGGAATAGTAGCTTCGCGAAAAAAATGAACAATGCCGTTTTTACGACTACAGTGGAGCCTAGAAATAATCATATAAGGTTAAGTAAGTCAAAAGGGTATGACAAATATCCTATGATATCATTTATACATGTTATCCTAAGATTGCTACCAATGAACATATTTCCACAGAAAAAGACACTCACAGACTTATCAAATAAACTAATGGTTAGCCAAAATGAAAGGTGGGAGGATGGGTAAATTAGGACTATGGGGTTCACATACATATACTAATGTATGTTAAATGTATATAAACATATAACAGATAAACTTTATGAATTATATAATCACGAATACCTTTAAAATATACATTCTGTGATCACATACATGGTAACAGGATCCGAAGATGAACAGACATATGTAGGAATCATTAAGCAGATTCTGTACAGCCAGACAATCAAAACACTCCAATCAAATTTACCCCGATAAGAAATAGAAATTATATTTAAAAAACAAACATAAGTAAGGAGACATAAACTTCTGGGGGCATGTTCAAGCACATTCCAATCTAATTTACAACCTCGGAACCCTACCTCCAGGAAGACTCTGTTGCCAAAGTCACAAGAGTTGAGAACGTAATAATGCTGCCGCCTTGTGGCTGTTTCCCACAAGAGCAACTTTAAACCCAGTGCCAATGGTTGCTTATATAGTCACAAGGACTGCAGGGCTGTAAATGACACAGGCCCTCAAAACATCCCCTGGCGTAGGGAATAGGCAAGAAAATTCAAGACCTGAGAAATTTTTCAAGAAATCAATAAGAGGAGGGAAGTTGTACTCACTCTTTAAAAAAAAGGAAAAGAAAAAAAAGGACATGCGTAAAGCTCAGTATAAGGAATTATTAGCCACATGCAAATTCAAATTCAAAAAGGTTTCAGCTCACACCAGTCATGACCATCAGCAAAAAGTCTACAAACGATAAATGCTGAAGGGGTTTTAGAGAACTGTGTACTTTCTAGATGCTGGTGGGATGTAAAGTGGTAACAGCACTAACGCAAACTGAATCGAGCTGCTTGAAGAGGTAAAAATTGAGCTACCATATGATGCGGCAGGGCACCTTTGGGCCTATAACCTAAGACCACCAGAATCGGAAAGACAGATGCAGGCAAATGTGCACTGAAACAATATTGAAATAGCCAAGACATGGAAGGAAAAAAAATGTCCATAAACAGATGAATGGACAAAGACGAAGTGGTAAATGTACCATATGGAATAGTAGCTTCGCGAAAAAAATGAACAATGCCGTTTTAACGACTACAGTGGAGCCTAGAAATAATCATATAAGGTTAAGTAAGTCAAAAGGGTATGACAAATATCCTATGATATCATTTATACATGTTATCCTAAGATTGCTACCAATGAACATATTTCCACAGAAAAAGACACTCACAGACTTATCAAATAAACTAATTGTTAGCCAAAATGAAAGGTGGGAGGATGGATAAATTAGGACTATGGGGTTAACATACATATACTAATGTTATGTTAAATGTATATAAACATATAACAGATAAACTATATGAATTATATACTCACCAATACCTTTAAAATATACATTCTGTAATCACATACATGGTAACAGGATCCGAAGATGAACAGACATATGCATGAATCATTGAGCAGATTCTGTACAGCCAGACAATCAAAACACTCCAATCAAATTTACCCCGATAAGAAATAGAAATTAAATTTAAAAAACAAACATAAGTAAGGAGACATAAACTTCTGCGGCTTGTCCCACCACATTCCACTCTAATTTACAACCTTGGAACACTACCTCCAGGAAGAGTCTGTTGCCCTAGTAACAAGAGATGAGAACGTAATAATGCTGCCGCCTTGTGGCTCTTTCCCACAAGAGCAGCTTTAAACCCAGTGCCAATGGTTGCTTATATAGTCACAAGGACTGCAGGGCTGTAAATGAGACACGCCCTCAACAATGCCCTGGGGTAGGGAATAGGAAAGAAAATTCAACACATGAGAAATTTTTCAAGAAGTCAATAAGAGGAGGGAAGTTGTACTCACTCTTTAAAAAAAGGAAAAGAGAAAAAAGGACATGCCTAAAGCTCAGTATAAGGAATTATTAGCCACATGCAAATTCAAAGTCAGAAAGGTTTCACCTCACACCAGTCATTTCCATCAGCAAAAAGTCTACAAACTATAAATGCTGAAGGGGTGTTAGAGAACTGTGTACCTTCTAGCTGCTGGTGGGATGTAAAGTAGTAACAGCACTAACACAAACTGAATGGAGCTGCTTGAAAAGGTAAAAATTGAGCTACCATATGATGCGGCAGGGCACCTTTTGCGCCTATAACTTAAGACCACCAGAATCGTAAAGACAGATGCAGGCAAATGTGCACTGCAACAATATTGAAATACGAAGACATGGAAGGAAAAAAAAAGTCCATAAACAGATGAATGGACAAAGAAGAAGAGGTATATGGACAGAATGGAAGAGTAGCCTCAGGAAAAAAATGAACAATGCCGTTTTCAGGACTACAGTTGAGCCTAGAAATAATCATATAAGGTTAAGTAAGTCAAAAGGGTATGACAATTATCCTATGATATCATTCACACATGTTATCCTAAGATTGCTACCAATGAACATATTTGCACAGAAAAAGACACTCACAGACTTATCAAATAAACTAATGGTTAGCCAAAATGAAAGGTGGGAGGATGGGTAAATTAGGACTATGGGGTTAACATACATATACTAATGTATGTTAAATGTATATAAACATATAACATATAAACTATATGAATTATATAATCACCTATACCTTCAAAATATACATTCTGTAAACAAACACATTGTAACAGCATCTGAAGATGAACTGACATATGTATGAATCATTGAGCAGATTCTGTACAGCCAGACAATGAAAACACTCTAATCAAATTTACTCTGATAAGAAATAGAAATTAAATTTAAAAAACAAACATAAGTAAGGAGACATAAACTTCTGGGGGCTTGTCCCAGCACATTCCACTCTAATTTACAACCTCGGAACACTACCTCCAGGAAGACTCTGTTGCCGTAGTAACAAGAGTTGAGAACGTAATAATGCTGCGGCCTTGTGGCTGTTTCCCACAACAGCAGCTTTAAACCCAGTACTAATAGTTGCTTAATAGTCACAAGGACTGCAGGGCTCTAAATGACACATGCCCTGAAAAATGCCCTGGGGTAGGGAATAGGCAAGAAAATTCAACACATGAGAAATTTTTCAAGAAGTCAATAAGAGGAGGGAGGTTGTACTCACTCTTTAAAAAAAAAGGAAAAGAAAAAAAAGGACATGCCTAAAGCTCAGTATAAGGAATTATTAGACACATGCAAATTCAAATTCAAAAAGGTTTCAGCTCACACCAGTCATTTCCATCAGCAAAATGTCTATAAACTATAAATGCTGAAGGGGTTTTAGAGAACTGTGTACCTTCTAGCTGCTGGTGGGATGTAAAGTGGTAACAGCACTAACGCAAACTGAATGGAGCTTTACCTTGAAAAGGTAAAAATTGAGCTACCATATGATGCAGCAGGTCACCCTTTGGGCCTATAACCTAAGACCACCTGAATCGGAAAGACACAGGCAGGCAAATGAGCACTGCAGCAATATTGAAATAGCCAAGACATGGAAGCAGAAAAAAGGTTCATAAACAGATGAATGGACAAAGAAGAAGTAGTATACGTACCAAATAGAATAGTAGCCTGGGGAAAAAAATGAACAACGCCGTTTTCAGGACTACAGTTGAGCCTAGAAATAATCATATAAGGTTAAGTAACTCAAAAGGGTACGACAAATATCCTATGATAATATTTATACATGTTATCCTAAGATTGCTACCAATGAACATATTTCCACAGAAAAAGACACTCACAGACTTATGAAATAAACTAATGGTTAGCAAAATGAAAGGTGGGAGGATGGGTAAATTAGGACTATGGGGTTAACATACATATACTAATGTATGTTAAGTGTATAAAAACATATAACAGATAAACTGTATGAATTATATAATCACCAATACCTTTAAAATATACATTTTGTAATCACATACATGGTAACAGGACCCGAAGATGAACAGACATATGTATGAATCATTGAGCAGATCCTGTAGAGCCAGGCAATCAAAACACTCTAATCAAATTTACGCTGATAAGAAATAGAAATGAAATTTAAAAAACAAACATAAGTAAGGAGACATAAACTTCTGGGGGCTTGTCCCAGCACATTCCACTCTAATTTACAACCTCAGAACACTACCTCCAGGAAGATTCTGTTGCCCTAGTAACAAGAGTTGAGAACGTAATAATGCTGCCGCCTTGTGGCTGTTTCCCACAACAGCAGCTTTAAACCCAGTGCTAATGGTTGCTTAATAGTCACAACGACTGCAGGGGTCTAAATGACACCTGCCCTCAAAAAGTGCCCTTGGGTAGGGAATAGGCAACAAAATTCAACACATGAGAAATTTTTCAAAAAGTGAATATGAAGAGGGAAGTTGTACTCCCACTTTAACAAAAAAAGGAAAAGAAGAAAAAGGATATGCCTAAAGATCAGTATAAGGAATTATTCGCCACATGCGTATCCAATCTCCATAAAGGTTTCAGCTCACAACAGTCAAATGGCCATCAGCAAAAAGTCTACAAACTATAAATGCTGAAGGGGTTTTAGAGAAATGTGTACCTTCTATCTGCTGCTGGGATGTAAAGTGGTAACAGCACTAACGCAAACTGAATGGAGCCGCTTGAAAAGGTAGAAATTGAGCTACCATATGATGCGGCAGGGCACCTCTCGGGCTTATAACCTAAGACCACCAGAATCGGAAAGACACAGGCAGTCAAATGTGCACTGCAGCAATACTGAAATAGCCAAGACATGGAAGCAAAAAAAGGTCCATAAACAGATGAATGGACAGAGAAGAAGTGGTATATGGACAGAATGGAATAGTAGCCTCGGGAAAAAAATGAACAATGCCGTTTTCAGGACTACAGTAGAGCCTAGAAATAATAATATAAGGTTAAGTAAGTCAAAAGGGTATGACAAATATCCTATGATATCATTTATACATGTTATCCTAAGATTGCTACCAATGAACATATTTCCACAGAAAAAGACACTCACAGACTTATCAAATAAACTAATGGTTAGCCAAAATGAAAGGTGGGAGGATGGGTAAATTAGGACTATGGGGTTAACATACATATACTAATGTTATGTTAAATGTATATAAACATATAACAGATAAACTATATTAATTATATAATCACCAATACCTTTAAAATATACATTCTGTAATCACATACATGGTAACAGGATCCGAAGATGAACAGACATATGTAGGAGTCTTTTAGCAGATTCTGTACAGCCAGACAATCAAAACACTCTAATCAAATTTACTCTGATAAGAAATAGAAATTAAATTTAATAAACAAACATAAGTAAGGAGACATAAACTTCTGGGGGCTTGTCCCAGCACATTCCACTCTAATTTACAACCTTGGAACATTACCTCCAGGAAGACTCTATTGCTGTAGTAACAAGAGTTGAGAACGTAATAATGCTGCCGCCTTGTGGCTGTTTCCCACAACAGCAGTTTTAAACCCAGTGCTAATGGTTGCTTAATAGTCACAACGACTGCAGGGGTCTAAATGACACATGCCCTCAAAAATTGCCCTGGGGTAGGGAATAGGCAAGAAAATTCAACACATGAGAAATTTTTCAAGAAGTCAATATGAAGAGGGAAGTTGTATTCACTCTTTAACAAAAAAAGGAAAAGAAGAAAAAGGATATGCCTAAAGCTCAGTATAAGGAATTATTAGCCACATGCGTATCCAACCTCCAAAAAGGTTTCAGCTCACACCAGTCAAATGGCCATCAGCAAAAATCTACAAACTCTAAATGCTGAAGGGGTTTTAGAGAACTGTGTAACTCCTAGATGCTGGTGGGATATAAAGTGGTAACAGCACTAACAAAAACTGAATGGAGCTGCTTTACAAGGTAAAAATTGAGCTACCATATGATGCGAAAGGGTACATTTTGAGCCTATAAACTAAGACCACCAGAATGAGAAAGACAGAGGCAGGCAAATGTGCACTGCAGCAATACTAAAATAGCCAAGACATGGAAGCAAAAAAAGGTCCATCAACAGATGAATGGAAAAAGAAGAAGTGGTATATGGACAGAATGGAATAGTAGCCTCGGGAAAAAAATGAACAATGCCGTTTTCAGGACTACAGTAGAGCCTAGAAATAATAATATAAGGTTAAGTAAGTCAAAAGGGTATGACAAATATCCTATGATATCATTTATACATGTTATCCTAAGATTGCTACCAATGAACACATTTCCACAGAAAAAGACACTCACAGACTTATCAAATAAACTAATGGTTAGCCAAAATGAAAGGTGGGAAGATGGGTAAATTAGGACTATGGGGTTAACATACATATACTAATGTATGTTAAATGTATATAAACATATAACAAATAAACTATATGTATTATATAATCACCAAGACCTTTAAAATATACATTTTGTAATCACATACATGGTAACAGGATCCGAAGATGAACAGACATATGCATGAATCATTGAGCAGATTCTGTACAGCCAGACAATGAAAACACTCTAATCAAATTTACTCCGATAAGAAATAGAATTTAAACTTAAAAAACAAACCTAAGTAAGGAGACATAAACTTCTGGGGGCTTGTCCCAGCACATTCCACTCTAATTTACCACCTCGGAACACGACCTACAGGAAGACTCTGTTGCACTACTAACAAGAGTTGAGAACGTAATAATGCTGCCGCCTTGTGGCTGTTTCCCACAACAGCAGCTTTAAACCCAGTGCTAATGGTTGCTTATATAGTCACAAGGACTGCAGGGCTGTAAATGACACACGCCCTCAAAAATGCCCCGGGGTAGGGAATAGGCAAGAAAATTCAACACATGAGAATTTTTTCAAGAAGTCAATCAGAGGAGGGAAGTTGTACTCACTCTTTAAAAAAAAAGGAAAAGAAAAAAAGGACATGCCTAAAGCTCAGTATAAGGAATTATTAGCCACATGCAAATTCAAAGTCAAAAAGGGTGCAGCTCACACCAGTCATGACCATCAGCAAAAAGTCTACAAACGATAAATGCTGAAGGGGTTTTAGAGAACTGTGTACTTTCTAGCTGCTGGTGGGATGTAAAGTGGTAACAGCACTAACGCAAACTGAATCGAGCTGCTTGAAGAGGTAAAAATTGAGCTACCATATGATGCGGCAGGGCACCTTTGGGCCTATAACCTAAGACCACCAGAATCGGAAAGACAGATGCAGGCAAATGTGCACTGAAACAATATTGAAATAGCCAAGACATGGAAGGAAAAAAAATGTCCATAAACAGATGAATGGACAAAGACGAAGTGGTAAATGTACCCTATGGAATAGTAGCTTCGCGAAAAAAATGAACAATGCCGTTTTTACGACTACAGTGGAGCCTAGAAATAATCATATAAGGTTAAGTAAGTCAAAAGGGTATGACAAATATCCTATGATATCATTTATACATGTTATCCTAAGATTGCTACCAATGAACATATTTCCACAGAAAAAGACACTCACAGACTTATCAAATAAACTAATGGTTAGCCAAAATGAAAGGTGGGAGGATGGGTAAATTAGGACTATGGGGTTAACATACATATACTAATGTATGTTAAATGTATATAAACATATAACACATAAACTATATGAATTATATAATCACCAAGACTTTAAAATATACATTTTGTAATCACATACATGGTAACAGGATCCGAAGATGAACAGACATATGTAGGAATCATTAAGCAGATTCTGTACAGCCAGACAATCAAAACACTCGAATCAAATTTACTCCGATAAGAAATAGAATTTAAACTTAAAAAACAAACATAAGTAAGGAGACATAAACTTCTGGGGGCTTGTCCCAGCACATTCCACTCTAATTTACAACCTCGGAACACGACCTCCAGGAAGACTCTGTTGCACTACTAACAAGAGTTGAGAACGTAATAATGCTGCCGCCTTGTGGCTGTTTCCCACAACAGCAGCTTTAAACCCAGTGCTAATGGTTGCTTATATAGTCACAAGGACTGCAGGGCTGTAAATGACACACGCCCTCAAAAATGCCCTGGGGTAGGGAATAGGCAAGAAAATTCAACACATGAGAATTTTTTCAAGAAGTCAATCAGAGGAGGGAAGTTGTACTCACTCTTTAAAAAAAAAGGAAAAGAAAAAAAGGACATGCCTAAAGCTCAGTATAAGGAATTATTAGCCACATGCAAATTCAAAGTCAAAAAGGGTGCAGCTCACACCGGTCATGACCATCAGCAAAAAGTCTACAAACGATAAATGCTGAAGGGGTTTTAGAGAACTGTGTACTTTCTAGCTGCTGGTGGGATGTAAAGTGGTAACAGCACTAATGCAAACTGAATCGAGCTGCTTGAAGAGGTAAAAATTGAGCTACCATATGATGCGGCAGGGCACCTTTGGGCCTATAACCTAAGACCACCAGAATCGGAAAGACAGATGCAGGCAAATGTGCACTGAAACAATATTGAAATAGCCAAGACATGGAAGGAAAAAAAATGTCCATAAACAGATGAATGGACAAAGAAGAAGTGGTAAATGTACCATATGGAATAGTAGCTTCGCGAAAAAAATGAACAATGCCGTTTTTACGACTACAGTGGAGCCTAGAAATAATCATATAAGGTTAAGTAAGTCAAAAGGGTATGACAAATATCCTATGATATCATTTATACATGTTATCCTAAGATTGCTACCAATGAACATATTTCCACAGAAAAAGACACTCACAGACTTATCAAATAAACTAATGGTTAGCCAAAATGAAAGGTGGGAGGATGGGTAAATTAGGACTATGGGGTTCACATACATATACTAATGTATGTTAAATGTATATAAACATATAACAGATAAACTTTATGAATTATATAATCACGAATACCTTTAAAATATACATTCTGTGATCACATACATGGTAACAGGATCCGAAGATGAACAGACATATGTAGGAATCATTAAGCAGATTCTGTACAGCCAGACAATCAAAACACTCCAATCAAATTTACCCCGATAAGAAATAGAAATTATATTTAAAAAACAAACATAAGTAAGGAGACATAAACTTCTGGGGGCATGTTCAAGCACATTCCAATCTAATTTACAACCTCGGAACCCTACCTCCAGGAAGACTCTGTTGCCAAAGTCACAAGAGTTGAGAACGTAATAATGCTGCCGCCTTGTGGCTGTTTCCCACAAGAGCAACTTTAAACCCAGTGCCAATGGTTGCTTATATAGTCACAAGGACTGCAGGGCTGTAAATGACACAGGCCCTCAAAACATCCCCTGGCGTAGGGAATAGGCAAGAAAATTCAAGACCTGAGAAATTTTTCAAGAAATCAATAAGAGGAGGGAAGTTGTACTCACTCTTTAAAAAAAAGGAAAAGAAAAAAAAGGACATGCGTAAAGCTCAGTATAAGGAATTATTAGCCACATGCAAATTCAAATTCAAAAAGGTTTCAGCTCACACCAGTCAGGACCATCAGCAAAAAGTCTACAAACTATAAATGCTGAAGGGGTTTTAGAGAACTGTGTACCTTCTAGCTGCTGGTGGGATTTAAAGTGGTAACAGCACTAATGCAAACTGAATGGAGCTGCTTGAAAAGGTAAAAATTGAGCTATCATATGATGCGGCAGGGCACCTTTTGGGCCTATAAACTAAGACCACCAGAATCAGAAAGACAGAGGCAGGCAAATGTGCACTGCAGCAATACTGAAATAGCCAAGACATGGAAGCAAAAAAAGGTCCATAAACAGATGAATGGACAAAGAAGAAGTGGTATATGGACAGAATGGAATGGTAGCCTTGGGAAAAAATGAAGAATGCCGTTTTCAGGACTACAGTTGAGCCTGTAAATATTCATATAACTTTAAGTAAGTAAAAAGGGTATGACAAATATCCTATGATATCATTTATACATGTTATCTTAAGATTGCTACCAATGAACATATTTCCACAGAAAAAGACACTCACAGACTTATCAAATAAACTAATGGTTAGCCAAAATGAAAGGTGGGAGGATGGGTAAATTAGGACTATGGGGTTAACATACATATACTAATGTATGTTAAATGTATATAAACATATAACAGATAAACTATATGTATTATATAATCACCAAGACCTTTAAAATATACATTTTGTAATCACATTCATGGTAACAGGATCCGAAGATGAACAGACATATGCATGAATCATTGAGCAGATTCTGTACAGCCAGACAATGAAAACACTCTAATCAAATTTACTCCGATAAGAAATAGAATTTAAACTTAAAAAACAAACATAAGTAAGGAGACATAAACTTCTGGGGGCTTGTCCCAGCACATTCCACTCTAATTTACCACCTCGGAACACGACCTACAGGAAGACTCTGTTGCACTACTAACAAGAGTTGAGAACGTAATAATGCTGCCGCCTTGTGGCTGTTTCCCACAACAGCAGCTTTAAACCCAGTGCTAATGGTTGCTTATATAGTCACAAGGACTGCAGGGCTGTAAATGACACACGCCCTCAAAAATGCCCCGGGGTAGGGAATAGGCAAGAAAATTCAACACATGAGAATTTTTTCAAGAAGTCAATCAGAGGAGGGAAGTTGTACTCACTCTTTAAAAAAAAAGGAAAAGAAAAAAAGGACATGCCTAAAGCTCAGTATAAGGAATTATTAGCCACATGCAAATTCAAAGTCAAAAAGGGTGCAGCTCACACCAGTCATGACCATCAGCAAAAAGTCTACAAACGATAAATGCTGAAGGGGTTTTAGAGAACTGTGTACTTTCTAGCTGCTGGTGGGATGTAAAGTGGTAACAGCACTAACGCAAACTGAATCGAGCTGCTTGAAGAGGTAAAAATTGAGCTACCATATGATGCGGCAGGGCACCTTTGGGCCTATAACCTAAGACCACCAGAATCGGAAAGACAGATGCAGGCAAATGTGCACTGAAACAATATTGAAATAGCCAAGACATGGAAGGAAAAAAAATGTCCATAAACAGATGAATGGACAAAGACGAAGTGGTAAATGTACCCTATGGAATAGTAGCTTCGCGAAAAAAATGAACAATGCCGTTTTTACGACTACAGTGGAGCCTAGAAATAATCATATAAGGTTAAGTAAGTCAAAAGGGTATGACAAATATCCTATGATATCATTTATACATGTTATCCTAAGATTGCTACCAATGAACATATTTCCACAGAAAAAGACACTCACAGACTTATCAAATAAACTAATGGTTAGCCAAAATGAAAGGTGGGAGGATGGGTAAATTAGGACTATGGGGTTAACATACATATACTAATGTATGTTAAATGTATATAAACATATAACACATAAACTATATGAATTATATAATCACCAAGACTTTAAAATATACATTTTGTAATCACATACATGGTAACAGGATGAGAAGATGAACAGACATATGTAGGAATCATTAAGCAGATTCTGTACAGCCAGACAATCAAAACACTCGAATCAAATTTACTCCGATAAGAAATAGAATTTAAACTTAAAAAACAAACATAAGTAAGGAGACATAAACTTCTGGGGGCTTGTCCCAGCACATTCCACTCTAATTTACAACCTCGGAACACGACCTCCAGGAAGACTCTGTTGCACTACTAACAAGAGTTGAGAACGTAATAATGCTGCCGCCTTGTGGCTGTTTCCCACAACAGCAGCTTTAAACCCAGTGCTAATGGTTGCTTATATAGTCACAAGGACTGCAGGGCTGTAAATGACACACGCCCTCAAAAATGCCCTGGGGTAGGGAATAGGCAAGAAAATTCAACACATGAGAATTTTTTCAAGAAGTCAATCAGAGGAGGGAAGTTGTACTCACTCTTTAAAAAAAAAGGAAAAGAAAAAAAGGACATGCCTAAAGCTCAGTATAAGGAATTATTAGCCACATGCAAATTCAAAGTCAAAAAGGGTGCAGCTCACACCGGTCATGACCATCAGCAAAAAGTCTACAAACGATAAATGCTGAAGGGGTTTTAGAGAACTGTGTACTTTCTAGCTGCTGGTGGGATGTAAAGTGGTAACAGCACTAATGCAAACTGAATCGAGCTGCTTGAAGAGGTAAAAATTGAGCTACCATATGATGCGGCAGGGCACCTTTGGGCCTATAACCTAAGACCACCAGAATCGGAAAGACAGATGCAGGCAAATGTGCACTGAAACAATATTGAAATAGCCAAGACATGGAAGGAAAAAAAATGTCCATAAACAGATGAATGGACAAAGACGAAGTGGTAAATGTACCCTATGGAATAGTAGCTTCGCGAAAAAAATGAACAATGCCGTTTTTACGACTACAGTGGAGCCTAGAAATAATCATATAAGGTTAAGTAAGTCAAAAGGGTATGACAAATATCCTATGATATCATTTATACATGTTATCCTAAGATTGCTACCAATGAACATATTTCCACAGAAAAAGACACTCACAGACTTATCAAATAAACTAATGGTTAGCCAAAATGAAAGGTGGGAGGATGGGTAAATTAGGACTATGGGGTTAACATACATATACTAATGTATGTTAAATGTATATAAACATATAACACATAAACTATATGAATTATATAATCACCAAGACTTTAAAATATACATTTTGTAATCACATACATGGTAACAGGATCCGAAGATGAACAGACATATGTAGGAATCATTAAGCAGATTCTGTACAGCCAGACAATCAAAACACTCGAATCAAATTTACTCCGATAAGAAATAGAATTTAAACTTAAAAAACAAACATAAGTAAGGAGACATAAACTTCTGGGGGCTTGTCCCAGCACATTCCACTCTAATTTACAACCTCGGAACACGACCTCCAGGAAGACTCTGTTGCACTACTAACAAGAGTTGAGAACGTAATAATGCTGCCGCCTTGTGGCTGTTTCCCACAACAGCAGCTTTAAACCCAGTGCTAATGGTTGCTTATATAGTCACAAGGACTGCAGGGCTGTAAATGACACACGCCCTCAAAAATGCCCCGGGGTAGGGAATAGGCAAGAAAATTCAACACATGAGAATTTTTTCAAGAAGTCAATCAGAGGAGGGAAGTTGTACTCACTCTTTAAAAAAAAAGGAAAAGAAAAAAAGGACATGCCTAAAGCTCAGTATAAGGAATTATTAGCCACATGCAAATTCAAAGTCAAAAAGGGTGCAGCTCACACCGGTCATGACCATCAGCAAAAAGTCTACAAACGATAAATGCTGAAGGGGTTTTAGAGAACTGTGTACTTTCTAGCTGCTGGTGGGATGTAAAGTGGTAACAGCACTAATGCAAACTGAATCGAGCTGCTTGAAGAGGTAAAAATTGAGCTACCATATGATGCGGCAGGGCACCTTTGGGCCTATAACCTAAGACCACCAGAATCGGAAAGACAGATGCAGGCAAATGTGCACTGAAACAATATTGAAATAGCCAAGACATGGAAGGAAAAAAAATGTCCATAAACAGATGAATGGACAAAGAAGAAGTGGTAAATGTACCATATGGAATAGTAGCTTCGCGAAAAAAATGAACAATGCCGTTTTTACGACTACAGTGGAGCCTAGAAATAATCATATAAGGTTAAGTAAGTCAAAAGGGTATGACAAATATCCTATGATATCATTTATACATGTTATCCTAAGATTGCTACCAATGAACATATTTCCACAGAAAAAGACACTCACAGACTTATCAAATAAACTAATGGTTAGCCAAAATGAAAGGTGGGAGGATGGGTAAATTAGGACTATGGGGTTCACATACATATACTAATGTATGTTAAATGTATATAAACATATAACAGATAAACTTTATGAATTATATAATCACGAATACCTTTAAAATATACATTCTGTGATCACATACATGGTAACAGGATCCGAAGATGAACAGACATATGTAGGAATCATTAAGCAGATTCTGTACAGCCAGACAATCAAAACACTCCAATCAAATTTACCCCGATAAGAAATAGAAATTATATTTAAAAAACAAACATAAGTAAGGAGACATAAACTTCTGGGGGCATGTTCAAGCACATTCCAATCTAATTTACAACCTCGGAACCCTACCTCCAGGAAGACTCTGTTGCCAAAGTCACAAGAGTTGAGAACGTAATAATGCTGCCGCCTTGTGGCTGTTTCCCACAAGAGCAACTTTAAACCCAGTGCCAATGGTTGCTTATATAGTCACAAGGACTGCAGGGCTGTAAATGACACAGGCCCTCAAAACATCCCCTGGCGTAGGGAATAGGCAAGAAAATTCAAGACCTGAGAAATTTTTCAAGAAATCAATAAGAGGAGGGAAGTTGTACTCACTCTTTAAAAAAAAGGAAAAGAAAAAAAAGGACATGCGTAAAGCTCAGTATAAGGAATTATTAGCCACATGCAAATTCAAATTCAAAAAGGTTTCAGCTCACACCAGTCAGGACCATCAGCAAAAAGTCTACAAACTATAAATGCTGAAGGGGTTTTAGAGAACTGTGTACCTTCTAGCTGCTGGTGGGATTTAAAGTGGTAACAGCACTAATGCAAACTGAATGGAGCTGCTTGAAAAGGTAAAAATTGAGCTATCATATGATGCGGCAGGGCACCTTTTGGGCCTATAAACTAAGACCACCAGAATCAGAAAGACAGAGGCAGGCAAATGTGCACTGCAGCAATACTGAAATAGCCAAGACATGGAAGCAAAAAAAGGTCCATAAACAGATGAATGGACAAAGAAGAAGTGGTATATGGACAGAATGGAATGGTAGCCTTGGGAAAAAATGAAGAATGCCGTTTTCAGGACTACAGTTGAGCCTGTAAATATTCATATAACTTTAAGTAAGTAAAAAGGGTATGACAAATATCCTATGATATCATTTATACATGTTATCTTAAGATTGCTACCAATGAACATATTTCCACAGAAAAAGACACTCACAGACTTATCAAATAAACTAATGGTTAGCCAAAATGAAAGGTGGGAGGATGGGTAAATTAGGACTATGGGGTTAACATACATATACTAATGTATGTTAAATGTATATAAACATATAACAGATAAACTATATGTATTATATAATCACCAAGACCTTTAAAATATACATTTTGTAATCACATTCATGGTAACAGGATCCGAAGATGAACAGACATATGCATGAATCATTGAGCAGATTCTGTACAGCCAGACAATGAAAACACTCTAATCAAATTTACTCCGATAAGAAATAGAATTTAAACTTAAAAAACAAACATAAGTAAGGAGACATAAACTTCTGGGGGCTTGTCCCAGCACATTCCACTCTAATTTACCACCTCGGAACACGACCTACAGGAAGACTCTGTTGCACTACTAACAAGAGTTGAGAACGTAATAATGCTGCCGCCTTGTGGCTGTTTCCCACAACAGCAGCTTTAAACCCAGTGCTAATGGTTGCTTATATAGTCACAAGGACTGCAGGGCTGTAAATGACACACGCCCTCAAAAATGCCCTGGGGTAGGGAATAGGCAAGAAAATTCAACACATGAGAATTTTTTCAAGAAGTCAATCAGAGGAGGGAAGTTGTACTCACTCTTTAAAAAAAAAGGAAAAGAAAAAAAGGACATGCCTAAAGCTCAGTATAAGGAATTATTAGCCACATGCAAATTCAAAGTCAAAAAGGGTGCAGCTCACACCAGTCATGACCATCAGCAAAAAGTCTACAAACGATAAATGCTGAAGGGGTTTTAGAGAACTGTGTACTTTCTAGCTGCTGGTGGGATGTAAAGTGGTAACAGCACTAACGCAAACTGAATCGAGCTGCTTGAAGAGGTAAAAATTGAGCTACCATATGATGCGGCAGGGCACCTTTGGGCCTATAACCTAAGACCACCAGAATCGGAAAGACAGATGCAGGCAAATGTGCACTGAAACAATATTGAAATAGCCAAGACATGGAAGGAAAAAAAATGTCCATAAACAGATGAATGGACAAAGACGAAGTGGTAAATGTACCCTATGGAATAGTAGCTTCGCGAAAAAAATGAACAATGCCGTTTTTACGACTACAGTGGAGCCTAGAAATAATCATATAAGGTTAAGTAAGTCAAAAGGGTATGACAAATATCCTATGATATCATTTATACGTGTTATCCTAAGATTGCTACCAATGAACATATTTCCACAGAAAAAGACACTCACAGACTTATCAAATAAACTAATGGTTAGCCAAAATGAAAGGTGGGAGGATGGGTAAATTAGGACTATGGGGTTAACATACATATACTAATGTATGTTAAATGTATATAAACATATAACACATAAACTATATGAATTATATAATCACCAAGACTTTAAAATATACATTTTGTAATCACATACATGGTAACAGGATCCGAAGATGAACAGACATATGTAGGAATCATTAAGCAGATTCTGTACAGCCAGACAATCAAAACACTCGAATCAAATTTACTCCGATAAGAAATAGAATTTAAACTTAAAAAACAAACATAAGTAAGGAGACATAAACTTCTGGGGGCTTGTCCCAGCACATTCCACTCTAATTTACAACCTCGGAACACGACCTCCAGGAAGACTCTGTTGCACTACTAACAAGAGTTGAGAACGTAATAATGCTGCCGCCTTGTGGCTGTTTCCCACAACAGCAGCTTTAAACCCAGTGCTAATGGTTGCTTATATAGTCACAAGGACTGCAGGGCTGTAAATGACACACGCCCTCAAAAATGCCCTGGGGTAGGGAATAGGCAAGAAAATTCAACACATGAGAATTTTTTCAAGAAGTCAATCAGAGGAGGGAAGTTGTACTCACTCTTTAAAAAAAAAGGAAAAGAAAAAAAGGACATGCCTAAAGCTCAGTATAAGGAATTATTAGCCACATGCAAATTCAAAGTCAAAAAGGGTGCAGCTCACACCGGTCATGACCATCAGCAAAAAGTCTACAAACGATAAATGCTGAAGGGGTTTTAGAGAACTGTGTACTTTCTAGCTGCTGGTGGGATGTAAAGTGGTAACAGCACTAATGCAAACTGAATCGAGCTGCTTGAAGAGGTAAAAATTGAGCTACCATATGATGCGGCAGGGCACCTTTGGGCCTATAACCTAAGACCACCAGAATCGGAAAGACAGATGCAGGCAAATGTGCACTGAAACAATATTGAAATAGCCAAGACATGGAAGGAAAAAAAATGTCCATAAACAGATGAATGGACAAAGAAGAAGTGGTAAATGTACCATATGGAATAGTAGCTTCGCGAAAAAAATGAACAATGCCGTTTTTACGACTACAGTGGAGCCTAGAAATAATCATATAAGGTTAAGTAAGTCAAAAGGGTATGACAAATATCCTATGATATCATTTATACATGTTATCCTAAGATTGCTACCAATGAACATATTTCCACAGAAAAAGACACTCACAGACTTATCAAATAAACTAATGGTTAGCCAAAATGAAAGGTGGGAGGATGGGTAAATTAGGACTATGGGGTTCACATACATATACTAATGTATGTTAAATGTATATAAACATATAACAGATAAACTTTATGAATTATATAATCACGAATACCTTTAAAATATACATTCTGTGATCACATACATGGTAACAGGATCCGAAGATGAACAGACATATGTAGGAATCATTAAGCAGATTCTGTACAGCCAGACAATCAAAACACTCCAATCAAATTTACCCCGATAAGAAATAGAAATTATATTTAAAAAACAAACATAAGTAAGGAGACATAAACTTCTGGGGGCATGTTCAAGCACATTCCAATCTAATTTACAACCTCGGAACCCTACCTCCAGGAAGACTCTGTTGCCAAAGTCACAAGAGTTGAGAACGTAATAATGCTGCCGCCTTGTGGCTGTTTCCCACAAGAGCAACTTTAAACCCAGTGCCAATGGTTGCTTATATAGTCACAAGGACTGCAGGGCTGTAAATGACACAGGCCCTCAAAACATCCCCTGGCGTAGGGAATAGGCAAGAAAATTCAAGACCTGAGAAATTTTTCAAGAAATCAATAAGAGGAGGGAAGTTGTACTCACTCTTTAAAAAAAAGGAAAAGAAAAAAAAGGACATGCGTAAAGCTCAGTATAAGGAATTATTAGCCACATGCAAATTCAAATTCAAAAAGGTTTCAGCTCACACCAGTCAGGACCATCAGCAAAAAGTCTACAAACTATAAATGCTGAAGGGGTTTTAGAGAACTGTGTACCTTCTAGCTGCTGGTGGGATTTAAAGTGGTAACAGCACTAATGCAAACTGAATGGAGCTGCTTGAAAAGGTAAAAATTGAGCTATCATATGATGCGGCAGGGCACCTTTTGGGCCTATAAACTAAGACCACCAGAATCAGAAAGACAGAGGCAGGCAAATGTGCACTGCAGCAATACTGAAATAGCCAAGACATGGAAGCAAAAAAAGGTCCATAAACAGATGAATGGACAAAGAAGAAGTGGTATATGGACAGAATGGAATGGTAGCCTTGGGAAAAAATGAAGAATGCCGTTTTCAGGACTACAGTTGAGCCTGTAAATATTCATATAACTTTAAGTAAGTAAAAAGGGTATGACAAATATCCTATGATATCATTTATACATGTTATCTTAAGATTGCTACCAATGAACATATTTCCACAGAAAAAGACACTCACAGACTTATCAAATAAACTAATGGTTAGCCAAAATGAAAGGTGGGAGGATGGGTAAATTAGGACTATGGGGTTAACATACATATACTAATGTATGTTAAATGTATATAAACATATAACAGATAAACTATATGTATTATATAATCACCAAGACCTTTAAAATATACATTTTGTAATCACATTCATGGTAACAGGATCCGAAGATGAACAGACATATGCATGAATCATTGAGCAGATTCTGTACAGCCAGACAATCAAAACACTCTAATCAAATTTACTCCGATAAGAAATAGAATTTAAACTTAAAAAACAAACATAAGTAAGGAGACATAAACTTCTGGGGGCTTGTCCCAGCACATTCCACTCTAATTTACCACCTCGGAACACGACCTACAGGAAGACTCTGTTGCACTACTAACAAGAGTTGAGAACGTAATAATGCTGCCGCCTTGTGGCTGTTTCCCACAACAGCAGCTTTAAACCCAGTGCTAATGGTTGCTTATATAGTCACAAGGACTGCAGGGCTGTAAATGACACACGCCCTCAAAAATGCCCCGGGGTAGGGAATAGGAAAGAAAATTCAACACATGAGAATTTTTTCAAGAAGTCAATCAGAGGAGGGAAGTTGTACTCACTCTTTAAAAAAAAAGGAAAAGAAAAAAAGGACATGCCTAAAGCTCAGTATAAGGAATTATTAGCCACATGCAAATTCAAAGTCAAAAAGGGTGCAGCTCACACCAGTCATGACCATCAGCAAAAAGTCTACAAACGATAAATGCTGAAGGGGTTTTAGAGAACTGTGTACTTTCTAGCTGCTGGTGGGATGTAAAGTGGTAACAGCACTAACGCAAACTGAATCGAGCTGCTTGAAGAGGTAAAAATTGAGCTACCATATGATGCGGCAGGGCACCTTTGGGCCTATAACCTAAGACCACCAGAATCGGAAAGACAGATGCAGGCAAATGTGCACTGAAACAATATTGAAATAGCCAAGACATGGAAGGAAAAAAAATGTCCATAAACAGATGAATGGACAAAGACGAAGTGGTAAACGTACCCTATGGAATAGTAGCTTCGCGAAAAAAATGAACAATGCCGTTTTTACGACTACAGTGGAGCCTAGAAATAATCATATAAGGTTAAGTAAGTCAAAAGGGTATGAAAAATATCCTATGATATCATTTATACATGTTATCCTAAGATTGCTACCAATGAACATATTTCCACAGAAAAAGACACTCACAGACTTATCAAATAAACTAATGGTTAGCCAAAATGAAAGGTGGGAGGATGGGTAAATTAGGACTATGGGGTTAACATACATATACTAATGTATGTTAAATGTATATAAACATATAACATATAAACTATATGAATTATATAATCACCTATACCTTCAAAATATACATTCTGTAAACAAACACATTGTAACAGCATCTGAAGATGAACAGACATATGTATGAATCATTGAGCAGATTCTGTACAGCCAGACAATGAAAACACTCTAATCAAATTTCCTCCGATAAGAAATAGAAATTAAATTTAAAAAAGAAACCTAAGTAAGGAGACATAAACTTCTGGGGGCTTGTCCCAGCACATGCCACTCTAATTTACAACCTCAGAACACTACCTCCAGGAAAAGTCTGTTGCCCTATTAACAAGAGATGAGAACGTAATAATGCTGCTGCCTTGTGGCTGTTTCCCACAACAGCAGCTTTAAACCCAGTGCCGATGGTTGCTTATATAGTCACAAGGACTGCAGGGCTGTAAATGACTCACGCCCTCAAAAATGCCCTGGGGTAGGGAATAGGAAAGAAAATTCAACACATGAGAAATTTTTCAAGAAGTCAATAAGAGGAGGGAAGTTGTACTCACTCTTTAAAAAAAAGGAAAAGAAAAAAGGGACATGCCTAAAGCTCAGTATAAGGAATTATTAGCCACATGCAAATTCAAATTCAAAAAGGTTTCAGCTCACACCAGTCATTTCCATCAGCAAAAAGTCTACAAATTATAAATGCTGAAGGGGTTTTAGAGAACTGTGTACCTTCTAGCTGCTGGTGGGATGTAAAGTGGCAAAAGCACTAACGAAAACTGAATGGAGCTGCTTGAAAAGGTAAAAATTGAGCTACCATATGATGCGGCAGGTCAACTTTTGGGCCTATAACCTAAGACCACCAGAATCGAAAACACACAGGCAGACAAATGAGCACTGCAGCAATACTGAAATAGCCAAGACATGGAAGCAGAAAAAAGGTTCATAAACAGATGAATGGACAAAGAAGAAGTGGTATACGTACCAAATAGAATAGTAGCCTCGGGAAATAAATGAACCATGCCGTTTTCAGGACTATAGTTGAGCCTAGAAATAATCATATAAGTATAAGTAAGTCAAAAAGGTATGAGAAATATCCTATGATATCATTTATACATGTTATCCTAAGATTGCTACCAATGAACACATTTCCACAGAAAAAAGACACTCACAGACTTATCAAATAAACTAAAGGTTAGCCAAAATGAAAGGTGGGAAGATGGGTAAATTAGGACTATGGGGTTAACATACATATACTAATGTATGTTAAATGTATATAAACATATAACATATAAACTATATGAATTATATAATCACCAATACCTTCAAAATATACCTTGTGTAATCTCATACATGGTAACAGGATCCAAAGATGATCAGATATATGTGTGACTCTTTGAGCAGATTCTGTACAGCCAGACAATCGAAACACTCGAATCAAATTTACTCCGATAAGAAATAGAATTTAAACTTAAAAAACAAACATAAGTAAGGAGACATAAACTTCTCGGGGCTTGTCCCAGCACATTCCACTCTAATTTACAACCTCGGAACACGACCTCCAGGAAGACTCTGTTGCACTACTAACAAGAGTTGAGAACGTAATAATGCTGCCGCCTTGTGGCTGTTTCCCACAACAGCAGCTTTAAACCCAGTGCTAATGGTTGCTTATATAGTCACAAGGACTGCAGGGCTGTAAATGACACACGCCCTCAAAAATGCCCTGGGGTAGGGAATAGGCAAGAAAATTCAACACATGAGAATTTTTTCAAGAAGTCAATAAGAGGAGGGAAGTTGTACTCACTCTTTAAAAAAAAAGGAAAAGAAAAAAAGGACATGCCTAAAGCTCAGTATAAGGAATTATTAGCCACATGCAAATTCAAAGTCAAAAAGGGTGCAGCTCACACCGGTCATGACCATCAGCAAAAAGTCTACAAACGATAAATGCTGAAGGGGTTTTAGAGAACTGTGTACTTTCTAGCTGCTGGTGGGATGTAAAGTGGTAACAGCACTAACGCAAACTGAATCGAGCTGCTTGAAGAGGTAAAAATTGAGCTACCATATGATGCGGCAGGGCACCTTTGGGCCTATAACCTAAGACCACCAGAATCGGAAAGACAGATGCAGGCAAATGTGCACTGAAACAATATTGAAATAGCCAAGACATGGAAGGAAAAAAAATGTCCGTAAACAGATGAATGGACAAAGACGAAGTGGTAAATGTACCATATGGAATAGTAGCTTCGCGAAAAAAATGAACAATGCCGTTTTTACGACTACAGTGGAGCCTAGAAATAATCATATAAGGTTAAGTAAGTCAAAAGGGTATGACAAATATCCTATGATATCATTTATACATGTTATCCTAAGATTGCTACCAATGAACATATTTCCACAGAAAAAGACACTCACAGACTTATCAAATAAACTAATGGTTAGCCAAAATGAAAGGTGGGAGGATGGGTAAATTAGGACTATGGGGTTCACATACATATACTAATGTATGTTAAATGTATATAAACATATAACAGATAAACTTTATGAATTATATAATCACGAATACCTTTAAAATATACATTCTGTGATCACATACATGGTAACAGGATCCGAAGATGAACAGACATATGTAGGAATCATTAAGCAGATTCTGTACAGCCAGACAATCAAAACACTCCAATCAAATTTACCCCGATAAGAAATAGAAATTATATTTAAAAAACTAACATAAGTAAGGAGACATAAACTTCTGGGGGCATGTTCAAGCACATTCCACTCTAATTTACAACCTCGGAACCCTACCTCCAGGAAGACTCTGTTGCCAAAGTCACAAGAGTTGAGAACGTAATAATGCTGCCGCCTTGTGGCTGTTTCCCACAAGAGTAACTTTAAACCCAGTGCCAATGGTTGCTTATATAGTCACAAGGACTGCAGCGCTGTAAATGACAGAGGCCCTCAAAACATCCCCTGGCGTAGGGAATAGGCAAGAAAATTCAAGACATGAGAAATTTTTCAAGAAATCAATAAGAGGAGGGAAGTTGTACTCACTCTTTAAAAAAAAGGAAAAGAAAAAAAAGGACATGCGTAAAGCTCAGTATAAGGAATTATTAGCCACATGCAAATTCAAATTCAAAAAGGTTTCAGCTCACACCAGTCAGGACCATCAGCAAAAAGTCTACAAACTATAAATGCTGAAGGGGTTTTAGAGAACTGTGTACCTTCTAGCTGCTGGTGGGATTTAAAGTGGTAACAGCACTAATGCAAACTGAATGGAGCTGCTTGAAAAGGTAAAAATTGAGCTATCATATGATGCGGCAGGGCACCTTTTGGGCCTATAAACTAAGACCACCAGAATCAGAAAGACAGAGGCAGGCAAATGTGCACTGCAGCAATACTGAAATAGCCAAGACATGGAAGCAAAAAAAGGTCCATAAACAGATGAATGGACAAAGAAGAAGTGGTATACGGACAGAATGGAATGGTAGCCTTGGGAAAAAATGAACAATGCCGTTTTCAGGACTACAGTTGAGCCTGTAAATATTCATATAACTTTAAGTAAGTAAAAAGGGTATGACAAATATCCTATGATATCATTTATACATGTTATCCTAAGATTGCTACCAATGAACATATTTCCATAGAAAAAGACACTCACAGACTTATCAAATAAACTAATGGTTAGCCAAAATGAAAGGTGGGAGGATGGGTAAATTAGGACTATGGGGTTAACATACATATACTAATGTATGTTAAATGTATATAAACATATAACACATAAACTATATGAATTATATAATCACCAAGACCTTTAAAATATACATTTTGTAATGACATACATGGTAACAGGATCCGAAGATGAACAGACATATGTAGGAATCATTAAGCAGATTCTGTACAGCCAGACAATCAAAACACTCCAATCAAATTTACCCCGATAAGAAATAGAAATTATATTTAAAAAACAAACATAAGTAAGGAGACATAAACTTCTGCGGCTTGTCCCAGCACATTCCACTCTAATTTACAACCTCGGAACCCTACCTCCAGGAAGACTCTGTTGCCAAAGTCACAAGAGTTGAGAACGTAATAATGCTGCCGCCTTGTGGCTGTTTCCCACAAGAGCAGCTTTAAACCCAGTGCCAATGGTTGCTTATATAGTCACAAGGACTGCACGCTGTAAATGCCACAGGCCCTCAACAATGCCCTGGGGTAGGGAATAGGCAAGAAAATTCAACACATGAGAAGTTTTTCAAGAAATCAATCAGAGGAGGGAAGTTGTACTCACTCTTTAAAAAAAAAGGAAAAGAAAAAAAAGGACATGCGTAAAGCTCAGTATAAGGAATTATTAGCCACATGCAAATTCAAATTCAAAAAGGTTTCAGCTCACACCAGTCAGGACCATCAGCAAAAAGTCTACAAACTATAAATGCTGAAGGGGTTTTAGAGAACTGTGTACCTTCTAGCTGCTGCTGGGATTTAAAGTGGTAACAGCACTAACGCAAACTGAATGGAGCTGCTTGAAAAGGTAAAAATTGAGCTACCATATGATGCGGCAGGGCAACTTTTGGGCCTATAAACTAAGACCACCAGAATCAGAAAGACAGAGGCAGGCAAATGTGCACTGCAGCAATACTGAAATAGCCAAGACATGGAAGGAAAAAAAGGTCCATAAACAGATGAATGGGCAAAGAAGAAGTTGTATATGGACAGAATGGAATGCTAGCCTTGGGAAAAAATGAAGAATGCCGTTTTCAGGACTACAGTTGAGCCTATAAATATTCATATAACTTTAAGTAAGTAAAAAGGGTATGACAAATATCCTATGATATCATTTATACATGTTATCCTAAGATTGCTACCAATGAACATATTTCCACAGAAAAAGACACTCACAGACTTATCAAATAAACTAATGGTTAGCCAAAATGAAAGGTGGGAGGATGGGTAAATTAGGACTATGGGGTTAACATACATATACTAATGTTATGTTAAATGTATATAAACATATAACAGATAAACTATATTAATTATATAATCACCAATACCTTTAAAATATACATTCTGTAATCACATACATGGTAACAGGATCCGAAGATGAACAGACATATGTAGGAGTCTTTTAGCAGATTCTGTACAGCCAGACAATCAAAACACTCTAATCAAATTTACTCTGATAAGAAATAGAAATTAAATTTAATAAACAAACATAAGTAAGGAGACATAAACTTCTGGGGGCTTGTCCCAGCACATTCCACTCTAATTTACAACCTTGGAACACTACCTCCAGGAAGACTCTATTGCTGTAGTAACAAGAGTTGAGAACGTAATAATGCTGCCGCCTTGTGGCTGTTTCCCACAACAGCAGTTTTAAACCCAGTGCTAATGGTTGCTTAATAGTCACAACGACTGCAGGGGTCTAAATGACACATGCCCTCAAAAATTGCCCTGGGGTAGGGAATAGGCAAGAAAATTCAACACATGAGAAATTTTTCAAGAAGTCAATATGAAGAGGGAAGTTGTATTCACTCTTTAACAAAAAAAGGAAAAGAAGAAAAAGGATATGCCTAAAGCTCAGTATAAGGAATTATTAGCCACATGCGTATCCAACCTCCAAAAAGGTTTCAGCTCACACCAGTCAAATGGCCATCAGCAAAAATCTACAAACTCTAAATGCTGAAGGGGTTTTAGAGAACTGTGTAACTCCTAGATGCTGGTGGGATATAAAGTGGTAACAGCACTAACAAAAACTGAATGGAGCTGCTTTACAAGGTAAAAATTGAGCTACCATATGATGCGAAAGGGTACATTTTGAGCCTATAAACTAAGACCACCAGAATGAGAAAGACAGAGGCAGGCAAATGTGCACTGCAGCAATACTAAAATAGCCAAGACATGGAAGCAAAAAAAGGTCCATCAACAGATGAATGGAAAAAGAAGAAGTGGTATATGGACAGAATGGAATAGTAGCCTCGGGAAAAAAATGAACAATGCCGTTTTCAGGACTACAGTAGAGCCTAGAAATAATAATATAAGGTTAAGTAAGTCAAAAGGGTATGACAAATATCCTATGATATCATTTATACATGTTATCCTAAGATTGCTACCAATGAACACATTTCCACAGAAAAAGACACTCACAGACTTATCAAATAAACTAATGGTTAGCCAAAATGAAAGGTGGGAAGATGGGTAAATTAGGACTATGGGGTTAACATACATATACTAATGTATGTTAAATGTATATAAACATATAACAAATAAACTATATGTATTATATAATCACCAAGACCTTTAAAATATACATTTTGTAATCACATACATGGTAACAGGATCCGAAGATGAACAGACATATGCATGAATCCTTGAGCAGATTCTGTACAGCCAGACAATGAAAACACTCTAATCAAATTTACTCCGATAAGAAATAGAATTTAAACTTAAAAAACAAACATAAGTAAGGAGACATAAACTTCTGGGGGCTTGTCCCAGCACATTCCACTCTAATTTACCACCTCGGAACACGACCTACAGGAAGACACTATTGCTGTAGTAACAAGAGTTGATAACGTAATAATGCTGCCGCCTTGTGGCTGTTTCCCACAAGAGCAGCTTTAAACCCAGTGCTAATGGTTGCTTATATAGTCACAAGGACTGCAGGGCTGTAAATGACACACGCCCTCAAAAATGCCCTGGGGTAGGGAATAGGCAAGAAAATTCAACACATGAGAATTTTTTCAAGAAGTCAATCAGAGGAGGGAAGTTGTACTCACTCTTTAAAAAAAAGGAAAAGAAAAAAAGGACATGCCTAAAGCTCAGTATAAGGAATTATTAGCCACATGCAAATTCAAAGTCAAAAAGGGTGCAGCTCACACCGGTCATGACCATCAGCAAAAAGTCTACAAACGATAAATGCTGAAGGGGTTTTAGAGAACTGTGTACTTTCTAGCTGCTGGTGGGATGTAAAGTGGTAACAGCACTAATGCAAACTGAATCGAGCTGCTTGAAGAGGTAAAAATTGAGCTACCATATGATGCGGCAGGGCACCTTTGGGCCTATAACCTAAGACCACCAGAATCGGAAAGACAGATGCAGGCAAATGTGCACTGAAACAATATTGAAATAGCCAAGACATGGAAGGAAAAAAAATGTCCATAAACAGATGAATGGACAAAGAAGAAGTGGTAAATGTACCATATGGAATAGTAGCTTCGCGAAAAAAATGAACAATGCCGTTTTTACGACTACAGTGGAGCCTAGAAATAATCATATAAGGTTAAGTAAGTCAAAAGGGTATGACAAATATCCTATGATATCATTTATACATGTTATCCTAAGATTGCTACCAATGAACATATTTCCACAGAAAAAGACACTCACAGACTTATCAAATAAACTAATGGTTAGCCAAAATGAAAGGTGGGAGGATGGGTAAATTAGGACTATGGGGTTAACATACATATACTAACGTATGTTAAATGTATATAAACATATAACAGATAAACTATATGAATTATATAATTACCAAGACCTTTAAAATATACATTTTGTAATCACATACATGGTAACAGGATCCGAAGATGAACAGACATATGCATGAATCATTGAGCAGATTCTGTACAGCCAGACAATCAAAACACTCCAATCAAATTTACCCCGATAAGAAATAGAAATTAAATTTAAAAAACAAACATAAGTAAGGAGACATAAACTTCTGCGGCTTGTCCCACCACATTCCACTCTAATTTACAACCTTGGAACACTACCTCCAGGAAGAGTCTGTTGCCCTAGTAACAAGAGATGAGAACGTAATAATGCTGCCGCCTTGTGGCTCTTTCCCACAAGAGCAGCTTTAAACCCAGTGCCAATGGTTGCTTATATAGTCACAAGGACTGCAGGGCTGTAAATGAGACACGCCCTCAACAATGCCCTGGGGTAGGGAATAGGAAAGAAAATTCAACACATGAGAAATTTTTCAAGAAGTCAATAAGAGGAGGGAAGTTGTACTCACTCTTTAAAAAAAGGAAAAGAGAAAAAAGGACATGCCTAAAGCTCAGTATAAGGAATTATTAGCCACATGCAAATTCAAAGTCAGAAAGGTTTCACCTCACACCAGTCATTTCCATCAGCAAAAAGTCTACAAACTATAAATGCTGAAGGGGTGTTAGAGAACTGTGTACCTTCTAGCTGCTGGTGGGATGTAAAGTAGTAACAGCACTAACACAAACTGAATGGAGCTGCTTGAAAAGGTAAAAATTGAGCTACCATATGATGCGGCAGGGCACCTTTTGCGCCTATAACTTAAGACCACCAGAATCGTAAAGACAGATGCAGGCAAATGTGCACTGCAACAATATTGAAATACGAAGACATGGAAGGAAAAAAAAAGTCCATAAACAGATGAATGGACAAAGAAGAAGAGGTATATGGACAGAATGGAAGAGTAGCCTCAGGAAAAAAATGAACAATGCCGTTTTCAGGACTACAGTTGAGCCTAGAAATAATCATATAAGGTTAAGTAAGTCAAAAGGGTATGACAATTATCCTATGATATCATTCACACATGTTATCCTAAGATTGCTACCAATGAACATATTTGCACAGAAAAAGACACTCACAGACTTATCAAATAAACTAATGGTTAGCCAAAATGAAAGGTGGGAGGATGGGTAAATTAGGACTATGGGGTTAACATACATATACTAATGTATGTTAAATGTATATAAACATATAACATATAAACTATATGAATTATATAATCACCTATACCTTCAAAATATACATTCTGTAAACAAACACATTGTAACAGCATCTGAAGATGAACTGACATATGTATGAATCATTGAGCAGATTCTGTACAGCCAGACAATGAAAACACTCTAATCAAATTTACTCTGATAAGAAATAGAAATTAAATTTAAAAAACAAACATAAGTAAGGAGACATAAACTTCTGGGGGCTTGTCCCAGCACATTCCACTCTAATTTACAACCTCGGAACACTACCTCCAGGAAGACTCTGTTGCCGTAGTAACAAGAGTTGAGAACGTAATAATGCTGCGGCCTTGTGGCTGTTTCCCACAACAGCAGCTTTAAACCCAGTACTAATAGTTGCTTAATAGTCACAAGGACTGCAGGGCTCTAAATGACACCTGCCCTGAAAAATGCCCTGGGGTAGGGAATAGGCAAGAAAATTCAACACATGAGAAATTTTTCAAGAAGTCAATAAGAGTAGGGAGGTTGTACTCACTCTTTAAAAAAAAAGGAAAAGAAAAAAAAGGACATGCCTAAAGCTCAGTATAAGGAATTATTAGACACATGCAAATTCAAATTCAAAAAGGTTTCAGCTCACACCAGTCATTTCCATCAGCAAAATGTCTATAAACTATAAATGCTGAAGGGGTTTTAGAGAACTGTGTACCTTCTAGCTGCTGGTGGGATGTAAAGTGGTAACAGCACTAACGCAAACTGAATGGAGCTTTACCTTGAAAAGGTAAAAATTGAGCTACCATATGATGCAGCAGGTCACCCTTTGGGCCTATAACCTAAGACCACCTGAATCGGAAAGACACAGGCAGGCAAATGAGCACTGCAGCAATATTGAAATAGCCAAGACATGGAAGCAGAAAAAAGGTTCATAAACAGATGAATGGACAAAGAAGAAGTAGTATACGTACCAAATAGAATAGTAGCCTGGGGAAAAAAATGAACAACGCCGTTTTCAGGACTACAGTTGAGCCTAGAAATAATCATATAAGGTTAAGTAACTCAAAAGGGTACGACAAATATCCTATGATAATATTTATACATGTTATCCTAAGATTGCTACCAATGAACATATTTCCACAGAAAAAGACACTCACAGACTTATGAAATAAACTAATGGTTAGCAAAATGAAAGGTGGGAGGATGGGTAAATTAGGACTATGGGGTTAACATACATATACTAATGTATGTTAAGTGTATAAAAACATATAACAGATAAACTGTATGAATTATATAATCACCAATACCTTTAAAATATACATTTTGTAATCACATACATGGTAACAGGACCCGAAGATGAACAGACATATGTATGAATCATTGAGCAGATCCTGTAGAGCCAGGCAATCAAAACACTCTAATCAAATTTACGCTGATAAGAAATAGAAATGAAATTTAAAAAACAAACATAAGTAAGGAGACATAAACTTCTGGGGGCTTGTCCCAGCACATTCCACTCTAATTTACAACCTCAGAACACTACCTCCAGGAAGATTCTGTTGCCCTAGTAACAAGAGTTGAGAACGTAATAATGCTGCCGCCTTGTGGCTGTTTCCCACAACAGCAGCTTTAAACCCAGTGCTAATGGTTGCTTAATAGTCACAACGACTGCAGGGGTCTAAATGACACCTGCCCTCAAAAAGTGCCCTTGGGTAGGGAATAGGCAACAAAATTCAACACATGAGAAATTTTTCAAAAAGTGAATATGAAGAGGGAAGTTGTACTCACACTTTAACAAAAAAAGGAAAAGAAGAAAAAGGATATGCCTAAAGATCAGTATAAGGAATTATTCGCCACATGCGTATCCAATCTCCATAAAGGTTTCAGCTCACAACAGTCAAATGGCCATCAGCAAAAAGTCTACAAACTATAAATGCTGAAGGGGTTTTAGAGAACTGTGTACCTTCTATCTGCTGCTGGGATGTAAAGTGGTAACAGCACTAACGCAAACTGAATGGAGCCGCTTGAAAAGGTAGAAATTGAGCTACCATATAATGCGGCAGGGCACCTCTCGGGCTTATAACCTAAGACCACCAGAATCGGAAAGACACAGGCAGTCAAATGTGCACTGCAGCAATACTGAAATAGCCAAGACATGGAAGCAAAAAAAGGTCCATAAACAGATGAATGGACAGAGAAGAAGTGGTATATGGACAGAATGTTATAGTAGCCTCGGGAAAAAAATGAACAATGCCGTTTTCAGGACTACAGTAGAGCCTAGAAATAATAATATAAGGTTAAGTAAGTCAAAAGGGTATGACAAATATCCTATGATATCATTTATACATGTTATCCTAAGATTGCTACCAATGAACATATTTCCACAGAAAAAGACACTCACAGACTTATCAAATAAACTAATGGTTAGCCAAAATGAAAGGTGGGAGGATGGGTAAATTAGGACTATGGGGTTAACATACATATACTAATGTTATGTTAAATGTATATAAACATATAACAGATAAACTATATTAATTATATAATCACCAATACCTTTAAAATATACATTCTGTAATCACATACATGGTAACAGGATCCGAAGATGAACAGACATATGTAGGAGTCTTTTAGCAGATTCTGTACAGCCAGACAATCAAAACACTCTAATCAAATTTACTCTGATAAGAAATAGAAATTAAATTTAATAAACAAACATAAGTAAGGAGACATAAACTTCTGGGGGCTTGTCCCAGCACATTCCACTCTAATTTACAACCTTGGAACATTACCTCCAGGAAGACTCTATTGCTGTAGTAACAAGAGTTGAGAACGTAATAATGCTGCCGCCTTGTGGCTGTTTCCCACAACAGCAGTTTTAAACCCAGTGCTAATGGTTGCTTAATAGTCACAACGACTGCAGGGGTCTAAATGACACATGCCCTCAAAAATTGCCCTGGGGTAGGGAATAGGCAAGAAAATTCAACACATGAGAAATTTTTCAAGAAGTCAATATGAAGAGGGAAGTTGTATTCACTCTTTAACAAAAAAAGGAAAAGAAGAAAAAGGATATGCCTAAAGCTCAGTATAAGGAATTATTAGCCACATGCGTATCCAACCTCCAAAAAGGTTTCAGCTCACACCAGTCAAATGGCCATCAGCAAAAATCTACAAACTCTAAATGCTGAAGGGGTTTTAGAGAACTGTGTAACTCCTAGATGCTGGTGGGATATAAAGTGGTAACAGCACTAACAAAAACTGAATGGAGCTGCTTTACAAGGTAAAAATTGAGCTACCATATGATGCGAAAGGGTACATTTTGAGCCTATAAACTAAGACCACCAGAATGAGAAAGACAGAGGCAGGCAAATGTGCACTGCAGCAATACTAAAATAGCCAAGACATGGAAGCAAAAAAAGGTCCATCAACAGATGAATGGAAAAAGAAGAAGTGGTATATGGACAGAATGGAATAGTAGCCTCGGGAAAAAAATGAACAATGCCGTTTTCAGGACTACAGTAGAGCCTAGAAATAATAATATAAGGTTAAGTAAGTCAAAAGGGTATGACAAATATCCTATGATATCATTTATACATGTTATCCTAAGATTGCTACCAATGAACATATTTCCACAGAAAAAGACACTCACAGACTTATCAAATAAACTAATGGTTAGCCAAAATGAAAGGTGGGAGGATGGGTAAATTAGGACTATGGGGTTAACATACATATACTAACGTATGTTAAATGTATATAAACATATAACAGATAAACTATATGAATTATATAATTACCAAGACCTTTAAAATATACATTTTGTAATCACATACATGGTAACAGGATCCGAAGATGAACAGACATATGCATGAATCATTGAGCAGATTCTGTACAGCCAGACAATCAAAACACTCCAATCAAATTTACCCCGATAAGAAATAGAAATTAAATTTAAAAAACAAACATAAGTAAGGAGACATAAACTTCTGCGGCTTGTCCCACCACATTCCACTCTAATTTACAACCTTGGAACACTACCTCCAGGAAGAGTCTGTTGCCCTAGTAACAAGAGATGAGAACGTAATAATGCTGCCGCCTTGTGGCTCTTTCCCACAAGAGCAGCTTTAAACCCAGTGCCAATGGTTGCTTATATAGTCACAAGGACTGCAGGGCTGTAAATGAGACACGCCCTCAACAATGCCCTGGGGTAGGGAATAGGAAAGAAAATTCAACACATGAGAAATTTTTCAAGAAGTCAATAAGAGGAGGGAAGTTGTACTCACTCTTTAAAAAAAGGAAAAGAGAAAAAAGGACATGCCTAAAGCTCAGTATAAGGAATTATTAGCCACATGCAAATTCAAAGTCAGAAAGGTTTCACCTCACACCAGTCATTTCCATCAGCAAAAAGTCTACAAACTATAAATGCTGAAGGGGTGTTAGAGAACTGTGTACCTTCTAGCTGCTGGTGGGATGTAAAGTAGTAACAGCACTAACACAAACTGAATGGAGCTGCTTGAAAAGGTAAAAATTGAGCTACCATATGATGCGGCAGGGCACCTTTTGCGCCTATAACTTAAGACCACCAGAATCGTAAAGACAGATGCAGGCAAATGTGCACTGCAACAATATTGAAATACGAAGACATGGAAGGAAAAAAAAAGTCCATAAACAGATGAATGGACAAAGAAGAAGAGGTATATGGACAGAATGGAAGAGTAGCCTCAGGAAAAAAATGAACAATGCCGTTTTCAGGACTACAGTTGAGCCTAGAAATAATCATATAAGGTTAAGTAAGTCAAAAGGGTATGACAATTATCCTATGATATCATTCACACATGTTATCCTAAGATTGCTACCAATGAACATATTTGCACAGAAAAAGACACTCACAGACTTATCAAATAAACTAATGGTTAGCCAAAATGAAAGGTGGGAGGATGGGTAAATTAGGACTATGGGGTTAACATACATATACTAATGTATGTTAAATGTATATAAACATATAACATATAAACTATATGAATTATATAATCACCTATACCTTCAAAATATACATTCTGTAAACAAACACATTGTAACAGCATCTGAAGATGAACTGACATATGTATGAATCATTGAGCAGATTCTGTACAGCCAGACAATGAAAACACTCTAATCAAATTTACTCTGATAAGAAATAGAAATTAAATTTAAAAAACAAACATAAGTAAGGAGACATAAACTTCTGGGGGCTTGTCCCAGCACATTCCACTCTAATTTACAACCTCGGAACACTACCTCCAGGAAGACTCTGTTGCCGTAGTAACAAGAGTTGAGAACGTAATAATGCTGCGGCCTTGTGGCTGTTTCCCACAACAGCAGCTTTAAACCCAGTACTAATAGTTGCTTAATAGTCACAAGGACTGCAGGGCTCTAAATGACACCTGCCCTGAAAAATGCCCTGGGGTAGGGAATAGGCAAGAAAATTCAACACATGAGAAATTTTTCAAGAAGTCAATAAGAGGAGGGAGGTTGTACTCACTCTTTAAAAAAAAAGGAAAAGAAAAAAAAGGACATGCCTAAAGCTCAGTATAAGGAATTATTAGACACATGCAAATTCAAATTCAAAAAGGTTTCAGCTCACACCAGTCATTTCCATCAGCAAAATGTCTATAAACTATAAATGCTGAAGGGGTTTTAGAGAACTGTGTACCTTCTAGCTGCTGGTGGGATGTAAAGTGGTAACAGCACTAACGCAAACTGAATGGAGCTTTACCTTGAAAAGGTAAAAATTGAGCTACCATATGATGCAGCAGGTCACCCTTTGGGCCTATAACCTAAGACCACCTGAATCGGAAAGACACAGGCAGGCAAATGAGCACTGCAGCAATATTGAAATAGCCAAGACATGGAAGCAGAAAAAAGGTTCATAAACAGATGAATGGACAAAGAAGAAGTAGTATACGTACCAAATAGAATAGTAGCCTGGGGAAAAAAATGAACAACGCCGTTTTCAGGACTACAGTTGAGCCTAGAAATAATCATATAAGGTTAAGTAACTCAAAAGGGTACGACAAATATCCTATGATAATATTTATACATGTTATCCTAAGATTGCTACCAATGAACATATTTCCACAGAAAAAGACACTCACAGACTTATGAAATAAACTAATGGTTAGCAAAATGAAAGGTGGGAGGATGGGTAAATTAGGACTATGGGGTTAACATACATATACTAATGTATGTTAAGTGTATAAAAACATATAACAGATAAACTGTATGAATTATATAATCACCAATACCTTTAAAATATACATTTTGTAATCACATACATGGTAACAGGACCCGAAGATGAACAGACATATGTATGAATCATTGAGCAGATCCTGTAGAGCCAGGCAATCAAAACACTCTAATCAAATTTACGCTGATAAGAAATAGAAATGAAATTTAAAAAACAAACATAAGTAAGGAGACATAAACTTCTGGGGGCTTGTCCCAGCACATTCCACTCTAATTTACAACCTCAGAACACTACCTCCAGGAAGATTCTGTTGCCCTAGTAACAAGAGTTGAGAACGTAATAATGCTGCCGCCTTGTGGCTGTTTCCCACAACAGCAGCTTTAAACCCAGTGCTAATGGTTGCTTAATAGTCACAACGACTGCAGGGGTCTAAATGACACCTGCCCTCAAAAAGTGCCCTTGGGTAGGGAATAGGCAACAAAATTCAACACATGAGAAATTTTTCAAAAAGTGAATATGAAGAGGGAAGTTGTACTCACACTTTAACAAAAAAAGGAAAAGAAGAAAAAGGATATGCCTAAAGATCAGTATAAGGAATTATTCGCCACATGCGTATCCAATCTCCATAAAGGTTTCAGCTCACAACAGTCAAATGGCCATCAGCAAAAAGTCTACAAACTATAAATGCTGAAGGGGTTTTAGAGAACTGTGTACCTTCTATCTGCTGCTGGGATGTAAAGTGGTAACAGCACTAACGCAAACTGAATGGAGCCGCTTGAAAAGGTAGAAATTGAGCTACCATATAATGCGGCAGGGCACCTCTCGGGCTTATAACCTAAGACCACCAGAATCGGAAAGACACAGGCAGTCAAATGTGCACTGCAGCAATACTGAAATAGCCAAGACATGGAAGCAAAAAAAGGTCCATAAACAGATGAATGGACAGAGAAGAAGTGGTATATGGACAGAATGTTATAGTAGCCTCGGGAAAAAAATGAACAATGCCGTTTTCAGGACTACAGTAGAGCCTAGAAATAATAATATAAGGTTAAGTAAGTCAAAAGGGTATGACAAATATCCTATGATATCATTTATACATGTTATCCTAAGATTGCTACCAATGAACATATTTCCACAGAAAAAGACACTCACAGACTTATCAAATAAACTAATGGTTAGCCAAAATGAAAGGTGGGAGGATGGGTAAATTAGGACTATGGGGTTAACATACATATACTAATGTTATGTTAAATGTATATAAACATATAACAGATAAACTATATTAATTATATAATCACCAATACCTTTAAAATATACATTCTGTAATCACATACATGGTAACAGGATCCGAAGATGAACAGACATATGTAGGAGTCTTTTAGCAGATTCTGTACAGCCAGACAATCAAAACACTCTAATCAAATTTACTCTGATAAGAAATAGAAATTAAATTTAATAAACAAACATAAGTAAGGAGACATAAACTTCTGGGGGCTTGTCCCAGCACATTCCACTCTAATTTACAACCTTGGAACATTACCTCCAGGAAGACTCTATTGCTGTAGTAACAAGAGTTGAGAACGTAATAATGCTGCCGCCTTGTGGCTGTTTCCCACAACAGCAGTTTTAAACCCAGTGCTAATGGTTGCTTAATAGTCACAACGACTGCAGGGGTCTAAATGACACATGCCCTCAAAAATTGCCCTGGGGTAGGGAATAGGCAAGAAAATTCAACACATGAGAAATTTTTCAAGAAGTCAATATGAAGAGGGAAGTTGTATTCACTCTTTAACAAAAAAAGGAAAAGAAGAAAAAGGATATGCCTAAAGCTCAGTATAAGGAATTATTAGCCACATGCGTATCCAACCTCCAAAAAGGTTTCAGCTCACACCAGTCAAATGGCCATCAGCAAAAATCTACAAACTCTAAATGCTGAAGGGGTTTTAGAGAACTGTGTAACTCCTAGATGCTGGTGGGATATAAAGTGGTAACAGCACTAACAAAAACTGAATGGAGCTGCTTTACAAGGTAAAAATTGAGCTACCATATGATGCGAAAGGGTACATTTTGAGCCTATAAACTAAGACCACCAGAATGAGAAAGACAGAGGCAGGCAAATGTGCACTGCAGCAATACTAAAATAGCCAAGACATGGAAGCAAAAAAAGGTCCATCAACAGATGAATGGAAAAAGAAGAAGTGGTATATGGACAGAATGGAATAGTAGCCTCGGGAAAAAAATGAACAATGCCGTTTTCAGGACTACAGTAGAGCCTAGAAATAATAATATAAGGTTAAGTAAGTCAAAAGGGTATGACAAATATCCTATGATATCATTTATACATGTTATCCTAAGATTGCTACCAATGAACACATTTCCACAGAAAAAGACACTCACAGACTTATCAAATAAACTAATGGTTAGCCAAAATGAAAGGTGGGAAGATGGGTAAATTAGGACTATGGGGTTAACATACATATACTAATGTATGTTAAATGTATATAAACATATAACAAATAAACTATATGTATTATATAATCACCAAGACCTTTAAAATATACATTTTGTAATCACATACATGGTAACAGGATCCGAAGATGAACAGACATATGCATGAATCATTGAGCAGATTCTGTACAGCCAGACAATGAAAACACTCTAATCAAATTTACTCCGATAAGAAATAGAATTTAAACTTAAAAAACAAACCTAAGTAAGGAGACATAAACTTCTGGGGGCTTGTCCCAGCACATTCCACTCTAATTTACCACCTCGGAACACGACCTACAGGAAGACTCTGTTGCACTACTAACAAGAGTTGAGAACGTAATAATGCTGCCGCCTTGTGGCTGTTTCCCACAACAGCAGCTTTAAACCCAGTGCTAATGGTTGCTTATATAGTCACAAGGACTGCAGGGCTGTAAATGACACACGCCCTCAAAAATGCCCCGGGGTAGGGAATAGGCAAGAAAATTCAACACATGAGAATTTTTTCAAGAAGTCAATCAGAGGAGGGAAGTTGTACTCACTCTTTAAAAAAAAAGGAAAAGAAAAAAAGGACATGCCTAAAGCTCAGTATAAGGAATTATTAGCCACATGCAAATTCAAAGTCAAAAAGGGTGCAGCTCACACCAGTCATGACCATCAGCAAAAAGTCTACAAACGATAAATGCTGAAGGGGTTTTAGAGAACTGTGTACTTTCTAGCTGCTGGTGGGATGTAAAGTGGTAACAGCACTAACGCAAACTGAATCGAGCTGCTTGAAGAGGTAAAAATTGAGCTACCATATGATGCGGCAGGGCACCTTTGGGCCTATAACCTAAGACCACCAGAATCGGAAAGACAGATGCAGGCAAATGTGCACTGAAACAATATTGAAATAGCCAAGACATGGAAGGAAAAAAAATGTCCATAAACAGATGAATGGACAAAGACGAAGTGGTAAATGTACCCTATGGAATAGTAGCTTCGCGAAAAAAATGAACAATGCCGTTTTTACGACTACAGTGGAGCCTAGAAATAATCATATAAGGTTAAGTAAGTCAAAAGGGTATGACAAATATCCTATGATATCATTTATACATGTTATCCTAAGATTGCTACCAATGAACATATTTCCACAGAAAAAGACACTCACAGACTTATCAAATAAACTAATGGTTAGCCAAAATGAAAGGTGGGAGGATGGGTAAATTAGGACTATGGGGTTAACATACATATACTAATGTATGTTAAATGTATATAAACATATAACACATAAACTATATGAATTATATAATCACCAAGACTTTAAAATATACATTTTGTAATCACATACATGGTAACAGGATCCGAAGATGAACAGACATATGTAGGAATCATTAAGCAGATTCTGTACAGCCAGACAATCAAAACACTCGAATCAAATTTACTCAGATAAGAAATAGAAATGAAATTTAAAAAACAAACATAAGTAAGGAGACATAAACTTCTGGGGGCTTGTCCCAGCACATTCCACTCTAATTTACAACCTCAGAACACTACCTCCAGGAAGATTCTGTTGCCCTAGTAACAAGAGTTGAGAACGTAATAATGCTGCCGCCTTGTGGCTGTTTCCCACAACAGCAGCTTTAAACCCAGTGCTAATGGTTGCTTAATAGTCACAACGACTGCAGGGGTCTAAATGACACCTGCCCTCAAAAAGTGCCCTTGGGTAGGGAATAGGCAACAAAATTCAACACATGAGAAATTTTTCAAAAAGTGAATATGAAGAGGGAAGTTGTACTCACACTTTAACAAAAAAAGGAAAAGAAGAAAAAGGATATGCCTAAAGATCAGTATAAGGAATTATTCGCCACATGCGTATCCAATCTCCATAAAGGTTTCAGCTCACAACAGTCAAATGGCCATCAGCAAAAAGTCTACAAACTATAAATGCTGAAGGGGTTTTAGAGAACTGTGTACCTTCTATCTGCTGCTGGGATGTAAAGTGGTAACAGCACTAACGCAAACTGAATGGAGCCGCTTGAAAAGGTAGAAATTGAGCTACCATATGATGCGGCAGGGCACCTCTCGGGCTTATAACCTAAGACCACCAGAATCGGAAAGACACAGGCAGTCAAATGTGCACTGCAGCAATACTGAAATAGCCAAGACATGGAAGCAAAAAAAGGTCCATAAACAGATGAATGGACAGAGAAGAAGTGGTATATGGACAGAATGGAATAGTAGCCTCGGGAAAAAAATGAACAATGCCGTTTTCAGGACTACAGTAGAGCCTGTAAATATTCATATAACTTTAAGTAAGTCAAAAGGGTATGACAAATATCCTATGATATCATTTATACATGTTATCCTAAGATTGCTACCAATGAACATATTTCCACAGAAAAAGACACTCACAGACTTATCAAATAAACTAATGGTTAGCCAAAATGAAAGGTGGGAGGATGGGTAAATTAGGACTATGGGGTTAACATACATATACTAATGTTATGTTAAATGTATATAAACATATAACAGATAAACTATATTAATTATATAATCACCAATACCTTTAAAATATACATTCTGTAATCACATACATGGTAACAGGATCCGAAGATGAACAGACATATGTAGGAGTCTTTTAGCAGATTCTGTACAGCCAGACAATCAAAACACTCTAATCAAATTTACTCTGATAAGAAATAGAAATTAAATTTAATAAACAAACATAAGTAAGGAGACATAAACTTCTGGGGGCTTGTCCCAGCACATTCCACTCTAATTTACAACCTTGGAACATTACCTCCAGGAAGACTCTATTGCTGTAGTAACAAGAGTTGAGAACGTAATAATGCTGCCGCCTTGTGGCTGTTTCCCACAACAGCAGTTTTAAACCCAGTGCTAATGGTTGCTTAATAGTCACAACGACTGCAGGGGTCTAAATGACACATGCCCTCAAAAATTGCCCTGGGGTAGGGAATAGGCAAGAAAATTCAACACATGAGAAATTTTTCAAGAAGTCAATATGAAGAGGGAAGTTGTATTCACTCTTTAACAAAAAAAGGAAAAGAAGAAAAAGGATATGCCTAAAGCTCAGTATAAGGAATTATTAGCCACATGCGTATCCAACCTCCAAAAAGGTTTCAGCTCACACCAGTCAAATGGCCATCAGCAAAAATCTACAAACTCTAAATGCTGAAGGGGTTTTAGAGAACTGTGTAACTCCTAGATGCTGGTGGGATATAAAGTGGTAACAGCACTAACAAAAACTGAATGGAGCTGCTTTACAAGGTAAAAATTGAGCTACCATATGATGCGAAAGGGTACATTTTGAGCCTATAAACTAAGACCACCAGAATGAGAAAGACAGAGGCAGGCAAATGTGCACTGCAGCAATACTAAAATAGCCAAGACATGGAAGCAAAAAAAGGTCCATCAACAGATGAATGGAAAAAGAAGAAGTGGTATATGGACAGAATGGAATAGTAGCCTCGGGAAAAAAATGAACAATGCCGTTTTCAGGACTACAGTAGAGCCTAGAAATAATAATATAAGGTTAAGTAAGTCAAAAGGGTATGACAAATATCCTATGATATCATTTATACATGTTATCCTAAGATTGCTACCAATGAACACATTTCCACAGAAAAAGACACTCACAGACTTATCAAATAAACTAATGGTTAGCCAAAATGAAAGGTGGGAAGATGGGTAAATTAGGACTATGGGGTTAACATACATATACTAATGTATGTTAAATGTATATAAACATATAACAAATAAACTATATGTATTATATAATCACCAAGACCTTTAAAATATACATTTTGTAATCACATACATGGTAACAGGATCCGAAGATGAACAGACATATGCATGAATCATTGAGCAGATTCTGTACAGCCAGACAATGAAAACACTCTAATCAAATTTACTCCGATAAGAAATAGAATTTAAACTTAAAAAACAAACCTAAGTAAGGAGACATAAACTTCTGGGGGCTTGTCCCAGCACATTCCACTCTAATTTACCACCTCGGAACACGACCTACAGGAAGACTCTGTTGCACTACTAACAAGAGTTGAGAACGTAATAATGCTGCCGCCTTGTGGCTGTTTCCCACAACAGCAGCTTTAAACCCAGTGCTAATGGTTGCTTATATAGTCACAAGGACTGCAGGGCTGTAAATGACACACGCCCTCAAAAATGCCCCGGGGTAGGGAATAGGCAAGAAAATTCAACACATGAGAATTTTTTCAAGAAGTCAATCAGAGGAGGGAAGTTGTACTCACTCTTTAAAAAAAAAGGAAAAGAAAAAAAGGACATGCCTAAAGCTCAGTATAAGGAATTATTAGCCACATGCAAATTCAAAGTCAAAAAGGGTGCAGCTCACACCAGTCATGACCATCAGCAAAAAGTCTACAAACGATAAATGCTGAAGGGGTTTTAGAGAACTGTGTACTTTCTAGCTGCTGGTGGGATGTAAAGTGGTAACAGCACTAACGCAAACTGAATCGAGCTGCTTGAAGAGGTAAAAATTGAGCTACCATATGATGCGGCAGGGCACCTTTGGGCCTATAACCTAAGACCACCAGAATCGGAAAGACAGATGCAGGCAAATGTGCACTGAAACAATATTGAAATAGCCAAGACATGGAAGGAAAAAAAATGTCCATAAACAGATGAATGGACAAAGACGAAGTGGTAAATGTACCCTATGGAATAGTAGCTTCGCGAAAAAAATGAACAATGCCGTTTTTACGACTACAGTGGAGCCTAGAAATAATCATATAAGGTTAAGTAAGTCAAAAGGGTATGACAAATATCCTATGATATCATTTATACATGTTATCCTAAGATTGCTACCAATGAACATATTTCCACAGAAAAAGACACTCACAGACTTATCAAATAAACTAATGGTTAGCCAAAATGAAAGGTGGGAGGATGGGTAAATTAGGACTATGGGGTTAACATACATATACTAATGTATGTTAAATGTATATAAACATATAACACATAAACTATATGAATTATATAATCACCAAGACTTTAAAATATACATTTTGTAATCACATACATGGTAACAGGATCCGAAGATGAACAGACATATGTAGGAATCATTAAGCAGATTCTGTACAGCCAGACAATCAAAACACTCGAATCAAATTTACTCCGATAAGAAATAGAATTTAAACTTAAAAAACAAACATAAGTAAGGAGACATAAACTTCTGGGGGCTTGTCCCAGCACATTCCACTCTAATTTACAACCTCGGAACACGACCTCCAGGAAGACTCTGTTGCACTACTAACAAGAGTTGAGAACGTAATAATGCTGCCGCCTTGTGGCTGTTTCCCACAACAGCAGCTTTAAACCCAGTGCTAATGGTTGCTTATATAGTCACGAGGACTGCAGGGCTGTAAATGACACACGCCCTCAAAAATGCCCTGGGGTAGGGAATAGGCAAGAAAATTCAACACATGAGAATTTTTTCAAGAAGTCAATCAGAGGAGGGAAGTTGTACTCACTCTTTAAAAAAAAAGGAAAAGAAAAAAAGGACATGCCTAAAGCTCAGTATAAGGAATTATTAGCCACATGCAAATTCAAAGTCAAAAAGGGTGCAGCTCACACCGGTCATGACCATCAGCAAAAAGTCTACAAACGATAAATGCTGAAGGGGTTTTAGAGAACTGTGTACTTTCTAGCTGCTGGTGGGATGTAAAGTGGTAACAGCACTAATGCAAACTGAATCGAGCTGCTTGAAGAGGTAAAAATTGAGCTACCATATGATGCGGCAGGGCACCTTTGGGCCTATAACCTAAGACCACCAGAATCGGAAAGACAGATGCAGGCAAATGTGCACTGAAACAATATTGAAATAGCCAAGACATGGAAGGAAAAAAAATGTCCATAAACAGATGAATGGACAAAGAAGAAGTGGTAAATGTACCATATGGAATAGTAGCTTCGCGAAAAAAATGAACAATGCCGTTTTTACGACTACAGTGGAGCCTAGAAATAATCATATAAGGTTAAGTAAGTCAAAAGGGTATGACAAATATCCTATGATATCATTTATACATGTTATCCTAAGATTGCTACCAATGAACATATTTCCACAGAAAAAGACACTCACAGACTTATCAAATAAACTAATGGTTAGCCAAAATGAAAGGTGGGAGGATGGGTAAATTAGGACTATGGGGTTCACATACATATACTAATGTATGTTAAATGTATATAAACATATAACAGATAAACTTTATGAATTATATAATCACGAATACCTTTAAAATATACATTCTGTGATCACATACATGGTAACAGGATCCGAAGATGAACAGACATATGTAGGAATCATTAAGCAGATTCTGTACAGCCAGACAATCAAAACACTCCAATCAAATTTACCCCGATAAGAAATAGAAATTATATTTAAAAAACAAACATAAGTAAGGAGACATAAACTTCTGGGGGCATGTTCAAGCACATTCCAATCTAATTTACAACCTCGGAACCCTACCTCCAGGAAGACTCTGTTGCCAAAGTCACAAGAGTTGAGAACGTAATAATGCTGCCGCCTTGTGGCTGTTTCCCACAAGAGCAACTTTAAACCCAGTGCCAATGGTTGCTTATATAGTCACAAGGACTGCAGGGCTGTAAATGACACAGGCCCTCAAAACATCCCCTGGCGTAGGGAATAGGCAAGAAAATTCAAGACCTGAGAAATTTTTCAAGAAATCAATAAGAGGAGGGAAGTTGTACTCACTCTTTAAAAAAAAGGAAAAGAAAAAAAAGGACATGCGTAAAGCTCAGTATAAGGAATTATTAGCCACATGCAAATTCAAATTCAAAAAGGTTTCAGCTCACACCAGTCAGGACCATCAGCAAAAAGTCTACAAACTATAAATGCTGAAGGGGTTTTAGAGAACTGTGTACCTTCTAGCTGCTGGTGGGATTTAAAGTGGTAACAGCACTAATGCAAACTGAATGGAGCTGCTTGAAAAGGTAAAAATTGAGCTACCATATGATGCGGCAGGGCACCTTTGGGTCTATAACCTAAGACCACCAGAATCGGAAAGACAGATGCAGGCAAATGTGCACTGAAACAATATTGAAATAGCCAAGACATGGAAGGAAAAAAAATGTCCATAAACAGATGAATGGACAAAGACGAAGTGGTAAATGTACCCTATGGAATAGTAGCTTCGCGAAAAAAATGAACAATGCCGTTTTTACGACTACAGTGGAGCCTAGAAATAATCATATAAGGTTAAGTAAGTCAAAAGGGTATGAAAAATATCCTATGATATCATTTATACATGTTATCCTAAGATTGCTACCAATGAACATATTTCCACAGAAAAAGACACTCACAGACTTATGAAATAAACTAATTGTTAGCCAAAATGAAAGGTGGGAGGACGGGTAAATTAGGACTATGGGGTTAACATACATATACTAATGTATGTTAAGTGTATAAAAACATATAACAGATAAACTGTATGAATTATATAATCACCAATACCTTTAAAATATACATTCTGTAATCACATACATGGTAACAGAATCCGAAGATGAACAGACATATGTAGGAATCATTGAGCAGTTTCTGTACAGCCAGACAATCAAAACACTCTAATCAAATTTACTCCGATAAGAAATAGAAATTAAATTTAAAAAACAAACCTAAGTAAGGAGACATAAACTTCTGGGGGCTTGTCCCAGCACATTCCACTCTAATTTACAACCTCGGAACACTACCTCCAGGAAGATTCTGTTGCCCTAGTAACAAGAGATGAGAACGTAATAATGCTGCCGCCTTGTGGCTCTTTCCCACAACAGCAGCTTTAAACCCAGTGTTAATGGTTGCTTAATAGTCACATGGACTGCAGGGCTCTAAATGACACCTGCCCTGAAAAATGCCCTGGGGTAAGGAATAGGCAAGAATATTCAACACATGAGAAATTTTTCAAGAAATCAATAAGAGGAGGGAAGTTGTACTCACTCTTTAAAAAAAAAGGAAAAGAAAAAAAAGGACATGCCTAAAGCTAAGTAGAATGAATTATTAGACACATGCAAATTCAAATGGAAAAAGGTTTCAGCTCACACCAATCGTTTCCATCAGCAAAATGTCTACAAACTATAAATGCTGAAGGGGTTTTAGAGAACTGTGTACCTTCTAGCTGCTGGTGGGATGTAAAGTGGTAACAGCACTAACACAAACTGAATGGAGCTGCTTGAAAAGATAAAAATTGAGCTACCATATGATGCGGCAGGGCACCTTTGGGCCTATAACCTAAGACCACCAGAATCGGAAAGACAGATGCAGGCAAATGTGCACTGAAACAATATTGAAATAGCCAAGACATGGAAGGAAAAAAAATGTCCATAAACAGATGAATGGACAAAGAAGAAGTGGTAAATGTACCATATGGAATAGTAGCTTCGCGAAAAAAATGAACAATGCCGTTTTTACGACTACAGTGGAGCCTAGAAATAATCATATAAGGTTAAGTAAGTCAAAAGGGTATGACAAATATCCTATGATATCATTTATACATGTTATCCTAAGATTGCTACCAATGAACATATTTCCACAGAAAAAGACACTCACAGACTTATCAAATAAACTAATGGTTAGCCAAAATGAAAGGTGGGAGGATGGGTAAATTAGGACTATGGGGTTCACATACATATACTAATGTATGTTAAATGTATATAAACATATAACAGATAAACTTTATGAATTATATAATCACGAATACCTTTAAAATATACATTCTGTGATCACATACATGGTAACAGGATCCGAAGATGAACAGACATATGTAGGAATCATTAAGCAGATTCTGTACAGCCAGACAATCAAAACACTCCAATCAAATTTACCCCGATAAGAAATAGAAATTATATTTAAAAAACAAACATAAGTAAGGAGACATAAACTTCTGGGGGCATGTTCAAGCACATTCCAATCTAATTTACAACCTCGGAACCCTACCTCCAGGAAGACTCTGTTGCCAAAGTCACAAGAGTTGAGAACGTAATAATGCTGCCGCCTTGTGGCTGTTTCCCACAAGAGCAACTTTAAACCCAGTGCCAATGGTTGCTTATATAGTCACAAGGACTGCAGGGCTGTAAATGACACAGGCCCTCAAAACATCCCCTGGCGTAGGGAATAGGCAAGAAAATTCAAGACCTGAGAAATTTTTCAAGAAATCAATAAGAGGAGGGAAGTTGTACTCACTCTTTAAAAAAAAGGAAAAGAAAAAAAAGGACATGCGTAAAGCTCAGTATAAGGAATTATTAGCCACATGCAAATTCAAATTCAAAAAGGTTTCAGCTCACACCAGTCAGGACCATCAGCAAAAAGTCTACAAACTATAAATGCTGAAGGGGTTTTAGAGAACTGTGTACCTTCTAGCTGCTGGTGGGATTTAAAGTGGTAACAGCACTAATGCAAACTGAATGGAGCTGCTTGAAAAGGTAAAAATTGAGCTACCATATGATGCGGCAGGGCACCTTTGGGTCTATAACCTAAGACCACCAGAATCGGAAAGACAGATGCAGGCAAATGTGCACTGAAACAATATTGAAATAGCCAAGACATGGAAGGAAAAAAAATGTCCATAAACAGATGAATGGACAAAGACGAAGTGGTAAATGTACCCTATGGAATAGTAGCTTCGCGAAAAAAATGAACAATGCCGTTTTTACGACTACAGTGGAGCCTAGAAATAATCATATAAGGTTAAGTAAGTCAAAAGGGTATGAAAAATATCCTATGATATCATTTATACATGTTATCCTAAGATTGCTACCAATGAACATATTTCCACAGAAAAAGACACTCACAGACTTATGAAATAAACTAATTGTTAGCCAAAATGAAAGGTGGGAGGACGGGTAAATTAGGACTATGGGGTTAACATACATATACTAATGTATGTTAAGTGTATAAAAACATATAACAGATAAACTGTATGAATTATATAATCACCAATACCTTTAAAATATACATTCTGTAATCACATACATGGTAACAGAATCCGAAGATGAACAGACATATGTAGGAATCATTGAGCAGTTTCTGTACAGCCAGACAATCAAAACACTCTAATCAAATTTACTCCGATAAGAAATAGAAATTAAATTTAAAAAACAAACCTAAGTAAGGAGACATAAACTTCTGGGGGCTTGTCCCAGCACATTCCACTCTAATTTACAACCTCGGAACACTACCTCCAGGAAGATTCTGTTGCCCTAGTAACAAGAGATGAGAACGTAATAATGCTGCCGCCTTGTGGCTCTTTCCCACAACAGCAGCTTTAAACCCAGTGTTAATGGTTGCTTAATAGTCACATGGACTGCAGGGCTCTAAATGACACCTGCCCTGAAAAATGCCCTGGGGTAAGGAATAGGCAAGAATATTCAACACATGAGAAATTTTTCAAGAAATCAATAAGTGGAGGGAAGTTGTACTCACTCTTTAAAAAAAAAGGAAAAGAAAAAAAAGGACATGCCTAAAGCTAAGTAGAATGAATTATTAGACACATGCAAATTCAAATGGAAAAAGGTTTCAGCTCACACCAATCGTTTCCATCAGCAAAATGTCTACAAACTATAAATGCTGAAGGGGTTTTAGAGAACTGTGTACCTTCTAGCTGCTGGTGGGATGTAAAGTGGTAACAGCACTAACACAAACTGAATGGAGCTGCTTGAAAAGATAAAAATTGAGCTACCATATGATGCGGCAGGTGACCTTTTGGGCCTATAACCTAAGACCACCTGAATCGGAAAGACACAGGCAGGCAAATGAGCACTGCAGCAATATTGAAATAGCCAAGACATGGAAGCAGAAAAAAGGTTCATAAACAGATGAATGGACAAAGAAGAAGTGGTATACGTACCAAATAGAATAGTAGCCTCGGGAAAAAAATGAACAATGCCGTTTTCAGGACTACAGTTGAGCCTAGAAATAATCATATAAGCTTAAGTAACTCAAAAGGGTACGACAAATATCCTATGATAACATTTATACATGTTATCCTAAGATTGCTACCAATGAACATATTTCCACAGAAAAAGACACTCACAGACTTATGAAATAAACTAATGGTTAGCCAAAATGAAAGGTGGGAGGATGGGTTAACTAGGACTATGGGGTTAACATACATATATTAATGTATGTTAAGTGTATAAAAACATATAACAGATAAACTGTATGAATTATATAATCACCAATACCTTTAAAATATACATTTTGTAATCACATACATGGTAACAGGACCCGAGGATGAACAGACATATGTATGAATCATTGAGCAGATTCTGTACAGCCAGGCAATCAAAACACTAAAATCAAATTTACTCCGATAAGAAATAGAAATTAAATTTAAAAAACAAACCTAAGTAAGGAGACATAAACTTCTGGAGGCTTGTCCCAGCACATTCCACTCTAATTTACAACCTCGGAACACTACCTCCAGGAAGACTCTGTTGCCATAGTAACAAGAGTTGAGAACGTAATAATGCTGCCGCCTTGTGGCTGTTTCCCACAACAGCAGCTTTAAACCCAGTGCTAATGGTTGCTTAATAGTCAAAACGACTGCAGGGGTCTAAATGACACCTGCCCTCAAAAAATGCCCTGGGGTAGGGAATACGCAAGAAAATTCAACACATGAGAAATTTTTCAAAAAGTGAATATGAAGAGTGAAGTTCTACTCACACTTTAACAAAAAAAGGAAAAGAAGAAAAAGGATATGCCTAAAGATCAGTATAAGGAATTATTCGCCACATGCGTATCCAACCTCCAAAAAGGTTTCAGCTCACACCAGTCAAATGGCCATCAGCAAAAAGTCTACAAAGTATAAATGCTGAAGGGGTTTTAGAGAAATGTATACCTTCTATCTGCTGCTGGGATGTAAAGTGGTAACAGCACTAACGCAAACTGAATGGAGCTGCTTGAAAAGGTAAAAATTGAGCTACCATATGATGCGGCAGGGCACCTCTTCGGCTTATAACCTAAGACTACCAGAATCGGAAAGACAGAGGCAGTCAAATGTGCACTGCAGCAATATGGAAATAGCAAAGACATGGAAGCAAAAAAAATGTCCATAAACAGATGAATGGACAGAGAAGAAGTGGTATATGGACAGAATGCAATAGTAGCCTCGGGGAAAAAATGAACAATGCCGTTTTAAGGACTAGAGTTGAGCCTAGAAATAATCATATAAGGTTAAGTAAGTCAAAAGGGTATGACAAATATCCTATGATATCATTTATACATGTTATCCTAAGATTGCTACCAATGAACATATTTCCACAGAAAAAGACACTCACAGACTTATGAAATAAACTAATTGTTAGCCAAAATGAAAGGTGGGAGGATGGGTAAATTAGGACTATGGGGTTAATATACATATACTAATGTATGTTAAGTGTATAAAAACATATAACAGATAAACTGTATGAATTATATAATCACCAATACCTTTAAAATATACATTCTGTAATAACATACATGGTAACAGAATCCAAAGATGAACAGACATATGTAGGAATCATTGAGCAGTTTCTGTACAGCCAGACAATCAAAACACTCTAATCAAAGTTACTCCGATAAGAAATAGAAATTTAATTTAAAAAACAAACCTAAGTAAGGAGATATAAACTTCTGGGGGCTTGTCCCAGCACATTCCACTCTAATTTACAACTTCGGAACACTACCTCCAGGAAGATTCTGTTGCCCTAGTAACAAGAGATGAGAACGTAATAATGCTGCCGCCTTGTGGCTCTTTCCCACAACAGCAGCATTAAACCCAGTGGTAATGGTTGCTTAATAGTCACAAGGACTGCAGGGATCTAAATGACACCTGGCCTGAAAAATGCCCTGGGGTAGGGAATAGGCAAGAAAATTCAACACATGAGAAATTTTTCAAGAAGTCAATAAGAGGAGGGAAGTTGTACTCATTCTTTAAAAAAAAAGGAAAAGAAAAAAAAGGACATGCCTAAAGCTCAGTATAAGGAATTATTAGACACATGCAAATTCAATTTCAAAAAGGTTTCAGCTCACACCAGTCATTTCCATCAGCAAAATGTCTACAAACTATAAATGCTGAAGGGGTTTTAGAGAACTGTGTACCTTCTAGCTGCTGGTGGGATGTAAAGTGGTAACAGCACTAACGCAAACTGAATGGAGTTTCTTGAAAAGGTAAAAATTGAGCTACCATATGATGCGGCAGGTCACCTTTTGGGCCTATAACCTAAGACCACCTAAATCGGAAAGACACAGGCAGGCAAATGTGCACTGCAGCAATATTGAAATAGCCAAGACATGGAAGCAGAAAAAGGGTTCATAAACAGATGAATGGACAAAGAAGAAGTGGTATACGTACCAAATAGCATAGTAGCCTCGGGAAAAAAATGAACAATGCCGTTTTCAGGACTACAGTTGAGCCTAGAAATAATCATATAAGGTTAAGTAACTCAAAAGGGTACGACAAATATCCTATGATAACATTTATACATGTTATCCTACGATTGCTACCAATGAACATATTTCCACAGAAAAAGCCACTCACAGACTTATGAAATAAACTAATGGTTAGCCAAAATGAAAGGTGGGAGGATGGGTAAATTAGGACTATGGGGTTAACATACATATACTAATGTATGTTAAGTGTATAAAAACATGTAACAGATAAACTGTATGAATTATATAATCACCAATACCTTTAAAATATACATTTTGTAATCACATACATGGTAAGAGGACCCGAAGATGAACAGACATATGTATGAATCACTGAGCAGATCCTGTACAGCCAGGCAATCAAAACACTCTAATCAAATTTACTCCGATAAGAAATAGAAATTAAATTTAAAAAAACAAACATAAGTAAGGAGACATAAACTTCTGGGGGCTTGTCCCAGCACATTCCACTCTAATTTACAACCTCGGAACACTACCTCCAGGAAGATTCTGTTGCCCTAGTAACAAGAGATGAGAACGTAATAATGCTGCCGCCTTGTGGCTCTTTCCCACAACAGCAGCTTTAAACCCAGTGCTAATGTTTGCTTAATAGTCACAAGGACTGCAGGGCTCTAAATGACACCTGCCCTGAAAAATGCCCTGGGGTAGGGAATAGGCAAGAAAATTCAACACATTAGAAATTTTTCAAGAAGTCAATAAGAGGAGGGAAGTTGTACTCACTCTTTAAAAAAAAAGGAAAAGAAAAAAAAGGATATGCCTAAACCTCAGTATAAGGAATTATTAGACACATGCAAATGCAAATTCAAAAAGGTTTCAGCTCACACCAGTCATTTCCATCAGCAAAATGTCTACAAACTATAAATGCTGAAGGAGTTTTAGAGAACTGTGTACCTTCTAGATCCTGGTTGGATGTAAAGTGGTAACAGCACTAACGCAAACTGAATTGAGCTGTTGAAAAGGTAAAAATTGAGCTACCATATGATGCGGCAGGTCACCTTTTGGGCCTATAACCTAAGACCACCTGAATCGGAAAGACACAGGCAGGCAAATGAGCACTGCAGCAATATTGAAATAGCCAAGACATGGAAGCAGAAAAAAGGTTCATAAGCAGATGAATGGACAGAGAAGAAGTGGTATATGGACAGAATGCAATAGTAGCCTCGGGGAAAAAATGAACAATGCCGTTTTAAGGACTAGAGTTGAGCCTAGAAATAATCATATAAGGTTAAGTAAGTCAAAAGGGTATGACAAATATCCTATGATATCATTTATACATGTTATCCTAAGATTGCTACCAATGAACATATTTCCACAGAAAAAGACACTCACAGACTTATGAAATAAACTAATGGTTAGACAAAATGAAAGGTGGGAGGATGGGTAAACTAGGACTATGGGGTTAACATACATATACTAATGTATGTTAAGTGTATAAAAACATATAACAGATAAACTGTATGAATTATATAATCACCAATACCTTTAAAATATACATTCTGTAATCACATACATGGTAACAGAATCCGAAGATGAACAGACATATGTAGGAATCATTGAGCAGTTTCTGTACAGCCAGACAATCAAAACACTCTAATCAAATTTACTCAGATAAGAAATAGAAATTAAATTTAAAAAACAAACCTAAGTAAGGAGACATAAACTTCTGGGGGCTTGTCCCAGCACATTCCACTCTAATTTACAACCTCGGAACACTACCTCCAGGAAGATTCTGTTGCCCTAGTAACAAGAGATGAGAACGTAATAATGCTGCCGCCTTGTGGCTCTTTCCCACAACAGCAGCTTTAAACCCAGTGCTAATGGTTGCTAAATCGTCACATGGACTGCAGGGCTCTAAATGACACCTGCCCTGAAAAATGCCCTGGGGTAGGGAATAGGCAATAATATTCAACACATGAGAAATTTTTCAAGAAGTCAATAAAAGGAGGGAAGTTGTACTCACTCTTTAAAAAAAAAGGAAAAGAAAAAAAAGGACATGCCTAAAGCTCAGTAGAATGAATTATTAGACACATGCAAATTCAAATTCAAAAAGGTTTCAGCTCACACCAGTCGTTTCCATCAGCAAAATGTGTACAAACTATAAATGCTGAAGGGGTTTTAGAGAACTGTGTACCTTCTAGCTGCTGGTGGAATGTAAAGTGGTAACAGCACTAACACAAACTGAATGGAGCTGCTTTAAAAGATAAAAATTGAGCTACCATATGATGCGGCAGGTCACCTTTTGGGCCTATAACCTAAGACCACCTGAATCGGAAAGACACAGGCAGGCAAATGAGCACTGCAGCAATATTGAAATAGCCAAGACATGGAAGCAGAAAAAAGGTTCATAAACAGATGAATGGACAAAGAAGAAGTGGTATACGTACCAAATAGAATAGTAGCCTCGGGAAAAAAATGAACAATGCCGTTTTCAGGACTACAGTTGAGCCTAGAAATAATCATATAACGTTAAGTAACTCAAAAGGGTACGACAAATATCCTATGAAAACATTTATACATGTTATCCTAAGATTGCTACCAATGAACATATTTCCACAGAAAAAGACACTCACAGACTTATCAAATAAACTAATGGTTAGCCAAAATGAAAGGTGGGAGGATGGGTAAATTAGGACTATGGGGTTAACATACATATACTAATGTATGTTAAGTGTATAAAAACATATAACAGATAAACTGTATGAATTATATAATCACCAATACCTTTAAAATATACATTTTGTAATCACATACATGGTAACAGGACCCAAAGATGAACAGACATATGTATGAATCATTGAGCAGATTCTGTACAGCCAGGCAATCAAAACACTCTAATCAAATTTACTCTGATAAGAAATAGAAATTAAATTTAAAAAACAAACATAAGTAAGGAGACATAAACTTCTGGGGGCTTGTCCCAGCACATTCCACTCTAATTTACAACCTCGGAACACTACCTCCAGGAAGACTCTGTTGCCGTAGTAACAAGAGTTGAGAACGTAATAATGCTGCGGCCTTGTGGCTGTTTCCCACAACAGCAGCTTTAAACCCAGTACTAATAGTTGCTTAATAGTCACAAGGACTGCAGGGCTCTAAATGACACCTGCCCTGAAAAATGCCCTGGGGTAGGGAATAGGCAAGAAAATTCAACACATGAGAAATTTTTCAAGAAGTCAATAAGAGGAGGGAAGTTGTACTCACTCTTTAAAAAAAAGGAAAAGAAAAAATAGGACATGCCTAAAGCTCAGTATACGGAATTATTAGACACATGCAAATTCAAATTCAAAAAGGTTTCAGCTCACACCAGTCATTTCCATCAGCAAAATGTCTATAAACTATAAATGCTGAAGGGGTTTTAGAGAACTGTGTACCTTCTAGCTGCTGGTGGGATGTAAAGTGGTAACAGCACTAACGCAAACTGAATGGAGCTTCTTGAAAAGGTAAAAATTGAGCTACCATATGATGCAGCAGGTCACCCTTTGGGCCTATAACCTAAGACCACCTGAATCGGAAAGACACAGGCAGGCAAATGAGCACTGCAGCAATATTGAAATAGCCAAGACATGGAAGCAGAAAAAAGGTTCATAAACAGATGAATGGACAAAGAAGAAGTAGTATACGTACCAAATAGAATAGTAGCCTGGGGAAAAAAATGAACAACGCCGTTTTCAGGACTACAGTTGAGCCTAGAAATAATCATATAAGGTTAAGTAACTCAAAAGGGTACGACAAATATCCTATGGTAACATTTATACATGTTATCCTAAGATTGCTACCAATGAACATATTTCCACAGAAAAAGACACTCACAGACTTATCAAATAAACTAATGGTTAGCAAAATGAAAGGTGGGAGGATGGGTAAATTAGGACTATGGGTTTAACATACATATACTAATGTATGTTAAGTGTATAACAACATATAACAGATAAACTGTATGAATTATATAATCACCAATACCTTTAAAATATACATTTTGTAATCACATACATGGTAACAGGACCCGAAGATGAACAGACATATGTATGAATCATTGAGCAGATCCTGTAGAGCCAGGCAATCAAAACACTCTAATCAAATTTACGCTGATAAGAAATAGAAATGAAATTTAAAAAACAAACATAAGTAAGGAGACATAAACTTCTGGGGGCTTGTCCCAGCACATTCCACTCTAATTTACAACCTCAGAACACTACCTCCAGGAAGATTCTGTTGCCCTAGTAACAAGAGTTGAGAACGTAATAATGCTGCCGCCTTGTGGCTGTTTCCCACAACAGCAGCTTTAAACCCAGTGCTAATGGTTGCTTAATAGTCACAACGACTGCAGGGGTCTAAATGACACCTGCCCTCAAAAAGTGCCCTTGGGTAGGGAATAGGCAAGAAAATTCAACACATGAGAAATTTTTCAAAAAGTGAATATGAAGAGGGAAGTTGTACTCACACTTTAACAAAAAAAGGAAAAGAAGAAAAAGGATATGCCTAAAGATCAGTATAAGGAATTATTCGCCACATGCGTATCCAACCTCCAAAAAGGTTTCAGCTCACACCAGTCAAATGGCCATCAGCAAAAAGTCTACAAACTATAAATGCTGAAGGAGTTTTGGAGAAATGTATACCTTCTATCTGCTGCTGGGATGTAAAGTGGTAACAGCACTAACGCAAACTGAATGGAGCCGCTTGAAAAGGTAGAAATTGAGCTACCATATGATGCGGCAGGGCACCTCTCGGGCTTATAACCTAAGACCACCAGAATCGGAAAGACACAGGCAGTCAAATGTGCACTGCAGCAATACTGAAATAGCCAAGACATGGAAGCAAAAAAAGGTCCATAAACAGATGAATGGACAGAGAAGAAGTGGTATATGGACAGAATGGAATAGTAGCCTCGGGAAAAAAATGAACAATGCCGTTTTCAGGACTACAGTAGAGCCTAGAAATAATAATATAAGGTTAAGTAAGTCAAAAGGGTATGACAAATATCCTATGATATCATTTATACATGTTATCCTAAGATTGCTACCAATGAACATATTTCCACAGAAAAAGACACTCACAGACTTATGAAATAAACTAATGGTTAGCCAAAATGAAAGGGGGGAGGATGGGTAAATTAGGACTATGGGATTAACATAAATATACTAATGTATGTTACATGCATATAAACATATAACAGATAAACTATATGAATTATATAATCACCAATACCTTTAAAATATACATTCTGTATTCACATACATGGTAACAGAATCCGAAGATGAACAGACATATGTAGGAATCATTGAGCAGATTCTGTACAGCCAGACAATCAAAAAACTCTAATCAAATTTACTCCAAAAAGAAATAGAATTAAATTTAAAAAACAAACATAAGTAAGGAGACATAAACTTCTGGGGGCTCGTCCCAGCACATTCCACTCTAATTTACAACCACGGAACACTACCTCCAGGAAGATTCTGTTGCCCTAGTAACAAGAGATGAGAACGTAATAATGCTGCCGCCTTGTGGCTGTTTCCCACAACAGCAGCATTAAACCCAGTGCTAATGGTTGCTTAATAGTCACAAGGACTGCAAGGCTCTAAATGACACCTGCCCTGAAAAATGCCCTGGGGTAGGGAATAGGCAAGAAAATTCAACACATGAGAAATTTTTCAAGAAGTCAATAAGAGGAGGGAAGTTGTACTCACTCTTTAAAAAAAAGGAAAAGAAAAAAAAGGACATGCCTAAAGCTCAGTATAAGGAATTATTAGACACATGCAAATTCAAATTCAAAAAGGTTTCAGCTCACACCAGTCATTTCCATCAGCAAAATGTCTATAAACTATAAATGCTGAAGGGGTTTTAGAGAACTGTGTACCTTCTTGCTGCTGGTGGGATGTAAAGTGGTAACAGCACTAACGCAAACTGAATGGAGCTGCTTGAAAAGGTAAAAATTGAGCTACCATATGATGCGGCAGGGCACCTCTGGGGCTTATAACCTAAGACTACCAGAATCGGAAAGACACAGGCAGTCAAATGTGCACTGCAGCAATATGGAAATAGCAAAGACATGGAAGCAAAAAAAATGTCCATAAACAGATGAATGGACAGAGAAGAAGTGGTATATGGACAGAATGGAAGAGTAGCCTCGTGGAAAAAATGAACAATGCCGTTTTCAGGACTACAGTAGAGCCTAGAAATAATCATATAAGGTTAAGTAACTCAAAAGGGTATGACAATTATCCTATGATATCATTTATACATGTTATCCTAAGATTGCTACCAATGAACATATTTCCACAGAAAAAGACACTCACATACTTATGAAATAAACTAATTGTTAGCCAAAATGAAAGGTGGGAGGACGGGTAAATTAGGACTATGGGGTTAACATACATATACTAATGTATGTTAAGTGTATAAAAACATATAACAGATAAACTGTATGAATTATATAATCACCAATACCTTTAAAATATACATTCTGTAATCACATACATGGTAACAGAATCCGAAGATGAACAGACATATGTAGGAATCATTGAGCAGTTTCTGTACAGCCAGACAATCAAAACACTCTAATCAAATTTACTCCGATAAGAAATAGAAATTAAATTTAAAAAACAAACCTAAGTAAGGAGACATAAACTTCTGGGGGCTTGTCCCAGCACATTCCACTCTAATTTACAACCTCGGAACACTACCTCCAGGAAGATTCTGTTGCCCTAGTAACAAGAGATGAGAACGTAATAATGCTGCCGCCTTGTGGCTCTTTCCCACAACAGCAGCTTTAAACCCAGTGCTAATGGTTGCTTAATAGTCACATGGACTGCAGGGCTCTAAATGACACCTGCCCTGAAAAATGCCCTGGGGTAAGGAATAGGCAAGAATATTCAACACATGAGAAATTTTTCAAGAAATCAATAAGAGGAGGGAAGTTGTACTCACTCTTTAAAAAAAAAGGAAAAGAAAAAAAAGGACATGCCTAAAGCTAAGTAGAATGAATTATTAGACACATGCAAATTCAAATGGAAAAAGGTTTCAGCTCACACCAATCGTTTCCATCAGCAAAATGTCTACAAACTATAAATGCTGAAGGGGTTTTAGAGAACTGTGTACCTTCTAGCTGCTGGTGGGATGTAAAGTGGTAACAGCACTAACACAAACTGAATGGAGCTGCTTGAAAAGATAAAAATTGAGCTACCATATGATGCGGCAGGTGACCTTTTGGGCCTATAACCTAAGACCACCTGAATCGGAAAGACACAGGCAGGCAAATGAGCACTGCAGCAATATTGAAATAGCCAAGACATGGAAGCAGAAAAAAGGTTCATAAACAGATGAATGGACAAAGAAGAAGTGGTATACGTACCAAATAGAATAGTAGCCTCGGGAAAAAAATGAACAATGCCGTTTTCAGGACTACAGTTGAGCCTAGAAATAATCATATAAGCTTAAGTAACTCAAAAGGGTACGACAAATATCCTATGATAACATTTATACATGTTATCCTAAGATTGCTACCAATGAACATATTTCCACAGAAAAAGACACTCACAGACTTATGAAATAAACTAATGGTTAGCCAAAATGAAAGGTGGGAGGATGGGTTAACTAGGACTATGGGGTTAACATACATATATTAATGTATGTTAAGTGTATAAAAACATATAACAGATAAACTGTATGAATTATATAATCACCAATACCTTTAAAATATACATTTTGTAATCACATACACGGTAACAGGACCCGAGGATGAACAGACATATGTATGAATCATTGAGCAGATTCTGTACAGCCAGGCAATCAAAACACTAAAATCAAATTTACTCCGATAAGAAATAGAAATTAAATTTAAAAAACAAACATAAGTAAGGAGACATAAACTTCTGGAGGCTTGTCCCAGCACATTCCACTCTAATTTACAACCTCGGAACACTACCTCCAGGAAGACTCTGTTGCCATAGTAACAAGAGTTGAGATCGTAATAATGCTGCCGCCTTGTGGCTGTTTCCCACAACAGCAGCTTTAAACCCAGTGCTAATGGTTGCTTAATAGTCAAAACGACTGCAGGGGTCTAAATGACACCTGCCCTCAAAAAATGCCCTGGGGTAGGGAATACGCAAGAAAATTCAACACATGAGAAATTTTTCAAAAAGTGAATATGAAGAGTGAAGTTGTACTCACACTTTAACAAAAAAAGGAAAAGAAGAAAAAGGATATGCCTAAAGATCAGTATAAGGAATTATTCGCCACATGCGTATCCAACCTCCAAAAAGGTTTCAGCTCACACCAGTCAAATGGCCATCAGCAAAAAGTCTACAAAGTATAAATGCTGAAGGGGTTTTAGAGAAATGTATACCTTCTATCTGCTGCTGGGATGTAAAGTGGTAACAGCACTAACGCAAACTGAATGGAGCTGCTTGAAAAGGTAAAAATTGAGCTACCATATGATGCGGCAGGGCACCTCTTCGGCTTATAACCTAAGACTACCAGAATCGGAAAGACAGAGGCAGTCAAATGTGCACTGCAGCAATATGGAAATAGCAAAGACATGGAAGCAAAAAAAATGTCCATAAACAGATGAATGGACAGAGAAGAAGCGGTATATGGACAGAATGCAATAGTAGCCTCGGGGAAAAAATGAACAATGCCGTTTTAAGGACTAGAGTTGAGCCTAGAAATAATCATATAAGGTTAAGTAAGTCAAAAGGGTATGACAAATATCCTATGATATCATTTATACATGTTATCCTAAGATTGCTACCAATGAACATATTTCCACAGAAAAAGACACTCACAGACTTATGAAATAAACTAATTGTTAGCCAAAATGAAAGGTGGGAGGATGGGTAAATTAGGACTATGGGGTTAACATACATATACTAATGTATGTTAAGTGTATAAAAACATATAACAGATAAACTGTATGAATTATATAATCACCAATACCTTTAAAATATACATTCTGTAATAACATACATGGTAACAGAATCCAAAGATGAACAGACATATGTAGGAATCATTGAGCAGTTTCTGTACAGCCAGACAATCAAAACACTCTAATCAAAGTTACTCCGATAAGAAATAGAAATTTAATTTAAAAAACAAACCTAAGTAAGGAGACATAAACTTCTGGGGGCTTGTCCCAGCACATTCCACTCTAATTTACAACTTCGGAACACTACCTCCAGGAAGATTCTGTTGCCCTAGTAACAAGAGATGAGAACGTAATAATGCTGCCACCTTGTGGCTCTTTCCCACAACAGCAGCATTAAACCCAGTGGTAATGGTTGCTTAATAGTCACAAGGACTGCAGGGATCTAAATGACACCTGGCCTGAAAAATGCCCTGGGGTAGGGAATAGGCAAGAAAATTCAACACATGAGAAATTTTTCAAGAAGTCAATAAGAGGAGGGAAGTTGTACTCACTCTTTAAAAAAAAGGAAAAGAAAAAATAGGACATGCCTAAAGCTCAGTATACGGAATTATTAGACACATGCAAATTCAAATTCAAAAAGGTTTCAGCTCACACCAGTCATTTCCATCAGCAAAATGTCTATAAACTATAAATGCTGAAGGGGTTTTAGAGAACTGTGTACCTTCTAGCTGCTGGTGGGATGTAAAGTGGTAACAGCACTAACGCAAACTGAATGGAGCTTCTTGAAAAGGTAAAAATTGAGCTACCATATGATGCAGCAGGTCACCCTTTGGGCCTATAACCTAAGACCACCTGAATCGGAAAGACACAGGCAGGCAAATGAGCACTGCAGCAATATTGAAATAGCCAAGACATGGAAGCAGAAAAAAGGTTCATAAACAGATGAATGGACAAAGAAGAAGTAGTATACGTACCAAATAGAATAGTAGCCTGGGGAAAAAAATGAACAACGCCGTTTTCAGGACTACAGTTGAGCCTAGAAATAATCATATAAGGTTAAGTAACTCAAAAGGGTACGACAAATATCCTATGGTAACATTTATACATGTTATCCTAAGATTGCTACCAATGAACATATTTCCACAGAAAAAGACACTCACAGACTTATCAAATAAACTAATGGTTAGCAAAATGAAAGGTGGGAGGATGGGTAAATTAGGACTATGGGTTTAACATACATATACTAATGTATGTTAAGTGTATAACAACATATAACAGATAAACTGTATGAATTATATAATCACCAATACCTTTAAAATATACATTTTGTAATCACATACATGGTAACAGGACCCGAAGATGAACAGACATATGTATGAATCATTGAGCAGATCCTGTAGAGCCAGGCAATCAAAACACTCTAATCAAATTTACGCTGATAAGAAATAGAAATGAAATTTAAAAAACAAACATAAGTAAGGAGACATAAACTTCTGGGGGCTTGTCCCAGCACATTCCACTCTAATTTACAACCTCAGAACACTACCTCCAGGAAGATTCTGTTGCCCTAGTAACAAGAGTTGAGAACGTAATAATGCTGCCGCCTTGTGGCTGTTTCCCACAACAGCAGCTTTAAACCCAGTGCTAATGGTTGCTTAATAGTCACAACGACTGCAGGGGTCTAAATGACACCTGCCCTCAAAAAGTGCCCTTGGGTAGGGAATAGGCAAGAAAATTCAACACATGAGAAATTTTTCAAAAAGTGAATATGAAGAGGGAAGTTGTACTCACACTTTAACAAAAAAAGGAAAAGAAGAAAAAGGATATGCCTAAAGATCAGTATAAGGAATTATTCGCCACATGCGTATCCAACCTCCAAAAAGGTTTCAGCTCACACCAGTCAAATGGCCATCAGCAAAAAGTCTACAAACTATAAATGCTGAAGGAGTTTTGGAGAAATGTATACCTTCTATCTGCTGCTGGGATGTAAAGTGGTAACAGCACTAACGCAAACTGAATGGAGCCGCTTGAAAAGGTAGAAATTGAGCTACCATATGATGCGGCAGGGCACCTCTCGGGCTTATAACCTAAGACCACCAGAATCGGAAAGACACAGGCAGTCAAATGTGCACTGCAGCAATACTGAAATAGCCAAGACATGGAAGCAAAAAAAGGTCCATAAACAGATGAATGGACAGAGAAGAAGTGGTATATGGACAGAATGGAATAGTAGCCTCGGGAAAAAAATGAACAATGCCGTTTTCAGGACTACAGTAGAGCCTAGAAATAATAATATAAGGTTAAGTAAGTCAAAAGGGTATGACAAATATCCTATGATATCATTTATACATGTTATCCTAAGATTGCTACCAATGAACATATTTCCACAGAAAAAGACACTCACAGACTTATGAAATAAACTAATGGTTAGCCAAAATGAAAGGGGGGAGGATGGGTAAATTAGGACTATGGGATTAACATAAATATACTAATGTATGTTACATGCATATAAACATATAACAGATAAACTATATGAATTATATAATCACCAATACCTTTAAAATATACATTCTGTATTCACATACATGGTAACAGAATCCGAAGATGAACAGACATATGTAGGAATCATTGAGCAGATTCTGTACAGCCAGACAATCAAAAAACTCTAATCAAATTTACTCCAAAAAGAAATAGAATTAAATTTAAAAAACAAACATAAGTAAGGAGACATAAACTTCTGGGGGCTCGTCCCAGCACATTCCACTCTAATTTACAACCACGGAACACTACCTCCAGGAAGATTCTGTTGCCCTAGTAACAAGAGATGAGAACGTAATAATGCTGCCGCCTTGTGGCTGTTTCCCACAACAGCAGCATTAAACCCAGTGCTAATGGTTGCTTAATAGTCACAAGGACTGCAAGGCTCTAAATGACACCTGCCCTGAAAAATGCCCTGGGGTAGGGAATAGGCAAGAAAATTCAACACATGAGAAATTTTTCAAGAAGTCAATAAGAGGAGGGAAGTTGTACTCACTCTTTAAAAAAAAGGAAAAGAAAAAAAAGGACATGCCTAAAGCTCAGTATAAGGAATTATTAGACACATGCAAATTCAAATTCAAAAAGGTTTCAGCTCACACCAGTCATTTCCATCAGCAAAATGTCTATAAACTATAAATGCTGAAGGGGTTTTAGAGAACTGTGTACCTTCTTGCTGCTGGTGGGATGTAAAGTGGTAACAGCACTAACGCAAACTGAATGGAGCTGCTTGAAAAGGTAAAAATTGAGCTACCATATGATGCGGCAGGGCACCTCTGGGGCTTATAACCTAAGACTACCAGAATCGGAAAGACACAGGCAGTCAAATGTGCACTGCAGCAATATGGAAATAGCAAAGACATGGAAGCAAAAAAAATGTCCATAAACAGATGAATGGACAGAGAAGAAGTGGTATATGGACAGAATGGAAGAGTAGCCTCGTGGAAAAAATGAACAATGCCGTTTTCAGGACTACAGTAGAGCCTAGAAATAATCATATAAGGTTAAGTAACTCAAAAGGGTATGACAATTATCCTATGATATCATTTATACATGTTATCCTAAGATTGCTACCAATGAACATATTTCCACAGAAAAAGACACTCACATACTTATGAAATAAACTAATTGTTAGCCAAAATGAAAGGTGGGAGGACGGGTAAATTAGGACTATGGGGTTAACATACATATACTAATGTATGTTAAGTGTATAAAAACATATAACAGATAAACTGTATGAATTATATAATCACCAATACCTTTAAAATATACATTCTGTAATCACATACATGGTAACAGAATCCGAAGATGAACAGACATATGTAGGAATCATTGAGCAGTTTCTGTACAGCCAGACAATCAAAACACTCTAATCAAATTTACTCCGATAAGAAATAGAAATTAAATTTAAAAAACAAACCTAAGTAAGGAGACATAAACTTCTGGGGGCTTGTCCCAGCACATTCCACTCTAATTTACAACCTCGGAACACTACCTCCAGGAAGATTCTGTTGCCCTAGTAACAAGAGATGAGAACGTAATAATGCTGCCGCCTTGTGGCTCTTTCCCACAACAGCAGCTTTAAACCCAGTGCTAATGGTTGCTTAATAGTCACATGGACTGCAGGGCTCTAAATGACACCTGCCCTGAAAAATGCCCTGGGGTAAGGAATAGGCAAGAATATTCAACACATGAGAAATTTTTCAAGAAATCAATAAGAGGAGGGAAGTTGTACTCACTCTTTAAAAAAAAAGGAAAAGAAAAAAAAGGACATGCCTAAAGCTAAGTAGAATGAATTATTAGACACATGCAAATTCAAATGGAAAAAGGTTTCAGCTCACACCAATCGTTTCCATCAGCAAAATGTCTACAAACTATAAATGCTGAAGGGGTTTTAGAGAACTGTGTACCTTCTAGCTGCTGGTGGGATGTAAAGTGGTAACAGCACTAACACAAACTGAATGGAGCTGCTTGAAAAGATAAAAATTGAGCTACCATATGATGCGGCAGGTGACCTTTTGGGCCTATAACCTAAGACCACCTGAATCGGAAAGACACAGGCAGGCAAATGAGCACTGCAGCAATATTGAAATAGCCAAGACATGGAAGCAGAAAAAAGGTTCATAAACAGATGAATGGACAAAGAAGAAGTGGTATACGTACCAAATAGAATAGTAGCCTCGGGAAAAAAATGAACAATGCCGTTTTCAGGACTACAGTTGAGCCTAGAAATAATCATATAAGCTTAAGTAACTCAAAAGGGTACGACAAATATCCTATGATAACATTTATACATGTTATCCTAAGATTGCTACCAATGAACATATTTCCACAGAAAAAGACACTCACAGACTTATGAAATAAACTAATGGTTAGCCAAAATGAAAGGTGGGAGGATGGGTTAACTAGGACTATGGGGTTAACATACATATATTAATGTATGTTAAGTGTATAAAAACATATAACAGATAAACTGTATGAATTATATAATCACCAATACCTTTAAAATATACATTTTGTAATCACATACACGGTAACAGGACCCGAGGATGAACAGACATATGTATGAATCATTGAGCAGATTCTGTACAGCCAGGCAATCAAAACACTAAAATCAAATTTACTCCGATAAGAAATAGAAATTAAATTTAAAAAACAAACATAAGTAAGGAGACATAAACTTCTGGAGGCTTGTCCCAGCACATTCCACTCTAATTTACAACCTCGGAACACTACCTCCAGGAAGACTCTGTTGCCATAGTAACAAGAGTTGAGATCGTAATAATGCTGCCGCCTTGTGGCTGTTTCCCACAACAGCAGCTTTAAACCCAGTGCTAATGGTTGCTTAATAGTCAAAACGACTGCAGGGGTCTAAATGACACCTGCCCTCAAAAAATGCCCTGGGGTAGGGAATACGCAAGAAAATTCAACACATGAGAAATTTTTCAAAAAGTGAATATGAAGAGTGAAGTTGTACTCACACTTTAACAAAAAAAGGAAAAGAAGAAAAAGGATATGCCTAAAGATCAGTATAAGGAATTATTCGCCACATGCGTATCCAACCTCCAAAAAGGTTTCAGCTCACACCAGTCAAATGGCCATCAGCAAAAAGTCTACAAAGTATAAATGCTGAAGGGGTTTTAGAGAAATGTATACCTTCTATCTGCTGCTGGGATGTAAAGTGGTAACAGCACTAACGCAAACTGAATGGAGCTGCTTGAAAAGGTAAAAATTGAGCTACCATATGATGCGGCAGGGCACCTCTTCGGCTTATAACCTAAGACTACCAGAATCGGAAAGACAGAGGCAGTCAAATGTGCACTGCAGCAATATGGAAATAGCAAAGACATGGAAGCAAAAAAAATGTCCATAAACAGATGAATGGACAGAGAAGAAGCGGTATATGGACAGAATGCAATAGTAGCCTCGGGGAAAAAATGAACAATGCCGTTTTAAGGACTAGAGTTGAGCCTAGAAATAATCATATAAGGTTAAGTAAGTCAAAAGGGTATGACAAATATCCTATGATATCATTTATACATGTTATCCTAAGATTGCTACCAATGAACATATTTCCACAGAAAAAGACACTCACAGACTTATGAAATAAACTAATTGTTAGCCAAAATGAAAGGTGGGAGGATGGGTAAATTAGGACTATGGGGTTAACATACATATACTAATGTATGTTAAGTGTATAAAAACATATAACAGATAAACTGTATGAATTATATAATCACCAATACCTTTAAAATATACATTCTGTAATAACATACATGGTAACAGAATCCAAAGATGAACAGACATATGTAGGAATCATTGAGCAGTTTCTGTACAGCCAGACAATCAAAACACTCTAATCAAAGTTACTCCGATAAGAAATAGAAATTTAATTTAAAAAACAAACCTAAGTAAGGAGACATAAACTTCTGGGGGCTTGTCCCAGCACATTCCACTCTAATTTACAACTTCGGAACACTACCTCCAGGAAGATTCTGTTGCCCTAGTAACAAGAGATGAGAACGTAATAATGCTGCCACCTTGTGGCTCTTTCCCACAACAGCAGCATTAAACCCAGTGGTAATGGTTGCTTAATAGTCACAAGGACTGCAGGGATCTAAATGACACCTGGCCTGAAAAATGCCCTGGGGTAGGGAATAGGCAAGAAAATTCAACACATGAGAAATTTTTCAAGAAGTCAATAAGAGGAGGGAAGTTGTACTCATTCTTTAAAAAAAAAGGAAAAGAAAAAAAAGGACATGCCTAAAGCTCAGTATAAGGAATTATTAGACACATGCAAATTCAATTTCAAAAAGGTTTCAGCTCACACCAGTCATTTCCATCAGCAAAATGTCTACAAACTATAAATGCTGAAGGGGTTTTAGAGAACTGTGTACCTTCTAGCTGCTGGTGGGATGTAAAGTGGTAACAGCACTAACGCAAACTGAATGGAGTTTCTTGAAAAGGTAAAAATTGAGCTACCATATGATGCGGCAGGTCACCTTTTGGGCCTATAACCTAAGACCACCTAAATCGGAAAGACACAGGCAGGCAAATGTGCACTGCAGCAATATTGAAATAGCCAAGACATGGAAGCAGAAAAAGGGTTCATAAACAGATGAATGGACAAAGAAGAAGTGGTATACGTACCAAATAGCATAGTAGCCTCGGGAAAAAAATGAACAATGCCGTTTTCAGGACTACAGTTGAGCCTAGAAATAATCATATAAGGTTAAGTAACTCAAAAGGGTACGACAAATATCCTATGATAACATTTATACATGTTATCCTACGATTGCTACCAATGAACATATTTCCACAGAAAAAGCCACTCACAGACTTATGAAATAAACTAATGGTTAGCCAAAATGAAAGGTGGGAGGATGGGTAAATTAGGACTATGGGGTTAACATACATATACTAATGTATGTTAAGTGTATAAAAACATGTAACAGATAAACTGTATGAATTATATAATCACCAATACCTTTAAAATATACATTTTGTAATCACATACATGGTAAGAGGACCCGAAGATGAACAGACATATGTATGAATCACTGAGCAGATCCTGTACAGCCAGGCAATCAAAACACTCTAATCAAATTTACTCCGATAAGAAATAGAAATTAAATTTAAAAAAACAAACATAAGTAAGGAGACATAAACTTCTGTGGGCTTGTCCCAGCACATTCCACTCTAATTTACAACCTCGGAACACTACCTCCAGGAAGATTCTGTTGCCCTAGTAACAAGAGATGAGAACGTAATAATGCTGCCGCCTTGTGGCTCTTTCCCACAACAGCAGCTTTAAACCCAGTGCTAATGTTTGCTTAATAGTGACAAGGACTGCAGGGCTCTAAATGACACCTGCCCTGAAAAATGCCCTGGGGTAGGGAATAGGCAAGAAAATTCAACACATTAGAAATTTTTCAAGAAGTCAATAAGAGGAGGGAAGTTGTACTCACTCTTTAAAAAAAAAGGAAAAGAAAAAAAAGGATATGCCTAAACCTCAGTATAAGGAATTATTAGACACATGCAAATGCAAATTCAAAAAGGTTTCAGCTCACACCAGTCATTTCCATTAGCAAAATGTCTACAAACTATAAATGCTGAAGGAGTTTTAGAGAACTGTGTACCTTCTAGATCCTGGTTGGATGTAAAGTGGTAACAGCACTAACGCAAACTGAATTGAGCTGTTGAAAAGGTAAAAATTGAGCTACCATATGATGCGGCAGGTCACCTTTTGGGCCTATAACCTAAGACCACCTGTATCGGAAAGACACAGGCAGGCAAATGAGCACTGCAGCAATATTGAAATAGCCAAGACATGGAAGCAGAAAAAAGGTTCATAAGCAGATGAATGGACAGAGAAGAAGTGGTATATGGACAGAATGCAATAGTAGCCTCGGGGAAAAAATGAACAATGCCGTTTTAAGGACTAGAGTTGAGCCTAGAAATAATCATATAAGGTTAAGTAAGTCAAAAGGGTATGACAAATATCCTATGATATCATTTATACAAGTTATCCTAAGATTGCTACCAATGAACATATTTCCACAGAAAAAGAAACTCACAGACTTATGAAATAAACTAATGGTTAGACAAAATGAAAGGTGGGAGGATGGGTAAACTAGGACTATGGGGTTAACATACATATACTAATGTATGTTAAGTGTATAAAAACATATAACAGATAAACTGTATGAATTATATAATCACCAATACCTTTAAAATATACATTCTGTAATCACATACATGGTAACAGAATCCGAAGATGAACAGACATATGTAGGAATCATTGAGCAGTTTCTGTACAGCCAGACAATCAAAACACTCTAATCAAATTTACTCAGATAAGAAATAGAAATTAAATTTAAAAAACAAACCTAAGTAAGGAGACATAAACTTCTGGGGGCTTGTCCCAGCACATTCCACTCTAATTTACAACCTCGGAACACTACCTCCAGGAAGATTCTGTTGCCCTAGTAACAAGAGATGAGAACGTAATAATGATGCCGCCTTGTGGCTCTTTCCCACAACAGCAGCTTTAAACCCAGTGCTAATGGTTGCTTAATAGTCACAAGGACTGCAGGGATCTAAATGACACCTGGCCTGAAAAATGCCCTGGGGTAGGGAATAGGCAAGAAAATTCAACACATGAGAAATTTTTCAAGAAGTCAATAAGAGGAGGGAAGTTGTACTCATTCTTTAAAAAAAAAGGAAAAGAAAAAAAAGGACATGCCTAAAGCTCAGTATAAGGAATTATTAGACACATGCAAATTCAATTTCAAAAAGGTTTCAGCTCACACCAGTCATTTCCATCAGCAAAATGTCTACAAACTATAAATGCTGAAGGGGTTTTAGAGAACTGTGTACCTTCTAGCTGCTGGTGGGATGTAAAGTGGTAACAGCACTAACGCAAACTGAATGGAGTTTCTTGAAAAGGTAAAAATTGAGCTACCATATGATGCGGCAGGTCACCTTTTGGGCCTATAACCTAAGACCACCTAAATCGGAAAGACACAGGCAGGCAAATGTGCACTGCAGCAATATTGAAATAGCCAAGACATGGAAGCAGAAAAAGGGTTCATAAACAGATGAATGGACAAAGAAGAAGTGGTATACGTACCAAATAGCATAGTAGCCTCGGGAAAAAAATGAACAATGCCGTTTTCAGGACTACAGTTGAGCCTAGAAATAATCATATAAGGTTAAGTAACTCAAAAGGGTACGACAAATATCCTATGATAACATTTATACATGTTATCCTACGATTGCTACCAATGAACATATTTCCACAGAAAAAGCCACTCACAGACTTATGAAATAAACTAATGGTTAGCCAAAATGAAAGGTGGGAGGATGGGTAAATTAGGACTATGGGGTTAACATACATATACTAATGTATGTTAAGTGTATAAAAACATGTAACAGATAAACTGTATGAATTATATAATCACCAATACCTTTAAAATATACATTTTGTAATCACATACATGGTAAGAGGACCCGAAGATGAACAGACATATGTATGAATCACTGAGCAGATCCTGTACAGCCAGGCAATCAAAACACTCTAATCAAATTTACTCCGATAAGAAATAGAAATTAAATTTAAAAAAACAAACATAAGTAAGGAGACATAAACTTCTGGGGGCTTGTCCCAGCACATTCCACTCTAATTTACAACCTCGGAACACTACCTCCAGGAAGATTCTGTTGCCCTAGTAACAAGAGATGAGAACGTAATAATGCTGCCGCCTTGTGGCTCTTTCCCACAACAGCAGCTTTAAACCCAGTGCTAATGTTTGCTTAATAGTGACAAGGACTGCAGGGCTCTAAATGACACCTGCCCTGAAAAATGCCCTGGGGTAGGGAATAGGCAAGAAAATTCAACACATTAGAAATTTTTCAAGAAGTCAATAAGAGGAGGGAAGTTGTACTCACTCTTTAAAAAAAAAGGAAAAGAAAAAAAAGGATATGCCTAAACCTCAGTATAAGGAATTATTAGACACATGCAAATGCAAATTCAAAAAGGTTTCAGCTCACACCAGTCATTTCCATTAGCAAAATGTCTACAAACTATAAATGCTGAAGGAGTTTTAGAGAACTGTGTACCTTCTAGATCCTGGTTGGATGTAAAGTGGTAACAGCACTAACGCAAACTGAATTGAGCTGTTGAAAAGGTAAAAATTGAGCTACCATATGATGCGGCAGGTCACCTTTTGGGCCTATAACCTAAGACCACCTGTATCGGAAAGACACAGGCAGGCAAATGAGCACTGCAGCAATATTGAAATAGCCAAGACATGGAAGCAGAAAAAAGGTTCATAAGCAGATGAATGGACAGAGAAGAAGTGGTATATGGACAGAATGCAATAGTAGCCTCGGGGAAAAAATGAACAATGCCGTTTTAAGGACTAGAGTTGAGCCTAGAAATAATCATATAAGGTTAAGTAAGTCAAAAGGGTATGACAAATATCCTATGATATCATTTATACAAGTTATCCTAAGATTGCTACCAATGAACATATTTCCACAGAAAAAGAAACTCACAGACTTATGAAATAAACTAATGGTTAGACAAAATGAAAGGTGGGAGGATGGGTAAACTAGGACTATGGGGTTAACATACATATACTAATGTATGTTAAGTGTATAAAAACATATAACAGATAAACTGTATGAATTATATAATCACCAATACCTTTAAAATATACATTCTGTAATCACATACATGGTAACAGAATCCGAAGATGAACAGACATATGTAGGAATCATTGAGCAGTTTCTGTACAGCCAGACAATCAAAACACTCTAATCAAATTTACTCAGATAAGAAATAGAAATTAAATTTAAAAAACAAACCTAAGTAAGGAGACATAAACTTCTGGGGGCTTGTCCCAGCACATTCCACTCTAATTTACAACCTCGGAACACTACCTCCAGGAAGATTCTGTTGCCCTAGTAACAAGAGATGAGAACGTAATAATGATGCCGCCTTGTGGCTCTTTCCCACAACAGCAGCTTTAAACCCAGTGCTAATGGTTGCTAAATAGTCACATGGACTGCAGGGCTCTAAATGACACCTGCCCTGAAAAATGCCCTGGGGTAGGGAATAGGCAATAATATTCAACACATGAGAAATTTTTCAAGAAGTCAATAAAAGGAGGGAAGTTGTACTCACTCTTTAAAAAAAAAGGAAAAGAAAAAAAAGGACATGCCTAAAGCTCAGTAGAATGAATTATTAGACACATGCAAATTCAAATTCAAAAAGGTTTCAGCTCACACCAGTCGTTTCCATCAGCAAAATGTGTACAAACTATAAATGCTGAAGGGGTTTTAGAGAACTGTGTACCTTCTAGCTGCTGGTGGAATGTAAAGTGGTAACAGCACTAACACAAACTGAATGGAGCTGCTTGAAAAGATAAAAATTGAGCTACCATATGATGCGGCAGGTCACCTTTTGGGCCTATAACCTAAGACCACCTGAATCGGAAAGACACAGGCAGGCAAATGAGCACTGCAGCAATATTGAAATAGCCAAGACATGGAAGCAGAAAAAAGGTTCATAAACAGATGAATGGACAAAGAAGAAGTGGTATACGTACCAAATAGAATAGTAGCCTCGGGAAAAAAATGAACAATGCCGTTTTCAGGACTACAGTTGAGCCTAGAAATAATCATATAACGTTAAGTAACTCAAAAGGGTACGACAAATATCCTATGAAAACATTTATACATGTTATCCTAAGATTGCTACCAATGAACATATTTCCACAGAAAAAGACACTCACAGACTTATCAAATAAACTAATGGTTAGCCAAAATGAAAGGTGGGAGGATGGGTAAATTAGGACTATGGGGTTAACATACATATACTAATGTATGTTAAGTGTATAAAAACATATAACAGATAAACTGTATGAATTATATAATCACCAATACCTTTAAAATATACATTTTGTAATCACATACATGGTAACAGGACCCAAAGATGAACAGACATATGTATGAATCATTGAGCAGATTCTGTACAGCCAGGCAATCAAAACACTCTAATCAAATTTACTCTGATAAGAAATAGAAATTAAATTTAAAAAACAAACATAAGTAAGGAGACATAAACTTCTGGGGGCTTGTCCCAGCACATTCCACTCTAATTTACAACCTCGGAACACTACCTCCAGGAAGACTCTGTTGCCGTAGTAACAAGAGTTGAGAACGTAATAATGCTGCGGCCTTGTGGCTGTTTCCCACAACAGCAGCTTTAAACCCAGTACTAATAGTTGCTTAATAGTCACAAGGACTGCAGGGCTCTAAATGACACCTGCCCTGAAAAATGCCCTGGGGTAGGGAATAGGCAAGAAAATTCAACACATGAGAAATTTTTCAAGAAGTCAATAAGAGGAGGGAAGTTGTACTCACTCTTTAAAAAAAAGGAAAAGAAAAAAAAGGACATGCCTAAAGCTCAGTATAAGGAATTATTAGACACATGCAAATTCAAATTCAAAAAGGTTTCAGCTCACACCAGTCATTTCCATCAGCAAAATGTCTATAAACTATAAATGCTGAAGGGGTTTTAGAGAACTGTGTACCTTCTAGCTGCTGGTGGGATGTAAAGTGGTAACAGCACTAACGCAAACTGAATGGAGCTTCTTGAAAAGGTAAAAATTGAGCTACCATATGATGCAGCAGGTCACCCTTTGGGCCTATAACCTAAGACCACCTGAATCGGAAAGACACAGGCAGGCAAATGAGCACTGCAGCAATATTGAAATAGCCAAGACATGGAAGCAGAAAAAAGGTTCATAAACAGATGAATGGACAAAGAAGAAGTAGTATACGTACCAAATAGAATAGTAGCCTGGGGAAAAAAATGAACAACGCCGTTTTCAGGACTACAGTTGAGCCTAGAAATAATCATATAAGGTTAAGTAACTCAAAAGGGTACGACAAATATCCTATGGTAACATTTATACATGTTATCCTAAGATTGCTACCAATGAACATATTTCCACAGAAAAAGACACTCACAGACTTATCAAATAAACTAATGGTTAGCAAAATGAAAGGTGGGAGGATGGGTAAATTAGGACTATGGGGTTAACATACATATACTAATGTATGTTAAGTGTATAACAACATATAACAGATAAACTGTATGAATTATATAATCACCAATACCTTTGAAATATACATTTTGTAATCACATACATGGTAACAGGACCCGAAGATGAACAGACATATGTATGAATCATTGAGCAGATCCTGTACAGCCAGGCAATCAAAACACTCTAATCAAATTTACGCTGATAAGAAATAGAAATGAAATTTAAAAAACAAACATAAGTAAGGAGACATAAACTTCTGGGGGCTTGTCCCAGCACATTCCACTCTAATTTACAACCTCAGAACACTACCTCCAGGAAGATTCTGTTGCCCTAGTAACAAGAGTTGAGAACGTAATAATGCTGCCGCCTTGTGGCTGTTTCCCACAACAGCAGCTTTAAACCCAGTGCTAATGGTTGCTTAATAGTCACAACGACTGCAGGGGTCTAAATGACACCTGCCCTCAAAAAGTGCCCTTGGGTAGGGAATAGGCAAGAAAATTCAACACATGAGAAATTTTTCAAAAAGTGAATATGAAGAGGGAAGTTGTACTCACACTTTAACAAAAAAAGGAAAAGAAGAAAAAGGATATTCCTAAAGATCAGTATAAGTAATTATTCGCCACATGCGTATCCAACCTCCATAAAGGTTTCAGCTCACCACAGTCAAATGGCCATCAGCAAAAGTCTACAAACTATAAATGCTGAAGGTGTTTTAGAGAAATGTGTACCTTCTATCTGCTGCTGGGATGTAAAGTGGTAACAGCACTAACGCAAACTGAATGGAGCTGCTTGAAAAGGTAAAAATTGAGCTACCATATGATGCGGCAGGGCACCTCTGGGGCTTATAACCTAAGACTACCAGAATCGGAAAGACACAGGCAGTCAAATGTGCACTGCAGCAATATTGAAATAGCAAAGACATGGAAGCAAAAAAAATGTCCATAAACAGATGAATGGACAGAGAAGAAGTGGTATATGGACAGAATGGAATAGTAGCCTCGTGGAAAAAATGAACAATGCCGTTTTCAGGACTACAGTAGAGCCTAGAAATAATCATATAAGGTTAAGTAAGTCAAAAGGGTATGACAATTATCCTATGATATCATTTATACATGTTATCCTAAGATTGCTACCAATGAACATATTTCCACAGAAAAAGACACTCACATACTTATGAAATAAACTAATTGTTAGCCAAAATGAAAGGTGGGAGGACGGGTAAATTAGGACTATGGGGTTAACATACATATACTAATGTATGTTAAGTGTATAAAAACATATAACAGATAAACTGTATGAATTATATAATCACCAATACCTTTAAAATATACATTCTGTAATCACATACATGGTAACAGAATCCGAAGATGAACAGACATATGTAGGAATCATTGAGCAGTTTCTGTACAGCCAGACAATCAAAACACTCTAATCAAATTTACTCCGATAAGAAATAGAAATTAAATTTAAAAAACAAACCTAAGTAAGGAGACATAAACTTCTGGGGGCTTGTCCCAGCACATTCCACTCTAATTTACAACCTCGGAACACTACCTCCAGGAAGATTCTGTTGCCCTAGTAACAAGAGATGAGAACGTAATAATGCTGCCGCCTTGTGGCTCTTTCCCACAACAGCAGCTTTAAACCCAGTGTTAATGGTTGCTTAATAGTCACATGGACTGCAGGGCTCTAAATGACACCTGCCCTGAAAAATGCCCTGGGGTAAGGAATAGGCAAGAATATTCAACACATGAGAAATTTTTCAAGAAATCAATAAGAGGAGGGAAGTTGTACTCACTCTTTAAAAAAAAAGGAAAAGAAAAAAAAGGACATGCCTAAAGCTAAGTAGAATGAATTATTAGACACATGCAAATTCAAATGGAAAAAGGTTTCAGCTCACACCAATCGTTTCCATCAGCAAAATGTCTACAAACTATAAATGCTGAAGGGGTTTTAGAGAACTGTGTACCTTCTAGCTGCTGGTGGGATGTAAAGTGGTAACAGCACTAACACAAACTGAATGGAGCTGCTTGAAAAGATAAAAATTGAGCTACCATATGATGCGGCAGGTGACCTTTTGGGCCTATAACCTAAGACCACCTGAATCGGAAAGACACAGGCAGGCAAATGAGCACTGCAGCAATATTGAAATAGCCAAGACATGGAAGCAGAAAAAAGGTTCATAAACAGATGAATGGACAAAGAAGAAGTGGTATACGTACCAAATAGAATAGTAGCCTCGGGAAAAAAATGAACAATGCCGTTTTCAGGACTACAGTTGAGCCTAGAAATAATCATATAAGCTTAAGTAACTCAAAAGGGTACGACAAATATCCTATGATAATATTTATACATGTTATCCTAAGATTGCTACCAATGAACATATTTCCACAGAAAAAGACACTCACAGACTTATGAAATAAACTAATGGTTAGCCAAAATGAAAGGTGGGAGGATGGGTTAACTAGGACTATGGGGTTAACATACATATATTAATGTATGTTAAGTGTATAAAAACATATAACAGATAAACTGTATGAATTATATAATCACCAATACCTTTAAAATATACATTTTGTAATCACATACATGGTAACAGGACCCGAGGATGAACAGACATATGTATGAATCATTGAGCAGATTCTGTACAGCCAGGCAATCAAAACACTAAAATCAAATTTACTCCGATAAGAAATAGAAATTAAATTTAAAAAACAAACCTAAGTAAGGAGACATAAACTTCTGGAGGCTTGTCCCAGCACATTCCACTCTAATTTACAACCTCGGAACACTACCTCCAGGAAGACTCTGTTGCCATAGTAACAAGAGTTGAGAACGTAATAATGCTGCCGCCTTGTGGCTGTTTCCCACAACAGCAGCTTTAAACCCAGTGCTAATGGTTGCTTAATAGTCAAAACGACTGCAGGGGTCTAAATGACACCTGCCCTCAAAAAATGCCCTGGGGTAGGGAATACGCAAGAAAATTCAACACATGAGAAATTTTTCAAAAAGTGAATATGAAGAGTGAAGTTGTACTCACACTTTAACAAAAAAAGGAAAAGAAGAAAAAGGATATGCCTAAAGATCAGTATAAGGAATTATTCGCCACATGCGTATCCAACCTCCAAAAAGGTTTCAGCTCACACCAGTCAAATGGCCATCAGCAAAAAGTCTACAAAGTATAAATGCTGAAGGGGTTTTAGAGAAATGTATACCTTCTATCTGCTGCTGGGATGTAAAGTGGTAACAGCACTAACGCAAACTGAATGGAGCTGCTTGAAAAGGTAAAAATTGAGCTACCATATGATGCGGCAGGGCACCTCTTCGGCTTATAACCTAAGACTACCAGAATCGGAAAGACAGAGGCAGTCAAATGTGCACTGCAGCAATATGGAAATAGCAAAGACATGGAAGCAAAAAAAATGTCCATAAACAGATGAATGGACAGAGAAGAAGTGGTATATGGACAGAATGCAATAGTAGCCTCGGGGAAAAAATGAACAATGCCGTTTTAAGGACTAGAGTTGAGCCTAGAAATAATCATATAAGGTTAAGTAAGTCAAAAGGGTATGACAAATATCCTATGATATCATTTATACATGTTATCCTAAGATTGCTACCAATGAACATATTTCCACAGAAAAAGACACTCACAGACTTATGAAATAAACTAATTGTTAGCCAAAATGAAAGGTGGGAGGATGGGTAAATTAGGACTATGGGGTTAATATACATGTACTAATGTATGTTAAGTGTATAAAAACATATAACAGATAAACTGTATGAATTATATAATCACCAATACCTTTAAAATATACATTCTGTAATAACATACATGGTAACAGAATCCAAAGATGAACAGACATATGTAGGAATCATTGAGCAGTTTCTGTACAGCCAGACAATCAAAACACTCTAATCAAAGTTACTCCGATAAGAAATAGAAATTTAATTTAAAAAACAAACCTAAGTAAGGAGACATAAACTTCTGGGGGCTTGTCCCAGCACATTCCACTCTAATTTACAACTTCGGAACACTACCTCCAGGAAGATTCTGTTGCCCTAGTAACAAGAGATGAGAACGTAATAATGCTGCCGCCTTGTGGCTCTTTCCCACAACAGCAGCATTAAACCCAGTGGTAATGGTTGCTTAATAGTCACAAGGACTGCAGGGATCTAAATGACACCTGGCCTGAAAAATGCCCTGGGGTAGGGAATAGGCAAGAAAATTCAACACATGAGAAATTTTTCAAGAAGTCAATAAGAGGAGGGAAGTTGTACTCATTCTTTAAAAAAAAAGGAAAAGAAAAAAAAGGACATGCCTAAAGCTCAGTATAAGGAATTATTAGACACATGCAAATTCAATTTCAAAAAGGTTTCAGCTCACACCAGTCATTTCCATCGGCAAAATGTCTACAAACTATAAATGCTGAAGGGGTTTTAGAGAACTGTGTACCTTCTAGCTGCTGGTGGGATGTAAAGTGGTAACAGCACTAACGCAAACTGAATGGAGTTTCTTGAAAAGGTAAAAATTGAGCTACCATATGATGCGGCAGGTCACCTTTTGGGCCTATAACCTAAGACCACCTAAATCGGAAAGACACAGGCAGGCAAATGTGCACTGCAGCAATATTGAAATAGCCAAGACATGGAAGCAGAAAAAGGGTTCATAAACAGATGAATGGACAAAGAAGAAGTGGTATACGTACCAAATAGCATAGTAGCCTCGGGAAAAAAATGAACAATGCCGTTTTCAGGACTACAGTTGAGCCTAGAAATAATCATATAAGGTTAAGTAACTCAAAAGGGTACGACAAATATCCTATGATAACATTTATACATGTTATCCTACGATTGCTACCAATGAACATATTTCCACAGAAAAAGCCACTCACAGACTTATGAAATAAACTAATGGTTAGCCAAAATGAAAGGTGGGAGGATGGGTAAATTAGGACTATGGGGTTAACATACATATACTAATGTATGTTAAGTGTATAAAAACATGTAACAGATAAACTGTATGAATTATATAATCACCAATACCTTTAAAATATACATTTTGTAATCACATACATGGTAAGAGGACCCGAAGATGAACAGACATATGTATGAATCACTGAGCAGATCCTGTACAGCCAGGCAATCAAAACACTCTAATCAAATTTACTCCGATAAGAAATAGAAATTAAATTTAAAAAAACAAACATAAGTAAGGAGACATAAACTTCTGGGGGCTTGTCCCAGCACATTCCACTCTAATTTACAACCTCGGAACACTACCTCCAGGAAGATTCTGTTGCCCTAGTAACAAGAGATGAGAACGTAATAATGCTGCCGCCTTGTGGCTCTTTCCCACAACAGCAGCTTTAAACCCAGTGCTAATGTTTGCTTAATAGTCACAAGGACTGCAGGGCTCTAAATGACACCTGCCCTGAAAAATGCCCTGGGGTAGGGAATAGGCAAGAAAATTCAACACATTAGAAATTTTTCAAGAAGTCAATAAGAGGAGGGAAGTTGTACTCACTCTTTAAAAAAAAAGGAAAAGAAAAAAAAGGATATGCCTAAACCTCAGTATAAGGAATTATTAGACACATGCAAATGCAAATTCAAAAAGGTTTCAGCTCACACCAGTCATTTCCATCAGCAAAATGTCTACAAACTATAAATGCTGAAGGAGTTTTAGAGAACTGTGTACCTTCTAGATCCTGGTTGGATGTAAAGTGGTAACAGCACTAACGCAAACTGAATTGAGCTGTTGAAAAGGTAAAAATTGAGCTACCATATGATGCGGCAGGTCACCTTTTGGGCCTATAACCTAAGACCACCTGAATCGGAAAGACACAGGCAGGCAAATGAGCACTGCAGCAATATTGAAATAGCCAAGACATGGAAGCAGAAAAAAGGTTCATAAACAGATGAATGGACAGAGAAGAAGTGGTATATGGACAGAATGCAATAGTAGCCTCGGGGAAAAAATGAACAATGCCGTTTTAAGGACTAGAGTTGAGCCTAGAAATAATCATATAAGGTTAAGTAAGTCAAAAGGGTATGACAAATATCCTATGATATCATTTATACATGTTATCCTAAGATTGCTACCAATGAACATATTTCCACAGAAAAAGACACTCACAGACTTATGAAATAAACTAATGGTTAGACAAAATGAAAGGTGGGAGGATGGGTAAACTAGGACTATGGGGTTAACATACATATACTAATGTATGTTAAGTGTATAAAAACATATAACAGATAAACTGTATGAATTATATAATCACCAATACCTTTAAAATATACATTCTGTAATCACATACATGGTAACAGAATCCGAAGATGAACAGACATATGTAGGAATCATTGAGCAGTTTCTGTACAGCCAGACAATCAAAACACTCTAATCAAATTTACTCAGATAAGAAATAGAAATTAAATTTAAAAAACAAACCTAAGTAAGGAGACATAAACTTCTGGGGGCTTGTCCCAGCACATTCCACTCTAATTTACAACCTCGGAACACTACCTCCAGGAAGATTCTGTTGCCCTAGTAACAAGAGATGAGAACGTAATAATGCTGCCGCCTTGTGGCTCTTTCCCACAACAGCAGCTTTAAACCCAGTGCTAATGGTTGCTAAATAGTCACATGGACTGCAGGGCTCTAAATGACACCTGCCCTGAAAAATGCCCTGGGGTAGGGAATAGGCAATAATATTCAACACATGAGAAATTTTTCAAGAAGTCAATAAAAGGAGGGAAGTTGTACTCACTCTTTAAAAAAAAAGGAAAAGAAAAAAAAGGACATGCCTAAAGCTCAGTAGAATGAATTATTAGACACATGCAAATTCAAATTCAAAAAGGTTTCAGCTCACACCAGTCGTTTCCATCAGCAAAATGTGTACAAACTATAAATGCTGAAGGGGTTTTAGAGAACTGTGTACCTTCTAGCTGCTGGTGGAATGTAAAGTGGTAACAGCACTAACACAAACTGAATGGAGCTGCTTGAAAAGATAAAAATTGAGCTACCATATGATGCGGCAGGTCACCTTTTGGGCCTATAACCTAAGACCACCTGAATCGGAAAGACACAGGCAGGCAAATGAGCACTGCAGCAATATTGAAATAGCCAAGACATGGAAGCAGAAAAAAGGTTCATAAACAGATGAATGGACAAAGAAGAAGTGGTATACGTACCAAATAGAATAGTAGCCTCGGGAAAAAAATGAACAATGCCGTTTTCAGGACTACAGTTGAGCCTAGAAATAATCATATAACGTTAAGTAACTCAAAAGGGTACGACAAATATCCTATGAAAACATTTATACATGTTATCCTAATATTGCTACCAATGAACATATTTCCACAGAAAAAGACACTCACAGACTTATCAAATAAACTAATGGTTAGCCAAAATGAAAGGTGGGAGGATGGGTAAATTAGGACTATGGGGTTAACATACATATACTAATGTATGTTAAGTGTATAAAAACATATAACAGATAAACTGTATGAATTATATAATCACCAATACCTTTAAAATATACATTTTGTAATCACATACATGGTAACAGGACCCAAAGATGAACAGACATATGTATGAATCATTGAGCAGATTCTGTACAGCCAGGCAATCAAAACACTCTAATCAACTTTACTCTGATAAGAAATAGAAATTAAATTTAAAAAACAAACATAAGTAAGGAGACATAAACTTCTGGGGGCTTGTCCCAGCACATTCCACTCTAATTTACAACCTCGGAACACTACCTCCAGGAAGACTCTGTTGCCGTAGTAACAAGAGTTGAGAACGTAATAATGCTGCGGCCTTGTGGCTGTTTCCCACAACAGCAGCTTTAAACCCAGTACTAATAGTTGCTTAATAGTCACAAGGACTGCAGGGCTCTAAATGACACCTGCCCTGAAAAATGCCCTGGGGTAGGGAATAGGCAAGAAAATTCAACACATGAGAAATTTTTCAAGAAGTCAATAAGAGGAGGGAAGTTGTACTCACTCTTTAAAAAAAAGGAAAAGAAAAAATAGGACATGCCTAAAGCTCAGTATACGGAATTATTAGACACATGCAAATTCAAATTCAAAAAGGTTTCAGCTCACACCAGTCATTTCCATCAGCAAAATGTCTATAAACTATAAATGCTGAAGGGGTTTTAGAGAACTGTGTACCTTCTAGCTGCTGGTGGGATGTAAAGTGGTAACAGCACTAACGCAAACTGAATGGAGCTTCTTGAAAAGGTAAAAATTGAGCTACCATATGATGCAGCAGGTCACCCTTTGGGCCTATAACCTAAGACCACCTGAATCGGAAAGACACAGGCAGGCAAATGAGCACTGCAGCAATATTGAAATAGCCAAGACATGGAAGCAGAAAAAAGGTTCATAAACAGATGAATGGACAAAGAAGAAGTAGTATACGTACCAAATAGAATAGTAGCCTGGGGAAAAAAATGAACAACGCCGTTTTCAGGACTACAGTTGAGCCTAGAAATAATCATATAAGGTTAAGTAACTCAAAAGGGTACGACAAATATCCTATGGTAACATTTATACATGTTATCCTAAGATTGCTACCAATGAACATATTTCCACAGAAAAAGACACTCACAGACTTATCAAATAAACTAATGGTTAGCAAAATGAAAGGTGGGAGGATGGGTAAATTAGGACTATGGGGTTAACATACATATACTAATGTATGTTAAGTGTATAACAACATATAACAGATAAACTGTATGAATTATATAATCACCAATACCTTTAAAATATACATTTTGTAATCACATACATGGTAACAGGACCCGAAGATGAACAGACATATGTATGAATCATTGAGCAGATCCTGTAGAGCCAGGCAATCAAAACACTCTAATCAAATTTACGCTGATAAGAAATAGAAATGAAATTTAAAAAACAAACATAAGTAAGGAGACATAAACTTCTGGGGGCTTGTCCCAGCACATTCCACTCTAATTTACAACCTCAGAACACTACCTCCAGGAAGATTCTGTTGCCCTAGTAACAAGAGTTGAGAACGTAATAATGCTGCCGCCTTGTGGCTGTTTCCCACAACAGCAGCTTTAAACCCAGTGCTAATGGTTGCTTAATAGTCACAACGACTGCAGGGGTCTAAATGACACCTGCCCTCAAAAAGTGCCCTTGGGTAGGGAATAGGCAAGAAAATTCAACACATGAGAAATTTTTCAAAAAGTGAATATGAAGAGGGAAGTTGTACTCACACTTTAACAAAAAAAGGAAAAGAAGAAAAAGGATATGCCTAAAGATCAGTATAAGGAATTATTCGCCACATGCGTATCCAACCTCCAAAAAGGTTTCAGCTCACACCAGTCAAATGGCCATCAGCAAAAAGTCTACAAACTATAAATGCTGAAGGAGTTTTGGAGAAATGTATACCTTCTATCTGCTGCTGGGATGTAAAGTGGTAACAGCACTAACGCAAACTGAATGGAGCTGCTTGAAAAGGTAAAAATTGAGCTACCATATGATGCGGCAGGTCACCTTTTGGGCCTATAACCTAAGACCACCTGAATCGGAAAGACACAGGCAGGCAAATGAGCACTGCAGCAATATTGAAATAGCCAAGACATGGAAGCAGAAAAAAGGTTCATAAACAGATGAATGGACAAAGAAGAAGTGGTATACGTACCAAATAGAATAGTAGCCTCGGGAAAAAAATGAACAATGCCGTTTTCAGGACTACAGTTGAGCCTAGAAATAATCATATAAGGTTAAGTAACTCAAAAGGGTACGACAAATATCCTATGATAACATTTATACATGTTATCCTAAGATAGCTACCAATGAACATATTTCCACAGAAAAAGACACTCACAGACTTATGAAATAAACTAATGGTTAGACAAAATGAAAGGTGGGAGTATGGGTAAACTAGGACTATGGGGTTAACATACATATACTAATGTATGTTAAGTGTATAAAAACATATAACAGATAAACTGTATGAATTATATAATCACCAATACCTTTAAAATATACATTCTGTAATCACATACATGGTAACAGAATCCGAAGATGAACAGACATATGTAGGAATCATTGAGCAGTTTCTGTACAGCCAGACAATCAAAACACTCTAATCAAATTTACTCAGATAAGAAATAGAAATTAAATTTAAAAAACAAACCTAAGTAAGGAGACATAAACTTCTGGGGGCTTGTCCCAGCACATTCCACTCTAATTTACAACCTCGGAACACTACCTCCAGGAAGATTCTGTTGCCCTAGTAACAAGAGATGAGAACGTAATAATGCTGCCGCCTTGTGGCTCTTTCCCACAACAGCAGCTTTAAACCCAGTGCTAATGGTTGCTTAATAGTCACATGGACTGCAGGGCTCTAAATGACACCTGCCCTGAAAAATGCCCTGGGGTACGGAATAGGCAATAATATTCAACACATGAGAAATTTTTCAAGAAGTCAATAAGAGGAGGGAAGTTGTACTCACTCTTTAAAAAAAAAGGAAAAGAAAAAAAAGGACATGCCTAAAGCTCAGTAGAATGAATTATTAGACACATGCAAATTCAAATTCAAAAAGGTTTCAGCTCACACCAGTCGTTTCCATCAGCAAAATGTGTACAAACTATAAACGCTGAAGGGGTTTTAGAGAACTGTGTACCTTCTAGCTGCTGGTGGGATGTAAAGTGGTAACAGCACTAACACAAACTGAATGGAGCTGCTTGAAAAGATAAAAATTGAGCTACCATATGATGCGGCAGGTCACCTTTTGGGCCTATAACCTAAGACCACCTGAATCGGAAAGACACAGGCAGGCAAATGAGCACTGCAGCAATATTGAAATAGCCAAGACATGGAAGCAGAAAAAAGGTTCATAAACAGATGAATGGACAAAGAAGAAGTGGTATACGTACCAAATAGAATAGTAGCCTCGGGAAAAAAATGAACAATGCCGTTTTCAGGACTACAGTTGAGCCTAGAAATAATCATATAACGTTAAGTAACTCAAAAGGGTACGACAAATATCCTATGATAACATTTATACATGTTATCCTAAGATTGCTACCAATGAACATATTTCCACAGAAAAAGACACTCACAGACTTATCAAATAAACTAATGGTTAGCCAAAATGAAAGGTGGGAGGATGGGAAAATTAGGACTATGGGGTTAACATACATATACTAATGTATGTTAAGTGTATAAAAACATATAACAGATAAACTGTATGAATTATATAATCACCAATACCTTTAGAATATACATTTTGTAATCACATACATGGTAACAGGACCCGAAGATGAACAGACATATGTATGAATCATTGAGCAGATCCTGTACAGCCAGGCAATCAAAACACTCTAATCAAATTTACTCTGATAAGAAATAGAAATTAAATTTAAAAAACAAACATAAGTAAGGAGACATAAACTTCTGGGGGCTTGTCCCAGCACATTCCACTCTAATTTACAACCTCGGAACACTACCTCCAGGAAGACTCTGTTGCCGTAGTAACAAGAGTTGAGAACGTAATAATGCTGCGGCCTTGTGGCTGTTTCCCACAACAGCAGCTTTAAACCCAGTACTAATAGTTGCTTAATAGTCACAAGGACTGCAGGGCTCTAAATGACACCTGCCCTGAAAAATGCCCTGGGGTAGGGAATAGGCAAGAAAATTCAACACATGAGAAATTTTTCAAGAAGTCAATAAGAGGAGGGAAGTTGTACTCACTCTTTAAAAAAAAGGAAAAGAAAAAAAAGGACATGCCTAAAGCTCAGTATAAGGAATTATTAGACACATGCAAATTCAAATTCAAAAAGGTTTCAGCTCACACCAGTCATTTCCATCAGCAAAATGTCTATAAACTATAAATGCTGAAGGGGTTTTAGAGAACTGTGTACCTTCTAGCTGCTGGTGGGATGTAAAGTGGTAACAGCACTAACGCAAACTGAATGGAGCTTCTTGAAAAGGTAAAAATTGAGCTACCATATGATGCAGCAGGTCACCCTTTGGGCCTATAACCTAAGACCACCTGAATCGGAAAGACACAGGCAGGCAAATGAGCACTGCAGCAATATTGAAATAGCCAAGACATGGAAGCAGAAAAAAGGTTCATAAACAGATGAATGGACAAAGAAGAAGTAGTATACGTACCAAATAGAATAGTAGCCTGGGGAAAAAAATGAACAACGCCGTTTTCAGGACTACAGTTGAGCCTAGAAATAATCATATAAGGTTAAGTAACTCAAAAGGGTACGACAAATATCCTATGATAACATTTATACATGTTATCCTAAGATTGCTACCAATGAACATATTTCCACAGAAAAAGACACTCACAGACTTATCAAATAAACTAATGGTTAGCAAAATGAAAGGTGGGAGGATGGGTAAATTAGGACTATGGGGTTAACATACATATACTAATGTATGTTAAGTGTATAACAACATATAACAGATAAACTGTATGAATTATATAATCACCAATACCTTTAAAATATACATTTTGTAATCACATACATGGTAACAGGACCCGAAGATGAACAGACATATGTATGAATCATTGAGCAGATCCTGTAGAGCCAGGCAATCAAAACACTCTAATCAAATTTACGCTGATAAGAAATAGAAATGAAATTTAAAAAACAAACATAAGTAAGGAGACATAAACTTCTGGGGGCTTGTCCCAGCACATTCCACTCTAATTTACAACCTCAGAACACTACCTCCAGGAAGATTCTGTTGCCCTAGTAACAAGAGTTGAGAACGTAATAATGCTGCCACCTTGTGGCTGTTTCCCACAACAGCAGCTTTAAACCCAGTGCTAATGGTTGCTTAATAGTCACAACGACTGCAGGGGTCTAAATGACACCTGCCCTCAAAAAGTGCCCTTGGGTAGGGAATAGGCAAGAAAATTCAACACATGAGAAATTTTTCAAAAAGTGAATATGAAGAGGGAAGTTGTACTCACACTTTAACAAAAAAAGGAAAAGAAGAAAAAGGATATGCCTAAAGATCAGTATAAGGAATTATTCGCCACATGCGTATCCAACCTCCAAAAAGGTTTCAGCTCACACCAGTCAAATGGCCATCAGCAAAAAGTCTACAAACTATAAATGCTGAAGGAGTTTTGGAGAAATGTATACCTTCTATCTGCTGCTGGGATGTAAAGTGGTAACAGCACTAACGCAAACTGAATGGAGCTGCTTGAAAAGGTAAAAATTGAGCTACCATATGATGCGGCAGGTCACCTTTTGGGCCTATAACCTAAGACCACCTGAATCGGAAAGACACAGGCAGGCAAATGAGCACTGCAGCAATATTGAAATAGCCAAGACATGGAAGCAGAAAAAAGGTTCATAAACAGATGAATGGACAAAGAAGAAGTGGTATACGTACCAAATAGAATAGTAGCCTCGGGAAAAAAATGAACAATGCCGTTTTCAGGACTACAGTTGAGCCTAGAAATAATCATATAAGGTTAAGTAACTCAAAAGGGTACGACAAATATCCTATGATAACATTTATACATGTTATCCTAAGATAGCTACCAATGAACATATTTCCACAGAAAAAGACACTCACAGACTTATGAAATAAACTAATGGTTAGACAAAATGAAAGGTGGGAGTATGGGTAAACTAGGACTATGGGGTTAACATACATATACTAATGTATGTTAAGTGTATAAAAACATATAACAGATAAACTGTATGAATTATATAATCACCAATACCTTTAAAATATACATTCTGTAATCACATACATGGTAACAGAATCCGAAGATGAACAGACATATGTAGGAATCATTGAGCAGTTTCTGTACAGCCAGACAATCAAAACACTCTAATCAAATTTACTCCGATAAGAAATAGAAATTAAATTTAAAAAACAAACCTAAGTAAGGAGACATAAACTTCTGGGGGCTTGTCCCAGCACATTCCACTCTAATTTACAACCTCGGAACACTACCTCCAGGAAGATTCTGTTGCCCTAGTAACAAGAGATGAGAACGTAATAATGCTGCCGCCTTGTGGCTCTTTCCCACAACAGCAGCTTTAAACCCAGTGCTAATGGTTGCTTAATAGTCACATGGACTGCAGGGCTCTAAATGACACCTGCCCTGAAAAATGCCCTGGGGTACGGAATAGGCAATAATATTCAACACATGAGAAATTTTTCAAGAAGTCAATAAGAGGAGGGAAGTTGTACTCACTCTTTAAAAAAAAAGGAAAAGAAAAAAAAGGACATGCCTAAAGCTCAGTAGAATGAATTATTAGACACATGCAAATTCAAATTCAAAAAGGTTTCAGCTCACACCAGTCGTTTCCATCAGCAAAATGTGTACAAACTATAAACGCTGAAGGGGTTTTAGAGAACTGTGTACCTTCTAGCTGCTGGTGGGATGTAAAGTGGTAACAGCACTAACACAAACTGAATGGAGCTGCTTGAAAAGATAAAAATTGAGCTACCATATGATGCGGCAGGTCACCTTTTGGGCCTATAACCTAAGACCACCTGAATCGGAAAGACACAGGCAGGCAAATGAGCACTGCAGCAATATTGAAATAGCCAAGACATGGAAGCAGAAAAAAGGTTCATAAACACATGAATGGACAAAGAAGAAGTGGTATACGTACCAAATAGAATAGTAGCCTCGGGAAAAAAATGAACAATGCCGTTTTCAGGACTACAGTTGAGCCTAGAAATAATCATATAACGTTAAGTAACTCAAAAGGGTACGACAAATATCCTATGATAACATTTATACATGTTATCCTAAGATTGCTACCAATGAACATATTTCCACAGAAAAAGACACTCACAGACTTATCAAATAAACTAATGGTTAGCCAAAATGAAAGGTGGGAGGATGGGAAAATTAGGACTATGGGGTTAACATACATATACTAATGTATGTTAAGTGTATAAAAACATATAACAGATAAACTGTATGAATTATATAATCACCAATACCTTTAGAATATACATTTTGTAATCACATACATGGTAACAGGACCCGAAGATGAACAGACATATGTATGAATCATTGAGCAGATCCTGTACAGCCAGGCAATCAAAACACTCTAATCAAATTTACTCTGATAAGAAATAGAAATTAAATTTAAAAAACAAACATAAGTAAGGAGACATAAACTTCTGGGGGCTTGTCCCAGCACATTCCACTCTAATTTACAACCTCGGAACACTACCTCCAGGAAGACTCTGTTGCCGTAGTAACAAGAGTTGAGAACGTAATAATGCTGCGGCCTTGTGGCTGTTTCCCACAACAGCAGCTTTAAACCCAGTACTAATAGTTGCTTAATAGTCACAAGGACTGCAGGGCTCTAAATGACACCTGCCCTGAAAAATGCCCTGGGGTAGGGAATAGGCAAGAAAATTCAACACATGAGAAATTTTTCAAGAAGTCAATAAGAGGAGGGAAGTTGTACTCACTCTTTAAAAAAAAGGAAAAGAAAAAAAAGGACATGCCTAAAGCTCAGTATAAGGAATTATTAGACACATGCAAATTCAAATTCAAAAAGGTTTCAGCTCACACCAGTCATTTCCATCAGCAAAATGTCTATAAACTATAAATGCTGAAGGGGTTTTAGAGAACTGTGTACCTTCTAGCTGCTGGTGGGATGTAAAGTGGTAACAGCACTAACGCAAACTGAATGGAGCTTCTTGAAAAGGTAAAAATTGAGCTACCATATGATGCAGCAGGTCACCCTTTGGGCCTATAACCTAAGACCACCTGAATCGGAAAGACACAGGCAGGCAAATGAGCACTGCAGCAATATTGAAATAGCCAAGACATGGAAGCAGAAAAAAGGTTCATAAACAGATGAATGGACAAAGAAGAAGTAGTATACGTACCAAATAGAATAGTAGCCTGGGGAAAAAAATGAACAACGCCGTTTTCAGGACTACAGTTGAGCCTAGAAATAATCATATAAGGTTAAGTAACTCAAAAGGGTACGACAAATATCCTATGATAACATTTATACATGTTATCCTAAGATTGCTACCAATGAACATATTTCCACAGAAAAAGACACTCACAGACTTATCAAATAAACTAATGGTTAGCAAAATGAAAGGTGGGAGGATGGGTAAATTAGGACTATGGGGTTAACATACATATACTAATGTATGTTAAGTGTATAACAACATATAACAGATAAACTGTATGAATTATATAATCACCAATACCTTTAAAATATACATTTTGTAATCACATACATGGTAACAGGACCCGAAGATGAACAGACATATGTATGAATCATTGAGCAGATCCTGTACAGCCAGGCAATCAAAACACTCTAATCAAATTTACGCTGATAAGAAATAGAAATGAAATTTAAAAAACAAACATAAGTAAGGAGACATAAACTTCTGGGGGCTTGTCCCAGCACATTCCACTCTAATTTACAACCTCAGAACACTACCTCCAGGAAGATTCTGTTGCCCTAGTAACAAGAGTTGAGAACGTAATAATGCTGCCACCTTGTGGCTGTTTCCCACAACAGCAGCTTTAAACCCAGTGCTAATGGTTGCTTAATAGTCACAACGACTGCAGGGGTCTAAATGACACCTGCCCTCAAAAAGTGCCCTTGGGTAGGGAATAGGCAAGAAAATTCAACACATGAGAAATTTTTCAAAAAGTGAATATGAAGAGGGAAGTTGTACTCACACTTTAACAAAAAAAGGAAAAGAAGAAAAAGGATATTCCTAAAGATCAGTATAAGTAATTATTCGCCACATGCGTATCCAACCTCCATAAAGGTTTCAGCTCACAACAGTCAAATGGCCATCAGCAAAAGTCTACAAACTATAAATGCTGAAGGTGTTTTAGAGAAATGTGTACCTTCTATCTGCTGCTGGGATGTAAAGTGGTAACAGCACTAACGCAAACTGAATGGAGCCGCTTGAAAAGGTAGAAATTGAGCTACCATATGATGCGGCAGGGCACCTCTCGGGCTTATAACCTAAGACCACCAGAATCGGAAAGACACAGGCAGTCAAATGTGCACTGCAGCAATACTGAAATAGCCAAGACATGGAAGCAAAAAAAGGTCCATAAACAGATGAATGGACAGAGAAGAAGTGGTATATGGACAGAATGGAATAGAAGCCTCGGGAAAAAAATGAACAATGCCGTTTTCAGGACTACAGTAGAGCCTAGAAATAATAATATAAGGTTAAGTAAGTCAAAAGGGTATGACAAATATCCTATGATATCATTTATACATGTTATCCTAAGATTGCTACCAATGAACATATTTCCACAGAAAAAGACACTCACAGACTTATGAAATAAACTAATTGTTAGCCAAAATGAAAGGTGGGAGGACGGGTAAATTAGGACTATGGGGTTAACATACATATACTAATGTATGTTAAGTGTATAAAAACATATAACAGATAAACTGTATGAATTATATAATCACCAATACCTTTAAAATATACATTCTGTAATCACATACATGGTAACAGAATCCGAAGATGAACAGACATATGTAGGAATCATTGAGCAGTTTCTGTACAGCCAGACAATCAAAACACTCTAATCAAATTTACTCCGATAAGAAATAGAAATTAAATTTAAAAAACAAACCTAAGTAAGGAGACATAAACTTCTGGGGGCTTGTCCCAGCACATTCCACTCTAATTTACAACCTCGGAACACTACCTCCAGGAAGATTCTGTTGCCCTAGTAACAAGAGATGAGAACGTAATAATGCTGCCGCCTTGTGGCTCTTTCCCACAACAGCAGCTTTAAACCCAGTGCTAATGGTTGCTTAATAGTCACATGGACTGCAGGGCTCTAAATGACACCTGCCCTGAAAAATGCCCTGGGGTAAGGAATAGGCAAGAATATTCAACACATGAGAAATTTTTCAAGAAATCAATAAGAGGAGGGAAGTTGTACTCACTCTTTAAAAAAAAAGGAAAAGAAAAAAAAGGACATGCCTAAAGCTAAGTAGAATGAATTATTAGACACATGCAAATTCAAATGGAAAAAGGTTTCAGCTCACACCAATCGTTTCCATCAGCAAAATGTCTACAAACTATAAATGCTGAAGGGGTTTTAGAGAACTGTGTACCTTCTAGCTGCTGGTGGGATGTAAAGTGGTAACAGCACTAACACAAACTGAATGGAGCTGCTTGAAAAGATAAAAATTGAGCTACCATATGATGCGGCAGGTGACCTTTTGGGCCTATAACCTAAGACCACCTGAATCGGAAAGACACAGGCAGGCAAATGAGCACTGCAGCAATATTGAAATAGCCAAGACATGGAAGCAGAAAAAAGGTTCATAAACAGATGAATGGACAAAGAAGAAGTGGTATATATACCAAATAGAATAGTAGCCTCGGGAAAAAAATGAACAATGCCGTTTTCAGGACTAAAGTTGAGCCTAGAAATAATCATATAAGCTTAAGTAACTCAAAAGGGTACGACAAATATCCTATGATAACATTTATACATGTTATCCTAAGATTGCTACCAATGAACATATTTCCACAGAAAAAGACACTCACAGACTTATGAAATAAACTAATGGTTAGCCAAAATGAAAGGTGGGAGGATGGGTTAACTAGGACTATGGGGTTAACATACATATATTAATGTATGTTAAGTGTATAAAAACATATAACAGATAAACTGTATGAATTATATAATCACCAATACCTTTAAAATATACATTTTGTAATCACATACATGGTAACAGGACCCGAGGATGAACAGACATATGTATGAATCATTGAGCAGATTCTGTACAGCCAGGCAATCAAAACACTAAAATCAAATTTACTCCGATAAGAAATAGAAATTAAATTTAAAAAACAAACCTAAGTAAGGAGACATAAACTTCTGGAGGCTTGTCCCAGCACATTCCACTCTAATTTACAACCTCGGAACACTACCTCCAGGAAGACTCTGTTGCCATAGTAACAAGAGTTGAGAACATAATAATGCTGCCGCCTTGTGGCTGTTTCCCACAACAGCAGCTTTAAACCCAGTGCTAATGGTTGCTTAATAGTCAAAACGACTGCAGGGGTCTAAATCACACCTGCCCTCAAAAAATGCCCTGGGGTAGGGAATACGCAAGAAAATTCAACACATGAGAAATTTTTCAAAAAGTGAATATGAAGAGTGAAGTTGTACTCACACTTTAACAAAAAAAGGAAAAGAAGAAAAAGGATATGCCTAAAGATCAGTATAAGGAATTATTCGCCACATGCGTATCCAACCTCCAAAAAGGTTTCAGCTCACACCAGTCAAATGGCCATCAGCAAAAAGTCTACAAAGTATAAATGCTGAAGGGGTTTTAGAGAAATGTATACCTTCTATCTGCTGCTGGGATGTAAAGTGGTAACAGCACTAACGCAAACTGAATGGAGCTGCTTGAAAAGGTAAAAATTGAGCTACCATATGATGCGGCAGGGCACCTCTTCGGCTTATAACCTAAGACTACCAGAATCGGAAAGACAGAGGCAGTCAAATGTGCACTGCAGCAATATGGAAATAGCAAAGACATGGAAGCAAAAAAAATGTCCATAAACAGATGAATGGACAGAGAAGAAGCGGTATATGGACAGAATGCAATAGTAGCCTCGGGGAAAAAATGAACAATGCCGTTTTAAGGACTAGAGTTGAGCCTAGAAATAATCATATAAGGTTAAGTAAGTCAAAAGGGTATGACAAATATCCTATGATATCATTTATACATGTTATCCTAAGATTGCTACCAATGAACATATTTCCACAGAAAAAGACACTCACAGACTTATGAAATAAACTAATTGTTAGCCAAAATGAAAGGTGGGAGGATGGGTAAATTAGGACTATGGGGTTAACATACATATACTAATGTATGTTAAGTGTATAAAAACATATAACAGATAAACTGTATGAATTATATAATCACCAATACCTTTAAAATATACATTCTGTAATAACATACATGGTAACAGAATCCAAAGATGAACAGACATATGTAGGAATCATTGAGCAGTTTCTGTACAGCCAGACAATCAAAACACTCTAATCAAAGTTACTCCGATAAGAAATAGAAATTTAATTTAAAAAACAAACCTAAGTAAGGAGACATAAACTTCTGGGGGCTTGTCCCAGCACATTCCACTCTAATTTACAACTTCGGAACACTACCTCCAGGAAGATTCTGTTGCCCTAGTAACAAGAGATGAGAATGTAATAATGCTGCCGCCTTGTGGCTCTTTCCCACAACAGCAGCATTAAACCCAGTGGTAATGGTTGCTTAATAGTCACAAGGACTGCAGGGATCTAAATGACACCTGGCCTGAAAAATGCCCTGGGGTAGGGAATAGGCAAGAAAATTCAACACATGAGAAATTTTTCAAGAAGTCAATAAGAGGAGGGAAGTTGTACTCATTCTTTAAAAAAAAAGGAAAAGAAAAAAAAGGACATGCCTAAAGCTCAGTATAAGGAATTATTAGACACATGCAAATTCAATTTCAAAAAGGTTTCAGCTCACACCAGTCATTTCCATCAGCAAAATGTCTACAAACTATAAATGCTGAAGGGGTTTTAGAGAACTGTGTACCTTCTAGCTGCTGGTGGGATGTAAAGTGGTAACAGCACTAACGCAAACTGAATGGAGTTTCTTGAAAAGGTAAAAATTGAGCTACAATATGATGCGGCAGGTCACCTTTTGGGCCTATAACCTAAGACCACCTAAATCGGAAAGACACAGGCAGGCAAATGTGCACTGCAGCAATATTGAAATAGCCAAGACGTGGAAGCAGAAAAAGGGTTCATAAACAGATGAATGGACAAAGAAGAAGTGGTATACGTACCAAATAGCATAGTAGCCTCGGGAAAAAAATGAACAATGCCGTTTTCAGGACTACAGTTGAGCCTAGAAATAATCATATAAGGTTAAGTAACTCAAAAGGGTACGACAAATATCCTATGATAACATTTATACATGTTATCCTACGATTGCTACCAATGAACATATTTCCACAGAAAAAGCCACTCACAGACTTATGAAATAAACTAATGGTTAGCCAAAATGAAAGGTGGGAGGATGGGTAAATTAGGACTATGGGGTTAACATACATATACTAATGTATGTTAAGTGTATAAAAACATGTAACAGATAAACTGTATGAATTATATAATCACCAATACCTTTAAAATATACATTTTGTAATCACATACATGGTAAGAGGACCCGAAGATGAACAGACATATGTATGAATCACTGAGCAGATCCTGTACAGCCAGGCAATCAAAACACTCTAATCAAATTTACTCCGATAAGAAATAGAAATTAAATTTAAAAAAACAAACATAAGTAAGGAGACATAAACTTCTGGGGGCTTGTCCCAGCACATTCCACTCTAATTTACAACCTCGGAACACTACCTCCAGGAAGATTCTGTTGCCCTAGTAACAAGAGATGAGAACGTAATAATGCTGCCGCCTTGTGGCTCTTTCCCACAACAGCAGCTTTAAACCCAGTGCTAATGTTTGCTTAATAGTCACAAGGACTGCAGGGCTCTAAATGACACCTGCCCTGAAAAATGCCCTGGGGTAGGGAATAGGCAAGAAAATTCAACACATTAGAAATTTTTCAAGAAGTCAATAAGAGGAGGGAAGTTGTACTCACTCTTTAAAAAAAAAGGAAAAGAAAAAAAAGGATATGCCTAAACCTCAGTATAAGGAATTATTAGACACACGCAAATGCAAATTCAAAAAGGTTTCAGCTCACACCAGTCATTTCCATCAGCAAAATGTCTACAAACTATAAATGCTGAAGGAGTTTTAGAGAACTGTGTACCTTCTAGATCCTGGTTGGATGTAAAGTGGTAACAGCACTAACGCAAACTGAATTGAGCTGTTGAAAAGGTAAAAATTGAGCTACCATATGATGCGGCAGGTCACCTTTTGGGCCTATAACCTAAGACCACCTGAATCGGAAAGACACAGGCAGGCAAATGAGCACTGCAGCAATATTGAAATAGCCAAGACATGGAAGCAGAAAAAAGGTTCATAAACAGATGAATGGACAGAGAAGAAGTGGTATATGGACAGAATGCAATAGTAGCCTCGGGGAAAAAATGAACAATGCCGTTTTAAGGACTAGAGTTGAGCCTAGAAATAATCATATAAGGTTAAGTAAGTCAAAAGGGTATGACAAATATCCTATGATATCATTTATACATGTTATACTAAGATTGCTACCAATGAACATATTTCCACAGAAAAAGACACTCACAGACTTATGAAATAAACTAATGGTTAGACAAAATGAAAGGTGGGAGGATGGGTAAACTAGGACTATGGGGTTAACATACATATACTAATGTATGTTAAGTGTATAAAAACATATAACAGATAAACTGTATGAATTATATAATCACCAATACCTTTAAAATATACATTCTGTAATCACATACATGGTAACAGAATCCGAAGATGAACAGACATATGTAGGAATCATTGAGCAGTTTCTGTACAGCCAGACAATCAAAACACTCTAATCAAATTTACTCAGATAAGAAATAGAAATTAAATTTAAAAAACAAACCTAAGTAAGGAGACATAAACTTCTGGGGGCTTGTCCCAGCACATTCCACTCTAATTTACAACCTCGGAACACTACCTCCAGGAAGATTCTGTTGCCCTAGTAACAAGAGATGAGAACGTAATAATGCTGCCGCCTTGTGGCTCTTTCCCACAACAGCAGCTTTAAACCCAGTGCTAATGGTTGCTAAATAGTCACATGGACTGCAGGGCTCTAAATGACACCTGCCCTGAAAAATGCCCTGGGGTAGGGAATAGGCAATAATATTCAACACATGAGAAATTTTTCAAGAAGTCAATAAAAGGAGGGAAGTTGTACTCACTCTTTAAAAAAAAAGGAAAAGAAAAAAAAGGACATGCCTAAAGCTCAGTAGAATGAATTATTAGACACATGCAAATTCAAATTCAAAAAGGTTTCAGCTCACACCAGTCGTTTCCATCAGCAAAATGTGTACAAACTATAAATGCTGAAGGGGTTTTAGAGAACTGTGTACCTTCTAGCTGCTGGTGGAATGTAAAGTGGTAACAGCACTAACACAAACTGAATGGAGCTGCTTGAAAAGATAAAAATTGAGCTACCATATGATGCGGCAGGTCACCTTTTGGGCCTATAACCTAAGACCACCTGAATCGGAAAGACACAGGCAGGCAAATGAGCACTGCAGCAATATTGAAATAGCCAAGACATGGAAGCAGAAAAAAGGTTCATAAACAGATGAATGGACAAAGAAGAAGTGGTATACGTACCAAATAGAATAGTAGCCTCGGGAAAAAAATGAACAATGCCGTTTTCAGGACTACAGTTGAGCCTAGAAATAATCATATAACGTTAAGTAACTCAAAAGGGTACGACAAATATCCTATGAAAACATTTATACATGTTATCCTAAGATTGCTACCAATGAACATATTTCCACAGAAAAAGACACTCACAGACTTATCAAATAAACTAATGGTTAGCCAAAATGAAAGGTGGGAGGATGGGTAAATTAGGACTATGGGGTTAACATACATATACTAATGTATGTTAAGTGTATAAAAACATATAACAGATAAACTGTATGAATTATATAATCACCAATACCTTTAAAATATACATTTTGTAATCACATACATGGTAACAGGACCCAAAGATGAACAGACATATGTATGAATCATTGAGCAGATTCTGTACAGCCAGGCAATCAAAACACTCTAATCAAATTTACTCTGATAAGAAATAGAAATTAAATTTAAAAAACAAACATAAGTAAGGAGACATAAACTTCTGGGGGCTTGTCCCAGCACATTCCACTCTAATTTACAACCTCGGAACACTACCTCCAGGAAGACTCTGTTGCCGTAGTAACAAGAGTTGAGAACGTAATAATGCTGCGGCCTTGTGGCTGTTTCCCACAACAGCAGCTTTAAACCCAGTACTAATAGTTGCTTAATAGTCACAAGGACTGCAGGGCTCTAAATGACACCTGCCCTGAAAAATGCCCTGGGGTAGGGAATAGGCAAGAAAATTCAACACATGAGAAATTTTTCAAGAAGTCAATAAGAGGAGGGAAGTTGTACTCACTCTTTAAAAAAAAGGAAAAGAAAAAAAAGGACATGCCTAAAGCTCAGTATAAGGAATTATTAGACACATGCAAATTCAAATTCAAAAAGGTTTCAGCTCACACCAGTCATTTCCATCAGCAAAATGTCTATAAACTATAAATGCTGAAGGGGTTTTAGAGAACTGTGTACCTTCTAGCTGCTGCTGGGATGTAAAGTGGTAACAGCACTAACGCAAACTGAATGGAGCTTCTTGAAAAGGTAAAAATTGAGCTACCATATGATGCAGCAGGTCACCCTTTGGGCCTATAACCTAAGACCACCTGAATCGGAAAGACACAGGCAGGCAAATGAGCACTGCAGCAATATTGAAATAGCCAAGACATGGAAGCAGAAAAAAGGTTCATAAACAGATGAATGGACAAAGAAGAAGTAGTATACGTACCAAATAGAATAGTAGCCTGGGGAAAAAAATGAACAACGCCGTTTTCAGGACTACAGTTGAGCCTAGAAATAATCATATAAGGTTAAGTAACTCAAAAGGGTACGACAAATATCCTATGGTAACATTTATACATGTTATCCTAAGATTGCTACCAATGAACATATTTCCACAGAAAAAGACACTCACAGACTTATCAAATAAACTAATGGTTAGCAAAATGAAAGGTGGGAGGATGGGTAAATTAGGACTATGGGGTTAACATACATATACTAATGTATGTTAAGTGTATAACAACATATAACAGATAAACTGTATGAATTATATAATCACCAATACCTTTAAAATATACATTTTGTAATCACATACATGGTAACAGGACCCGAAGATGAACAGACATATGTATGAATCATTGAGCAGATCCTGTAGAGCCAGGCAATCAAAACACTCTAATCAAATTTACGCTGATAAGAAATAGAAATGAAATTTAAAAAACAAACATAAGTAAGGAGACATAAACTTCTGGGGGCTTGTCCCAGCACATTCCACTCTAATTTACAACCTCAGAACACTACCTCCAGGAAGATTCTGTTGCCCTAGTAACAAGAGTTGAGAACGTAATAATGCTGCCGCCTTGTGGCTGTTTCCCACAACAGCAGCTTTAAACCCAGTGCTAATGGTTGCTTAATAGTCACAACGACTGCAGGGGTCTAAATGACACCTGCCCTCAAAAAGTGCCCTTGGGTAGGGAATAGGCAAGAAAATTCAACACATGAGAAATTTTTCAAAAAGTGAATATGAAGAGGGAAGTTGTACTCACACTTTAACAAAAAAAGGAAAAGAAGAAAAAGGATATGCCTAAAGATCAGTATAAGGAATTATTCGCCACATGCGTATCCAACCTCCAAAAAGGTTTCAGCTCACACCAGTCAAATGGCCATCAGCAAAAAGTCTACAAACTATAAATGCTGAAGGAGTTTTGGAGAAATGTATACCTTCTATCTGCTGCTGGGATGTAAAGTGGTAACAGCACTAACGCAAACTGAATGGAGCTGCTTGAAAAGGTAAAAATTGAGCTACCATATGATGCGGCAGGTCACCTTTTGGGCCTATAACCTAAGACCACCTGAATCGGAAAGACACAGGCAGGCAAATGAGCACTGCAGCAATATTGAAATAGCCAAGACATGGAAGCAGAAAAAAGGTTCATAAACAGATGAATGGACAAAGAAGAAGTGGTATACGTACCAAATAGAATAGTAGCCTCGGGAAAAAAATGAACAATGCCGTTTTCAGGACTACAGTTGAGCCTAGAAATAATCATATAAGGTTAAGTAACTCAAAAGGGTACGACAAATATCCTATGATAACATTTATACATGTTATCCTAAGATAGCTACCAATGAACATATTTCCACAGAAAAAGACACTCACAGACTTATGAAATAAACTAATGGTTAGACAAAATGAAAGGTGGGAGTATGGGTAAACTAGGACTATGGGGTTAACATACATATACTAATGTATGTTAAGTGTATAAAAACATGTAACAGATAAACTGTATGAATTATATAATCACCAATACCTTTAAAATATACATTTTGTAATCACATACATGGTAAGAGGACCCGAAGATGAACAGACATATGTATGAATCACTGAGCAGATCCTGTACAGCCAGGCAATCAAAACACTCTAATCAAATTTACTCCGATAAGAAATAGAAATTAAATTTAAAAAAACAAACATAAGTAAGGAGACATAAACTTCTGGGGGCTTGTCCCAGCACATTCCACTCTAATTTACAACCTCGGAACACTACCTCCAGGAAGATTCTGTTGCCCTAGTAACAAGAGATGAGAACGTAATAATGCTGCCGCCTTGTGGCTCTTTCCCACAACAGCAGCTTTAAACCCAGTGCTAATGTTTGCTTAATAGTCACAAGGACTGCAGGGCTCTAAATGACACCTGCCCTGAAAAATGCCCTGGGGTAGGGAATAGGCAAGAAAATTCAACACATTAGAAATTTTTCAAGAAGTCAATAAGAGGAGGGAAGTTGTACTCACTCTTTAAAAAAAAAGGAAAAGAAAAAAAAGGATATGCCTAAACCTCAGTATAAGGAATTATTAGACACACGCAAATGCAAATTCAAAAAGGTTTCAGCTCACACCAGTCATTTCCATCAGCAAAATGTCTACAAACTATAAATGCTGAAGGAGTTTTAGAGAACTGTGTACCTTCTAGATCCTGGTTGGATGTAAAGTGGTAACAGCACTAACGCAAACTGAATTGAGCTGTTGAAAAGGTAAAAATTGAGCTACCATATGATGCGGCAGGTCACCTTTTGGGCCTATAACCTAAGACCACCTGAATCGGAAAGACACAGGCAGGCAAATGAGCACTGCAGCAATATTGAAATAGCCAAGACATGGAAGCAGAAAAAAGGTTCATAAACAGATGAATGGACAGAGAAGAAGTGGTATATGGACAGAATGCAATAGTAGCCTCGGGGAAAAAATGAACAATGCCGTTTTAAGGACTAGAGTTGAGCCTAGAAATAATCATATAAGGTTAAGTAAGTCAAAAGGGTATGACAAATATCCTATGATATCATTTATACATGTTATACTAAGATTGCTACCAATGAACATATTTCCACAGAAAAAGACACTCACAGACTTATGAAATAAACTAATGGTTAGACAAAATGAAAGGTGGGAGGATGGGTAAACTAGGACTATGGGGTTAACATACATATACTAATGTATGTTAAGTGTATAAAAACATATAACAGATAAACTGTATGAATTATATAATCACCAATACCTTTAAAATATACATTCTGTAATCACATACATGGTAACAGAATCCGAAGATGAACAGACATATGTAGGAATCATTGAGCAGTTTCTGTACAGCCAGACAATCAAAACACTCTAATCAAATTTACTCAGATAAGAAATAGAAATTAAATTTAAAAAACAAACCTAAGTAAGGAGACATAAACTTCTGGGGGCTTGTCCCAGCACATTCCACTCTAATTTACAACCTCGGAACACTACCTCCAGGAAGATTCTGTTGCCCTAGTAACAAGAGATGAGAACGTAATAATGCTGCCGCCTTGTGGCTCTTTCCCACAACAGCAGCTTTAAACCCAGTGCTAATGGTTGCTAAATAGTCACATGGACTGCAGGGCTCTAAATGACACCTGCCCTGAAAAATGCCCTGGGGTAGGGAATAGGCAATAATATTCAACACATGAGAAATTTTTCAAGAAGTCAATAAAAGGAGGGAAGTTGTACTCACTCTTTAAAAAAAAAGGAAAAGAAAAAAAAGGACATGCCTAAAGCTCAGTAGAATGAATTATTAGACACATGCAAATTCAAATTCAAAAAGGTTTCAGCTCACACCAGTCGTTTCCATCAGCAAAATGTGTACAAACTATAAATGCTGAAGGGGTTTTAGAGAACTGTGTACCTTCTAGCTGCTGGTGGAATGTAAAGTGGTAACAGCACTAACACAAACTGAATGGAGCTGCTTGAAAAGATAAAAATTGAGCTACCATATGATGCGGCAGGTCACCTTTTGGGCCTATAACCTAAGACCACCTGAATCGGAAAGACACAGGCAGGCAAATGAGCACTGCAGCAATATTGAAATAGCCAAGACATGGAAGCAGAAAAAAGGTTCATAAACAGATGAATGGACAAAGAAGAAGTGGTATACGTACCAAATAGAATAGTAGCCTCGGGAAAAAAATGAACAATGCCGTTTTCAGGACTACAGTTGAGCCTAGAAATAATCATATAACGTTAAGTAACTCAAAAGGGTACGACAAATATCCTATGAAAACATTTATACATGTTATCCTAAGATTGCTACCAATGAACATATTTCCACAGAAAAAGACACTCACAGACTTATCAAATAAACTAATGGTTAGCCAAAATGAAAGGTGGGAGGATGGGTAAATTAGGACTATGGGGTTAACATACATATACTAATGTATGTTAAGTGTATAAAAACATATAACAGATAAACTGTATGAATTATATAATCACCAATACCTTTAAAATATACATTTTGTAATCACATACATGGTAACAGGACCCAAAGATGAACAGACATATGTATGAATCATTGAGCAGATTCTGTACAGCCAGGCAATCAAAACACTCTAATCAAATTTACTCTGATAAGAAATAGAAATTAAATTTAAAAAACAAACATAAGTAAGGAGACATAAACTTCTGGGGGCTTGTCCCAGCACATTCCACTCTAATTTACAACCTCGGAACACTACCTCCAGGAAGACTCTGTTGCCGTAGTAACAAGAGTTGAGAACGTAATAATGCTGCGGCCTTGTGGCTGTTTCCCACAACAGCAGCTTTAAACCCAGTACTAATAGTTGCTTAATAGTCACAAGGACTGCAGGGCTCTAAATGACACCTGCCCTGAAAAATGCCCTGGGGTAGGGAATAGGCAAGAAAATTCAACACATGAGAAATTTTTCAAGAAGTCAATAAGAGGAGGGAAGTTGTACTCACTCTTTAAAAAAAAGGAAAAGAAAAAAAAGGACATGCCTAAAGCTCAGTATAAGGAATTATTAGACACATGCAAATTCAAATTCAAAAAGGTTTCAGCTCACACCAGTCATTTCCATCAGCAAAATGTCTATAAACTATAAATGCTGAAGGGGTTTTAGAGAACTGTGTACCTTCTAGCTGCTGGTGGGATGTAAAGTGGTAACAGCACTAACGCAAACTGAATGGAGCTTCTTGAAAAGGTAAAAATTGAGCTACCATATGATGCAGCAGGTCACCCTTTGGGCCTATAACCTAAGACCACCTGAATCGGAAAGACACAGGCAGGCAAATGAGCACTGCAGCAATATTGAAATAGCCAAGACATGGAAGCAGAAAAAAGGTTCATAAACAGATGAATGGACAAAGAAGAAGTAGTATACGTACCAAATAGAATAGTAGCCTGGGGAAAAAAATGAACAACGCCGTTTTCAGGACTACAGTTGAGCCTAGAAATAATCATATAAGGTTAAGTAACTCAAAAGGGTACGACAAATATCCTATGGTAACATTTATACATGTTATCCTAAGATTGCTACCAATGAACATATTTCCACAGAAAAAGACACTCACAGACTTATCAAATAAACTAATGGTTAGCAAAATGAAAGGTGGGAGGATGGGTAAATTAGGACTATGGGGTTAACATACATATACTAATGTATGTTAAGTGTATAACAACATATAACAGATAAACTGTATGAATTATATAATCACCAATACCTTTAAAATATACATTTTGTAATCACATACATGGTAACAGGACCCGAAGATGAACAGACATATGTATGAATCATTGAGCAGATCCTGTAGAGCCAGGCAATCAAAACACTCTAATCAAATTTACGCTGATAAGAAATAGAAATGAAATTTAAAAAACAAACATAAGTAAGGAGACATAAACTTCTGGGGGCTTGTCCCAGCACATTCCACTCTAATTTACAACCTCAGAACACTACCTCCAGGAAGATTCTGTTGCCCTAGTAACAAGAGTTGAGAACGTAATAATGCTGCCGCCTTGTGGCTGTTTCCCACAACAGCAGCTTTAAACCCAGTGCTAATGGTTGCTTAATAGTCACAACGACTGCAGGGGTCTAAATGACACCTGCCCTCAAAAAGTGCCCTTGGGTAGGGAATAGGCAAGAAAATTCAACACATGAGAAATTTTTCAAAAAGTGAATATGAAGAGGGAAGTTGTACTCACACTTTAACAAAAAAAGGAAAAGAAGAAAAAGGATATGCCTAAAGATCAGTATAAGGAATTATTCGCCACATGCGTATCCAACCTCCAAAAAGGTTTCAGCTCACACCAGTCAAATGGCCATCAGCAAAAAGTCTACAAACTATAAATGCTGAAGGAGTTTTGGAGAAATGTATACCTTCTATCTGCTGCTGGGATGTAAAGTGGTAACAGCACTAACGCAAACTGAATGGAGCTGCTTGAAAAGGTAAAAATTGAGCTACCATATGATGCGGCAGGTCACCTTTTGGGCCTATAACCTAAGACCACCTGAATCGGAAAGACACAGGCAGGCAAATGAGCACTGCAGCAATATTGAAATAGCCAAGACATGGAAGCAGAAAAAAGGTTCATAAACAGATGAATGGACAAAGAAGAAGTGGTATACGTACCAAATAGAATAGTAGCCTCGGGAAAAAAATGAACAATGCCGTTTTCAGGACTACAGTTGAGCCTAGAAATAATCATATAAGGTTAAGTAACTCAAAAGGGTACGACAAATATCCTATGATAACATTTATACATGTTATCCTAAGATAGCTACCAATGAACATATTTCCACAGAAAAAGACACTCACAGACTTATGAAATAAACTAATGGTTAGACAAAATGAAAGGTGGGAGTATGGGTAAACTAGGACTATGGGGTTAACATACATATACTAATGTATGTTAAGTGTATAAAAACATATAACAGATAAACTGTATGAATTATATAATCACCAATACCTTTAAAATATACATTTTGTAATCACATACATGGTAACAGAATCCGAAGATGAACAGACATATGTAGGAATCATTGAGCAGTTTCTGTACAGCCAGACAATCAAAACACTCTAATCAAATTTACTCAGATAAGAAATAGAAATTAAATTTAAAAAACAAACCTAAGTAAGGAGACATAAACTTCTGGGGGCTTGTCCCAGCACATTCCACTCTAATTTACAACCTCGGAACACTACCTCCAGGAAGATTCTGTTGCCCTAGTAACAAGAGATGAGAACGTAATAATGCTGCCGCCTTGTGGCTCTTTCCCACAACAGCAGCTTTAAACCCAGTGCTAATGGTTGCTTAATAGTCACATGGACTGCAGGGCTCTAAATGACACCTGCCCTGAAAAATGCCCTGGGGTACGGAATAGGCAATAATATTCAACACATGAGAAATTTTTCAAGAAGTCAATAAGAGGAGGGAAGTTGTACTCACTCTTTAAAAAAAAAGGAAAAGAAAAAAAAGGACATGCCTAAAGCTCAGTAGAATGAATTATTAGACACATGCAAATTCAAATTCAAAACGGTTTCAGCTCACACCAGTCGTTTCCATCAGCAAAATGTGTACAAACTATAAATGCTGAAGGGGTTTTAGAGAACTGTGTACCTTCTAGCTGCTGGTGGGATGTAAAGTGGTAACAGCACTAACACAAACTGAATGGAGCTGCTTGAAAAGATGAAAATTGAGCTACCATATGATGCGGCAGGTCACCTTTTGGGCCTATAACCTAAGACCACCTGAATCGGAAAGACACAGGCAGGCAAATGAGCACTGCAGCAATATTGAAATAGCCAAGACATGGAAGCAGAAAAAAGGTTCATAAACAGATGAATGGACAAAGAAGAAGTGGTATACGTACCAAATAGAATAGTAGCCTCGGGAAAAAAATGAACAATGCCGTTTTCAGGACTACAGTTGAGCCTAGAAATAATCATATAACGTTAAGTAACTCAAAAGGGTACGACAAATATCCTATGAAAACATTTATACATGTTATCCTAAGATTGCTACCAATGAACATATTTCCACAGAAAAAGACACTCACAGACTTATCAAATAAACTAATGGTTAGCCAAAATGAAAGGTGGGAGGATGGGAAAATTAGGACTATGGGGTTAACATACATATACTAATGTATGTTAAGTGTATAAAAACATATAACAGATAAACTGTATGAATTATATAATCACCAATACCTTTAAAATATACATTTTGTAATCACATACATGGTAACAGGACCCGAAGATGAACAGACATATGTATGAATCATTGAGCAGATCCTGTACAGCCAGGCAATCAAAACACTCTAATCAAATTTACTCTGATAAGAAATAGAAATTAAATTTAAAAAACAAACATAAGTAAGGAGACATAAACTTCTGGGGGCTTGTCCCAGCACATTCCACTCTAATTTACAACCTCGGAACACTACCTCCAGGAAGACTCTGTTGCCGTAGTAACAAGAGTTGAGAACGTAATAATGCTGCGGCCTTGTGGCTGTTTCCCACAACAGCAGCTTTAAACCCAGTACTAATAGTTGCTTAATAGTCACAAGGACTGCAGGGCTCTAAATGACACCTGCCCTGAAAAATGCCCTGGGGTAGGGAATAGGCAAGAAAATTCAACACATGAGAAATTTTTCAAGAAGTCAATAAGAGGAGGGAAGTTGTACTCACTCTTTAAAAAAAAGGAAAAGAAAAAAAAGGACATGCCTAAAGCTCAGTATAAGGAATTATTAGACACATGCAAATTCAAATTCAAAAAGGTTTCAGCTCACACCAGTCATTTCCATCAGCAAAATGTCTATAAACTATAAATGCTGAAGGGGTTTTAGAGAACTGTGTACCTTCTAGCTGCTGGTGGGATGTAAAGTGGTAACAGCACTAACGCAAACTGAATGGAGCTTCTTGAAAAGGTAAAAATTGAGCTACCATATGATGCAGCAGGTCACCCTTTGGGCCTATAACCTAAGACCACCTGAATCGGAAAGACACAGGCAGGCAAATGAGCACTGCAGCAATATTGAAATAGCCAAGACATGGAAGCAGAAAAAAGGTTCATAAACAGATGAATGGACAAAGAAGAAGTAGTATACGTACCAAATAGAATAGTAGCCTGGGGAAAAAAATGAACAACGCCGTTTTCAGGACTACAGTTGAGCCTAGAAATAATCATATAAGGTTAAGTAACTCAAAAGGGTACGACAAATATCCTATGGTAACATTTATACATGTTATCCTAAGATTGCTACCAATGAACATATTTCCACAGAAAAAGACACTCACAGACTTATCAAATAAACTAATGGTTAGCAAAATGAAAGGTGGGAGGATGGGTAAATTAGGACTATGGGGTTAACATACATATACTAATGTATGTTAAGTGTATAACAACATATAACAGATAAACTGTATGAATTATATAATCACCAATACCTTTAAAATATACATTTTGTAATCACATACATGGTAACAGGACCCGAAGATGAACAGACATATGTATGAATCATTGAGCAGATCCTGTAGAGCCAGGCAATCAAAACACTCTAATCAAATTTACGCTGATAAGAAATAGAAATGAAATTTAAAAAACAAACATAAGTAAGGAGACATAAACTTCTGGGGGCTTGTCCCAGCACATTCCACTCTAATTTACAACCTCAGAACACTACCTCCAGGAAGATTCTGTTGCCCTAGTAACAAGAGTTGAGAACGTAATAATGCTGCCGCCTTGTGGCTGTTTCCCACAACAGCAGCTTTAAACCCAGTGCTAATGGTTGCTTAATAGTCACAACGACTGCAGGGGTCTAAATGACACCTGCCCTCAAAAAGTGCCCTTGGGTAGGGAATAGGCAAGAAAATTCAACACATGAGAAATTTTTCAAAAAGTGAATATGAAGAGGGAAGTTGTACTCACACTTTAACAAAAAAAGGAAAAGAAGAAAAAGGATATGCCTAAAGATCAGTATAAGGAATTATTCGCCACATGCGTATCCAACCTCCAAAAAGGTTTCAGCTCACACCAGTCAAATGGCCATCAGCAAAAAGTCTACAAACTATAAATGCTGAAGGAGTTTTGGAGAAATGTATACCTTCTATCTGCTGCTGGGATGTAAAGTGGTAACAGCACTAACGCAAACTGAATGGAGCTGCTTGAAAAGGTAAAAATTGAGCTACCATATGATGCGGCAGGTCACCTTTTGGGCCTATAACCTAAGACCACCTGAATCGGAAAGACACAGGCAGGCAAATGAGCACTGCAGCAATATTGAAATAGCCAAGACATGGAAGCAGAAAAAAGGTTCATAAACAGATGAATGGACAAAGAAGAAGTGGTATACGTACCAAATAGAATAGTAGCCTCGGGAAAAAAATGAACAATGCCGTTTTCAGGACTACAGTTGAGCCTAGAAATAATCATATAAGGTTAAGTAACTCAAAAGGGTACGACAAATATCCTATGATAACATTTATACATGTTATCCTAAGATAGCTACCAATGAACATATTTCCACAGAAAAAGACACTCACAGACTTATGAAATAAACTAATGGTTAGACAAAATGAAAGGTGGGAGTATGGGTAAACTAGGACTATGGGGTTAACATACATATACTAATGTATGTTAAGTGTATAAAAACATATAACAGATAAACTGTATGAATTATATAATCACCAATACCTTTAAAATATACATTCTGTAATCACATACATGGTAACAGAATCCGAAGATGAACAGACATATGTAGGAATCATTGAGCAGTTTCTGTACAGCCAGACAATCAAAACACTCTAATCAAATTTACTCAGATAAGAAATAGAAATTAAATTTAAAAAACAAACCTAAGTAAGGAGACATAAACTTCTGGGGGCTTGTCCCAGCACATTCCACTCTAATTTACAACCTCGGAACACTACCTCCAGGAAGATTCTGTTGCCCTAGTAACAAGAGATGAGAACGTAATAATGCTGCCGCCTTGTGGCTCTTTCCCACAACAGCAGCTTTAAACCCAGTGCTAATGGTTGCTAAATAGTCACATGGACTGCAGGGCTCTAAATGACACCTGCCCTGAAAAATGCCCTGGGGTAGGGAATAGGCAATAATATTCAACACATGAGAAATTTTTCAAGAAGTCAATAAAAGGAGGGAAGTTGTACTCACTCTTTAAAAAAAAAGGAAAAGAAAAAAAAGGACATGCCTAAAGCTCAGTAGAATGAATTATTAGACACATGCAAATTCAAATTCAAAAAGGTTTCAGCTCACACCAGTCGTTTCCATCAGCAAAATGTGTACAAACTATAAATGCTGAAGGGGTTTTAGAGAACTGTGTACCTTCTAGCTGCTGGTGGAATGTAAAGTGGTAACAGCACTAACACAAACTGAATGGAGCTGCTTGAAAAGATAAAAATTGAGCTACCATATGATGCGGCAGGTCACCTTTTGGGCCTATAACCTAAGACCACCTGAATCGGAAAGACACAGGCAGGCAAATGAGCACTGCAGCAATATTGAAATAGCCAAGACATGGAAGCAGAAAAAAGGTTCATAAACAGATGAATGGACAAAGAAGAAGTGGTATACGTACCAAATAGAATAGTAGCCTCGGGAAAAAAATGAACAATGCCGTTTTCAGGACTACAGTTGAGCCTAGAAATAATCATATAACGTTAAGTAACTCAAAAGGGTACGACAAATATCCTATGAAAACATTTATACATGTTATCCTAAGATTGCTACCAATGAACATATTTCCACAGAAAAAGACACTCACAGACTTATCAAATAAACTAATGGTTAGCCAAAATGAAAGGTGGGAGGATGGGTAAATTAGGACTATGGGGTTAACATACATATACTAATGTATGTTAAGTGTATAAAAACATATAACAGATAAACTGTATGAATTATATAATCACCAATACCTTTAAAATATACATTTTGTAATCACATACATGGTAACAGGACCCAAAGATGAACAGACATATGTATGAATCATTGAGCAGATTCTGTACAGCCAGGCAATCAAAACACTCTAATCAAATTTACTCTGATAAGAAATAGAAATTAAATTTAAAAAACAAACATAAGTAAGGAGACATAAACTTCTGGGGGCTTGTCCCAGCACATTCCACTCTAATTTACAACCTCGGAACACTACCTCCAGGAAGACTCTGTTGCCGTAGTAACAAGAGTTGAGAACGTAATAATGCTGCGGCCTTGTGGCTGTTTCCCACAACAGCAGCTTTAAACCCAGTACTAATAGTTGCTTAATAGTCACAAGGACTGCAGGGCTCTAAATGACACCTGCCCTGAAAAATGCCCTGGGGTAGGGAATAGGCAAGAAAATTCAACACATGAGAAATTTTTCAACAAGTCAATAAGAGGAGGGAAGTTGTACTCACTCTTTAAAAAAAAGGAAAAGAAAAAAAAGGACATGCCTAAAGCTCAGTATAAGGAATTATTAGACACATGCAAATTCAAATTCAAAAAGGTTTCAGCTCACACCAGTCATTTCCATCAGCAAAATGTCTATAAACTATAAATGCTGAAGGGGTTTTAGAGAACTGTGTACCTTCTAGCTGCTGGTGGGATGTAAAGTGGTAACAGCACTAACGCAAACTGAATGGAGCTTCTTGAAAAGGTAAAAATTGAGCTACCATATGATGCAGCAGGTCACCCTTTGGGCCTATAACCTAAGACCACCTGAATCGGAAAGACACAGGCAGGCAAATGAGCACTGCAGCAATATTGAAATAGCCAAGACATGGAAGCAGAAAAAAGGTTCATAAACAGATGAATGGACAAAGAAGAAGTAGTATACGTACCAAATAGAATAGTAGCCTGGGGAAAAAAATGAACAACGCCGTTTTCAGGACTACAGTTGAGCCTAGAAATAATCATATAAGGTTAAGTAACTCAAAAGGGTACGACAAATATCCTATGGTAACATTTATACATGTTATCCTAAGATTGCTACCAATGAACATATTTCCACAGAAAAAGACACTCACAGACTTATCAAATAAACTAATGGTTAGCAAAATGAAAGGTGGGAGGATGGGTAAATTAGGACTATGGGGTTAACATACATATACTAATGTATGTTAAGTGTATAACAACATATAACAGATAAACTGTATGAATTATATAATCACCAATACCTTTAAAATATACATTTTGTAATCACATACATGGTAACAGGACCCGAAGATGAACAGACATATGTATGAATCATTGAGCAGATCCTGTAGAGCCAGGCAATCAAAACACTCTAATCAAATTTACGCTGATAAGAAATAGAAATGAAATTTAAAAAACAAACATAAGTAAGGAGACATAAACTTCTGGGGGCTTGTCCCAGCACATTCCACTCTAATTTACAACCTCAGAACACTACCTCCAGGAAGATTCTGTTGCCCTAGTAACAAGAGTTGAGAACGTAATAATGCTGCCGCCTTGTGGCTGTTTCCCACAACAGCAGCTTTAAACCCAGTGCTAATGGTTGCTTAATAGTCACAACGACTGCAGGGGTCTAAATGACACCTGCCCTCAAAAAGTGCCCTTGGGTAGGGAATAGGCAAGAAAATTCAACACATGAGAAATTTTTCAAAAAGTGAATATGAAGAGGGAAGTTGTACTCACACTTTAACAAAAAAAGGAAAAGAAGAAAAAGGATATGCCTAAAGATCAGTATAAGGAATTATTCGCCACATGCGTATCCAACCTCCAAAAAGGTTTCAGCTCACACCAGTCAAATGGCCATCAGCAAAAAGTCTACAAACTATAAATGCTGAAGGAGTTTTGGAGAAATGTATACCTTCTATCTGCTGCTGGGATGTAAAGTGGTAACAGCACTAACGCAAACTGAATGGAGCTGCTTGAAAAGGTAAAAATTGAGCTACCATATGATGCGGCAGGTCACCTTTTGGGCCTATAACCTAAGACCACCTGAATCGGAAAGACACAGGCAGGCAAATGAGCACTGCAGCAATATTGAAATAGCCAAGACATGGAAGCAGAAAAAAGGTTCATAAACAGATGAATGGACAAAGAAGAAGTGGTATACGTACCAAATAGAATAGTAGCCTCGGGAAAAAAATGAACAATGCCGTTTTCAGGACTACAGTTGAGCCTAGAAATAATCATATAAGGTTAAGTAACTCAAAAGGGTACGACAAATATCCTATGATAACATTTATACATGTTATCCTAAGATAGCTACCAATGAACATATTTCCACAGAAAAAGACACTCACAGACTTATGAAATAAACTAATGGTTAGACAAAATGAAAGGTGGGAGTATGGGTAAACTAGGACTATGGGGTTAACATACATATACTAATGTATGTTAAGTGTATAAAAACATATAACAGATAAACTGTATGAATTATATAATCACCAATACCTTTAAAATATACATTTTGTAATCACATACATGGTAACAGAATCCGAAGATGAACAGACATATGTAGGAATCATTGAGCAGTTTCTGTACAGCCAGACAATCAAAACACTCTAATCAAATTTACTCAGATAAGAAATAGAAATTAAATTTAAAAAACAAACCTAAGTAAGGAGACATAAACTTCTGGGGGCTTGTCCCAGCACATTCCACTCTAATTTACAACCTCGGAACACTACCTCCAGGAAGATTCTGTTGCCCTAGTAACAAGAGATGAGAACGTAATAATGCTGCCGCCTTGTGGCTCTTTCCCACAACAGCAGCTTTAAACCCAGTGCTAATGGTTGCTTAATAGTCACATGGACTGCAGGGCTCTAAATGACACCTGCCCTGAAAAATGCCCTGGGGTACGGAATAGGCAATAATATTCAACACATGAGAAATTTTTCAAGAAGTCAATAAGAGGAGGGAAGTTGTACTCACTCTTTAAAAAAAAAGGAAAAGAAAAAAAAGGACATGCCTAAAGCTCAGTAGAATGAATTATTAGACACATGCAAATTCAAATTCAAAACGGTTTCAGCTCACACCAGTCGTTTCCATCAGCAAAATGTGTACAAACTATAAATGCTGAAGGGGTTTTAGAGAACTGTGTACCTTCTAGCTGCTGGTGGGATGTAAAGTGGTAACAGCACTAACACAAACTGAATGGAGCTGCTTGAAAAGATGAAAATTGAGCTACCATATGATGCGGCAGGTCACCTTTTGGGCCTATAACCTAAGACCACCTGAATCGGAAAGACACAGGCAGGCAAATGAGCACTGCAGCAATATTGAAATAGCCAAGACATGGAAGCAGAAAAAAGGTTCATAAACAGATGAATGGACAAAGAAGAAGTGGTATACGTACCAAATAGAATAGTAGCCTCGGGAAAAAAATGAACAATGCCGTTTTCAGGACTACAGTTGAGCCTAGAAATAATCATATAACGTTAAGTAACTCAAAAGGGTACGACAAATATCCTATGAAAACATTTATACATGTTATCCTAAGATTGCTACCAATGAACATATTTCCACAGAAAAAGACACTCACAGACTTATCAAATAAACTAATGGTTAGCCAAAATGAAAGGTGGGAGGATGGGTAAATTAGGACTATGGGGTTAACATACATATACTAATGTATGTTAAGTGTATAAAAACATATAACAGATAAACTGTATGAATTATATAATCACCAATACCTTTAAAATATACATTTTGTAATCACATACATGGTAACAGGACCCAAAGATGAACAGACATATGTATGAATCATTGAGCAGATTCTGTACAGCCAGGCAATCAAAACACTCTAATCAAATTTACTCTGATAAGAAATAGAAATTAAATTTAAAAAACAAACATAAGTAAGGAGACATAAACTTCTGGGGGCTTGTCCCAGCACATTCCACTCTAATTTACAACCTCGGAACACTACCTCCAGGAAGACTCTGTTGCCGTAGTAACAAGAGTTGAGAACGTAATAATGCTGCGGCCTTGTGGCTGTTTCCCACAACAGCAGCTTTAAACCCAGTACTAATAGTTGCTTAATAGTCACAAGGACTGCAGGGCTCTAAATGACACCTGCCCTGAAAAATGCCCTGGGGTAGGGAATAGGCAAGAAAATTCAACACATGAGAAATTTTTCAACAAGTCAATAAGAGGAGGGAAGTTGTACTCACTCTTTAAAAAAAAGGAAAAGAAAAAAAAGGACATGCCTAAAGCTCAGTATAAGGAATTATTAGACACATGCAAATTCAAATTCAAAAAGGTTTCAGCTCACACCAGTCATTTCCATCAGCAAAATGTCTATAAACTATAAATGCTGAAGGGGTTTTAGAGAACTGTGTACCTTCTAGCTGCTGGTGGGATGTAAAGTGGTAACAGCACTAACGCAAACTGAATGGAGCTTCTTGAAAAGGTAAAAATTGAGCTACCATATGATGCAGCAGGTCACCCTTTGGGCCTATAACCTAAGACCACCTGAATCGGAAAGACACAGGCAGGCAAATGAGCACTGCAGCAATATTGAAATAGCCAAGACATGGAAGCAGAAAAAAGGTTCATAAACAGATGAATGGACAAAGAAGAAGTAGTATACGTACCAAATAGAATAGTAGCCTGGGGAAAAAAATGAACAACGCCGTTTTCAGGACTACAGTTGAGCCTAGAAATAATCATATAAGGTTAAGTAACTCAAAAGGGTACGACAAATATCCTATGGTAACATTTATACATGTTATCCTAAGATTGCTACCAATGAACATATTTCCACAGAAAAAGACACTCACAGACTTATCAAATAAACTAATGGTTAGCAAAATGAAAGGTGGGAGGATGGGTAAATTAGGACTATGGGGTTAACATACATATACTAATGTATGTTAAGTGTATAACAACATATAACAGATAAACTGTATGAATTATATAATCACCAATACCTTTAAAATATACATTTTGTAATCACATACATGGTAACAGGACCCGAAGATGAACAGACATATGTATGAATCATTGAGCAGATCCTGTAGAGCCAGGCAATCAAAACACTCTAATCAAATTTACGCTGATAAGAAATAGAAATGAAATTTAAAAAACAAACATAAGTAAGGAGACATAAACTTCTGGGGGCTTGTCCCAGCACATTCCACTCTAATTTACAACCTCAGAACACTACCTCCAGGAAGATTCTGTTGCCCTAGTAACAAGAGTTGAGAACGTAATAATGCTGCCGCCTTGTGGCTGTTTCCCACAACAGCAGCTTTAAACCCAGTGCTAATGGTTGCTTAATAGTCACAACGACTGCAGGGGTCTAAATGACACCTGCCCTCAAAAAGTGCCCTTGGGTAGGGAATAGGCAAGAAAATTCAACACATGAGAAATTTTTCAAAAAGTGAATATGAAGAGGGAAGTTGTACTCACACTTTAACAAAAAAAGGAAAAGAAGAAAAAGGATATGCCTAAAGATCAGTATAAGGAATTATTCGCCACATGCGTATCCAACCTCCAAAAAGGTTTCAGCTCACACCAGTCAAATGGCCATCAGCAAAAAGTCTACAAACTATAAATGCTGAAGGAGTTTTGGAGAAATGTATACCTTCTATCTGCTGCTGGGATGTAAAGTGGTAACAGCACTAACGCAAACTGAATGGAGCTGCTTGAAAAGGTAAAAATTGAGCTACCATATGATGCGGCAGGTCACCTTTTGGGCCTATAACCTAAGACCACCTGAATCGGAAAGACACAGGCAGGCAAATGAGCACTGCAGCAATATTGAAATAGCCAAGACATGGAAGCAGAAAAAAGGTTCATAAACAGATGAATGGACAAAGAAGAAGTGGTATACGTACCAAATAGAATAGTAGCCTCGGGAAAAAAATGAACAATGCCGTTTTCAGGACTACAGTTGAGCCTAGAAATAATCATATAAGGTTAAGTAACTCAAAAGGGTACGACAAATATCCTATGATAACATTTATACATGTTATCCTAAGATAGCTACCAATGAACATATTTCCACAGAAAAAGACACTCACAGACTTATGAAATAAACTAATGGTTAGACAAAATGAAAGGTGGGAGTATGGGTAAACTAGGACTATGGGGTTAACATACATATACTAATGTATGTTAAGTGTATAAAAACATATAACAGATAAACTGTATGAATTATATAATCACCAATACCTTTAAAATATACATTTTGTAATCACATACATGGTAACAGAATCCGAAGATGAACAGACATATGTAGGAATCATTGAGCAGTTTCTGTACAGCCAGACAATCAAAACACTCTAATCAAATTTACTCAGATAAGAAATAGAAATTAAATTTAAAAAACAAACCTAAGTAAGGAGACATAAACTTCTGGGGGCTTGTCCCAGCACATTCCACTCTAATTTACAACCTCGGAACACTACCTCCAGGAAGATTCTGTTGCCCTAGTAACAAGAGATGAGAACGTAATAATGCTGCCGCCTTGTGGCTCTTTCCCACAACAGCAGCTTTAAACCCAGTGCTAATGGTTGCTTAATAGTCACATGGACTGCAGGGCTCTAAATGACACCTGCCCTGAAAAATGCCCTGGGGTACGGAATAGGCAATAATATTCAACACATGAGAAATTTTTCAAGAAGTCAATAAGAGGAGGGAAGTTGTACTCACTCTTTAAAAAAAAAGGAAAAGAAAAAAAAGGACATGCCTAAAGCTCAGTAGAATGAATTATTAGACACATGCAAATTCAAATTCAAAACGGTTTCAGCTCACACCAGTCGTTTCCATCAGCAAAATGTGTACAAACTATAAATGCTGAAGGGGTTTTAGAGAACTGTGTACCTTCTAGCTGCTGGTGGGATGTAAAGTGGTAACAGCACTAACACAAACTGAATGGAGCTGCTTGAAAAGATGAAAATTGAGCTACCATATGATGCGGCAGGTCACCTTTTGGGCCTATAACCTAAGACCACCTGAATCGGAAAGACACAGGCAGGCAAATGAGCACTGCAGCAATATTGAAATAGCCAAGACATGGAAGCAGAAAAAAGGTTCATAAACAGATGAATGGACAAAGAAGAAGTGGTATACGTACCAAATAGAATAGTAGCCTCGGGAAAAAAATGAACAATGCCGTTTTCAGGACTACAGTTGAGCCTAGAAATAATCATATAACGTTAAGTAACTCAAAAGGGTACGACAAATATCCTATGAAAACATTTATACATGTTATCCTAAGATTGCTACCAATGAACATATTTCCACAGAAAAAGACACTCACAGACTTATCAAATAAACTAATGGTTAGCCAAAATGAAAGGTGGGAGGATGGGAAAATTAGGACTATGGGGTTAACATACATATACTAATGTATGTTAAGTGTATAAAAACATATAACAGATAAACTGTATGAATTATATAATCACCAATACCTTTAAAATATACATTCTGTAATCACATACATGGTAACAGAATCCGAAGATGAACAGACATATGTAGGAATCATTGAGCAGTTTCTGTACAGCCAGACAATCAAAACACTCTAATCAAATTTACTCCGATAAGAAATAGAAATTAAATTTAAAAAACAAACCTAAGTAAGGAGACATAAACTTCTGGGGGCTTGTCCCAGCACATTCCACTCTAATTTACAACCTCGGAACACTACCTCCAGGAAGATTCTGTTGCCCTAGTAACAAGAGATGAGAACGTAATAATGCTGCCGCCTTGTGGCTCTTTCCCACAACAGCAGCTTTAAACCCAGTGCTAATGGTTGCTTAATAGTCACATGGACTGCAGGGCTCTAAATGACACCTGCCCTGAAAAATGCCCTGGGGTAAGGAATAGGCAAGAATATTCAACACATGAGAAATTTTTCAAGAAATCAATTAGAGGAGGGAAGTTGTACTCACTCTTTAAAAAAAAAGGAAAAGAAAAAAAAGGACATGCCTAAAGCTAAGTAGAATGAATTATTAGACACATGCAAATTCAAATGGAAAAAGGTTTCAGCTCACACCAATCGTTTCCATCAGCAAAATGTCTACAAACTATAAATGCTGAAGGGGTTTTAGAGAACTGTGTACCTTCTAGCTGCTGGTGGGATGTAAAGTGGTAACAGCACTAACACAAACTGAATGGAGCTGCTTGAAAAGATAAAAATTGAGCTACCATATGATGCGGCAGGTGACCTTTTGGGCCTATAACCTAAGACCACCTGAATCGGAAAGACACAGGCAGGCAAATGAGCACTGCAGCAATATTGAAATAGCCAAGACATGGAAGCAGAAAAAAGGTTCATAAACAGATGAATGGACAAAGAAGAAGTGGTATATATACCAAATAGAATAGTAGCCTCGGGAAAAAAATGAACAATGCCGTTTTCAGGACTAAAGTTGAACCTAGAAATAATCATATAAGCTTAAGTAACTCAAAAGGGTACGACAAATATCCTATGATAACATTTATACATGTTATCCTAAGATTGCTACCAATGAACATATTTCCACAGAAAAAGACACTCACAGACTTATGAAATAAACTAATGGTTAGCCAAAATGAAAGGTGGGAGGATGGGTTAACTAGGACTATGGGGTTAACATACATATATTAATGTATGTTAAGTGTATAAAAACATATAACAGATAAACTGTATGAATTATATAATCACCAATACCTTTAAAATATACATTTTGTAATCACATACATGGTAACAGGACCCGAGGATGAACAGACATATGTATGAATCATTGAGCAGATTCTGTACAGCCAGGCAATCAAAACACTAAAATCAAATTTACTCCGATAAGAAATAGAAATTAAATTTAAAAAACAAACCTAAGTAAGGAGACATAAACTTCTGGAGGCTTGTCCCAGCACATTCCACTCTAATTTACAACCTCGGAACACTACCTCCAGGAAGACTCTGTTGCCATAGTAACAAGAGTTGAGAACATAATAATGCTGCCGCCTTGTGGCTGTTTCCCACAACAGCAGCTTTAAACCCAGTGCTAATGGTTGCTTAATAGTCAAAACGACTGCAGGGGTCTAAATCACACCTGCCCTCAAAAAATGCCCTGGGGTAGGGAATACGCAAGAAAATTCAACACATGAGAAATTTTTCAAAAAGTGAATATGAAGAGTGAAGTTGTACTCACACTTTAACAGAAAAAGGATATGCCTAAAGATCAGTATAAGGAATTATTCGCCACATGCGTATCCAACCTCCAAAAAGGTTTCAGCTCACACCAGTCAAATGGCCATCAGCAAAAAGTCTACAAAGTATAAATGCTGAAGGGGTTTTAGAGAAATGTATACCTTCTATCTGCTGCTGGGATGTAAAGTGGTAACAGCACTAACGCAAACTGAATGGAGCTGCTTGAAAAGGTAAAAATTGAGCTACCATATGATGCGGCAGGGCACCTCTTCGGCTTATAACCTAAGACTACCAGAATCGGAAAGACAGAGGCAGTCAAATGTGCACTGCAGCAATATGGAAATAGCAAAGACATGGAAGCAAAAAAAATGTCCATAAACAGATGAATGGACAGAGAAGAAGCGGTATATGGACAGAATGCAATAGTAGCCTCGGGGAAAAAATGAACAATGCCGTTTTAAGGACTAGAGTTGAGCCTAGAAATAATCATATAAGGTTAAGTAAGTCAAAAGGGTATGACAAATATCCTATGATATCATTTATACATGTTATCCTAAGATTGCTACCAATGAACATATTTCCACAGAGAAAGACACTCACAGACTTATGAAATAAACTAATTGTTAGCCAAAATGAAAGGTGGGAGGATGGGTAAATTAGGACTATGGGGTTAACATACATATACTAATGTATGTTAAGTGTATAAAAACATATAACAGATAAACTGTATGAATTATATAATCACCAATACCTTTAAAATATACATTCTGTAATAACATACATGGTAACAGAATCCAAAGATGAACAGACATATGTAGGAATCATTGAGCAGTTTCTGTACAGCCAGACAATCAAAACACTCTAATCAAAGTTACTCCGATAAGAAATAGAAATTTAATTTAAAAAACAAACCTAAGTAAGGAGACATAAACTTCTGGGGGCTTGTCCCAGCACATTCCACTCTAATTTACAACTTCGGAACACTACCTCCAGGAAGATTCTGTTGCCCTAGTAACAAGAGATGAGAATGTAATAATGCTGCCGCCTTGTGGCTCTTTCCCACAACAGCAGCATTAAACCCAGTGGTAATGGTTGCTTAATAGTCACAAGGACTGCAGGGATCTAAATGACACCTGGCCTGAAAAATGCCCTGGGGTAGGGAATAGGCAAGAAAATTCAACACATGAGAAATTTTTCAAGAAGTCAATAAGAGGAGGGAAGTTGTACTCATTCTTTAAAAAAAAAGGAAAAGAAAAAAAAGGACATGCCTAAAGCTCAGTATAAGGAATTATTAGACACATGCAAATTCAATTTCAAAAAGGTTTCAGCTCACACCAGTCATTTCCATCAGCAAAATGTCTACAAACTATAAATGCTGAAGGGGTTTTAGAGAACTGTGTACCTTCTAGCTGCTGGTGGGATGTAAAGTGGTAACAGCACTAACGCAAACTGAATGGAGTTTCTTGAAAAGGTAAAAATTGAGCTACCATATGATGCGGCAGGTCACCTTTTGGGCCTATAACCTAAGACCACCTAAATCGGAAAGACACAGGCAGGCAAATGTGCACTGCAGCAATATTGAAATAGCCAAGACATGGAAGCAGAAAAAGGGTTCATAAACAGATGAATGGACAAAGAAGAAGTGGTATACGTACCAAATAGCATAGTAGCCTCGGGAAAAAAATGAACAATGCCGTTTTCAGGACTACAGTTGAGCCTAGAAATAATCATATAAGGTTAAGTAACTCAAAAGGGTACGACAAATATCCTATGATAACATTTATACATGTTATCCTACGATTGCTACCAATGAACATATTTCCACAGAAAAAGACACTCACAGACTTATGAAATAAACTAATGGTTAGCCAAAATGAAAGGTGGGAGGATGGGTAAATTAGGACTATGGGGTTAACATACATATACTAATGTATGTTAAGTGTATAAAAACATGTAACAGATAAACTGTATGAATTATATAATCACCAATACCTTTAAAATATACATTTTGTAATCACATACATGGTAAGAGGACCCGAAGATGAACAGACATATGTATGAATCACTGAGCAGATCCTGTACAGCCAGGCAATCAAAACACTCTAATCAAATTTACTCCGATAAGAAATAGAAATTAAATTTAAAAAAACAAACATAAGTAAGGAGACATAAACTTCTGGGGGCTTGTCCCAGCACATTCCACTCTAATTTACAACCTCGGAACACTACCTCCAGGAAGATTCTGTTGCCCTAGTAACAAGAGATGAGAACGTAATAATGCTGCCGCCTTGTGGCTCTTTCCCACAACAGCAGCTTTAAACCCAGTGCTAATGTTTGCTTAATAGTCACAAGGACTGCAGGGCTCTAAATGACACCTGCCCTGAAAAATGCCCTGGGGTAGGGAATAGGCAAGAAAATTCAACACATTAGAAATTTTTCAAGAAGTCAATAAGAGGAGGGAAGTTGTACTCACTCTTTAAAAAAAAAGGAAAAGAAAAAAAAGGATATGCCTAAACCTCAGTATAAGGAATTATTAGACACATGCAAATGCAAATTCAAAAAGGTTTCAGCTCACACCAGTCATTTCCATCAGCAAAATGTCTACAAACTATAAATGCTGAAGGAGTTTTAGAGAACTGTGTACCTTCTAGATCCTGGTTGGATGTAAAGTGGTAACAGCACTAACGCAAACTGAATTGAGCTGTTGAAAAGGTAAAAATTGAGCTACCATATGATGCGGCAGGTCACCTTTTGGGCCTATAACCTAAGACCACCTGAATCGGAAAGACACAGGCAGGCAAATGAGCACTGCAGCAATATTGAAATAGCCAAGACATGGAAGCAGAAAAAAGGTTCATAAACAGATGAATGGACAGAGAAGAAGTGGTATATGGACAGAATGCAATAGTAGCCTCGGGGAAAAAATGAACAATGCCGTTTTAAGGACTAGAGTTGAGCCTAGAAATAATCATATAAGGTTAAGTAAGTCAAAAGGGTATGACAAATATCCTATGATATCATTTATACATGTTATACTAAGATTGCTACCAATGAACATATTTCCACAGAAAAAGACACTCACAGACTTATGAAATAAACTAATGGTTAGACAAAATGAAAGGTGGGAGGATGGGTAAACTAGGACTATGGGGTTAACATACATATACTAATGTATGTTAAGTGTATAAAAACATATAACAGATAAACTGTATGAATTATATAATCACCAATACCTTTAAAATATACATTCTGTAATCACATACATGGTAACAGAATCCGAAGATGAACAGACATATGTAGGAATCATTGAGCAGTTTCTGTACAGCCAGACAATCAAAACACTCTAATCAAATTTACTCAGATAAGAAATAGAAATTAAATTTAAAAAACAAACCTAAGTAAGGAGACATAAACTTCTGGGGGCTTGTCCCAGCACATTCCACTCTAATTTACAACCTCGGAACACTACCTCCAGGAAGATTCTGTTGCCCTAGTAACAAGAGATGAGAACGTAATAATGCTGCCGCCTTGTGGCTCTTTCCCACAACAGCAGCTTTAAACCCAGTGCTAATGGTTGCTAAATAGTCACATGGACTGCAGGGCTCTAAATGACACCTGCCCTGAAAAATGCCCTGGGGTAGGGAATAGGCAATAATATTCAACACATGAGAAATTTTTCAAGAAGTCAATAAAAGGAGGGAAGTTGTACTCACTCTTTAAAAAAAAAGGAAAAGAAAAAAAAGGACATGCCTAAAGCTCAGTAGAATGAATTATTAGACACATGCAAATTCAAATTCAAAAAGGTTTCAGCTCACACCAGTCGTTTCCATCAGCAAAATGTGTACAAACTATAAATGCTGAAGGGGTTTTAGAGAACTGTGTACCTTCTAGCTGCTGGTGGAATGTAAAGTGGTAACAGCACTAACACAAACTGAATGGAGCTGCTTGAAAAGATAAAAATTGAGCTACCATATGATGCGGCAGGTCACCTTTTGGGCCTATAACCTAAGACCACCTGAATCGGAAAGACACAGGCAGGCAAATGAGCACTGCAGCAATATTGAAATAGCCAAGACATGGAAGCAGAAAAAAGGTTCATAAACAGATGAATGGACAAAGAAGAAGTGGTATACGTACCAAATAGAATAGTAGCCTCGGGAAAAAAATGAACAATGCCGTTTTCAGGACTACAGTTGAGCCTAGAAATAATCATATAACGTTAAGTAACTCAAAAGGGTACGACAAATATCCTATGAAAACATTTATACATGTTATCCTAAGATTGCTACCAATGAACATATTTCCACAGAAAAAGACACTCACAGACTTATCAAATAAACTAATGGTTAGCCAAAATGAAAGGTGGGAGGATGGGTAAATTAGGACTATGGGGTTAACATACATATACTAATGTATGTTAAGTGTATAAAAACATATAACAGATAAACTGTATGAATTATATAATCACCAATACCTTTAAAATATACATTTTGTAATCACATACATGGTAACAGGACCCAAAGATGAACAGACATATGTATGAATCATTGAGCAGATTCTGTACAGCCAGGCAATCAAAACACTCTAATCAAATTTACTCTGATAAGAAATAGAAATTAAATTTAAAAAACAAACATAAGTAAGGAGACATAAACTTCTGGGGGCTTGTCCCAGCACATTCCACTCTAATTTACAACCTCGGAACACTACCTCCAGGAAGACTCTGTTGCCGTAGTAACAAGAGTTGAGAACGTAATAATGCTGCGGCCTTGTGGCTGTTTCCCACAACAGCAGCTTTAAACCCAGTACTAATAGTTGCTTAATAGTCACAAGGACTGCAGGGCTCTAAATGACACCTGCCCTGAAAAATGCCCTGGGGTAGGGAATAGGCAAGAAAATTCAACACATGAGAAATTTTTCAAGAAGTCAATAAGAGGAGGGAAGTTGTACTCACTCTTTAAAAAAAAGGAAAAGAAAAAAAAGGACATGCCTAAAGCTCAGTATAAGGAATTATTAGACACATGCAAATTCAAATTCAAAAAGGTTTCAGCTCACACCAGTCATTTCCATCAGCAAAATGTCTATAAACTATAAATGCTGAAGGGGTTTTAGAGAACTGTGTACCTTCTAGCTGCTGGTGGGATGTAAAGTGGTAACAGCACTAACGCAAACTGAATGGAGCTTCTTGAAAAGGTAAAAATTGAGCTACCATATGATGCAGCAGGTCACCCTTTGGGCCTATAACCTAAGACCACCTGAATCGGAAAGACACAGGCAGGCAAATGAGCACTGCAGCAATATTGAAATAGCCAAGACATGGAAGCAGAAAAAAGGTTCATAAACAGATGAATGGACAAAGAAGAAGTAGTATACGTACCAAATAGAATAGTAGCCTGGGGAAAAAAATGAACAACGCCGTTTTCAGGACTACAGTTGAGCCTAGAAATAATCATATAAGGTTAAGTAACTCAAAAGGGTACGACAAATATCCTATGGTAACATTTATACATGTTATCCTAAGATTGCTACCAATGAACATATTTCCACAGAAAAAGACACTCACAGACTTATCAAATAAACTAATGGTTAGCAAAATGAAAGGTGGGAGGATGGGTAAATTAGGACTATGGGGTTAACATACATATACTAATGTATGTTAAGTGTATAACAACATATAACAGATAAACTGTATGAATTATATAATCACCAATACCTTTAAAATATACATTTTGTAATCACATACATGGTAACAGGACCCGAAGATGAACAGACATATGTATGAATCATTGAGCAGATCCTGTAGAGCCAGGCAATCAAAACACTCTAATCAAATTTACGCTGATAAGAAATAGAAATGAAATTTAAAAAACAAACATAAGTAAGGAGACACAAACTTCTGGGGGCTTGTCCCAGCACATTCCACTCTAATTTACAACCTCAGAACACTACCTCCAGGAAGATTCTGTTGCCCTAGTAACAAGAGTTGAGAACGTAATAATGCTGCCGCCTTGTGGCTGTTTCCCACAACAGCAGCTTTAAACCCAGTGCTAATGGTTGCTTAATAGTCACAACGACTGCAGGGGTCTAAATGACACCTGCCCTCAAAAAGTGCCCTTGGGTAGGGAATAGGCAAGAAAATTCAACACATGAGAAATTTTTCAAAAAGTGAATATGAAGAGGGAAGTTGTACTCACACTTTAACAAAAAAAGGAAAAGAAGAAAAAGGATATGCCTAAAGATCAGTATAAGGAATTATTCGCCACATGCGTATCCAACCTCCAAAAAGGTTTCAGCTCACACCAGTCAAATGGCCATCAGCAAAAAGTCTACAAACTATAAATGCTGAAGGAGTTTTGGAGAAATGTATACCTTCTATCTGCTGCTGGGATGTAAAGTGGTAACAGCACTAACGCAAACTGAATGGAGCTGCTTGAAAAGGTAAAAATTGAGCTACCATATGATGCGGCAGGTCACCTTTTGGGCCTATAACCTAAGACCACCTGAATCGGAAAGACACAGGCAGGCAAATGAGCACTGCAGCAATATTGAAATAGCCAAGACATGGAAGCAGAAAAAAGGTTCATAAACAGATGAATGGACAAAGAAGAAGTGGTATACGTACCAAATAGAATAGTAGCCTCGGGAAAAAAATGAACAATGCCGTTTTCAGGACTACAGTTGAGCCTAGAAATAATCATATAAGGTTAAGTAACTCAAAAGGGTACGACAAATATCCTATGATAACATTTATACATGTTATCCTAAGATAGCTACCAATGAACATATTTCCACAGAAAAAGACACTCACAGACTTATGAAATAAACTAATGGTTAGACAAAATGAAAGGTGGGAGTATGGGTAAACTAGGACTATGGGGTTAACATACATATACTAATGTATGTTAAGTGTATAAAAACATATAACAGATAAACTGTATGAATTATATAATCACCAATACCTTTAAAATATACATTTTGTAATCACATACATGGTAACAGAATCCGAAGATGAACAGACATATGTAGGAATCATTGAGCAGTTTCTGTACAGCCAGACAATCAAAACACTCTAATCAAATTTACTCAGATAAGAAATAGAAATTAAATTTAAAAAACAAACCTAAGTAAGGAGACATAAACTTCTGGGGGCTTGTCCCAGCACATTCCACTCTAATTTACAACCTCGGAACACTACCTCCAGGAAGATTCTGTTGCCCTAGTAACAAGAGATGAGAACGTAATAATGCTGCCGCCTTGTGGCTCTTTCCCACAACAGCAGCTTTAAACCCAGTGCTAATGGTTGCTTAATAGTCACATGGACTGCAGGGCTCTAAATGACACCTGCCCTGAAAAATGCCCTGGGCTACGGAATAGGCAATAATATTCAACACATGAGAAATTTTTCAAGAAGTCAATAAGAGGAGGGAAGTTGTACTCACTCTTTAAAAAAAAAGGAAAAGAAAAAAAAGGACATGCCTAAAGCTCAGTAGAATGAATTATTAGACACATGCAAATTCAAATTCAAAACGGTTTCAGCTCACACCAGTCGTTTCCATCAGCAAAATGTGTACAAACTATAAATGCTGAAGGGGTTTTAGAGAACTGTGTACCTTCTAGCTGCTGGTGGGATGTAAAGTGGTAACAGCACTAACACAAACTGAATGGAGCTGCTTGAAAAGATGAAAATTGAGCTACCATATGATGCGGCAGGTCACCTTTTGGGCCTATAACCTAAGACCACCTGAATCGGAAAGACACAGGCAGGCAAATGAGCACTGCAGCAATATTGAAATAGCCAAGACATGGAAGCAGAAAAAAGGTTCATAAACAGATGAATGGACAAAGAAGAAGTGGTATACGTACCAAATAGAATAGTAGCCTCGGGAAAAAAATGAACAATGCCGTTTTCAGGACTACAGTTGAGCCTAGAAATAATCATATAACGTTAAGTAACTCAAAAGGGTACGACAAATATCCTATGAAAACATTTATACATGTTATCCTAAGATTGCTACCAATGAACATATTTCCACAGAAAAAGACACTCACAGACTTATCAAATAAACTAATGGTTAGCCAAAATGAAAGGTGGGAGGATGGGAAAATTAGGACTATGGGGTTAACATACATATACTAATGTATGTTAAGTGTATAAAAACATATAACAGATAAACTGTATGAATTATATAATCACCAATACCTTTAAAATATACATTTTGTAATCACATACATGGTAACAGGACCCAAAGATGAACAGACATATGTATGAATCATTGAGCAGATCCTGTACAGCCAGGCAATCAAAACACTCTAATCAAATTTACTCTGATAAGAAATAGAAATTAAATTTAAAAAACAAACATAAGTAAGGAGACATAAACTTCTGGGGGCTTGTCCCAGCACATTCCACTCTAATTTACAACCTCGGAACACTACCTCCAGGAAGACTCTGTTGCCGTAGTAACAAGAGTTGAGAACGTAATAATGCTGCGGCCTTGTGGCTGTTTCCCACAACAGCAGCTTTAAACCCAGTACTAATAGTTGCTTAATAGTCACAAGGACTGCAGGGCTCTAAATGACACCTGCCCTGAAAAATGCCCTGGGGTAGGGAATAGGCAAGAAAATTCAACACATGAGAAATTTTTCAAGAAGTCAATAAGAGGAGGGAAGTTGTACTCACTCTTTAAAAAAAAGGAAAAGAAAAAAAAGGACATGCCTAAAGCTCAGTATAAGGAATTATTAGACACATGCAAATTCAAATTCAAAAAGGTTTCAGCTCACACCAGTCATTTCCATCAGCAAAATGTCTATAAACTATAAATGCTGAAGGGGTTTTAGAGAACTGTGTACCTTCTAGCTGCTGGTGGGATGTAAAGTGGTAACAGCACTAACGCAAACTGAATGGAGCTTCTTGAAAAGGTAAAAATTGAGCTACCATATGATGCAGCAGGTCACCCTTTGGGCCTATAACCTAAGACCACCTGAATCGGAAAGACACAGGCAGGCAAATGAGCACTGCAGCAATATTGAAATAGCCAAGACATGGAAGCAGAAAAAAGGTTCATAAACAGATGAATGGACAAAGAAGAAGTAGTATACGTACCAAATAGAATAGTAGCCTGGGGAAAAAAATGAACAACGCCGTTTTCAGGACTACAGTTGAGCCTAGAAATAATCATATAAGGTTAAGTAACTCAAAAGGGTACGACAAATATCCTATGGTAACATTTATACATGTTATCCTAAGATTGCTACCAATGAACATATTTCCACAGAAAAAGACACTCACAGACTTATCAAATAAACTAATGGTTAGCAAAATGAAAGGTGGGAGGATGGGTAAATTAGGACTATGGGGTTAACATACATATACTAATGTATGTTAAGTGTATAACAACATATAACAGATAAACTGTATGAATTATATAATCACCAATACCTTTAAAATATACATTTTGTAATCACATACATGGTAACAGGACCCGAAGATGAACAGACATATGTATGAATCATTGAGCAGATCCTGTAGAGCCAGGCAATCAAAACACTCTAATCAAATTTACGCTGATAAGAAATAGAAATGAAATTTAAAAAACAAACATAAGTAAGGAGACACAAACTTCTGGGGGCTTGTCCCAGCACATTCCACTCTAATTTACAACCTCAGAACACTACCTCCAGGAAGATTCTGTTGCCCTAGTAACAAGAGTTGAGAACGTAATAATGCTGCCGCCTTGTGGCTGTTTCCCACAACAGCAGCTTTAAACCCAGTGCTAATGGTTGCTTAATAGTCACAACGACTGCAGGGGTCTAAATGACACCTGCCCTCAAAAAGTGCCCTTGGGTAGGGAATAGGCAAGAAAATTCAACACATGAGAAATTTTTCAAAAAGTGAATATGAAGAGGGAAGTTGTACTCACACTTTAACAAAAAAAGGAAAAGAAGAAAAAGGATATGCCTAAAGATCAGTATAAGGAATTATTCGCCACATGCGTATCCAACCTCCAAAAAGGTTTCAGCTCACACCAGTCAAATGGCCATCAGCAAAAAGTCTACAAACTATAAATGCTGAAGGAGTTTTGGAGAAATGTATACCTTCTATCTGCTGCTGGGATGTAAAGTGGTAACAGCACTAACGCAAACTGAATGGAGCTGCTTGAAAAGGTAAAAATTGAGCTACCATATGATGCGGCAGGTCACCTTTTGGGCCTATAACCTAAGACCACCTGAATCGGAAAGACACAGGCAGGCAAATGAGCACTGCAGCAATATTGAAATAGCCAAGACATGGAAGCAGAAAAAAGGTTCATAAACAGATGAATGGACAAAGAAGAAGTGGTATACGTACCAAATAGAATAGTAGCCTCGGGAAAAAAATGAACAATGCCGTTTTCAGGACTACAGTTGAGCCTAGAAATAATCATATAAGGTTAAGTAACTCAAAAGGGTACGACAAATATCCTATGATAACATTTATACATGTTATCCTAAGATAGCTACCAATGAACATATTTCCACAGAAAAAGACACTCACAGACTTATGAAATAAACTAATGGTTAGACAAAATGAAAGGTGGGAGTATGGGTAAACTAGGACTATGGGGTTAACATACATATACTAATGTATGTTAAGTGTATAAAAACATATAACAGATAAACTGTATGAATTATATAATCACCAATACCTTTAAAATATACATTCTGTAATCACATACATGGTAACAGAATCCGAAGATGAACAGACATATGTAGGAATCATTGAGCAGTTTCTGTACAGCCAGACAATCAAAACACTCTAATCAAATTTACTCAGATAAGAAATAGAAATTAAATTTAAAAAACAAACCTAAGTAAGGAGACATAAACTTCTGGGGGCTTGTCCCAGCACATTCCACTCTAATTTACAACCTCGGAACACTACCTCCAGGAAGATTCTGTTGCCCTAGTAACAAGAGATGAGAACGTAATAATGCTGCCGCCTTGTGGCTCTTTCCCACAACAGCAGCTTTAAACCCAGTGCTAATGGTTGCTAAATAGTCACATGGACTGCAGGGCTCTAAATGACACCTGCCCTGAAAAATGCCCTGGGGTAGGGAATAGGCAATAATATTCAACACATGAGAAATTTTTCAAGAAGTCAATAAAAGGAGGGAAGTTGTACTCACTCTTTAAAAAAAAAGGAAAAGAAAAAAAAGGACATGCCTAAAGCTCAGTAGAATGAATTATTAGACACATGCAAATTCAAATTCAAAAAGGTTTCAGCTCACACCAGTCGTTTCCATCAGCAAAATGTGTACAAACTATAAATGCTGAAGGGGTTTTAGAGAACTGTGTACCTTCTAGCTGCTGGTGGAATGTAAAGTGGTAACAGCACTAACACAAACTGAATGGAGCTGCTTGAAAAGATAAAAATTGAGCTACCATATGATGCGGCAGGTCACCTTTTGGGCCTATAACCTAAGACCACCTGAATCGGAAAGACACAGGCAGGCAAATGAGCACTGCAGCAATATTGAAATAGCCAAGACATGGAAGCAGAAAAAAGGTTCATAAACAGATGAATGGACAAAGAAGAAGTGGTATACGTACCAAATAGAATAGTAGCCTCGGGAAAAAAATGAACAATGCCGTTTTCAGGACTACAGTTGAGCCTAGAAATAATCATATAACGTTAAGTAACTCAAAAGGGTACGACAAATATCCTATGAAAACATTTATACATGTTATCCTAAGATTGCTACCAATGAACATATTTCCACAGAAAAAGACACTCACAGACTTATCAAATAAACTAATGGTTAGCCAAAATGAAAGGTGGGAGGATGGGTAAATTAGGACTATGGGGTTAACATACATATACTAATGTATGTTAAGTGTATAAAAACATATAACAGATAAACTGTATGAATTATATAATCACCAATACCTTTAAAATATACATTTTGTAATCACATACATGGTAACAGGACCCAAAGATGAACAGACATATGTATGAATCATTGAGCAGATTCTGTACAGCCAGGCAATCAAAACACTCTAATCAAATTTACTCTGATAAGAAATAGAAATTAAATTTAAAAAACAAACATAAGTAAGGAGACATAAACTTCTGGGGGCTTGTCCCAGCACATTCCACTCTAATTTACAACCTCGGAACACTACCTCCAGGAAGACTCTGTTGCCGTAGTAACAAGAGTTGAGAACGTAATAATGCTGCGGCCTTGTGGCTGTTTCCCACAACAGCAGCTTTAAACCCAGTACTAATAGTTGCTTAATAGTCACAAGGACTGCAGGGCTCTAAATGACACCTGCCCTGAAAAATGCCCTGGGGTAGGGAATAGGCAAGAAAATTCAACACATGAGAAATTTTTCAACAAGTCAATAAGAGGAGGGAAGTTGTACTCACTCTTTAAAAAAAAGGAAAAGAAAAAAAAGGACATGCCTAAAGCTCAGTATAAGGAATTATTAGACACATGCAAATTCAAATTCAAAAAGGTTTCAGCTCACACCAGTCATTTCCATCAGCAAAATGTCTATAAACTATAAATGCTGAAGGGGTTTTAGAGAACTGTGTACCTTCTAGCTGCTGGTGGGATGTAAAGTGGTAACAGCACTAACGCAAACTGAATGGAGCTTCTTGAAAAGGTAAAAATTGAGCTACCATATGATGCAGCAGGTCACCCTTTGGGCCTATAACCTAAGACCACCTGAATCGGAAAGACACAGGCAGGCAAATGAGCACTGCAGCAATATTGAAATAGCCAAGACATGGAAGCAGAAAAAAGGTTCATAAACAGATGAATGGACAAAGAAGAAGTAGTATACGTACCAAATAGAATAGTAGCCTGGGGAAAAAAATGAACAACGCCGTTTTCAGGACTACAGTTGAGCCTAGAAATAATCATATAAGGTTAAGTAACTCAAAAGGGTACGACAAATATCCTATGGTAACATTTATACATGTTATCCTAAGATTGCTACCAATGAACATATTTCCACAGAAAAAGACACTCACAGACTTATCAAATAAACTAATGGTTAGCAAAATGAAAGGTGGGAGGATGGGTAAATTAGGACTATGGGGTTAACATACATATACTAATGTATGTTAAGTGTATAACAACATATAACAGATAAACTGTATGAATTATATAATCACCAATACCTTTAAAATATACATTTTGTAATCACATACATGGTAACAGGACCCGAAGATGAACAGACATATGTATGAATCATTGAGCAGATCCTGTAGAGCCAGGCAATCAAAACACTCTAATCAAATTTACGCTGATAAGAAATAGAAATGAAATTTAAAAAACAAACATAAGTAAGGAGACATAAACTTCTGGGGGCTTGTCCCAGCACATTCCACTCTAATTTACAACCTCAGAACACTACCTCCAGGAAGATTCTGTTGCCCTAGTAACAAGAGTTGAGAACGTAATAATGCTGCCGCCTTGTGGCTGTTTCCCACAACAGCAGCTTTAAACCCAGTGCTAATGGTTGCTTAATAGTCACAACGACTGCAGGGGTCTAAATGACACCTGCCCTCAAAAAGTGCCCTTGGGTAGGGAATAGGCAAGAAAATTCAACACATGAGAAATTTTTCAAAAAGTGAATATGAAGAGGGAAGTTGTACTCACACTTTAACAAAAAAAGGAAAAGAAGAAAAAGGATATGCCTAAAGATCAGTATAAGGAATTATTCGCCACATGCGTATCCAACCTCCAAAAAGGTTTCAGCTCACACCAGTCAAATGGCCATCAGCAAAAAGTCTACAAACTATAAATGCTGAAGGAGTTTTGGAGAAATGTATACCTTCTATCTGCTGCTGGGATGTAAAGTGGTAACAGCACTAACGCAAACTGAATGGAGCTGCTTGAAAAGGTAAAAATTGAGCTACCATATGATGCGGCAGGTCACCTTTTGGGCCTATAACCTAAGACCACCTGAATCGGAAAGACACAGGCAGGCAAATGAGCACTGCAGCAATATTGAAATAGCCAAGACATGGAAGCAGAAAAAAGGTTCATAAACAGATGAATGGACAAAGAAGAAGTGGTATACATACCAAATAGAATAGTAGCCTCGGGAAAAAAATGAACAATGCCGTTTTCAGGACTACAGTTGAGCCTAGAAATAATCATATAAGGTTAAGTAACTCAAAAGGGTACGACAAATATCCTATGATAACATTTATACATGTTATCCTAAGATAGCTACCAATGAACATATTTCCACAGAAAAAGACACTCACAGACTTATGAAATAAACTAATGGTTAGACAAAATGAAAGGTGGGAGTATGGGTAAACTAGGACTATGGGGTTAACATACATATACTAATGTATGTTAAGTGTATAAAAACATATAACAGATAAACTGTATGAATTATATAATCACCAATACCTTTAAAATATACATTTTGTAATCACATACATGGTAACAGAATCCGAAGATGAACAGACATATGTAGGAATCATTGAGCAGTTTCTGTACAGCCAGACAATCAAAACACTCTAATCAAATTTACTCAGATAAGAAATAGAAATTAAATTTAAAAAACAAACCTAAGTAAGGAGACATAAACTTCTGGGGGCTTGTCCCAGCACATTCCACTCTAATTTACAACCTCGGAACACTACCTCCAGGAAGATTCTGTTGCCCTAGTAACAAGAGATGAGAACGTAATAATGCTGCCGCCTTGTGGCTCTTTCCCACAACAGCAGCTTTAAACCCAGTGCTAATGGTTGCTTAATAGTCACATGGACTGCAGGGCTCTAAATGACACCTGCCCTGAAAAATGCCCTGGGGTACGGAATAGGCAATAATATTCAACACATGAGAAATTTTTCAAGAAGTCAATAAGAGGAGGGAAGTTGTACTCACTCTTTAAAAAAAAAGGAAAAGAAAAAAAAGGACATGCCTAAAGCTCAGTAGAATGAATTATTAGACACATGCAAATTCAAATTCAAAACGGTTTCAGCTCACACCAGTCGTTTCCATCAGCAAAATGTGTACAAACTATAAATGCTGAAGGGGTTTTAGAGAACTGTGTACCTTCTAGCTGCTGGTGGGATGTAAAGTGGTAACAGCACTAACACAAACTGAATGGAGCTGCTTGAAAAGATGAAAATTGAGCTACCATATGATGCGGCAGGTCACCTTTTGGGCCTATAACCTAAGACCACCTGAATCGGAAAGACACAGGCAGGCAAATGAGCACTGCAGCAATATTGAAATAGCCAAGACATGGAAGCAGAAAAAAGGTTCATAAACAGATGAATGGACAAAGAAGAAGTGGTATACGTACCAAATAGAATAGTAGCCTCGGGAAAAAAATGAACAATGCCGTTTTCAGGACTACAGTTGAGCCTAGAAATAATCATATAACGTTAAGTAACTCAAAAGGGTACGACAAATATCCTATGAAAACATTTATACATGTTATCCTAAGATTGCTACCAATGAACATATTTCCACAGAAAAAGACACTCACAGACTTATCAAATAAACTAATGGTTAGCCAAAATGAAAGGTGGGAGGATGGGAAAATTAGGACTATGGGGTTAACATACATATACTAATGTATGTTAAGTGTATAAAAACATATAACAGATAAACTGTATGAATTATATAATCACCAATACCTTTAAAATATACATTTTGTAATCACATACATGGTAACAGGACCCGAAGATGAACAGACATATGTATGAATCATTGAGCAGATCCTGTACAGCCAGGCAATCAAAACACTCTAATCAAATTTACTCTGATAAGAAATAGAAATTAAATTTAAAAAACAAACATAAGTAAGGAGACATAAACTTCTGGGGGCTTGTCCCAGCACATTCCACTCTAATTTACAACCTCGGAACACTACCTCCAGGAAGACTCTGTTGCCGTAGTAACAAGAGTTGAGAACGTAATAATGCTGCGGCCTTGTGGCTGTTTCCCACAACAGCAGCTTTAAACCCAGTACTAATAGTTGCTTAATAGTCACAAGGACTGCAGGGCTCTAAATGACACCTGCCCTGAAAAATGCCCTGGGGTAGGGAATAGGCAAGAAAATTCAACACATGAGAAATTTTTCAAGAAGTCAATAAGAGGAGGGAAGTTGTACTCACTCTTTAAAAAAAAGGAAAAGAAAAAAAAGGACATGCCTAAAGCTCAGTATAAGGAATTATTAGACACATGCAAATTCAAATTCAAAAAGGTTTCAGCTCACACCAGTCATTTCCATCAGCAAAATGTCTATAAACTATAAATGCTGAAGGGGTTTTAGAGAACTGTGTACCTTCTAGCTGCTGGTGGGATGTAAAGTGGTAACAGCACTAACGCAAACTGAATGGAGCTTCTTGAAAAGGTAAAAATTGAGCTACCATATGATGCAGCAGGTCACCCTTTGGGCCTATAACCTAAGACCACCTGAATCGGAAAGACACAGGCAGGCAAATGAGCACTGCAGCAATATTGAAATAGCCAAGACATGGAAGCAGAAAAAAGGTTCATAAACAGATGAATGGACAAAGAAGAAGTAGTATACGTACCAAATAGAATAGTAGCCTGGGGAAAAAAATGAACAATGCCGTTTTCAGGACTACAGTTGAGCCTAGAAATAATCATATAAGGTTAAGTAACTCAAAAGGGTACGACAAATATCCTATGGTAACATTTATACATGTTATCCTAAGATTGCTACCAATGAACATATTTCCACAGAAAAAGACACTCACAGACTTATCAAATAAACTAATGGTTAGCAAAATGAAAGGTGGGAGGATGGGTAAATTAGGACTATGGGGTTAACATACATATACTAATGTATGTTAAGTGTATAACAACATATAACAGATAAACTGTATGAATTATATAATCACCAATACCTTTAAAATATACATTTTGTAATCACATACATGGTAACAGGACCCGAAGATGAACAGACATATGTATGAATCATTGAGCAGATCCTGTAGAGCCAGGCAATCAAAACACTCTAATCAAATTTACGCTGATAAGAAATAGAAATGAAATTTAAAAAACAAACATAAGTAAGGAGACATAAACTTCTGGGGGCTTGTCCCAGCACATTCCACTCTAATTTACAACCTCAGAACACTACCTCCAGGAAGATTCTGTTGCCCTAGTAACAAGAGTTGAGAACGTAATAATGCTGCCGCCTTGTGGCTGTTTCCCACAACAGCAGCTTTAAACCCAGTGCTAATGGTTGCTTAATAGTCACAACGACTGCAGGGGTCTAAATGACACCTGCCCTCAAAAAGTGCCCTTGGGTAGGGAATAGGCAAGAAAATTCAACACATGAGAAATTTTTCAAAAAGTGAATATGAAGAGGGAAGTTGTACTCACACTTTAACAAAAAAAGGAAAAGAAGAAAAAGGATATGCCTAAAGATCAGTATAAGGAATTATTCGCCACATGCGTATCCAACCTCCAAAAAGGTTTCAGCTCACACCAGTCAAATGGCCATCAGCAAAAAGTCTACAAACTATAAATGCTGAAGGAGTTTTGGAGAAATGTATACCTTCTATCTGCTGCTGGGATGTAAAGTGGTAACAGCACTAACGCAAACTGAATGGAGCTGCTTGAAAAGGTAAAAATTGAGCTACCATATGATGCGGCAGGTCACCTTTTGGGCCTATAACCTAAGACCACCTGAATCGGAAAGACACAGGCAGGCAAATGAGCACTGCAGCAATATTGAAATAGCCAAGACATGGAAGCAGAAAAAAGGTTCATAAACAGATGAATGGACAAAGAAGAAGTGGTATACGTACCAAATAGAATAGTAGCCTCGGGAAAAAAATGAACAATGCCGTTTTCAGGACTACAGTTGAGCCTAGAAATAATCATATAAGGTTAAGTAACTCAAAAGGGTACGACAAATATCCTATGATAACATTTATACATGTTATCCTAAGATAGCTACCAATGAACATATTTCCACAGAAAAAGACACTCACAGACTTATGAAATAAACTAATGGTTAGACAAAATGAAAGGTGGGAGTATGGGTAAACTAGGACTATGGGGTTAACATACATATACTAATGTATGTTAAGTGTATAAAAACATATAACAGATAAACTGTATGAATTATATAATCACCAATACCTTTAAAATATACATTCTGTAATCACATACATGGTAACAGAATCCGAAGATGAACAGACATATGTAGGAATCATTGAGCAGTTTCTGTACAGCCAGACAATCAAAACACTCTAATCAAATTTACTCAGATAAGAAATAGAAATTAAATTTAAAAAACAAACCTAAGTAAGGAGACATAAACTTCTGGGGGCTTGTCCCAGCACATTCCACTCTAATTTACAACCTCGGAACACTACCTCCAGGAAGATTCTGTTGCCCTAGTAACAAGAGATGAGAACGTAATAATGCTGCCGCCTTGTGGCTCTTTCCCACAACAGCAGCTTTAAACCCAGTGCTAATGGTTGCTAAATAGTCACATGGACTGCAGGGCTCTAAATGACACCTGCCCTGAAAAATGCCCTGGGGTAGGGAATAGGCAATAATATTCAACACATGAGAAATTTTTCAAGAAGTCAATAAAAGGAGGGAAGTTGTACTCACTCTTTAAAAAAAAAGGAAAAGAAAAAAAAGGACATGCCTAAAGCTCAGTAGAATGAATTATTAGACACATGCAAATTCAAATTCAAAAAGGTTTCAGCTCACACCAGTCGTTTCCATCAGCAAAATGTGTACAAACTATAAATGCTGAAGGGGTTTTAGAGAACTGTGTACCTTCTAGCTGCTGGTGGAATGTAAAGTGGTAACAGCACTAACACAAACTGAATGGAGCTGCTTGAAAAGATAAAAATTGAGCTACCATATGATGCGGCAGGTCACCTTTTGGGCCTATAACCTAAGACCACCTGAATCGGAAAGACACAGGCAGGCAAATGAGCACTGCAGCAATATTGAAATAGCCAAGACATGGAAGCAGAAAAAAGGTTCATAAACAGATGAATGGACAAAGAAGAAGTGGTATACGTACCAAATAGAATAGTAGCCTCGGGAAAAAAATGAACAATGCCGTTTTCAGGACTACAGTTGAGCCTAGAAATAATCATATAACGTTAAGTAACTCAAAAGGGTACGACAAATATCCTATGAAAACATTTATACATGTTATCCTAAGATTGCTACCAATGAACATATTTCCACAGAAAAAGACACTCACAGACTTATCAAATAAACTAATGGTTAGCCAAAATGAAAGGTGGGAGGATGGGTAAATTAGGACTATGGGGTTAACATACATATACTAATGTATGTTAAGTGTATAAAAACATATAACAGATAAACTGTATGAATTATATAATCACCAATACCTTTAAAATATACATTTTGTAATCACATACATGGTAACAGGACCCAAAGATGAACAGACATATGTATGAATCATTGAGCAGATTCTGTACAGCCAGGCAATCAAAACACTCTAATCAAATTTACTCTGATAAGAAATAGAAATTAAATTTAAAAAACAAACATAAGTAAGGAGACATAAACTTCTGGGGGCTTGTCCCAGCACATTCCACTCTAATTTACAACCTCGGAACACTACCTCCAGGAAGACTCTGTTGCCGTAGTAACAAGAGTTGAGAACGTAATAATGCTGCGGCCTTGTGGCTGTTTCCCACAACAGCAGCTTTAAACCCAGTACTAATAGTTGCTTAATAGTCACAAGGACTGCAGGGCTCTAAATGACACCTGCCCTGAAAAATGCCCTGGGGTAGGGAATAGGCAAGAAAATTCAACACATGAGAAATTTTTCAAGAAGTCAATAAGAGGAGGGAAGTTGTACTCACTCTTTAAAAAAAAGGAAAAGAAAAAAAAGGACATGCCTAAAGCTCAGTATAAGGAATTATTAGACACATGCAAATTCAAATTCAAAAAGGTTTCAGCTCACACCAGTCATTTCCATCAGCAAAATGTCTATAAACTATAAATGCTGAAGGGGTTTTAGAGAACTGTGTACCTTCTAGCTGCTGGTGGGATGTAAAGTGGTAACAGCACTAACGCAAACTGAATGGAGCTTCTTGAAAAGGTAAAAATTGAGCTACCATATGATGCAGCAGGTCACCCTTTGGGCCTATAACCTAAGACCACCTGAATCGGAAAGACACAGGCAGGCAAATGAGCACTGCAGCAATATTGAAATAGCCAAGACATGGAAGCAGAAAAAAGGTTCATAAACAGATGAATGGACAAAGAAGAAGTAGTATACGTACCAAATAGAATAGTAGCCTGGGGAAAAAAATGAACAACGCCGTTTTCAGGACTACAGTTGAGCCTAGAAATAATCATATAAGGTTAAGTAACTCAAAAGGGTACGACAAATATCCTATGGTAACATTTATACATGTTATCCTAAGATTGCTACCAATGAACATATTTCCACAGAAAAAGACACTCACAGACTTATCAAATAAACTAATGGTTAGCAAAATGAAAGGTGGGAGGATGGGTAAATTAGGACTATGGGGTTAACATACATATACTAATGTATGTTAAGTGTATAACAACATATAACAGATAAACTGTATGAATTATATAATCACCAATACCTTTAAAATATACATTTTGTAATCACATACATGGTAACAGGACCCGAAGATGAACAGACATATGTATGAATCATTGAGCAGATCCTGTAGAGCCAGGCAATCAAAACACTCTAATCAAATTTACGCTGATAAGAAATAGAAATGAAATTTAAAAAACAAACATAAGTAAGGAGACATAAACTTCTGGGGGCTTGTCCCAGCACATTCCACTCTAATTTACAACCTCAGAACACTACCTCCAGGAAGATTCTGTTGCCCTAGTAACAAGAGTTGAGAACGTAATAATGCTGCCGCCTTGTGGCTGTTTCCCACAACAGCAGCTTTAAACCCAGTGCTAATGGTTGCTTAATAGTCACAACGACTGCAGGGGTCTAAATGACACCTGCCCTCAAAAAGTGCCCTTGGGTAGGGAATAGGCAAGAAAATTCAACACATGAGAAATTTTTCAAAAAGTGAATATGAAGAGGGAAGTTGTACTCACACTTTAACAAAAAAAGGAAAAGAAGAAAAAGGATATGCCTAAAGATCAGTATAAGGAATTATTCGCCACATGCGTATCCAACCTCCAAAAAGGTTTCAGCTCACACCAGTCAAATGGCCATCAGCAAAAAGTCTACAAACTATAAATGCTGAAGGAGTTTTGGAGAAATGTATACCTTCTATCTGCTGCTGGGATGTAAAGTGGTAACAGCACTAACGCAAACTGAATGGAGCTGCTTGAAAAGGTAAAAATTGAGCTACCATATGATGCGGCAGGTCACCTTTTGGGCCTATAACCTAAGACCACCTGAATCGGAAAGACACAGGCAGGCAAATGAGCACTGCAGCAATATTGAAATAGCCAAGACATGGAAGCAGAAAAAAGGTTCATAAACAGATGAATGGACAAAGAAGAAGTGGTATACGTACCAAATAGAATAGTAGCCTCGGGAAAAAAATGAACAATGCCGTTTTCAGGACTACAGTTGAGCCTAGAAATAATCATATAAGGTTAAGTAACTCAAAAGGGTACGACAAATATCCTATGATAACATTTATACATGTTATCCTAAGATAGCTACCAATGAACATATTTCCACAGAAAAAGACACTCACAGACTTATGAAATAAACTAATGGTTAGACAAAATGAAAGGTGGGAGTATGGGTAAACTAGGACTATGGGGTTAACATACATATACTAATGTATGTTAAGTGTATAAAAACATATAACAGATAAACTGTATGAATTATATAATCACCAATACCTTTAAAATATACATTCTGTAATCACATACATGGTAACAGAATCCGAAGATGAACAGAGATATGTAGGAATCATTGAGCAGTTTCTGTACAGCCAGACAATCAAAACACTCTAATCAAATTTACTCCGATAAGAAATAGAAATTAAATTTAAAAAACAAACCTAAGTAAGGAGACATAAACTTCTGGGGGCTTGTCCCAGCACATTCCACTCTAATTTACAACCTCGGAACACTACCTCCAGGAAGATTCTGTTGCCCTAGTAACAAGAGATGAGAACGTAATAATGCTGCCGCCTTGTGGCTCTTTCCCACAACAGCAGCTTTAAACCCAGTGCTAATGGTTGCTTAATAGTCACATGGACTGCAGGGCTCTAAATGACACCTGCCCTGAAAAATGCCCTGGGGTACGGAATAGGCAATAATATTCAACACATGAGAAATTTTTCAAGAAGTCAATAAGAGGAGGGAAGTTGTACTCACTCTTTAAAAAAAAAGGAAAAGAAAAAAAAGGACATGCCTAAAGCTCAGTAGAATGAATTATTAGACACATGCAAATTCAAATTCAAAAAGGTTTCAGCTCACACCAGTCGTTTCCATCAGCAAAATGTGTACAAACTATAAACGCTGAAGGGGTTTTAGAGAACTGTGTACCTTCTAGCTGCTGGTGGGATGTAAAGTGGTAACAGCACTAACACAAACTGAATGGAGCTGCTTGAAAAGATAAAAATTGAGCTACCATATGATGCGGCAGGTCACCTTTTGGGCCTATAACCTAAGACCACCTGAATCGGAAAGACACAGGCAGGCAAATGAGCACTGCAGCAATATTGAAATAGCCAAGACATGGAAGCAGAAAAAAGGTTCATAAACAGATGAATGGACAAAGAAGAAGTGGTATACGTACCAAATAGAATAGTAGCCTCGGGAAAAAAATGAACAATGCCGTTTTCAGGACTACAGTTGAGCCTAGAAATAATCATATAACGTTAAGTAACTCAAAAGGGTACGACAAATATCCTATGAAAACATTTATACATGTTATCCTAAGATTGCTACCAATGAACATATTTCCACAGAAAAAGACACTCACAGACTTATCAAATAAACTAATGGTTAGCCAAAATGAAAGGTGGGAGGATGGGAAAATTAGGACTATGGGGTTAACATACATATACTAATGTATGTTAAGTGTATAAAAACATATAACAGATAAACTGTATGAATTATATAATCACCAATACCTTTAAAATATACATTTTGTAATCACATACATGGTAACAGGACCCGAAGATGAACAGACATATGTATGAATCATTGAGCAGATCCTGTACAGCCAGGCAATCAAAACACTCTAATCAAATTTACTCTGATAAGAAATAGAAATTAAATTTAAAAAACAAACATAAGTAAGGAGACATAAACTTCTGGGGGCTTGTCCCAGCACATTCCACTCTAATTTACAACCTCGGAACACTACCTCCAGGAAGACTCTGTTGCCGTAGTAACAAGAGTTGAGAACGTAATAATGCTGCGGCCTTGTGGCTGTTTCCCACAACAGCAGCTTTAAACCCAGTACTAATAGTTGCTTAATAGTCACAAGGACTGCAGGGCTCTAAATGACACCTGCCCTGAAAAATGCCCTGGGGTAGGGAATAGGCAAGAAAATTCAACACATGAGAAATTTTTCAACAAGTCAATAAGAGGAGGGAAGTTGTACTCACTCTTTAAAAAAAAGGAAAAGAAAAAAAAGGACATGCCTAAAGCTCAGTATAAGGAATTATTAGACACATGCAAATTCAAATTCAAAAAGGTTTCAGCTCACACCAGTCATTTCCATCAGCAAAATGTCTACAAACTATAAATGCTGAAGGGGTTTTAGAGAACTGTGTACCTTCTAGCTGCTGGTGGGATGTAAAGTGGTAACAGCACTAACGCAAACTGAATGGAGCTTCTTGAAAAGGTAAAAATTGAGCTACCATATGATGCAGCAGGTCACCCTTTGGGCCTATAACCTAAGACCACCTGAATCGGAAAGACACAGGCAGGCAAATGAGCACTGCAGCAATATTGAAATAGCCAAGACATGGAAGCAGAAAAAAGGTTCATAAACAGATGAATGGACAAAGAAGAAGTAGTATACGTACCAAATAGAATAGTAGCCTGGGGAAAAAAATGAACAACGCCGTTTTCAGGACTACAGTTGAGCCTAGAAATAATCATATAAGGTTAAGTAACTCAAAAGGGTACGACAAATATCCTATGATAACATTTATACATGTTATCCTAAGATTGCTACCAATGAACATATTTCCACAGAAAAAGACACTCACAGACTTATCAAATAAACTAATGGTTAGCAAAATGAAAGGTGGGAGGATGGGTAAATTAGGACTATGGGGTTAACATACATATACTAATGTATGTTAAGTGTATAACAACATATAACAGATAAACTGTATGAATTATATAATCACCAATACCTTTAAAATATACATTTTGTAATCACATACATGGTAACAGGACCCGAAGATGAACAGACATATGTATGAATCATTGAGCAGATCCTGTAGAGCCAGGCAATCAAAACACTCTAATCAAATTTACGCTGATAAGAAATAGAAATGAAATTTAAAAAACAAACATAAGTAAGGAGACATAAACTTCTGGGGGCTTGTCCCAGCACATTCCACTCTAATTTACAACCTCAGAACACTACCTCCAGGAAGATTCTGTTGCCCTAGTAACAAGAGTTGAGAACGTAATAATGCTGCCGCCTTGTGGCTGTTTCCCACAACAGCAGCTTTAAACCCAGTGCTAATGGTTGCTTAATAGTCACAACGACTGCAGGGGTCTAAATGACACCTGCCCTCAAAAAGTGCCCTTGGGTAGGGAATAGGCAAGAAAATTCAACACATGAGAAATTTTTCAAAAAGTGAATATGAAGAGGGAAGTTGTACTCACACTTTAACAAAAAAAGGAAAAGAAGAAAAAGGATATTCCTAAAGATCAGTATAAGTAATTATTCGCCACATGCGTATCCAACCTCCATAAAGGTTTCAGCTCACAACAGTCAAATGGCCATCAGCAAAAGTCTACAAACTATAAATGCTGAAGGTGTTTTAGAGAAATGTGTACCTTCTATCTGCTGCTGGGATGTAAAGTGGTAACAGCACTAACGCAAACTGAATGGAGCTGCTTGAAAAGGTAGAAATTGAGCTACCATATGATGCGGCAGGGCACCTCTCGGGCTTATAACCTAAGACCACCAGAATCGGAAAGACACAGGCAGTCAAATGTGCACTGCAGCAATACTGAAATAGCCAAGACATGGAAGGAAAAAAAGGTCCATAAACAGATGAATGGACAGAGAAGAAGTGGTATATGGACAGAATGGAATAGTAGCCTCGGGAAAAAAATGAACAATGCCGTTTTCAGGACTACAGTAGAGCCTAGAAATAATAATATAAGGTTAAGTAAGTCAAAAGGGTATGACAAATATCCTATGATATCATTTATACATGTTATCCTAAGATTGCTACCAATGAACATATTTCCACAGAAAAAGACACTCACAGACTTATGAAATAAACTAATTGTTAGCCAAAATGAAAGGTGGGAGGACGGGTAAATTAGGACTATGGGGTTAACATACATATACTAATGTATGTTAAGTGTATAAAAACATATAACAGATAAACTGTATGAATTATATAATCACCAATACCTTTAAAATATACATTCTGTAATCACATACATGGTAACAGAATCCGAAGATGAACAGACATATGTAGGAATCATTGAGCAGTTTCTGTACAGCCAGACAATCAAAACACTCTAATCAAATTTACTCCGATAAGAAATAGAAATTAAATTTAAAAAACAAACCTAAGTAAGGAGACATAAACTTCTGGGGGCTTGTCCCAGCACATTCCACTCTAATTTACAACCTCGGAACACTACCTCCAGGAAGATTCTGTTGCCCTAGTAACAAGAGATGAGAACGTAATAATGCTGCCGCCTTGTGGCTCTTTCCCACAACAGCAGCTTTAAACCCAGTGCTAATGGTTGCTTAATAGTCACATGGACTGCAGGGCTCTAAATGACACCTGCCCTGAAAAATGCCCTGGGGTAAGGAATAGGCAAGAATATTCAACACATGAGAAATTTTTCAAGAAATCAATAAGAGGAGGGAAGTTGTACTCACTCTTTAAAAAAAAAGGAAAAGAAAAAAAAGGACATGCCTAAAGCTAAGTAGAATGAATTATTAGACACATGCAAATTCAAATGGAAAAAGGTTTCAGCTCACACCAATCGTTTCCATCAGCAAAATGTCTACAAACTATAAATGCTGAAGGGGTTTTAGAGAACTGTGTACCTTCTAGCTGCTGGTGGGATGTAAAGTGGTAACAGCACTAACACAAACTGAATGGAGCTGCTTGAAAAGATAAAAATTGAGCTACCATATGATGCGGCAGGTGACCTTTTGGGCCTATAACCTAAGACCACCTGAATCGGAAAGACACAGGCAGGCAAATGAGCACTGCAGCAATATTGAAATAGCCAAGACATGGAAGCAGAAAAAAGGTTCATAAACAGATGAATGGACAAAGAAGAAGTGGTATACATACCAAATAGAATAGTAGCCTCGGGAAAAAAATGAACAATGCCGTTTTCAGGACTAAAGTTGAGCCTAGAAATAATCATATAAGCTTAAGTAACTCAAAAGGGTACGACAAATATCCTATGATAACATTTATACATGTTATCCTAAGATTGCTACCAATGAACATATTTCCACAGAAAAAGACACTCACAGACTTATGAAATAAACTAATGGTTAGCCAAAATGAAAGGTGGGAGGATGGGTTAACTAGGACTATGGGGTTAACATACATATATTAATGTATGTTAAGTGTATAAAAACATATAACAGATAAACTGTATGAATTATATAATCACCAATACCTTTAAAATATACATTTTGTAATCACATACATGGTAACAGGACCCGAGGATGAACAGACATATGTATGAATCATTGAGCAGATTCTGTACAGCCAGGCAATCAAAACACTAAAATCAAATTTACTCCGATAAGAAATAGAAATTAAATTTAAAAAACAAACCTAAGTAAGGAGACATAAACTTCTGGAGGCTTGTCCCAGCACATTCCACTCTAATTTACAACCTCGGAACACTACCTCCAGGAAGACTCTGTTGCCATAGTAACAAGAGTTGAGAACATAATAATGCTGCCGCCTTGTGGCTGTTTCCCCAAACAGCAGCTTTAAACCCAGTGCTAATGGTTGCTTAATAGTCAAAACGACTGCAGGGGTCTAAATCACACCTGCCCTCAAAAAATGCCCTGGGGTAGGGAATACGCAAGAAAATTCAACACATGAGAAATTTTTCAAAAAGTGAATATGAAGAGTGAAGTTGTACTCACACTTTAACAAAAAAAGGAAAAGAAGAAAAAGGATATGCCTAAAGATCAGTATAAGGAATTATTCGCCACATGCGTATCCAACCTCCAAAAAGGTTTCAGCTCACACCAGTCAAATGGCCATCAGCAAAAAGTCTACAAAGTATAAATGCTGAAGGGGTTTTAGAGAAATGTATACCTTCTATCTGCTGCTGGGATGTAAAGTGGTAACAGCACTAACGCAAACTGAATGGAGCTGCTTGAAAAGGTAAAAATTGAGCTACCATATGATGCGGCAGGGCACCTCTTCGGCTTATAACCTAAGACTACCAGAATCGGAAAGACAGAGGCAGTCAAATGTGCACTGCAGCAATATGGAAATAGCAAAGACATGGAAGCAAAAAAAATGTCCATAAACAGATGAATGGACAGAGAAGAAGCGGTATATGGACAGAATGCAATAGTAGCCTCGGGGAAAAAATGAACAATGCCGTTTTAAGGACTAGAGTTGAGCCTAGAAATAATCATATAAGGTTAAGTAAGTCAAAAGGGTATGACAAATATCCTATGATATCATTTATACATGTTATCCTAAGATTGCTACCAATGAACATATTTCCACAGAAAAAGACACTCACAGACTTATGAAATAAACTAATTGTTAGCCAAAATGAAAGGTGGGAGGATGGGTAAATTAGGACTATGGGGTTAACATACATATACTAATGTATGTTAAGTGTATAAAAACATATAACAGATAAACTGTATGAATTATATAATCACCAATACCTTTAAAATATACATTCTGTAATAACATACATGGTAACAGAATCCAAAGATGAACAGACATATGTAGGAATCATTGAGCAGTTTCTGTACAGCCAGACAATCAAAACACTCTAATCAAAGTTACTCCGATAAGAAATAGAAATTTAATTTAAAAAACAAACCTAAGTAAGGAGACATAAACTTCTGGGGGCTTGTCCCAGCACATTCCACTCTAATTTACAACTTCGGAACACTACCTCCAGGAAGATTCTGTTGCCCTAGTAACAAGAGATGAGAATGTAATAATGCTGCCGCCTTGTGGCTCTTTCCCACAACAGCAGCATTAAACCCAGTGGTAATGGTTGCTTAATAGTCACAAGGACTGCAGGGATCTAAATGACACCTGGCCTGAAAAATGCCCTGGGGTAGGGAATAGGCAAGAAAATTCAACACATGAGAAATTTTTCAAGAAGTCAATAAGAGGAGGGAAGTTGTACTCATTCTTTAAAAAAAAAGGAAAAGAAAAAAAAGGACATGCCTAAAGCTCAGTATAAGGAATTATTAGACACATGCAAATTCAATTTCAAAAAGGTTTCAGCTCACACCAGTCATTTCCATCAGCAAAATGTCTACAAACTATAAATGCTGAAGGGGTTTTAGAGAACTGTGTACCTTCTAGCTGCTGGTGGGATGTAAAGTGGTAACAGCACTAACGCAAACTGAATGGAGTTTCTTGAAAAGGTAAAAATTGAGCTACCATATGATGCGGCAGGTCACCTTTTGGGCCTATAACCTAAGACCACCTAAATCGGAAAGACACAGGCAGGCAAATGTGCACTGCAGCAATATTGAAATAGCCAAGACATGGAAGCAGAAAAAGGGTTCATAAACAGATGAATGGACAAAGAAGAAGTGGTATACGTACCAAATAGCATAGTAGCCTCGGGAAAAAAATGAACAATGCCGTTTTCAGGACTACAGTTGAGCCTAGAAATAATCATATAAGGTTAAGTAACTCAAAAGGGTACGACAAATATCCTATGATAACATTTATACATGTTATCCTACGATTGCTACCAATGAACATATTTCCACAGAAAAAGACACTCACAGACTTATGAAATAAACTAATGGTTAGCCAAAATGAAAGGTGGGAGGATGGGTAAATTAGGACTATGGGGTTAACATACATATACTAATGTATGTTAAGTGTATAAAAACATGTAACAGATAAACTGTATGAATTATATAATCACCAATACCTTTAAAATATACATTTTGTAATCACATACATGGTAAGAGGACCCGAAGATGAACAGACATATGTATGAATCACTGAGCAGATCCTGTACAGCCAGGCAATCAAAACACTCTAATCAAATTTACTCCGATAAGAAATAGAAATTAAATTTAAAAAAACAAACATAAGTAAGGAGACATAAACTTCTGGGGGCTTGTCCCAGCACATTCCACTCTAATTTACAACCTCGGAACACTACCTCCAGGAAGATTCTGTTGCCCTAGTAACAAGAGATGAGAACGTAATAATGCTGCCGCCTTGTGGCTCTTTCCCACAACAGCAGCTTTAAACCCAGTGCTAATGTTTGCTTAATAGTCACAAGGACTGCAGGGCTCTAAATGACACCTTCCCTGAAAAATGCCCTGGGGTAGGGAATAGGCAAGAAAATTCAACACATTAGAAATTTTTCAAGAAGTCAATAAGAGGAGGGAAGTTGTACTCACTCTTTAAAAAAAAAGGAAAAGAAAAAAAAGGATATGCCTAAACCTCAGTATAAGGAATTATTAGACACATGCAAATGCAAATTCAAAAAGGTTTCAGCTCACACCAGTCATTTCCATCAGCAAAATGTCTACAAACTATAAATGCTGAAGGAGTTTTAGAGAACTGTGTACCTTCTAGATCCTGGTTGGATGTAAAGTGGTAACAGCACTAACGCAAACTGAATTGAGCTGTTGAAAAGGTAAAAATTGAGCTACCATATGATGCGGCAGGTCACCTTTTGGGCCTATAACCTAAGACCACCTGAATCGGAAAGACACAGGCAGGCAAATGAGCACTGCAGCAATATTGAAATAGCCAAGACATGGAAGCAGAAAAAAGGTTCATAAACAGATGAATGGACAGAGAAGAAGTGGTATATGGACAGAATGCAATAGTAGCCTCGGGGAAAAAATGAACAATGCCGTTTTAAGGACTAGAGTTGAGCCTAGAAATAATCATATAAGGTTAAGTAAGTCAAAAGGGTATGACAAATATCCTATGATATCATTTATACATGTTATCCTAAGATTGCTACCAATGAACATATTTCCACAGAAAAAGACACTCACAGACTTATGAAATAAACTAATGGTTAGCCAAAATGAAAGGTGGGAGGATGGGTAAACTAGGACTATGGGGTTAACATACATATACTAATGTATGTTAAGTGTATAAAAACATATAACAGATAAACTGTATGAATTATATAATCACCAATACCTTTAAAATATACATTCTGTAATCACATACATGGTAACAGAATCCGAAGATGAACAGACATATGTAGGAATCATTGAGCAGTTTCTGTACAGCCAGACAATCAAAACACTCTAATCAAATTTACTCCGATAAGAAATAGAAATTAAATTTAAAAAACAAACCTAAGTAAGGAGACATAAACTTCTGGGGGCTTGTCCCAGCACATTCCACTCTAATTTACAACCTCGGAACACTACCTCCAGGAAGATTCTGTTGCCCTAGTAACAAGAGATGAGAACGTAATAATGCTGCCGCCTTGTGGCTCTTTCCCACAACAGCAGCTTTAATCCCAGTGCTAATGGTTGCTAAATAGTCACATGGACTGCAGGGCTCTAAATGACACCTGCCCTGAAAAATGCCCTGGGGTAGGGAATAGGCAATAATATTCAACACATGAGAAATTTTTCAAGAAGTCAATAAAAGGAGGGAAGTTGTACTCACTCTTTAAAAAAAAAGGAAAAGAAAAAAAAGGACATGCCTAAAGCTCAGTAGAATGAATTATTAGACACATGCAAATTCAAATTCAAAAAGGTTTCAGCTCACACCAGTCGTTTCCATCAGCAAAATGTGTACAAACTATAAATGCTGAAGGGGTTTTAGAGAACTGTGTACCTTCTAGCTGCTGGTGGAATGTAAAGTGGTAACAGCACTAACACAAACTGAATGGAGCTGCTTGAAAAGATAAAAATTGAGCTACCATATGATGCGGCAGGTCACCTTTTGGGCCTATAACCTAAGACCACCTGAATCGGAAAGACACAGGCAGGCAAATGAGCACTGCAGCAATATTGAAATAGCCAAGACATGGAAGCAGAAAAAAGGTTCATAAACAGATGAATGGACAAAGAAGAAGTGGTATACGTACCAAATAGAATAGTAGCCTCGGGAAAAAAATGAACAATGCCATTTTCAGGACTACAGTTGAGCCTAGAAATAATCATATAACGTTAAGTAACTCAAAAGGGTACGACAAATATCCTATGAAAACATTTATACATGTTATCCTAAGATTGCTACCAATGAACATATTTCCACAGAAAAAGACACTCACAGACTTATCAAATAAACTAATGGTTAGCCAAAATGAAAGGTGGGAGGATGGGTAAATTAGGACTATGGGGTTAACATACATATACTAATGTATGTTAAGTGTATAAAAACATATAACAGATAAACTGTATGAATTATATAATCACCAATACCTTTAAAATATACATTTTGTAATCACATACATGGTAACAGGACCCAAAGATGAACAGACATATGTATGAATCATTGAGCAGATTCTGTACAGCCAGGCAATCAAAACACTCTAATCAAATTTACTCTGATAAGAAATAGAAATTAAATTTAAAAAACAAACATAAGTAAGGAGACATAAACTTCTGGGGGCTTGTCCCAGCACATTCCACTCTAATTTACAACCTCGGAACACTACCTCCAGGAAGACTCTGTTGCAGTAGTAACAAGAGTTGAGAACGTAATAATGCTGCGGCCTTGTGGCTGTTTCCCACAACAGCAGCTTTAAACCCAGTACTAATAGTTGCTTAATAGTCACAAGGACTGCAGGGCTCTAAATGACACCTGCCCTGAAAAATGCCCTGGGGTAGGGAATAGGCAAGAAAATTCAACACATGAGAAATTTTTCAAGAAGTCAATAAGAGGAGGGAAGTTGTACTCACTCTTTAAAAAAAAGGAAAAGAAAAAAAAGGACATGCCTAAAGCTCAGTATAAGGAATTATTAGACACATGCAAATTCAAATTCAAAAAGGTTTCAGCTCACACCAGTCATTTCCATCAGCAAAATGTCTATAAACTATAAATGCTGAAGGGGTTTTAGAGAACTGTGTACCTTCTAGCTGCTGGTGGGATGTAAAGTGGTAACAGCACTAACGCAAACTGAATGGAGCTTCTTGAAAAGGTAAAAATTGAGCTACCATATGATGCAGCAGGTCACCCTTTGGGCCTATAACCTAAGACCACCTGAATCGGAAAGACACAGGCAGGCAAATGAGCACTGCAGCAATATTGAAATAGCCAAGACATGGAAGCAGAAAAAAGGTTCATAAACAGATGAATGGACAAAGAAGAAGTAGTATACGTACCAAATAGAATAGTAGCCTGGGGAAAAAAATGAACAACGCCGTTTTCAGGACTACAGTTGAGCCTAGAAATAATCATATAAGGTTAAGTAACTCAAAAGGGTACGACAAATATCCTATGGTAACATTTATACATGTTATCCTAAGATTGCTACCAATGAACATATTTCCACAGAAAAAGACACTCACAGACTTATGAAATAAACTAATGGTTAGCAAAATGAAAGGTGGGAGGATGGGTAAATTAGGACTATGGGGTTAACATACATATACTAATGTATGTTAAGTGTATAACAACATATAACAGATAAACTGTATGAATTATATAATCACCAATACCTTTAAAATATACATTTTGTAATCACATACATGGTAACAGGACCCGAAGATGAACAGACATATGTATGAATCATTGAGCAGATCCTGTAGAGCCAGGCAATCAAAACACTCTAATCAAATTTACGCTGATAAGAAATAGAAATGAAATTTAAAAAACAAACATAAGTAAGGAGACATAAACTTCTGGGGGCTTGTCCCAGCACATTCCACTCTAATTTACAACCTCAGAACACTACCTCCAGGAAGATTCTGTTGCCCTAGTAACAAGAGTTGAGAACGTAATAATGCTGCCGCCTTGTGGCTGTTTCCCACAACAGCAGCTTTAAACCCAGTGCTAATGGTTGCTTAATAGTCACAACGACTGCAGGGGTCTAAATGACACCTGCCCTCAAAAAGTGCCCTTGGGTAGGGAATAGGCAAGAAAATTCAACACATGAGAAATTTTTCAAAAAGTGAATATGAAGAGGGAAGTTGTACTCACACTTTAACAAAAAAAGGAAAAGAAGAAAAAGGATATGCCTAAAGATCAGTATAAGGAATTATTCGCCACATGCGTATCCAACCTCCAAAAAGGTTTCAGCTCACACCAGTCAAATGGCCATCAGCAAAAAGTCTACAAACTATAAATGCTGAAGGAGTTTTGGAGAAATGTATACCTTCTATCTGCTGCTGGGATGTAAAGTGGTAACAGCACTAACGCAAACTGAATGGAGCTGCTTGAAAAGGTAAAAATTGAGCTACCATATGATGCGGCAGGTCACCTTTTGGGCCTATAACCTAAGACCACCTGAATCGGAAAGACACAGGCAGGCAAATGAGCACTGCAGCAATATTGAAATAGCCAAGACATGGAAGCAGAAAAAAGGTTCATAAACAGATGAATGGACAAAGAAGAAGTGGTATACGTACCAAATAGAATAGTAGCCTCGGGAAAAAAATGAACAATGCCGTTTTCAGGACTACAGTTGAGCCTAGAAATAATCATATAAGGTTAAGTAACTCAAAAGGGTACGACAAATATCCTATGATAACATTTATACATGTTATCCTAAGATAGCTACCAATGAACATATTTCCACAGAAAAAGACACTCACAGACTTATGAAATAAACTAATGGTTAGACAAAATGAAAGGTGGGAGTATGGGTAAACTAGGACTATGGGGTTAACATACATATACTAATGTATGTTAAGTGTATAAAAACATATAACAGATAAACTGTATGAATTATATAATCACCAATACCTTTAAAATATACATTTTGTAATCACATACATGGTAACAGAATCCGAAGATGAACAGACATATGTAGGAATCATTGAGCAGTTTCTGTACAGCCAGACAATCAAAACACTCTAATCAAATTTACTCCGATAAGAAATAGAAATTAAATTTAAAAAACAAACCTAAGTAAGGAGACATAAACTTCTGGGGGCTTGTCCCAGCACATTCCACTCTAATTTACAACCTCGGAACACTACCTCCAGGAAGACTCTGTTGCCCTAGTAACAAGAGATGAGAACGTAATAATGCTGCCGCCTTGTGGCTCTTTCCCACAACAGCAGCTTTAAACCCAGTGCTAATGGTTGCTTAATAGTCACAAGGACTGCAGGGCTCTAAATGACACCTGCCCTGAAAAATGCCCTGGGGTAGGGAATAGGCAAGAAAATTCAACACATGAGAACTTTTTCAAGAAGTCAATAAGAGGAGGGAAGTTGTACTCACTCTTTAAAAAAAAGGAAAAGAAAAAAAAGGACATGCCTAAAGCTCAGTATAAGGAATTATTAGACACATGCAAATTCAAATTCAAAAAGGTTTCAGCTCACACCAGTCATTTCCATCAGCAAAATGTCTATAAACTATAAATGCTGAAGGGGTTTTAGAGAACTGTGTACCTTCTAGCTGCTGGTGGGATGTAAAGTGGTAACAGCACTAACGCAAACTGAATGGAGCTTCTTGAAAAGGTAAAAATTGAGCTACCATATGATGCAGCAGGTCACCCTTTGGGCCTATAACCTAAGACCACCTGAATCGGAAAGACACAGGCAGGCAAATGAGCACTGCAGCAATATTGAAATAGCCAAGACATGGAAGCAGAAAAAAGGTTCATAAACAGATGAATGGACAAAGAAGAAGTAGTATACGTACCAAATAGAATAGTAGCCTGGGGAAAAAAATGAACAACGCCGTTTTCAGGACTACAGTTGAGCCTAGAAATAATCATATAAGGTTAAGTAACTCAAAAGGGTACGACAAATATCCTATGGTAACATTTATACATGTTATCCTAAGATTGCTACCAATGAACATATTTCCACAGAAAAAGACACTCACAGACTTATGAAATAAACTAATGGTTAGCAAAATGAAAGGTGGGAGGATGGGTAAATTAGGACTATGGGGTTAACATACATATACTAATGTATGTTAAGTGTATAACAACATATAACAGATAAACTGTATGAATTATATAATCACCAATACCTTTAAAATATACATTTTGTAATCACATACATGGTAACAGGACCCGAAGATGAACAGACATATGTATGAATCATTGAGCAGATCCTGTAGAGCCAGGCAATCAAAACACTCTAATCAAATTTACGCTGATAAGAAATAGAAATGAAATTTAAAAAACAAACATAAGTAAGGAGACATAAACTTCTGGGGGCTTGTCCCAGCACATTCCACTCTAATTTACAACCTCAGAACACTACCTCCAGGAAGATTCTGTTGCCCTAGTAACAAGAGTTGAGAACGTAATAATGCTGCCGCCTTGTGGCTGTTTCCCACAACAGCAGCTTTAAACCCAGTGCTAATGGTTGCTTAATAGTCACAACGACTGCAGGGGTCTAAATGACACCTGCCCTCAAAAAGTGCACTTGGGTAGGGAATAGGCAAGAAAATTCAACACATGAGAAATTTTTCAAAAAGTGAATATGAAGAGGGAAGTTGTACTCACACTTTAACAAAAAAAGGAAAAGAAGAAAAAGGATATGCCTAAAGATCAGTATAAGGAATTATTCGCCACATGCGTATCCAACCTCCAAAAAGGTTTCAGCTCACACCAGTCAAATGGCCATCAGCAAAAAGTCTACAAACTATAAATGCTGAAGGAGTTTTGGAGAAATGTATACCTTCTATCTGCTGCTGGGATGTAAAGTGGTAACAGCACTAACGCAAACTGAATGGAGCTGCTTGAAAAGGTAAAAATTGAGCTACCATATGATGCGGCAGGTCACCTTTTGGGCCTATAACCTAAGACCACCTGAATCGGAAAGACACAGGCAGGCAAATGAGCACTGCAGCAATATTGAAATAGCCAAGACATGGAAGCAGAAAAAAGGTTCATAAACAGATGAATGGACAAAGAAGAAGTGGTATACGTACCAAATAGAATAGTAGCCTCGGGAAAAAAATGAACAATGCCGTTTTCAGGACTACAGTTGAGCCTAGAAATAATCATATAAGGTTAAGTAACTCAAAAGGGTACGACAAATATCCTATGATAACATTTATACATGTTATCCTAAGATAGCTACCAATGAACATATTTCCACAGAAAAAGACACTCACAGACTTATGAAATAAACTAATGGTTAGACAAAATGAAAGGTGGGAGTATGGGTAAACTAGGACTATGGGGTTAACATACATATACTAATGTATGTTAAGTGTATAAAAACATATAACAGATAAACTGTATGAATTATATAATCACCAATACCTTTAAAATATACATTCTGTAATCACATACATGGTAAGAGAATCCGAAGATGAACAGACATATGTAGGAATCATTGAGCAGTTTCTGTACAGCCAGACAATCAAAACACTCTAATCAAATTTACTCCGATAAGAAATAGAAATTAAATTTAAAAAACAAACCTAAGTAAGGAGACATAAACTTCTGGGGGCTTGTCCCAGCACATTCCACTCTAATTTACAACCTCGGAACACTACCTCCAGGAAGATTCTGTTGCCCTAGTAACAAGAGATGAGAACGTAATAATGCTGCCGCCTTGTGGCTCTTTCCCACAACAGCAGCTTTAAACCCAGTGCTAATGGTTGCTTAATAGTCACATGGACTGCAGGGCTCTAAATGACACCTGCCCTGAAAAATGCCCTGGGGTACGGAATAGGCAATAATATTCAACACATGAGAAATTTTTCAAGAAGTCAATAAGAGGAGGGAAGTTGTACTCACTCTTTAAAAAAAAAGGAAAAGAAAAAAAAGGACATGCCTAAAGCTCAGTAGAATGAATTATTAGACACATGCAAATTCAAATTCAAAAAGGTTTCAGCTCACACCAGTCGTTTCCATCAGCAAAATGTGTACAAACTATAAATGCTGAAGGGGTTTTAGAGAACTGTGTACCTTCTAGCTGCTGGTGGGATGTAAAGTGGTAACAGCACTAACACAAACTGAATGGAGCTGCTTGAAAAGATAAAAATTGAGCTACCATATGATGCGGCAGGTCACCTTTTGGGCCTATAACCTAAGACCACCTGAATCGGAAAGACACAGGCAGGCAAATGAGCACTGCAGCAATATTGAAATAGCCAAGACATGGAAGCAGAAAAAAGGTTCATAAACAGATGAATGGACAAAGAAGAAGTGGTATACGTACCAAATAGAATAGTAGCCTCGGGAAAAAAATGAACAATGCCGTTTTCAGGACTACAGTTGAGCCTAGAAATAATCATATAACGTTAAGTAACTCAAAAGGGTACGACAAATATCCTATGAAAACATTTATACATGTTATCCTAAGATTGCTACCAATGAACATATTTCCACAGAAAAAGACACTCACAGACTTATCAAATAAACTAATGGTTAGCCAAAATGAAAGGTGGGAGGATGGGAAAATTAGGACTATGGGGTTAACATACATATACTAATGTATGTTAAGTGTATAAAAACATATAACAGATAAACTGTATGAATTATATAATCACCAATACCTTTAAAATATACATTTTGTAATCACATACATGGTAACAGGACCCGAAGATGAACAGACATATGTATGAATCATTGAGCAGATCCTGTACAGCCAGGCAATCAAAACACTCTAATCAAATTTACTCTGATAAGAAATAGAAATTAAATTTAAAAAACAAACATAAGTAAGGAGACATAAACTTCTGGGGGCTTGTCCCAGCACATTCCACTCTAATTTACAACCTCGGAACACTACCTCCAGGAAGACTCTGTTGCCGTAGTAACAAGAGTTGAGAACGTAATAATGCTGCGGCCTTGTGGCTGTTTCCCACAACAGCAGCTTTAAACCCAGTACTAATAGTTGCTTAATAGTCACAAGGACTGCAGGGCTCTAAATGACACCTGCCCTGAAAAATGCCCTGGGGTAGGGAATAGGCAAGAAAATTCAACACATGAGAAATTTTTCAAGAAGTCAATAAGAGGAGGGAAGTTGTACTCACTCTTTAAAAAAAAGGAAAAGAAAAAAAAGGACATGCCTAAAGCTCAGTATAAGGAATTATTAGACACATGCAAATTCAAATTCAAAAAGGTTTCAGCTCACACCAGTCATTTCCATCAGCAAAATGTCTATAAACTATAAATGCTGAAGGGGTTTTAGAGAACTGTGTACCTTCTAGCTGCTGGTGGCATGTAAAGTGGTAACAGCACTAACGCAAACTGAATGGAGCTTCTTGAAAAGGTAAAAATTGAGCTACCATATGATGCAGCAGGTCACCCTTTGGGCCTATAACCTAAGACCACCTGAATCGGAAAGACACAGGCAGGCAAATGAGCACTGCAGCAATATTGAAATAGCCAAGACATGGAAGCAGAAAAAAGGTTCATAAACAGATGAATGGACAAAGAAGAAGTAGTATACGTACCAAATAGAATAGTAGCCTGGGGAAAAAAATGAACAACGCCGTTTTCAGGACTACAGTTGAGCCTAGAAATAATCATATAAGGTTAAGTAACTCAAAAGGGTACGACAAATATCCTATGATAACATTTATACATGTTATCCTAAGATTGCTACCAATGAACATATTTCCACAGAAAAAGACACTCACAGACTTATCAAATAAACTAATGGTTAGCAAAATGAAAGGTGGGAGGATGGGTAAATTAGGACTATGGGGTTAACATACATATACTAATGTATGTTAAGTGTATAACAACATATAACAGATAAACTGTATGAATTATATAATCACCAATACCTTTAAAATATACATTTTGTAATCACATACATGGTAACAGGACCCGAAGATGAACAGACATATGTATGAATCATTGAGCAGATCCTGTACAGCCAGGCAATCAAAACACTCTAATCAAATTTACGCTGATAAGAAATAGAAATGAAATTTAAAAAACAAACATAAGTAAGGAGACATAAACTTCTGGGGGCTTGTCCCAGCACATTCCACTCTAATTTACAACCTCAGAACACTACCTCCAGGAAGATTCTGTTGCCCTAGTAACAAGAGTTGAGAACGTAATAATGCTGCCGCCTTGTGGCTGTTTCCCACAACAGCAGCTTTAAACCCAGTGCTAATGGTTGCTTAATAGTCACAACGACTGCAGGGGTCTAAATGACACCTGCCCTCAAAAAGTGCCCTTGGGTAGGGAATAGGCAAGAAAATTCAACACATGAGAAATTTTTCAAAAAGTGAATATGAAGAGGGAAGTTGTACTCACACTTTAACAAAAAAAGGAAAAGAAGAAAAAGGATATTCCTAAAGATCAGTATAAGTAATTATTCGCCACATGCGTATCCAACCTCCATAAAGGTTTCAGCTCACAACAGTCAAATGGCCATCAGCAAAAGTCTACAAACTATAAATGCTGAAGGTGTTTTAGAGAAATGTGTACCTTCTATCTGCTGCTGGGATGTAAAGTGGTAACAGCACTAACGCAAACTGAATGGAGCCGCTTGAAAAGGTAGAAATTGAGCTACCATATGATGCGGCAGGGCACCTCTCGGGCTTATAACCTAAGACCACCAGAATCGGAAAGACACAGGCAGTCAAATGTGCACTGCAGCAATACTGAAATAGCCAAGACATGGAAGCAAAAAAGGTCCATAAACAGATGAATGGACAGAGAAGAAGTGGTATATGGACAGAATGGAATAGTAGCCTCGGGAAAAAAATGAACAATGCCGTTTTCAGGACTACAGTAGAGCCTAGAAATAATAATATAAGGTTAAGTAAGTCAAAAGGGTATGACAAATATCCTATGATATCATTTATACATGTTATCCTAAGATTGCTACCAATGAACATATTTCCACAGAAAAAGACACTCACAGACTTATGAAATAAACTAATGGTTAGCCAAAATGAAAGGGGGGAGGATGGGTAAATTAGGACTATGGGATTAACATAAATATACTAATGTATGTTACATGCATATAAACATATAACAGATAAACTATATGAATTATATAATCACCGATACCTTTAAAATATACATTCTGTATTCACATACATGGTAACAGAATCCGAAGATGAACAGACATATGTAGGAATCATTGAGCAGATTCTGTACAGCCAGACAATCAAAAAACTCTAATCAAATTTACTCCAAAAAGAAATAGAATTAAATTTAAAAAACAAACATAAGTAAGGAGACATAAACTTCTGGGGCTCGTCCCAGCACATTCCACTCTAATTTACAACCACGGAACACTACCTCCAGGAAGATTCTCTTGCCCTAGTAACAAGAGATGAGAACGTAATAATGCTGCCGCCTTGTGGCTGTTTCCCACAACAGCAGCATTAAACCCAGTGCTAATGGTTGCTTAATAGTCACAAGGACTGCAAGGCTCTAAATGACACCTGCCCTGAAAAATGCCCTGGGGTAGGGAATAGGCAAGAAAATTCAACACATGAGAAATTTTTCAAGAAGTCAATAAGAGGAGGGAAGTTGTACTCACTCTTTAAAAAAAAGGAAAAGAAAAAAAAGGACATGCCTAAAGCTCAGTATAAGGAATTATTAGACACATGCAAATTCAAATTCAAAAAGGTTTCAGCTCACACCAGTCATTTCCATCAGCAAAATGTCTATAAACTATAAATGCTGAAGGGGTTTTAGAGAACTGTGTACCTTCTAGCTGCTGGTGGGATGTAAAGTGGTAACAGCACTAACGCAAACTGAATGGAGCTTCTTGAAAAGGTAAAAATTGAGCTACCATATGATGCAGCAGGTCACCCTTTGGGCCTATAACCTAAGACCACCTGAATCGGAAAGACACAGGCAGGCAAATGAGCACTGCAGCAATATTGAAATAGCCAAGACATGGAAGCAGAAAAAAGGTTCATAAACAGATGAATGGACAAAGAAGAAGTAGTATACGTACCAAATAGAATAGTAGCCTGGGGAAAAAAATGAACAACGCCGTTTTCAGGACTACAGTTGAGCCTAGAAATAATCATATAAGGTTAAGTAACTCAAAAGGGTACGACAAATATCCTATGATAACATTTATACATGTTATCCTAAGATTGCTACCAATGAACATATTTCCACAGAAAAAGACACTCACAGACTTATGAAATAAACTAATGGTTAGCAAAATGAAAGGTGGGAGGATGGGTAAATTAGGACTATGGGGTTAACATACATATACTAATGTATGTTAAGTGTATAACAACATATAACAGATAAACTGTATGAATTATATAATCACCAATACCTTTAAAATATACATTTTGTAATCACATACATGGTAACAGGACCCGAAGATGAACAGACATATGTATGAATCATTGAGCAGATCCTGTACAGCCAGGCAATCAAAACACTCTAATCAAATTTACGCTGATAAGAAATAGAAATGAAATTTAAAAAACAAACATAAGTAAGGAGACATAAACTTCTGGGGGCTTGTCCCAGCACATTCCACTCTAATTTACAACCTCAGAACACTACCTCCAGGAAGATTCTGTTGCCCTAGTAACAAGAGTTGAGAACGTAATAATGCTGCCGCCTTGTGGCTGTTTCCCACAACAGCAGCTTTAAACCCAGTGCTAATGGTTGCTTAATAGTCACAACGACTGCAGGGGTCTAAATGACACCTGCCCTCAAAAAGTGCCCTTGGGTAGGGAATAGGCAAGAAAATTCAACACATGAGAAATTTTTCAAAAAGTGAATATGAAGAGGGAAGTTGTACTCACACTTTAACAAAAAAAGGAAAAGAAGAAAAAGGATATTCCTAAAGATCAGTATAAGTAATTATTCGCCACATGCGTATCCAACCTCCATAAAGGTTTCAGCTCACAACAGTCAAATGGCCATCAGCAAAAGTCTACAAACTATAAATGCTGAAGGTGTTTTAGAGAAATGTGTACCTTCTATCTGCTGCTGGGATGTAAAGTGGTAACAGCACTAACGCAAACTGAATGGAGCCGCTTGAAAAGGTAGAAATTGAGCTACCATATGATGCGGCAGGGCACCTCTCGGGCTTATAACCTAAGACCACCAGAATCGGAAAGACACAGGCAGTCAAATGTGCACTGCAGCAATACTGAAATAGCCAAGACATGGAAGCAAAAAAAGGTCCATAAACAGATGAATGGACAGAGAAGAAGTGGTATATGGACAGAATGGAATAGTAGCCTCGGGAAAAAAATGAACAATGCCGTTTTCAGGACTACAGTAGAGCCTAGAAATAATAATATAAGGTTAAGTAAGTCAAAAGGGTATGACAAATATCCTATGATATCATTTATACAGGTTATCCTAAGATTGCTACCAATGAACATATTTCCACAGAAAAAGACACTCACAGACTTATGAAATAAACTAATAGTTAGCCAAAATGAAAGGGGGGAGGATGGGTAAATTAGGACTATGGGATTAACATAAATATACTAATGTATGTTACATGCATATAAACATATAACAGATAAACTATATGAATTATATAATCACCAATACCTTTAAAATATACATTCTGTATTCACATACATGGTAACAGAATCCGAAGATGAACAGACATATGTAGGAATCATTGAGCAGATTCTGTACAGCCAGACAATCAAAAAACTCTAATCAAATTTACTCCAAAAAGAAATAGAATTAAATTTAAAAAACAAACATAAGTAAGGAGACATAAACTTCAGGGGGCTCGTCCCAGCACATTCCACTCTAATTTACAACCACGGAACACTACCTCCAGGAAGATTCTGTTGCCCTAGTAACAAGAGATGAGAACGTAATAATGCTGCCGCCTTGTGGCTGTTTCCCACAACAGCAGGATTAAACCCAGTGCTAATGGTTGCTTAATAGTCACAAGGACTGCAAGGCTCTAAATGACACCTGCCCTGAAAAATGCCCTGGGGTAGGGAATAGGCAAGAAAATTCAACACATGAGAAATTTTTCAAGAAGTCAATAAGAGGAGGGAAGTTGTACTCACTCTTTAAAAAAAAGGAAAAGAAAAAAAAGGACATGCCTAAAGCTCAGTATAAGGAATTATTAGACACATGCAAATTCAAATTCAAAAAGGTTTCAGCTCACACCAGTCATTTCCATCAGCAAAATGTCTATAAACTATAAATGCTGAAGGGGTTTTAGAGAACTGTGTACCTTCTTGCTGCTGGTGGGATGTAAAGTGGTAACAGCACTAACGCAAACTGAATGGAGCTGCTTGAAAAGGTAAAAATTGAGCTACCATATGATGCGGCAGGGCACCTCTGGGGCTTATAACCTAAGACTACCAGAATCGGAAAGACACAGGCAGTCAAATGTGCACTGCAGCAATATTGAAATAGCAAAGACATGGAAGCAAAAAAAATGTCCATAAACAGATGAATGGACAGAGAAGAAGTGGTATATGGACAGAATGGAATAGTAGCCTCGTGGAAAAAATGAACAATGCCGTTTTCAGGACTACAGTAGAGCCTAGAAATAATCATATAAGGTTAAGTAAGTCAAAAGGGTATGACAATTATCCTATGATATCATTTATACATGTTATCCTAAGATTGCTACCAATGAACATATTTCCACAGAAAAAGACACTCACAGACTTATGAAATAAACTAATTGTTAGCCAAAATGAAAGGTGGGAGGACGGGTAAATTAGGACTATGGGGTTAACATACATATACTAATGTATGTTAAGTGTATAAAAACATATAACAGATAAACTGTATGAATTATATAATCACCAATACCTTTAAAATATACATTCTGTAATCACATACATGGTAACAGAATCCGAAGATGAACAGACATATGTAGGAATCATTGAGCAGTTTCTGTACAGCCAGACAATCAAAACACTCTAATCAAATTTACTCCGATAAGAAATAGAAATTAAATTTAAAAAACAAACCTAAGTAAGGAGACATAAACTTCTGGGGGCTTGTCCCAGCACATTCCACTCTAATTTACAACCTCGGAACACTACCTCCAGGAAGATTCTGTTGCCCTAGTAACAAGAGATGAGAACGTAATAATGCTGCCGCCTTGTGGCTCTTTCCCACAACAGCAGCTTTAAACCCAGTGCTAATGGTTGCTTAATAGTCACATGGACTGCAGGGCTCTAAATGACACCTGCCCTGAAAAATGCCCTGGGGTAAGGAATAGGCAAGAATATTCAACACATGAGAAATTTTTCAAGAAATCAATAAGAGGAGGGAAGTTGTACTCACTCTTTAAAAAAAAAGGAAAAGAAAAAAAAGGACATGCCTAAAGCTAAGTAGAATGAATTATTAGACACATGCAAATTCAAATGGAAAAAGGTTTCAGCTCACACCAGTCATTTCCATCAGCAAAATGTCTACAAACTATAAATGCTGAAGGGGTTTTAGAGAACTGTGTACCTTCTAGCTGCTGGTGGGATGTAAAGTGGTAACAGCACTAACACAAACTGAATGGAGCTGCTTGAAAAGATAAAAATTGAGCTACCATATGATGCGGCAGGTGACCTTTTGGGCCTATAACCTAAGACCACCTGAATCGGAAAGACACAGGCAGGCAAATGAGCACTGCAGCAATATTGAAATAGCCAAGACATGGAAGCAGAAAAAAGGTTCATAAACAGATGAATGGACAAAGAAGAAGTGGTATACGTACCAAATAGAATAGTAGCCTCGGGAAAAAAATGAACAATGCCGTTTTCAGGACTACAGTTGAGCCTAGAAATAATCATATAAGCTTAAGTAACTCAAAAGGGTACGACAAATATCCTATGATAACATTTATACATGTTATCCTAAGATTGCTACCAATGAACATATTTCCACAGAAAAAGACACTCACAGACTTATGAAATAAACTAATGGTTAGCCAAAATGAAAGGTGGGAGGATGGGTTAACTAGGACTATGGGGTTAACATACATATATTAATGTATGTTAAGTGTATAAAAACATATAACAGATAAACTGTATGAATTATATAATCACCAATACCTTTAAAATATACATTTTGTAATCACATACACGGTAACAGGACCCGAGGATGAACAGACATATGTATGAATCATTGAGCAGATTCTGTACAGCCAGGCAATCAAAACACTAAAATCAAATTTACTCCGATAAGAAATAGAAATTAAATTTAAAAAACAAACATAAGTAAGGAGACATAAACTTCTGGAGGCTTGTCCCAGCACATTCCACTCTAATTTACAACCTCGGAACACTACCTCCAGGAAGACTCTGTTGCCATAGTAACAAGAGTTGAGATCGTAATAATGCTGCCGCCTTGTGGCTGTTTCCCACAACAGCAGCTTTAAACCCAGTGCTAATGGTTGCTTAATAGTCAAAACGACTGCAGGGGTCTAAATGACACCTGCCCTCAAAAAATGCCCTGGGGTAGGGAATACGCAAGAAAATTCAACTCATGAGAAATTTTTCAAAAAGTGAATATGAAGAGTGAAGTTGTACTCACACTTTAACAAAAAAAGGAAAAGAAGAAAAAGGATATGCCTAAAGATCAGTATAAGGAATTATTCGCCACATGCGTATCCAACCTCCAAAAAGGTTTCAGCTCACACCAGTCAAATGGCCATCAGCAAAAAGTCTACAAAGTATAAATGCTGAAGGGGTTTTAGAGAAATGTATACCTTCTATCTGCTGCTGGGATGTAAAGTGGTAACAGCACTAACGCAAACTGAATGGAGCCGCTTGAAAAGGTAGAAATTGAGCTACCATATGATGCGGCAGGGCACCTCTCGGGCTTATAACCTAAGACCACCAGAATCGGAAAGACACAGGCAGTCAAATGTGCACTGCAGCAATACTGAAATAGCCAAGACATGGAAGCAAAAAAGGTCCATAAACAGATGAATGGACAGAGAAGAAGTGGTATATGGACAGAATGGAATAGTAGCCTCGGGAAAAAAATGAACAATGCCGTTTTCAGGACTACAGTAGAGCCTAGAAATAATAATATAAGGTTAAGTAAGTCAAAAGGGTATGACAAATATCCTATGATATCATTTATACATGTTATCCTAAGATTGCTACCAATGAACATATTTCCACAGAAAAAGACACTCACAGACTTATGAAATAAACTAATGGTTAGCCAAAATGAAAGGGGGGAGGATGGGTAAATTAGGACTATGGGATTAACATAAATATACTAATGTATGTTACATGCATATAAACATATAACAGATAAACTATATGAATTATATAATCACCGATACCTTTAAAATATACATTCTGTATTCACATACATGGTAACAGAATCCGAAGATGAACAGACATATGTAGGAATCATTGAGCAGATTCTGTACAGCCAGACAATCAAAAAACTCTAATCAAATTTACTCCAAAAAGAAATAGAATTAAATTTAAAAAACAAACATAAGTAAGGAGACATAAACTTCTGGGGCTCGTCCCAGCACATTCCACTCTAATTTACAACCACGGAACACTACCTCCAGGAAGATTCTCTTGCCCTAGTAACAAGAGATGAGAACGTAATAATGCTGCCGCCTTGTGGCTGTTTCCCACAACAGCAGCATTAAACCCAGTGCTAATGGTTGCTTAATAGTCACAAGGACTGCAAGGCTCTAAATGACACCTGCCCTGAAAAATGCCCTGGGGTAGGGAATAGGCAAGAAAATTCAACACATGAGAAATTTTTCAAGAAGTCAATAAGAGGAGGGAAGTTGTACTCACTCTTTAAAAAAAAGGAAAAGAAAAAAAAGGACATGCCTAAAGCTCAGTATAAGGAATTATTAGACACATGCAAATTCAAATTCAAAAAGGTTTCAGCTCACACCAGTCATTTCCATCAGCAAAATGTCTATAAACTATAAATGCTGAAGGGGTTTTAGAGAACTGTGTACCTTCTAGCTGCTGGTGGGATGTAAAGTGGTAACAGCACTAACGCAAACTGAATGGAGCTTCTTGAAAAGGTAAAAATTGAGCTACCATATGATGCAGCAGGTCACCCTTTGGGCCTATAACCTAAGACCACCTGAATCGGAAAGACACAGGCAGGCAAATGAGCACTGCAGCAATATTGAAATAGCCAAGACATGGAAGCAGAAAAAAGGTTCATAAACAGATGAATGGACAAAGAAGAAGTAGTATACGTACCAAATAGAATAGTAGCCTGGGGAAAAAAATGAACAACGCCGTTTTCAGGACTACAGTTGAGCCTAGAAATAATCATATAAGGTTAAGTAACTCAAAAGGGTACGACAAATATCCTATGATAACATTTATACATGTTATCCTAAGATTGCTACCAATGAACATATTTCCACAGAAAAAGACACTCACAGACTTATGAAATAAACTAATGGTTAGCAAAATGAAAGGTGGGAGGATGGGTAAATTAGGACTATGGGGTTAACATACATATACTAATGTATGTTAAGTGTATAACAACATATAACAGATAAACTGTATGAATTATATAATCACCAATACCTTTAAAATATACATTTTGTAATCACATACATGGTAACAGGACCCGAAGATGAACAGACATATGTATGAATCATTGAGCAGATCCTGTACAGCCAGGCAATCAAAACACTCTAATCAAATTTACGCTGATAAGAAATAGAAATGAAATTTAAAAAACAAACATAAGTAAGGAGACATAAACTTCTGGGGGCTTGTCCCAGCACATTCCACTCTAATTTACAACCTCAGAACACTACCTCCAGGAAGATTCTGTTGCCCTAGTAACAAGAGTTGAGAACGTAATAATGCTGCCGCCTTGTGGCTGTTTCCCACAACAGCAGCTTTAAACCCAGTGCTAATGGTTGCTTAATAGTCACAACGACTGCAGGGGTCTAAATGACACCTGCCCTCAAAAAGTGCCCTTGGGTAGGGAATAGGCAAGAAAATTCAACACATGAGAAATTTTTCAAAAAGTGAATATGAAGAGGGAAGTTGTACTCACACTTTAACAAAAAAAGGAAAAGAAGAAAAAGGATATTCCTAAAGATCAGTATAAGTAATTATTCGCCACATGCGTATCCAACCTCCATAAAGGTTTCAGCTCACAACAGTCAAATGGCCATCAGCAAAAGTCTACAAACTATAAATGCTGAAGGTGTTTTAGAGAAATGTGTACCTTCTATCTGCTGCTGGGATGTAAAGTGGTAACAGCACTAACGCAAACTGAATGGAGCCGCTTGAAAAGGTAGAAATTGAGCTACCATATGATGCGGCAGGGCACCTCTCGGGCTTATAACCTAAGACCACCAGAATCGGAAAGACACAGGCAGTCAAATGTGCACTGCAGCAATACTGAAATAGCCAAGACATGGAAGCAAAAAAAGGTCCATAAACAGATGAATGGACAGAGAAGAAGTGGTATATGGACAGAATGGAATAGTAGCCTCGGGAAAAAAATGAACAATGCCGTTTTCAGGACTACAGTAGAGCCTAGAAATAATAATATAAGGTTAAGTAAGTCAAAAGGGTATGACAAATATCCTATGATATCATTTATACAGGTTATCCTAAGATTGCTACCAATGAACATATTTCCACAGAAAAAGACACTCACAGACTTATGAAATAAACTAATAGTTAGCCAAAATGAAAGGGGGGAGGATGGGTAAATTAGGACTATGGGATTAACATAAATATACTAATGTATGTTACATGCATATAAACATATAACAGATAAACTATATGAATTATATAATCACCAATACCTTTAAAATATACATTCTGTATTCACATACATGGTAACAGAATCCGAAGATGAACAGACATATGTAGGAATCATTGAGCAGATTCTGTACAGCCAGACAATCAAAAAACTCTAATCAAATTTACTCCAAAAAGAAATAGAATTAAATTTAAAAAACAAACATAAGTAAGGAGACATAAACTTCTGGGGGCTCGTCCCAGCACATTCCACTCTAATTTACAACCACGGAACACTACCTCCAGGAAGATTCTGTTGCCCTAGTAACAAGAGATGAGAACGTAATAATGCTGCCGCCTTGTGGCTGTTTCCCACAACAGCAGGATTAAACCCAGTGCTAATGGTTGCTTAATAGTCACAAGGACTGCAAGGCTCTAAATGACACCTGCCCTGAAAAATGCCCTGGGGTAGGGAATAGGCAAGAAAATTCAACACATGAGAAATTTTTCAAGAAGTCAATAAGAGGAGGGAAGTTGTACTCACTCTTTAAAAAAAAGGAAAAGAAAAAAAAGGACATGCCTAAAGCTCAGTATAAGGAATTATTAGACACATGCAAATTCAAATTCAAAAAGGTTTCAGCTCACACCAGTCATTTCCATCAGCAAAATGTCTATAAACTATAAATGCTGAAGGGGTTTTAGAGAACTGTGTACCTTCTTGCTGCTGGTGGGATGTAAAGTGGTAACAGCACTAACGCAAACTGAATGGAGCTGCTTGAAAAGGTAAAAATTGAGCTACCATATGATGCGGCAGGGCACCTCTGGGGCTTATAACCTAAGACTACCAGAATCGGAAAGACACAGGCAGTCAAATGTGCACTGCAGCAATATTGAAATAGCAAAGACATGGAAGCAAAAAAAATGTCCATAAACAGATGAATGGACAGAGAAGAAGTGGTATATGGACAGAATGGAATAGTAGCCTCGTGGAAAAAATGAACAATGCCGTTTTCAGGACTACAGTAGAGCCTAGAAATAATCATATAAGGTTAAGTAAGTCAAAAGGGTATGACAATTATCCTATGATATCATTTATACATGTTATCCTAAGATTGCTACCAATGAACATATTTCCACAGAAAAAGACACTCACAGACTTATGAAATAAACTAATTGTTAGCCAAAATGAAAGGTGGGAGGACGGGTAAATTAGGACTATGGGGTTAACATACATATACTAATGTATGTTAAGTGTATAAAAACATATAACAGATAAACTGTATGAATTATATAATCACCAATACCTTTAAAATATACATTCTGTAATCACATACATGGTAACAGAATCCGAAGATGAACAGACATATGTAGGAATCATTGAGCAGTTTCTGTACAGCCAGACAATCAAAACACTCTAATCAAATTTACTCCGATAAGAAATAGAAATTAAATTTAAAAAACAAACCTAAGTAAGGAGACATAAACTTCTGGGGGCTTGTCCCAGCACATTCCACTCTAATTTACAACCTCGGAACACTACCTCCAGGAAGATTCTGTTGCCCTAGTAACAAGAGATGAGAACGTAATAATGCTGCCGCCTTGTGGCTCTTTCCCACAACAGCAGCTTTAAACCCAGTGCTAATGGTTGCTTAATAGTCACATGGACTGCAGGGCTCTAAATGACACCTGCCCTGAAAAATGCCCTGGGGTAAGGAATAGGCAAGAATATTCAACACATGAGAAATTTTTCAAGAAATCAATAAGAGGAGGGAAGTTGTACTCACTCTTTAAAAAAAAAGGAAAAGAAAAAAAAGGACATGCCTAAAGCTAAGTAGAATGAATTATTAGACACATGCAAATTCAAATGGAAAAAGGTTTCAGCTCACACCAATCGTTTCCATCAGCAAAATGTCTACAAACTATAAATGCTGAAGGGGTTTTAGAGAACTGTGTACCTTCTAGCTGCTGGTGGGATGTAAAGTGGTAACAGCACTAACACAAACTGAATGGAGCTGCTTGAAAAGATAAAAATTGAGCTACCATATGATGCGGCAGGTGACCTTTTGGGCCTATAACCTAAGACCACCTGAATCGGAAAGACACAGGCAGGCAAATGAGCACTGCAGCAATATTGAAATAGCCAAGACATGGAAGCAGAAAAAAGGTTCATAAACAGATGAATGGACAAAGAAGAAGTGGTATACGTACCAAATAGAATAGTAGCCTCGGGAAAAAAATGAACAATGCCGTTTTCAGGACTACAGTTGAGCCTAGAAATAATCATATAAGCTTAAGTAACTCAAAAGGGTACGACAAATATCCTATGATAACATTTATACATGTTATCCTAAGATTGCTACCAATGAACATATTTCCACAGAAAAAGACACTCACAGACTTATGAAATAAACTAATGGTTAGCCAAAATGAAAGGTGGGAGGATGGGTTAACTAGGACTATGGGGTTAACATACATATATTAATGTATGTTAAGTGTATAAAAACATATAACAGATAAACTGTATGAATTATATAATCACCAATACCTTTAAAATATACATTTTGTAATCACATACACGGTAACAGGACCCGAGGATGAACAGACATATGTATGAATCATTGAGCAGATTCTGTACAGCCAGGCAATCAAAACACTAAAATCAAATTTACTCCGATAAGAAATAGAAATTAAATTTAAAAAACAAACATAAGTAAGGAGACATAAACTTCTGGAGGCTTGTCCCAGCACATTCCACTCTAATTTACAACCTCGGAACACTACCTCCAGGAAGACTCTGTTGCCATAGTAACAAGAGTTGAGATCGTAATAATGCTGCCGCCTTGTGGCTGTTTCCCACAACAGCAGCTTTAAACCCAGTGCTAATGGTTGCTTAATAGTCAAAACGACTGCAGGGGTCTAAATGACACCTGCCCTCAAAAAATGCCCTGGGGTAGGGAATACGCAAGAAAATTCAACTCATGAGAAATTTTTCAAAAAGTGAATATGAAGAGTGAAGTTGTACTCACACTTTAACAAAAAAAGGAAAAGAAGAAAAAGGATATGCCTAAAGATCAGTATAAGGAATTATTCGCCACATGCGTATCCAACCTCCAAAAAGGTTTCAGCTCACACCAGTCAAATGGCCATCAGCAAAAAGTCTACAAAGTATAAATGCTGAAGGGGTTTTAGAGAAATGTATACCTTCTATCTGCTGCTGGGATGTAAAGTGGTAACAGCACTAACGCAAACTGAATGGAGCTGCTTGAAAAGGTAAAAATTGAGCTACCATATGATGCGGCAGGGCACCTCTTCGGCTTATAACCTAAGACTACCAGAATCGGAAAGACAGAGGCACTCAAATGTGCACTGCAGCAATATGGAAATAGCAAAGACATGGAAGCAAAAAAAATGTCCATAAACAGATGAATGGACAGAGAAGAAGCGGTATATGGACAGAATGCAATAGTAGCCTCGGGGAAAAAATGAACAATGCCGTTTTAAGGACTAGAGTTGAGCCTAGAAATAATCATATAAGGTTAAGTAAGTCAAAAGGGTATGACAAATATCCTATGATATCATTTATACATGTTATCCTAAGATTGCTACCAATGAACATATTTCCACAGAAAAAGACACTCACAGACTTATGAAATAAACTAATTGTTAGCCAAAATGAAAGGTGGGAGGATGGGTAAATTAGGACTATGGGGTTAACATACATATACTAATGTATGTTAAGTGTATAAAAACATATAACAGATAAACTGTATGAATTATATAATCACCAATACCTTTAAAATATACATTCTGTAATAACATACATGGTAACAGAATCCAAAGATGAACAGACATATGTAGGAATCATTGAGCAGTTTCTGTACAGCCAGACAATCAAAACACTCTAATCAAAGTTACTCCGATAAGAAATAGAAATTTAATTTAAAAAACAAACCTAAGTAAGGAGACATAAACTTCTGGGGGCTTGTCCCAGCACATTCCACTCTAATTTACAACTTCAGAACACTACCTCCAGGAAGATTCTGTTGCCCTAGTAACAAGAGATGAGAACGTAATAATGCTGCCGCCTTGTGGCTCTTTCCCACAACAGCAGCATTAAACCCAGTGGTAATGGTTGCTTAATAGTCACAAGGACTGCAGGGATCTAAATGACACCTGGCCTGAAAAATGCCCTGGGGTAGGGAATAGGCAAGAAAATTCAACACATGAGAAATTTTTCAAGAAGTCAATAAGAGGAGGGAAGTTGTACTCATTCTTTAAAAAAAAAGGAAAAGAAAAAAAAGGACATGCCTAAAGCTCAGTATAAGGAATTATTAGACACATGCAAATTCAATTTCAAAAAGGTTTCAGCTCACACCAGTCATTTCCATCAGCAAAATGTCTACAAACTATAAATGCTGAAGGGGTTTTAGAGAACTGTGTACCTTCTAGCTGCTGGTGGGATGTAAAGTGGTAACAGCACTAACGCAAACTGAATGGAGTTTCTTGAAAAGGTAAAAATTGAGCTACCATATGATGCGGCAGGTCACCTTTTGGGCCTATAACCTAAGACCACCTAAATCGGAAAGACACAGGCAGGCAAATGTGCACTGCAGCAATATTGAAATAGCCAAGACATGGAAGCAGAAAAAGGGTTCATAAACAGATGAATGGACAAAGAAGAAGTGGTATACGTACCAAATAGCATAGTAGCCTCGGGAAAAAAATGAACAATGCCGTTTTCAGGACTACAGTTGAGCCTAGAAATAATCATATAAGGTTAAGTAACTCAAAAGGGTACGACAAATATCCTATGATAACATTTATACATGTTATCCTACGATTGCTACCAATGAACATATTTCCACAGAAAAAGCCACTCACAGACTTATGAAATAAACTAATGGTTAGCCAAAATGAAAGGTGGGAGGATGGGTAAATTAGGACTATGGGGTTAACATACATATACTAATGTATGTTAAGTGTATAAAAACATGTAACAGATAAACTGTATGAATTATATAATCACCAATACCTTTAAAATATACATTTTGTAATCACATACATGGTAAGAGGACCCGAAGATGAACAGACATATGTATGAATCACTGAGCAGATCCTGTACAGCCAGGCAATCAAAACACTCTAATCAAATTTACTCCGATAAGAAATAGAAATTAAATTTAAAAAAACAAACATAAGTAAGGAGACATAAACTTCTGGGGGCTTGTCCCAGCACATTCCACTCTAATTTACAACCTCGGAACACTACCTCCAGGAAGATTCTGTTGCCCTAGTAACAAGAGATGAGAACGTAATAATGCTGCCGCCTTGTGGCTCTTTCCCACAACAGCAGCTTTAAACCCAGTGCTAATGTTTGCTTAATAGTCACAAGGACTGCAGGGCTCTAAATGACACCTGCCCTGAAAAATGCCCTGGGGTAGGGAATAGGCAAGAAAATTCAACACATTAGAAATTTTTCAAGAAGTCAATAAGAGGAGGGAAGTTGTACTCACTCTTTAAAAAAAAAGGAAAAGAAAAAAAAGGATATGCCTAAACCTCAGTATAAGGAATTATTAGACACATGCAAATGCAAATTCAAAAAGGTTTCAGCTCACACCAGTCATTTCCATCAGCAAAATGTCTACAAACTATAAATGCTGAAGGAGTTTTAGAGAACTGTGTACCTTCTAGATCCTGGTTGGATGTAAAGTGGTAACAGCACTAACACAAACTGAATTGAGCTGTTGAAAAGGTAAAAATTGAGCTACCATATGATGCGGCAGGTCACCTTTTGGGCCTATAACCTAAGACCACCTGAATCGGAAAGACACAGGCAGGCAAATGAGCACTGCAGCAATATTGAAATAGCCAAGACATGGAAGCAGAAAAAAGGTTCATAAACAGATGAATGGACAGAGAAGAAGTGGTATATGGACAGAATGCAATAGTAGCCTCGGGGAAAAAATGAACAATGCCGTTTTAAGGACTAGAGTTGAGCCTAGAAATAATCATGTAAGGTTAAGTAAGTCAAAAGGGTATGACAAATATCCTATGATATCATTTATACATGTTATCCTAAGATTGCTACCAATGAACATATTTCCACAGAAAAAGACACTCACAGACTTATGAAATAAACTAATGGTTAGACAAAATGAAAGGTGGGAGGATGGGTAAACTAGGACTATGGGGTTAACATACATATACTAATGTATGTTAAGTGTATAAAAACATATAACAGATAAACTGTATGAATTATATAATCACCAATACCTTTAAAATATACATTCTGTAATCACATACATGGTAACAGAATCCGAAGATGAACAGACATATGTAGGAATCATTGAGCAGTTTCTGTACAGCCAGACAATCAAAACACTCTAATCAAATTTACTCAGATAAGAAATAGAAATTAAATTTAAAAAACAAACCTAAGTAAGGAGACATAAACTTCTGGGGGCTTGTCCCAGCACATTCCACTCTAATTTACAACCTCGGAACACTACCTCCAGGAAGATTCTGTTGCCCTAGTAACAAGAGATGAGAACGTAATAATGCTGCCGCCTTGTGGCTCTTTCCCACAACAGCAGCTTTAAACCCAGTGCTAATGGTTGCTAAATAGTCACATGGACTGCAGGGCTCTAAATGACACCTGCCCTGAAAAATGCCCTGGGGTAGGGAATAGGCAATAATATTCAACACATGAGAAATTTTACAAGAAGTCAATAAGAGGAGGGAAGTTGTACTCACTCTTTAAAAAAAAAGGAAAAGAAAAAAAAGGACATGCCTAAAGCTCAGTAGAATGAATTATTAGACACATGCAAATTCAAATTCAAAAAGGTTTCAGCTCACACCAGTCGTTTCCATCAGCAAAATGTGTACAAACTATAAATGCTGAAGGGGTTTTAGAGAACTGTGTACCTTCTAGCTGCTGGTGGGATGTAAAGTGGTAACAGCACTAACACAAACTGAATGGAGCTGCTTGAAAAGATAAAAATTGAGCTACCATATGATGCGGCAGGTCACCTTTTGGGCCTATAACCTAAGACCACCTGAATCGGAAAGACACAGGCAGGCAAATGAGCACTGCAGCAATATTGAAATAGCCAAGACATGGAAGCAGAAAAAAGGTTCATAAACAGATGAATGGACAAAGAAGAAGTGGTATACGTACCAAATAGAATAGTAGCCTCGGGAAAAAAATGAACAATGCCGTTTTCAGGACTACAGTTGAGCCTAGAAATAATCATATAACGTTAAGTAACTCAAAAGGGTACGACAAATATCCTATGAAAACATTTATACATGTTATCCTAAGATTGCTACCAATGAACATATTTCCACAGAAAAAGACACTCACAGACTTATCAAATAAACTAATGGTTAGCCAAAATGAAAGGTGGGAGGATGGGTAAATTAGGACTATGGGGTTAACATACATATACTAATGTATGTTAAGTGTATAAAAACATATAACAGATAAACTGTATGAATTATATAATCACCAATACCTTTAAAATATACATTTTGTAATCACATACATGGTAACAGGACCCAAAGATGAACAGACATATGTATGAATCATTGAGCAGATTCTGTACAGCCAGGCAATCAAAACACTCTAATCAAATTTACGCTGATAAGAAATAGAAATTAAATTTAAAAAACAAACATAAGTAAGGAGACATAAACTTCTGGGGGCTTGTCCCAGCACATTCCACTCTAATTTACAACCTCGGAACACTACCTCCAGGAAGACTCTGTTGCCGTAGTAACAAGAGTTGAGAACGTAATAATGCTGCGGCCTTGTGGCTGTTTCCCACAACAGCAGCTTTAAACCCAGTACTAATAGTTGCTTAATAGTCACAAGGACTGCAGGGCTCTAAATGACACCTGCCCTGAAAAATGCCCTGGGGTAGGGAATAGGCAAGAAAATTCAACACATGAGAAATTTTTCAAGAAGTCAATAAGAGGAGGGTAGTTGTACTCACTCTTTAAAAAAAAGGACATGCCTAAAGCTCAGTATAAGGAATTATTAGACACATGCAAATTCAAATTCAAAAAGGTTTCAGCTCACACCAGTCATTTCCATCAGCAAAATGTCTATAAACTATAAATGCTGAAGGGGTTTTAGAGAACTGTGTACCTTCTAGCTGCTGGTGGGATGTAAAGTGGTAACAGCACTAACGCAAACTGAATGGAGCTTCTTGAAAAGGTAAAAATTGAGCTACCATATGATGCAGCAGGTCACCCTTTGGGCCTATAACCTAAGACCACCTGAATCGGAAAGACACAGGCAGGCAAATGAGCACTGCAGCAATATTGAAATAGCCAAGACATGGAAGCAGAAAAAAGGTTCATAAACAGATGAATGGACAAAGAAGAAGTAGTATACGTACCAAATAGAATAGTAGCCTGGGGAAAAAAATGAACAACGCCGTTTTCAGGACTACAGTTGAGCCTAGAAATAATCATATAAGGTTAAGTAACTCAAAAGGGTACGACAAATATCCTATGGTAACATTTATACATGTTATCCTAAGATTGCTACCAATGAACATATTTCCACAGAAAAAGACACTCACAGACTTATCAAATAAACTAATGGTTAGCAAAATGAAAGGTGGGAGGATGGGTAAATTAGGACTATGGGGTTAACATACATATACTAATGTATGTTAAGTGTATAACAACATATAACAGATAAACTGTATGAATTATATAATCACCAATACCTTTAAAATATACATTTTGTAATCACATACATGGTAACAGGACCCGAAGATGAACAGACATATGTATGAATCATTGAGCAGATCCTGTAGAGCCAGGCAATCAAAACACTCTAATCAAATTTACGCTGATAAGAAATAGAAATGAAATTTAAAAAACAAACATAAGTAAGGAGACATAAACTTCTGGGGGCTTGTCCCAGCACATTCCACTCTAATTTACAACCTCAGAACACTACCTCCAGGAAGATTCTGTTGCCCTAGTAACAAGAGTTGAGAACGTAATAATGCTGCCGCCTTGTGGCTGTTTCCCACAACAGCAGCTTTAAACCCAGTGCTAATGGTTGCTTAATAGTCACAACGACTGCAGGGGTCTAAATGACACCTGCCCTCAAAAAGTGCCCTTGGGTAGGGAATAGGCAAGAAAATTCAACACATGAGAAATTTTTCAAAAAGTGAATATGAAGAGGGAAGTTGTACTCACACTTTAACAAAAAAAGGAAAAGAAGAAAAAGGATATGCCTAAAGATCAGTATAAGGAATTATTCGCCACATGCGTATCCAACCTCCATAAAGGTTTCAGCTCACAACAGTCAAATGGCCATCAGCAAAAGTCTACAAACTATAAATGCTGAAGGTGTTTTAGAGAAATGTGTACCTTCTATCTGCTGCTGGGATGTAAAGTGGTAACAGCACTAACGCAAACTGAATGGAGCCGCTTGAAAAGGTAGAAATTGAGCTACCATATGATGCGGCAGGGCACCTCTCGGGCTTATAACCTAAGACCACCAGAATCGGAAAGACACAGGCAGTCAAATGTGCACTGCAGCAATACTGAAATAGCCAAGACATGGAAGCAAAAAAAGGTCCATAAACAGATGAATGGACAGAGAAGAAGTGGTATATGGACAGAATGGAATAATAGCCTCGGGAAAAAAATGAACAATGCCGTTTTCAGGACTACAGTAGAGCCTAGAAATAATAATATAAGGTTAAGTAAGTCAAAAGGGTATGACAAATATCCTATGATATCATTTATACATGTTATCCTAAGATTGCTACCAATGAACATATTTCCACAGAAAAAGACACTCACAGACTTATGAAATAAACTAATGGTTAGCCAAAATGAAAGGGGGGAGGATGGGTAAATTAGGACTATGGGATTAACATAAATATACTAATGTATGTTACATGCATATAAACATATAACAGATAAACTATATGAATTATATAATCACCAATACCTTTAAAATATACATTCTGTAATAACATACATGGTAACAGAATCCAAAGATGAACAGACATATGTAGGAATCATTGAGCAGTTTCTGTACAGCCAGACAATCAAAACACTCTAATCAAAGTTACTCCGATAAGAAATAGAAATTTAATTTAAAAAACAAACCTAAGTAAGGAGACATAAACTTCTGGGGGCTTGTCCCAGCACATTCCACTCTAATTTACAACTTCGGAACACTACCTCCAGGAAGATTCTGTTGCCCTAGTAACAAGAGATGAGAACGTAATAATGCTGCCGCCTTGTGGCTCTTTCCCACAACAGCAGCATTAAACCCAGTGGTAATGGTTGCTTAATAGTCACAAGGACTGCAGGGATCTAAATGACACCTGGCCTGAAAAATGCCCTAGGGTAGGGAATAGGCAAGAAAATTCAACACATGAGAAATTTTTCAAGAAGTCAATAAGAGGAGGGAAGTTGTACTCATTCTTTAAAAAAAAAGGAAAAGAAAAAAAAGGACATGCCTAAAGCTCAGTATAAGGAATTATTAGACACATGCAAATTCAATTTCAAAAAGGTTTCAGCTCACACCAGTCATTTCCATCGGCAAAATGTCTACAAACTATAAATGCTGAAGGGGTTTTAGAGAACTGTGTACCTTCTAGCTGCTGGTGGGATGTAAAGTGGTAACAGCACTAACGCAAACTGAATGGAGTTTCTTGAAAAGGTAAAAATTGAGCTACCATATGATGCGGCAGGTCACCTTTTGGGCCTATAACCTAAGACCACCTAAATCGGAAAGACACAGGCAGGCAAATGTGCACTGCAGCAATATTGAAATAGCCAAGACATGGAAGCAGAAAAAGGGTTCATAAACAGATGAATGGACAAAGAAGAAGTGGTATACGTACCAAATAGCATAGTAGCCTCGGGAAAAAAATGAACAATGCCGTTTTCAGGACTACAGTTGAGCCTAGAAATAATCATATAAGGTTAAGTAACTCAAAAGGGTACGACAAATATCCTATGATAACATTTATACATGTTATCCTACGATTGCTACCAATGAACATATTTCCACAGAAAAAGCCACTCACAGACTTATGAAATAAACTAATGGTTAGCCAAAATGAAAGGTGGGAGGATGGGTAAATTAGGACTATGGGGTTAACATAAATATACTAATGTATGTTACATGCATATAAACATATAACAGATAAACTGTATGAATTATATAATCACCAATACCTTTAAAATATACATTTTGTAATCACATATATGGTAAGAGGACCCGAAGATGAACAGACATATGTATGAATCACTGAGCAGATCCTGTACAGCCAGGCAATCAAAACACTCTAATCAAATTTACTCCAATAAGAAATAGAAATTAAATTTAAAAAAACAAACATAAGTAAGGAGACATAAACTTCTGGGGGCTTGTCCCAGCACATTCCACTCTAATTTACAACCTCGGAACACTACCTCCAGGAAGATTCTGTTGCCCTAGTAACAAGAGATGAGAACGTAATAATGCTGCCGCCTTGTGGCTCTTTCCCACAACAGCAGCTTTAAACCCAGTGCTAATGTTTGCTTAATAGTCACAAGGACTGCAGGGCTCTAAATGACACCTGCCCTGAAAAATGCCCTGGGGTAGGGAATAGGCAAGAAAATTCAACACATTAGAAATTTTTCAAGAAGTCAATAAGAGGAGGGAAGTTGTACTCACTCTTTAAAAAAAAAGGAAAAGAAAAAAAAGGATATGCCTAAACCTCAGTATAAGGAATTATTAGACACATGCAAATGCAAATTCAAAAAGGTTTCAGCTCACACCAGTCATTTCCATCAGCAAAATGTCTACAAACTATAAATGCTGAAGGAGTTTTAGAGAACTGTGTACCTTCTAGATCCTGGTTGGATGTAAAGTGGTAACAGCACTAACGCAAACTGAATTGAGCTGTTGAAAAGGTAAAAATTGAGCTACCATATGATGCGGCAGGTCACCTTTTGGGCCTATAACCTAAGACCACCTGAATCGGAAAGACACAGGCAGGCAAATGAGCACTGCAGCAATATTGAAATAGCCAAGACATGGAAGCAGAAAAAAGGTTCATAAACAGATGAATGGACAGAGAAGAAGTGGTATATGGACAGAATGCAATAGTAGCCTCGGGGAAAAAATGAACAATGCCGTTTTAAGGACTAGAGTTGAGCCTAGAAATAATCATATAAGGTTAAGTAAGTCAAAAGGGTATGACAAATATCCTATGATATCATTTATACATGTTATCCTAAGATTGCTACCAATGAACATATTTCCACAGAAAAAGACACTCACAGACTTATGAAATAAACTAATTGTTAGCCAAAATGAAAGGTGGAAGGATGGGTAAATTAGGACTATGCGGTTAACATACATATACTAATGTATGTTAAGTGTATAAAAACATATAACAGATAAACTGTATGAATTATATAATCACCAATACCTTTAAAATATACATTCTGTAATCACATACATGGTAACAGAATCCGAAGATGAACAGACATATGTAGGAATCATTGAGCAGTTTCTGTACAGCCAGACAATCAAAACACTCTAATCAAATTTACTCCGATAAGAAATAGAAATTTAATTTAAAAAACAAACCTAAGTAAGGAGACATAAACTTCTGGGGGCTTGTCCCAGCACATTCCACTCTAATTTACAACCTCGGAACACTACCTCCAGGAAGATTCTGTTGCCCTAGTAACAAGAGATGAGAACGTAATAATGCTGCCGCCTTGTGGCTCTTTCCCACAACAGCAGCTTTAAACCCAGTGCTAATGGTTGCTTAATAGTCACATGGACTGCAGGGCTCTAAATGACACCTGCCCTGAAAAATGCCCTGGGGTAGGGAATAGGCAAGAATATTCAACACATGAGAAATTTTTTAAGAAGTCAATAAGAGGAGGGAAGTTGTACTCACTCTTTAAAAAAAAAGGAAAAGAAAAAAAAGGACATGCCTAAAGCTCAGTAGAATGAATTATTAGACACATGCAAATTCAAATTCAAAAAGGTTTCAGCTCACACCAGTCGTTTCCATCAGCAAAATGTCTATAAACTATAAATGCTGAAGGGGTTTTAGAGAACTGTGTACCTTCTAGCTGCTGGTGGGATGTAAAGTGGTAACAGCACTAACACAAACTGAATGGAGCTTCTTGAAAAGATAAAAATTGAGCTACCATATGATGCAGCAGGTCACCCTTTGGGCCTATAACCTAAGACCACCTGAATCGGAAAGACACAGGCAGGCAAATGAGCACTGCAGCAATATTGAAATAGCCAAGACATGGAAGCAGAAAAAAGGTTCATAAACAGATGAATGGACAAAGAAGAAGTAGTATACGTACCAAATAGAATAGTAGCCTGGGGAAAAAAATGAACAACGCCGTTTTCAGGACTACAGTTGAGCCTAGAAATAATCATATAAGGTTAACTAACTCAAAAGGGTACGACAAATATCCTATGATAATATTTATACATGTTATCCTAAGATTGCTACCAATGAACATATTTCCACAGAAAAAGACACTCACAGACTTATGAAATAAACTAATGGTTAGCAAAATGAAAGGTGGGAGGATGGGTAAATTAGGACTATGGGGTTAACATACATATACTAATGTATGTTAAGTGTATAACAACATATAACAGATAAACTGTATGAATTATATAATCACCAATACCTTTAAAATATACATTTTGTAATCACATACATGGTAACAGGACCCGAAGATGAACAGACATATGTATGAATCATTGAGCAGATCCTGTACAGCCAGGCAATCAAAACACTCTAATCAAATTTACGCTGATAAGAAATAGAAATGAAATTTAAAAAACAAACATAAGTAAGGAGACATAAACTTCTGGGGGCTTGTCCCAGCACATTCCACTCTAATTTACAACCTCAGAACACTACCTCCAGGAAGATTCTGTTGCCCTAGTAACAAGAGTTGAGAACGTAATAATGCTGCCGCCTTGTGGCTGTTTCCCACAACAGCAGCTTTAAACCCAGTGCTAATGGTTGCTTAATAGTCACAACGACTGCAGGGGTCTAAATGACACCTGCCCTCAAAAAGTGCCCTTGGGTAGGGAATAGGCAAGAAAATTCAACACATGAGAAATTTTTCAAAAAGTGAATATGAAGAGGGAAGTTGTACTCACACTTTAACAAAAAAAGGAAAAGAAGAAAAAGGATATGCCTAAAGATCAGTATAAGGAATTATTCGCCACATGCGTATCCAACCTCCATAAAGGTTTCAGCTCACAACAGTCAAATGGCCATCAGCAAAAAGTCTACAAACTATAAATGCTGAAGGGGTTTTAGAGAAATGTGTACCTTCTAGCTGCTGCTGGGATGTAAAGTGGTAACAGCACTAACGCAAACTGAATGGAGCCGCTTGAAAAGGTAGAAATTGAGCTACCATATGATGCGGCAGGGCACCTCTCGGGCTTATAACCTAAGACCACCAGAATCGGAAAGACACAGGCAGTCAAATGTGCACTGCAGCAATACTGAAATAGCCAAGACATGGAAGCAAAAAAAGGTCCATAAACAGATGAATGGACAGAGAAGAAGTGGTATATGGACAGAATGGAATAGTAGCCTCGGGGAAAAAATGAACAATGCCGTTTTCAGGACTACAGTAGAGCCTAGAAATAATAATATAAGGTTAAGTAAGTCAAAAGGGTATGACAAATATCCTATGATATCATTTATACATGTTATCCTAAGATTGCTACCAATGAACATATTTCCACAGAAAAAGACACTCACAGACTTATGAAATAAACTAATGGTTAGCGAAAATGAAAGGGGGGAGGATGGGTAAATTAGGACTATGGGATTAACATAAATATACTAATGTATGTTACATGCATATAAACATATAACAGATAAACTATATGAATTATATAATCACCAATACCTTTAAAATATACATTCTGTATTCACATACATGGTAACAGAATCCGAAGATGAACAGACATATGTAGGAATCATTGAGCAGATTCTGTACAGCCAGACAATCAAAAGACTCTAATCAAATTTACTCCAAAAAGAAATAGAATTAAATTTAAAAAACAAACATAAGTAAGGAGACATAAACTTCTGGGGGCTTGTCCCAGCACATTCCACTCTAATTTACAACCTCGGAACACTACCTCCAGGAAGATTCTGTTGCCCTAGTAACAAGAGATGAGAACGTAATAATGCTGCCGCCTTGTGGCTCTTTCCCACAACAGCAGCTTTAAACCCAGTGCTAATGTTTGCTTAATAGTCACAAGGACTGCAGGGCTCTAAATGACACCTGCCCTGAAAAATGCCCTGGGGTAGGGAATAGGCAAGAAAATTCAACACATTAGAAATTTTTCAAGAAGTCAATAAGAGGAGGGAAGTTGTACTCACTCTTTAAAAAAAAAGGAAAAGAAAAAAAAAGGACATGCCTAAACCTCAGTATAAGGAATTATTAGACACATGCAAATGCAAATTCAAAAAGGTTTCAGCCCACACCAGTCATTTCCATCAGCAAAATGTCTACAAACTATAAATGCTGAAGGAGTTTTAGAGAACTGTGTACCTTCTAGATCCTGGTTGGATGTAAAGTGGTAACAGCACTAACGCAAACTGAATTGAGCTGTTGAAAAGGTAAAAATTGATCTAACATATGATGCGGCAGGTCACTTTTTGGGCCTATAACCTAAGACCACCTGAATCGGAAAGACACAGGCAGGCAAATGAGCACTGCAGCAATATTGAAATAGCCAAGACATGGAAGCAGAAAAAAGGTTCATAAACAGATGAATGGACAGAGAAGAAGTGGTATATGGACAGAATGCAATAGTAGCCTCGGGGAAAAAATGAACAATGCCGTTTTAAGGACTAGAGTTGAGCCTAGAAATAATCATATAAGGTTAAGTAAGTCAAAAGGGTATGACAAATATCCTATGATATCATTTATACATGTTATCCTAAGATTGCTACCAATGAACATATTTCCACAGAAAAAGACACTCACAGACTTATGAAATAAACTAATGGTTAGACAAAATGAAAGGTGGGAGGATGGGTAAACTAGGACTATGGGGTTAACATACATATACTAATGTATGTTAAGTGTATAAAAACATATAACAGATAAACTGTATGAATTATATAATCACCAATACCTTTAAAATATACATTCTGTAATCACATACATGGTAACAGAATCCGAAGATGAACAGACATATGTAGGAATCATTGAGCAGTTTCTGTACAGCCAGACAATCAAAACACTCTAATCAAATTTACTCAGATAAGAAATAGAAATTAAATTTAAAAAACAAACCTAAGTAAGGAGACATAAACTTCTGGGGGCTTGTCCCAGCACATTCCACTCTAATTTACAACCTCGGAACACTACCTCCAGGAAGATTCTGTTGCCCTAGTAACAAGAGATGAGAACGTAATAATGCTGCCGCCTTGTGGCTCTTTCCCACAACAGCAGCTTTAAACCCAGTGCTAATGGTTGCTTAATAGTCACATGGACTGCAGGGCTCTAAATGACACCTGCCCTGAAAAATGCCCTGGGGTAGGGAATAGGCAAGAATATTCAACACATGAGAAATTTTTTAAGAAGTCAATAAGAGGAGGGAAGTTGTACTCACTCTTTAAAAAAAAAGGAAAAGAAAAAAAAGGACATGCCTAAAGCTCAGTAGAATGAATTATTAGACACATGCAAATTCAAATTCAAAAAGGTTTCAGCTCACACCAGTCGTTTCCATCAGCAAAATGTCTACAAACTATAAATGCTGAAGGGGTTTTAGAGAACTGTGTACCTTCTAGCTGCTGCTGAGATGTAAAGTGGTAACAGCACTAACACAAACTGAATGGACCTGCTTGAAAAGATAAAAATTGAACTACCATATGATGCGGCAGGTCACCTTTTGGGCCTATAACCTAAGACTACCTGAATCGGAAAGACACAGGCAGGCAAATGAGCACTGCAGCAATATTGAAATAGCCAAGACATGGAAGCAGAAAAAAGGTTCATAAACAGATGAATGGACAAAGAAGAAGTGGTATACGTACCAAATAGAATAGTAGCCTCGGGAAAAAAATGAACAATGCCGTTTTCAGGACTACAGTTGAGCCTAGAAATAATCATATAACGTTAAGTAACTCAAAAGGGTACGACAAATATCCTATGAAAACATTTATACATGTTATCCTAAGATTGCTACCAATGAACATATTTCCACAGAAAAAGACACTCACAGACTTATCAAATAAACTAATGGTTAGCCAAAATGAAAGGTGGGAGGATGGGTAAATTAGGACTATGGGGTTAACATACATATACTAATGTATGTTAAGTGTATAAAAACATATAACAGATAAACTGTATGAATTATATAATCACCAATACCTTTAAAATATACATTTTGTAATCACATACATGGTAACAGGACCCGAAGATGAACAGACATATGTATGAATCATTGAGCAGATTCTGTACAGCCAGGCAATCAAAACACTCTAATCAAATTTACTCTGATAAGAAATAGAAATTAAATTTAAAAAACAAACATAAGTAAGGAGACATAAACTTCTGGGGGCTTGTCCCAGCACATTCCACTCTAATTTACAACCTCGGAACACTACCTCCAGGAAGACTCTGTTGCCGTAGTAACAAGAGTTGAGAACGTAATAATGCTGCGGCCTTGTGGCTGTTTCCCACAACAGCAGCTTTAAACCCAGTACTAATAGTTGCTTAATAGTCACAAGGACTGCAGGGCTCTAAATGACACCTGCCCTGAAAAATGCCCTGGGGTAGGGAATAGGCAAGAAAATTCAACACATGAGAAATTTTTCAAGAAGTCAATAAGAGGAGGGAAGTTGTACTCACTCTTTAAAAAAAAAGGAAAAGAAAAAAAAGGACATGCCTAAAGCTCAGTATAAGGAATTATTAGACACATGCAAATTCAAATTCAAAAAGGTTTCAGCTCACACCAGTCATTTCCATCAGCAAAATGTCTATAAACTATAAATGCTGAAGGGGTTTTAGAGAACTGTGTACCTTCTAGCTGCTGGTGGGATGTAAAGTGGTAACAGCACTAACGCAAACTGAATGGAGCTTCTTGAAAGGATAAAAATTGAGCTACCATATGATGCAGCAGGTCACCCTTTGGGCCTATAACCTAAGACCACCTGAATCGGAAAGACACAGGCAGGCAAATGAGCACTGCAGCAATATTGAAATAGCCAAGACATGGAAGCAGAAAAAAGGTTCATAAACAGATGAATGGACAAAGAAGAAGTAGTATACGTACCAAATAGAATAGTAGCCTGGGGAAAAAAATGAACAACGCCGTTTTCAGGACTACAGTTGAGCCTAGAAATAATCATATAAGGTTAACTAACTCAAAAGGGTACGACAAATATCCTATGATAATATTTATACATGTTATCCTAAGATTGCTACCAATGAACATATTTCCACAGAAAAAGACACTCACAGACTTATGAAATAAACTAATGGTTAGCAAAATGAAAGGTGGGAGGATGGGTAAATTAGGACTATGGGGTTAACATACATATACTAATGTATGTTAAGTGTATAACAACATATAACAGATAAACTGTATGAATTATATAATCACCAATACCTTTAAAATATACATTTTGTAATCACATACATGGTAACAGGACCCGAAGATGAACAGACATATGTATGAATCATTGAGCAGATCCTGTACAGCCAGGCAATCAAAACACTCTAATCAAATTTACGCTGATAAGAAATAGAAATGAAATTTAAAAAACAAACATAAGTAAGGAGACATAAACTTCTGGGGGCTTGTCCCAGCACATTCCACTCTAATTTACAACCTCAGAACACTACCTCCAGGAAGATTCTGTTGCCCTAGTAACAAGAGTTGAGAACGTAATAATGCTGCCGCCTTGTGGCTGTTTCCCACAACAGCAGCTTTAAACCCAGTGCTAATGGTTGCTTAATAGTCACAACGACTGCAGGGGTCTAAATGACACCTGCCCTCAAAAAGTGCCCTTGGGTAGGGAATAGGCAAGAAAATTCAACACATGAGAAATTTTTCAAAAAGTGAATATGAAGAGGGAAGTTGTACTCACACTTTAACAAAAAAAGGAAAAGAAGAAAAAGGATATGCCTAAAGATCAGTATAAGGAATTATTCGCCACATGCGTATCCAACCTCCAAAAAGGTTTCAGCTCACACCAGTCAAATGGCCATCAGCAAAAAGTCTACAAACTATAAATGCTGAAGGAGTTTTGGAGAAATGTATACCTTCTATCTGCTGCTGGGATGTAAAGTGGTAACAGCACTAACGCAAACTGAATGGAGCTGCTTGAAAAGGTAAAAATTGAGCTACCATATGATGCGGCAGGTCACCTTTTGGGCCTATAACCTAAGACCACCTGAATCGGAAAGACACAGGCAGGCAAATGAGCACTGCAGCAATATTGAAATAGCCAAGACATGGAAGCAGAAAAAAGGTTCATAAACAGATGAATGGACAAAGAAGAAGTGGTATACGTACCAAATAGAATAGTAGCCTCGGGAAAAAAATGAACAATGCCGTTTTCAGGACTACAGTTGAGCCTAGAAATAATCATATAAGGTTAAGTAACTCAAAAGGGTACGACAAATATCCTATGATAACATTTATACATGTTATCCTAAGATAGCTACCAATGAACATATTTCCACAGAAAAAGACACTCACAGACTTATGAAATAAACTAATGGTTAGACAAAATGAAAGGTGGGAGTATGGGTAAACTAGGACTATGGGGTTAACATACATATACTAATGTATGTTAAGTGTATAAAAACATATAACAGATAAACTGTATGAATTATATAATCACCAATACCTTTAAAATATACATTTTGTAATCACATACATGGTAACAGAATCCGAAGATGAACAGACATATGTAGGAATCATTGAGCAGTTTCTGTACAGCCAGACAATCAAAACACTCTAATCAAATTTACTCCGATAAGAAATAGAAATTAAATTTAAAAAACAAACCTAAGTAAGGAGACATAAACTTCTGGGGGCTTGTCCCAGCACATTCCACTCTAATTTACAACCTCGGAACACTACCTCCAGGAAGACTCTGTTGCCCTAGTAACAAGAGATGAGAACGTAATAATGCTGCCGCCTTGTGGCTCTTTCCCACAACAGCAGCTTTAAACCCAGTGCTAATGGTTGCTTAATAGTCACAAGGACTGCAGGGCTCTAAATGACACCTGCCCTGAAAAATGCCCTGGGGTAGGGAATAGGCAAGAAAATTCAACACATGAGAACTTTTTCAAGAAGTCAATAAGAGGAGGGAAGTTGTACTCACTCTTTAAAAAAAAGGAAAAGAAAAAAAAGGACATGCCTAAAGCTCAGTATAAGGAATTATTAGACACATGCAAATTCAAATTCAAAAAGGTTTCAGCTCACACCAGTCATTTCCATCAGCAAAATGTCTATAAACTATAAATGCTGAAGGGGTTTTAGAGAACTGTGTACCTTCTAGCTGCTGGTGGGATGTAAAGTGGTAACAGCACTAACGCAAACTGAATGGAGCTTCTTGAAAAGGTAAAAATTGAGCTACCATATGATGCAGCAGGTCACCCTTTGGGCCTATAACCTAAGACCACCTGAATCGGAAAGACACAGGCAGGCAAATGAGCACTGCAGCAATATTGAAATAGCCAAGACATGGAAGCAGAAAAAAGGTTCATAAACAGATGAATGGACAAAGAAGAAGTAGTATACGTACCAAATAGAATAGTAGCCTGGGGAAAAAAATGAACAACGCCGTTTTCAGGACTACAGTTGAGCCTAGAAATAATCATATAAGGTTAAGTAACTCAAAAGGGTACGACAAATATCCTATGGTAACATTTATACATGTTATCCTAAGATTGCTACCAATGAACATATTTCCACAGAAAAAGACACTCACAGACTTATCAAATAAACTAATGGTTAGCAAAATGAAAGGTGGGAGGATGGGTAAATTAGGACTATGGGGTTAACATACATATACTAATGTATGTTAAGTGTATAACAACATATAACAGATAAACTGTATGAATTATATAATCACCAATACCTTTAAAATATACATTTTGTAATCACATACATGGTAACAGGACCCGAAGATGAACAGACATATGTATGAATCATTGAGCAGATCCTGTAGAGCCAGGCAATCAAAACACTCTAATCAAATTTACGCTGATAAGAAATAGAAATGAAATTTAAAAAACAAACATAAGTAAGGAGACATAAACTTCTGGGGGCTTGTCCCAGCACATTCCACTCTAATTTACAACCTCAGAACACTACCTCCAGGAAGATTCTGTTGCCCTAGTAACAAGAGTTGAGAACGTAATAATGCTGCCGCCTTGTGGCTGTTTCCCACAACAGCAGCTTTAAACCCAGTGCTAATGGTTGCTTAATAGTCACAACGACTGCAGGGGTCTAAATGACACCTGCCCTCAAAAAGTGCACTTGGGTAGGGAATAGGCAAGAAAATTCAACACATGAGAAATTTTTCAAAAAGTGAATATGAAGAGGGAAGTTGTACTCACACTTTAACAAAAAAAGGAAAAGAAGAAAAAGGATATGCCTAAAGATCAGTATAAGGAATTATTCGCCACATGCGTATCCAACCTCCAAAAAGGTTTCAGCTCACACCAGTCAAATGGCCATCAGCAAAAAGTCTACAAACTATAAATGCTGAAGGAGTTTTGGAGAAATGTATACCTTCTATCTGCTGCTGGGATGTAAAGTGGTAACAGCACTAACGCAAACTGAATGGAGCTGCTTGAAAAGGTAAAAATTGAGCTACCATATGATGCGGCAGGTCACCTTTTGGGCCTATAACCTAAGACCACCTGAATCGGAAAGACACAGGCAGGCAAATGAGCACTGCAGCAATATTGAAATAGCCAAGACATGGAAGCAGAAAAAAGGTTCATAAACAGATGAATGGACAAAGAAGAAGTGGTATACGTACCAAATAGAATAGTAGCCTCGGGAAAAAAATGAACAATGCCGTTTTCAGGACTACAGTTGAGCCTAGAAATAATCATATAAGGTTAAGTAACTCAAAAGGGTACGACAAATATCCTATGATAACATTTATACATGTTATCCTAAGATAGCTACCAATGAACATATTTCCACAGAAAAAGACACTCACAGACTTATGAAATAAACTAATGGTTAGACAAAATGAAAGGTGGGAGTATGGGTAAACTAGGACTATGGGGTTAACATACATATACTAATGTATGTTAAGTGTATAAAAACATATAACAGATAAACTGTATGAATTATATAATCACCAATACCTTTAAAATATACATTCTGTAATCACATACATGGTAAGAGAATCCGAAGATGAACAGACATATGTAGGAATCATTGAGCAGTTTCTGTACAGCCAGACAATCAAAACACTCTAATCAAATTTACTCCGATAAGAAATAGAAATTAAATTTAAAAAACAAACCTAAGTAAGGAGACATAAACTTCTGGGGGCTTGTCCCAGCACATTCCACTCTAATTTACAACCTCGGAACACTACCTCCAGGAAGATTCTGTTGCCCTAGTAACAAGAGATGAGAACGTAATAATGCTGCCGCCTTGTGGCTCTTTCCCACAACAGCAGCTTTAAACCCAGTGCTAATGGTTGCTTAATAGTCACATGGACTGCAGGGCTCTAAATGACACCTGCCCTGAAAAATGCCCTGGGGTACGGAATAGGCAATAATATTCAACACATGAGAAATTTTTCAAGAAGTCAATAAGAGGAGGGAAGTTGTACTCACTCTTTAAAAAAAAAGGAAAAGAAAAAAAAGGACATGCCTAAAGCTCAGTAGAATGAATTATTAGACACATGCAAATTCAAATTCAAAAAGGTTTCAGCTCACACCAGTCGTTTCCATCAGCAAAATGTGTACAAACTATAAATGCTGAAGGGGTTTTAGAGAACTGTGTACCTTCTAGCTGCTGGTGGGATGTAAAGTGGTAACAGCACTAACACAAACTGAATGGAGCTGCTTGAAAAGATAAAAATTGAGCTACCATATGATGCGGCAGGTCACCTTTTGGGCCTATAACCTAAGACCACCTGAATCGGAAAGACACAGGCAGGCAAATGAGCACTGCAGCAATATTGAAATAGCCAAGACATGGAAGCAGAAAAAAGGTTCATAAACAGATGAATGGACAAAGAAGAAGTGGTATACGTACCAAATAGAATAGTAGCCTCGGGAAAAAAATGAACAATGCCGTTTTCAGGACTACAGTTGAGCCTAGAAATAATCATATAAGGTTAAGTAACTCAAAAGGGTACGACAAATATCCTATGAAAACATTTATACATGTTATCCTAAGATTGCTACCAATGAACATATTTCCACAGAAAAAGACACTCACAGACTTATCAAATAAACTAATGGTTAGCCAAAATGAAAGGTGGGAGGATGGGAAAATTAGGACTATGGGGTTAACATACATATACTAATGTATGTTAAGTGTATAAAAACATATAACAGATAAACTGTATGAATTATATAATCACCAATACCTTTAAAATATACATTTTGTAATCACATACATGGTAACAGGACCCGAAGATGAACAGACATATGTATGAATCATTGAGCAGATCCTGTACAGCCAGGCAATCAAAACACTCTAATCAAATTTACTCTGATAAGAAATAGAAATTAAATTTAAAAAACAAACATAAGTAAGGAGACATAAACTTCTGGGGGCTTGTCCCAGCACATTCCACTCTAATTTACAACCTCGGAACACTACCTCCAGGAAGACTCTGTTGCCGTAGTAACAAGAGTTGAGAACGTAATAATGCTGCGGCCTTGTGGCTGTTTCCCACAACAGCAGCTTTAAACCCAGTACTAATAGTTGCTTAATAGTCACAAGGACTGCAGGGCTCTAAATGACACCTGCCCTGAAAAATGCCCTGGGGTAGGGAATAGGCAAGAAAATTCAACACATGAGAAATTTTTCAAGAAGTCAATAAGAGGAGGGAAGTTGTACTCACTCTTTAAAAAAAAGGAAAAGAAAAAAAAGGACATGCCTAAAGCTCAGTATAAGGAATTATTAGACACATGCAAATTCAAATTCAAAAAGGTTTCAGCTCACACCAGTCATTTCCATCAGCAAAATGTCTATAAACTATAAATGCTGAAGGGGTTTTAGAGAACTGTGTACCTTCTAGCTGCTGGTGGGATGTAAAGTGGTAACAGCACTAACGCAAACTGAATGGAGCTTCTTGAAAAGGTAAAAATTGAGCTACCATATGATGCAGCAGGTCACCCTTTGGGCCTATAACCTAAGACCACCTGAATCGGAAAGACACAGGCAGGCAAATGAGCACTGCAGCAATATTGAAATAGCCAAGACATGGAAGCAGAAAAAAGGTTCATAAACAGATGAATGGACAAAGAAGAAGTAGTATACGTACCAAATAGAATAGTAGCCTGGGGAAAAAAATGAACAACGCCGTTTTCAGGACTACAGTTGAGCCTAGAAATAATCATATAAGGTTAAGTAACTCAAAAGGGTACGACAAATATCCTATGATAACATTTATACATGTTATCCTAAGATTGCTACCAATGAACATATTTCCACAGAAAAAGACACTCACAGACTTATCAAATAAACTAATGGTTAGCAAAATGAAAGGTGGGAGGATGGGTAAATTAGGACTATGGGGTTAACATACATATACTAATGTATGTTAAGTGTATAACAACATATAACAGATAAACTGTATGAATTATATAATCACCAATACCTTTAAAATATACATTTTGTAATCACATACATGGTAACAGGACCCGAAGATGAACAGACATATGTATGAATCATTGAGCAGATCCTGTACAGCCAGGCAATCAAAACACTCTAATCAAATTTACGCTGATAAGAAATAGAAATGAAATTTAAAAAACAAACATAAGTAAGGAGACATAAACTTCTGGGGGCTTGTCCCAGCACATTCCACTCTAATTTACAACCTCAGAACACTACCTCCAGGAAGATTCTGTTGCCCTAGTAACAAGAGTTGAGAACGTAATAATGCTGCCGCCTTGTGGCTGTTTCCCACAACAGCAGCTTTAAACCCAGTGCTAATGGTTGCTTAATAGTCACAACGACTGCAGGGGTCTAAATGACACCTGCCCTCAAAAAGTGCCCTTGGGTAGGGAATAGGCAAGAAAATTCAACACATGAGAAATTTTTCAAAAAGTGAATATGAAGAGGGAAGTTGTACTCACACTTTAACAAAAAAAGGAAAAGAAGAAAAAGGATATTCCTAAAGATCAGTATAAGTAATTATTCGCCACATGCGTATCCAACCTCCATAAAGGTTTCAGCTCACAACAGTCAAATGGCCATCAGCAAAAGTCTACAAACTATAAATGCTGAAGGTGTTTTAGAGAAATGTGTACCTTCTATCTGCTGCTGGGATGTAAAGTGGTAACAGCACTAACGCAAACTGAATGGAGCCGCTTGAAAAGGTAGAAATTGAGCTACCATATGATGCGGCAGGGCACCTCTCGGGCTTATAACCTAAGACCACCAGAATCGGAAAGACACAGGCAGTCAAATGTGCACTGCAGCAATACTGAAATAGCCAAGACATGGAAGCAAAAAAGGTCCATAAACAGATGAATGGACAGAGAAGAAGTGGTATATGGACAGAATGGAATAGTAGCCTCGGGAAAAAAATGAACAATGCCGTTTTCAGGACTACAGTAGAGCCTAGAAATAATAATATAAGGTTAAGTAAGTCAAAAGGGTATGACAAATATCCTATGATATCATTTATACATGTTATCCTAAGATTGCTACCAATGAACATATTTCCACAGAAAAAGACACTCACAGACTTATGAAATAAACTAATGGTTAGCCAAAATGAAAGGGGGGAGGATGGGTAAATTAGGACTATGGGATTAACATAAATATACTAATGTATGTTACATGCATATAAACATATAACAGATAAACTATATGAATTATATAATCACCGATACCTTTAAAATATACATTCTGTATTCACATACATGGTAACAGAATCCGAAGATGAACAGACATATGTAGGAATCATTGAGCAGATTCTGTACAGCCAGACAATCAAAAAACTCTAATCAAATTTACTCCAAAAAGAAATAGAATTAAATTTAAAAAACAAACATAAGTAAGGAGACATAAACTTCTGGGGCTCGTCCCAGCACATTCCACTCTAATTTACAACCACGGAACACTACCTCCAGGAAGATTCTCTTGCCCTAGTAACAAGAGATGAGAACGTAATAATGCTGCCGCCTTGTGGCTGTTTCCCACAACAGCAGCATTAAACCCAGTGCTAATGGTTGCTTAATAGTCACAAGGACTGCAAGGCTCTAAATGACACCTGCCCTGAAAAATGCCCTGGGGTAGGGAATAGGCAAGAAAATTCAACACATGAGAAATTTTTCAAGAAGTCAATAAGAGGAGGGAAGTTGTACTCACTCTTTAAAAAAAAGGAAAAGAAAAAAAAGGACATGCCTAAAGCTCAGTATAAGGAATTATTAGACACATGCAAATTCAAATTCAAAAAGGTTTCAGCTCACACCAGTCATTTCCATCAGCAAAATGTCTATAAACTATAAATGCTGAAGGGGTTTTAGAGAACTGTGTACCTTCTAGCTGCTGGTGGGATGTAAAGTGGTAACAGCACTAACGCAAACTGAATGGAGCTTCTTGAAAAGGTAAAAATTGAGCTACCATATGATGCAGCAGGTCACCCTTTGGGCCTATAACCTAAGACCACCTGAATCGGAAAGACACAGGCAGGCAAATGAGCACTGCAGCAATATTGAAATAGCCAAGACATGGAAGCAGAAAAAAGGTTCATAAACAGATGAATGGACAAAGAAGAAGTAGTATACGTACCAAATAGAATAGTAGCCTGGGGAAAAAAATGAACAACGCCGTTTTCAGGACTACAGTTGAGCCTAGAAATAATCATATAAGGTTAAGTAACTCAAAAGGGTACGACAAATATCCTATGATAACATTTATACATGTTATCCTAAGATTGCTACCAATGAACATATTTCCACAGAAAAAGACACTCACAGACTTATGAAATAAACTAATGGTTAGCAAAATGAAAGGTGGGAGGATGGGTAAATTAGGACTATGGGGTTAACATACATATACTAATGTATGTTAAGTGTATAACAACATATAACAGATAAACTGTATGAATTATATAATCACCAATACCTTTAAAATATACATTTTGTAATCACATACATGGTAACAGGACCCGAAGATGAACAGACATATGTATGAATCATTGAGCAGATCCTGTACAGCCAGGCAATCAAAACACTCTAATCAAATTTACGCTGATAAGAAATAGAAATGAAATTTAAAAAACAAACATAAGTAAGGAGACATAAACTTCTGGGGGCTTGTCCCAGCACATTCCACTCTAATTTACAACCTCAGAACACTACCTCCAGGAAGATTCTGTTGCCCTAGTAACAAGAGTTGAGAACGTAATAATGCTGCCGCCTTGTGGCTGTTTCCCACAACAGCAGCTTTAAACCCAGTGCTAATGGTTGCTTAATAGTCACAACGACTGCAGGGGTCTAAATGACACCTGCCCTCAAAAAGTGCCCTTGGGTAGGGAATAGGCAAGAAAATTCAACACATGAGAAATTTTTCAAAAAGTGAATATGAAGAGGGAAGTTGTACTCACACTTTAACAAAAAAAGGAAAAGAAGAAAAAGGATATTCCTAAAGATCAGTATAAGTAATTATTCGCCACATGCGTATCCAACCTCCATAAAGGTTTCAGCTCACAACAGTCAAATGGCCATCAGCAAAAGTCTACAAACTATAAATGCTGAAGGTGTTTTAGAGAAATGTGTACCTTCTATCTGCTGCTGGGATGTAAAGTGGTAACAGCACTAACGCAAACTGAATGGAGCCGCTTGAAAAGGTAGAAATTGAGCTACCATATGATGCGGCAGGGCACCTCTCGGGCTTATAACCTAAGACCACCAGAATCGGAAAGACACAGGCAGTCAAATGTGCACTGCAGCAATACTGAAATAGCCAAGACATGGAAGCAAAAAAAGGTCCATAAACAGATGAATGGACAGAGAAGAAGTGGTATATGGACAGAATGGAATAGTAGCCTCGGGAAAAAAATGAACAATGCCGTTTTCAGGACTACAGTAGAGCCTAGAAATAATAATATAAGGTTAAGTAAGTCAAAAGGGTATGACAAATATCCTATGATATCATTTATACAGGTTATCCTAAGATTGCTACCAATGAACATATTTCCACAGAAAAAGACACTCACAGACTTATGAAATAAACTAATAGTTAGCCAAAATGAAAGGGGGGAGGATGGGTAAATTAGGACTATGGGATTAACATAAATATACTAATGTATGTTACATGCATATAAACATATAACAGATAAACTATATGAATTATATAATCACCAATACCTTTAAAATATACATTCTGTATTCACATACATGGTAACAGAATCCGAAGATGAACAGACATATGTAGGAATCATTGAGCAGATTCTGTACAGCCAGACAATCAAAAAACTCTAATCAAATTTACTCCAAAAAGAAATAGAATTAAATTTAAAAAACAAACATAAGTAAGGAGACATAAACTTCTGGGGGCTCGTCCCAGCACATTCCACTCTAATTTACAACCACGGAACACTACCTCCAGGAAGATTCTGTTGCCCTAGTAACAAGAGATGAGAACGTAATAATGCTGCCGCCTTGTGGCTGTTTCCCACAACAGCAGGATTAAACCCAGTGCTAATGGTTGCTTAATAGTCACAAGGACTGCAAGGCTCTAAATGACACCTGCCCTGAAAAATGCCCTGGGGTAGGGAATAGGCAAGAAAATTCAACACATGAGAAATTTTTCAAGAAGTCAATAAGAGGAGGGAAGTTGTACTCACTCTTTAAAAAAAAGGAAAAGAAAAAAAAGGACATGCCTAAAGCTCAGTATAAGGAATTATTAGACACATGCAAATTCAAATTCAAAAAGGTTTCAGCTCACACCAGTCATTTCCATCAGCAAAATGTCTATAAACTATAAATGCTGAAGGGGTTTTAGAGAACTGTGTACCTTCTTGCTGCTGGTGGGATGTAAAGTGGTAACAGCACTAACGCAAACTGAATGGAGCTGCTTGAAAAGGTAAAAATTGAGCTACCATATGATGCGGCAGGGCACCTCTGGGGCTTATAACCTAAGACTACCAGAATCGGAAAGACACAGGCAGTCAAATGTGCACTGCAGCAATATTGAAATAGCAAAGACATGGAAGCAAAAAAAATGTCCATAAACAGATGAATGGACAGAGAAGAAGTGGTATATGGACAGAATGGAATAGTAGCCTCGTGGAAAAAATGAACAATGCCGTTTTCAGGACTACAGTAGAGCCTAGAAATAATCATATAAGGTTAAGTAAGTCAAAAGGGTATGACAATTATCCTATGATATCATTTATACATGTTATCCTAAGATTGCTACCAATGAACATATTTCCACAGAAAAAGACACTCACAGACTTATGAAATAAACTAATTGTTAGCCAAAATGAAAGGTGGGAGGACGGGTAAATTAGGACTATGGGGTTAACATACATATACTAATGTATGTTAAGTGTATAAAAACATATAACAGATAAACTGTATGAATTATATAATCACCAATACCTTTAAAATATACATTCTGTAATCACATACATGGTAACAGAATCCGAAGATGAACAGACATATGTAGGAATCATTGAGCAGTTTCTGTACAGCCAGACAATCAAAACACTCTAATCAAATTTACTCCGATAAGAAATAGAAATTAAATTTAAAAAACAAACCTAAGTAAGGAGACATAAACTTCTGGGGGCTTGTCCCAGCACATTCCACTCTAATTTACAACCTCGGAACACTACCTCCAGGAAGATTCTGTTGCCCTAGTAACAAGAGATGAGAACGTAATAATGCTGCCGCCTTGTGGCTCTTTCCCACAACAGCAGCTTTAAACCCAGTGCTAATGGTTGCTTAATAGTCACATGGACTGCAGGGCTCTAAATGACACCTGCCCTGAAAAATGCCCTGGGGTAAGGAATAGGCAAGAATATTCAACACATGAGAAATTTTTCAAGAAATCAATAAGAGGAGGGAAGTTGTACTCACTCTTTAAAAAAAAAGGAAAAGAAAAAAAAGGACATGCCTAAAGCTAAGTAGAATGAATTATTAGACACATGCAAATTCAAATGGAAAAAGGTTTCAGCTCACACCAATCGTTTCCATCAGCAAAATGTCTACAAACTATAAATGCTGAAGGGGTTTTAGAGAACTGTGTACCTTCTAGCTGCTGGTGGGATGTAAAGTGGTAACAGCACTAACACAAACTGAATGGAGCTGCTTGAAAAGATAAAAATTGAGCTACCATATGATGCGGCAGGTGACCTTTTGGGCCTATAACCTAAGACCACCTGAATCGGAAAGACACAGGCAGGCAAATGAGCACTGCAGCAATATTGAAATAGCCAAGACATGGAAGCAGAAAAAAGGTTCATAAACAGATGAATGGACAAAGAAGAAGTGGTATACGTACCAAATAGAATAGTAGCCTCGGGAAAAAAATGAACAATGCCGTTTTCAGGACTACAGTTGAGCCTAGAAATAATCATATAAGCTTAAGTAACTCAAAAGGGTACGACAAATATCCTATGATAACATTTATACATGTTATCCTAAGATTGCTACCAATGAACATATTTCCACAGAAAAAGACACTCACAGACTTATGAAATAAACTAATGGTTAGCCAAAATGAAAGGTGGGAGGATGGGTTAACTAGGACTATGGGGTTAACATACATATATTAATGTATGTTAAGTGTATAAAAACATATAACAGATAAACTGTATGAATTATATAATCACCAATACCTTTAAAATATACATTTTGTAATCACATACACGGTAACAGGACCCGAGGATGAACAGACATATGTATGAATCATTGAGCAGATTCTGTACAGCCAGGCAATCAAAACACTAAAATCAAATTTACTCCGATAAGAAATAGAAATTAAATTTAAAAAACAAACATAAGTAAGGAGACATAAACTTCTGGAGGCTTGTCCCAGCACATTCCACTCTAATTTACAACCTCGGAACACTACCTCCAGGAAGACTCTGTTGCCATAGTAACAAGAGTTGAGATCGTAATAATGCTGCCGCCTTGTGGCTGTTTCCCACAACAGCAGCTTTAAACCCAGTGCTAATGGTTGCTTAATAGTCAAAACGACTGCAGGGGTCTAAATGACACCTGCCCTCAAAAAATGCCCTGGGGTAGGGAATACGCAAGAAAATTCAACTCATGAGAAATTTTTCAAAAAGTGAATATGAAGAGTGAAGTTGTACTCACACTTTAACAAAAAAAGGAAAAGAAGAAAAAGGATATGCCTAAAGATCAGTATAAGGAATTATTCGCCACATGCGTATCCAACCTCCAAAAAGGTTTCAGCTCACACCAGTCAAATGGCCATCAGCAAAAAGTCTACAAAGTATAAATGCTGAAGGGGTTTTAGAGAAATGTATACCTTCTATCTGCTGCTGGGATGTAAAGTGGTAACAGCACTAACGCAAACTGAATGGAGCTGCTTGAAAAGGTAAAAATTGAGCTACCATATGATGCGGCAGGGCACCTCTTCGGCTTATAACCTAAGACTACCAGAATCGGAAAGACAGAGGCACTCAAATGTGCACTGCAGCAATATGGAAATAGCAAAGACATGGAAGCAAAAAAAATGTCCATAAACAGATGAATGGACAGAGAAGAAGCGGTATATGGACAGAATGCAATAGTAGCCTCGGGGAAAAAATGAACAATGCCGTTTTAAGGACTAGAGTTGAGCCTAGAAATAATCATATAAGGTTAAGTAAGTCAAAAGGGTATGACAAATATCCTATGATATCATTTATACATGTTATCCTAAGATTGCTACCAATGAACATATTTCCACAGAAAAAGACACTCACAGACTTATGAAATAAACTAATTGTTAGCCAAAATGAAAGGTGGGAGGATGGGTAAATTAGGACTATGGGGTTAACATACATATACTAATGTATGTTAAGTGTATAAAAACATATAACAGATAAACTGTATGAATTATATAATCACCAATACCTTTAAAATATACATTCTGTAATAACATACATGGTAACAGAATCCAAAGATGAACAGACATATGTAGGAATCATTGAGCAGTTTCTGTACAGCCAGACAATCAAAACACTCTAATCAAAGTTACTCCGATAAGAAATAGAAATTTAATTTAAAAAACAAACCTAAGTAAGGAGACATAAACTTCTGGGGGCTTGTCCCAGCACATTCCACTCTAATTTACAACTTCAGAACACTACCTCCAGGAAGATTCTGTTGCCCTAGTAACAAGAGATGAGAACGTAATAATGCTGCCGCCTTGTGGCTCTTTCCCACAACAGCAGCATTAAACCCAGTGGTAATGGTTGCTTAATAGTCACAAGGACTGCAGGGATCTAAATGACACCTGGCCTGAAAAATGCCCTGGGGTAGGGAATAGGCAAGAAAATTCAACACATGAGAAATTTTTCAAGAAGTCAATAAGAGGAGGGAAGTTGTACTCATTCTTTAAAAAAAAAGGAAAAGAAAAAAAAGGACATGCCTAAAGCTCAGTATAAGGAATTATTAGACACATGCAAATTCAATTTCAAAAAGGTTTCAGCTCACACCAGTCATTTCCATCAGCAAAATGTCTACAAACTATAAATGCTGAAGGGGTTTTAGAGAACTGTGTACCTTCTAGCTGCTGGTGGGATGTAAAGTGGTAACAGCACTAACGCAAACTGAATGGAGTTTCTTGAAAAGGTAAAAATTGAGCTACCATATGATGCGGCAGGTCACCTTTTGGGCCTATAACCTAAGACCACCTAAATCGGAAAGACACAGGCAGGCAAATGTGCACTGCAGCAATATTGAAATAGCCAAGACATGGAAGCAGAAAAAGGGTTCATAAACAGATGAATGGACAAAGAAGAAGTGGTATACGTACCAAATAGCATAGTAGCCTCGGGAAAAAAATGAACAATGCCGTTTTCAGGACTACAGTTGAGCCTAGAAATAATCATATAAGGTTAAGTAACTCAAAAGGGTACGACAAATATCCTATGATAACATTTATACATGTTATCCTACGATTGCTACCAATGAACATATTTCCACAAAAAAAGCCACTCACAGACTTATGAAATAAACTAATGGTTAGCCAAAATGAAAGGTGGGAGGATGGGTAAATTAGGACTATGGGGTTAACATACATATACTAATGTATGTTAAGTGTATAAAAACATGTAACAGATAAACTGTATGAATTATATAATCACCAATACCTTTAAAATATACATTTTGTAATCACATACATGGTAAGAGGACCCGAAGATGAACAGACATATGTATGAATCACTGAGCAGATCCTGTACAGCCAGGCAATCAAAACACTCTAATCAAATTTACTCCGATAAGAAATAGAAATTAAATTTAAAAAAACAAACATAAGTAAGGAGACATAAACTTCTGGGGGCTTGTCCCAGCACATTCCACTCTAATTTACAACCTCGGAACACTACCTCCAGGAAGATTCTGTTGCCCTAGTAACAAGAGATGAGAACGTAATAATGCTGCCGCCTTGTGGCTCTTTCCCACAACAGCAGCTTTAAACCCAGTGCTAATGTTTGCTTAATAGTCACAAGGACTGCAGGGCTCTAAATGACACCTGCCCTGAAAAATGCCCTGGGGTAGGGAATAGGCAAGAAAATTCAACACATTAGAAATTTTTCAAGAAGTCAATAAGAGGAGGGAAGTTGTACTCACTCTTTAAAAAAAAAGGAAAAGAAAAAAAAGGATATGCCTAAACCTCAGTATAAGGAATTATTAGACACATGCAAATGCAAATTCAAAAAGGTTTCAGCTCACACCAGTCATTTCCATCAGCAAAATGTCTACAAACTATAAATGCTGAAGGAGTTTTAGAGAACTGTGTACCTTCTAGATCCTGGTTGGATGTAAAGTGGTAACAGCACTAACACAAACTGAATTGAGCTGTTGAAAAGGTAAAAATTGAGCTACCATATGATGCGGCAGGTCACCTTTTGGGCCTATAACCTAAGACCACCTGAATCGGAAAGACACAGGCAGGCAAATGAGCACTGCAGCAATATTGAAATAGCCAAGACATGGAAGCAGAAAAAAGGTTCATAAACAGATGAATGGACAGAGAAGAAGTGGTATATGGACAGAATGCAATAGTAGCCTCGGGGAAAAAATGAACAATGCCGTTTTAAGGACTAGAGTTGAGCCTAGAAATAATCATGTAAGGTTAAGTAAGTCAAAAGGGTATGACAAATATCCTATGATATCATTTATACATGTTATCCTAAGATTGCTACCAATGAACATATTTCCACAGAAAAAGACACTCACAGACTTATGAAATAAACTAATGGTTAGACAAAATGAAAGGTGGGAGGATGGGTAAACTAGGACTATGGGGTTAACATACATATACTAATGTATGTTAAGTGTATAAAAACATATAACAGATAAACTGTATGAATTATATAATCACCAATACCTTTAAAATATACATTCTGTAATCACATACATGGTAACAGAATCCGAAGATGAACAGACATATGTAGGAATCATTGAGCAGTTTCTGTACAGCCAGACAATCAAAACACTCTAATCAAATTTACTCAGATAAGAAATAGAAATTAAATTTAAAAAACAAACCTAAGTAAGGAGACATAAACTTCTGGGGGCTTGTCCCAGCACATTCCACTCTAATTTACAACCTCGGAACACTACCTCCAGGAAGATTCTGTTGCCCTAGTAACAAGAGATGAGAACGTAATAATGCTGCCGCCTTGTGGCTCTTTCCCACAACAGCAGCTTTAAACCCAGTGCTAATGGTTGCTAAATAGTCACATGGACTGCAGGGCTCTAAATGACACCTGCCCTGAAAAATGCCCTGGGGTAGGGAATAGGCAATAATATTCAACACATGAGAAATTTTACAAGAAGTCAATAAGAGGAGGGAAGTTGTACTCACTCTTTAAAAAAAAAGGAAAAGAAAAAAAAGGACATGCCTAAAGCTCAGTAGAATGAATTATTAGACACATGCAAATTCAAATTCAAAAAGGTTTCAGCTCACACCAGTCGTTTCCATCAGCAAAATGTGTACAAACTATAAATGCTGAAGGGGTTTTAGAGAACTGTGTACCTTCTAGCTGCTGGTGGGATGTAAAGTGGTAACAGCACTAACACAAACTGAATGGAGCTGCTTGAAAAGATAAAAATTGAGCTACCATATGATGCGGCAGGTCACCTTTTGGGCCTATAACCTAAGACCACCTGAATCGGAAAGACACAGGCAGGCAAATGAGCACTGCAGCAATATTGAAATAGCCAAGACATGGAAGCAGAAAAAAGGTTCATAAACAGATGAATGGACAAAGAAGAAGTGGTATACGTACCAAATAGAATAGTAGCCTCGGGAAAAAAATGAACAATGCCGTTTTCAGGACTACAGTTGAGCCTAGAAATAATCATATAACGTTAAGTAACTCAAAAGGGTACGACAAATATCCTATGAAAACATTTATACATGTTATCCTAAGATTGCTACCAATGAACATATTTCCACAGAAAAAGACACTCACAGACTTATCAAATAAACTAATGGTTAGCCAAAATGAAAGGTGGGAGGATGGGTAAATTAGGACTATGGGGTTAACATACATATACTAATGTATGTTAAGTGTATAAAAACATATAACAGATAAACTGTATGAATTATATAATCACCAATACCTTTAAAATATACATTTTGTAATCACATACATGGTAACAGGACCCAAAGATGAACAGACATATGTATGAATCATTGAGCAGATTCTGTACAGCCAGGCAATCAAAACACTCTAATCAAATTTACGCTGATAAGAAATAGAAATTAAATTTAAAAAACAAACATAAGTAAGGAGACATAAACTTCTGGGGGCTTGTCCCAGCACATTCCACTCTAATTTACAACCTCGGAACACTACCTCCAGGAAGACTCTGTTGCCGTAGTAACAAGAGTTGAGAACGTAATAATGCTGCGGCCTTGTGGCTGTTTCCCACAACAGCAGCTTTAAACCCAGTACTAATAGTTGCTTAATAGTCACAAGGACTGCAGGGCTCTAAATGACACCTGCCCTGAAAAATGCCCTGGGGTAGGGAATAGGCAAGAAAATTCAACACATGAGAAATTTTTCAAGAAGTCAATAAGAGGAGGGTAGTTGTACTCACTCTTTAAAAAAAAGGACATGCCTAAAGCTCAGTATAAGGAATTATTAGACACATGCAAATTCAAATTCAAAAAGGTTTCAGCTCACACCAGTCATTTCCATCAGCAAAATGTCTATAAACTATAAATGCTGAAGGGGTTTTAGAGAACTGTGTACCTTCTAGCTGCTGGTGGGATGTAAAGTGGTAACAGCACTAACGCAAACTGAATGGAGCTTCTTGAAAAGGTAAAAATTGAGCTACCATATGATGCAGCAGGTCACCCTTTGGGCCTATAACCTAAGACCACCTGAATCGGAAAGACACAGGCAGGCAAATGAGCACTGCAGCAATATTGAAATAGCCAAGACATGGAAGCAGAAAAAAGGTTCATAAACAGATGAATGGACAGAGAAGAAGTGGTATATGGACAGAATGCAATAGTAGCCTCGGGGAAAAAATGAACAATGCCGTTTTAAGGACTAGAGTTGAGCCTAGAAATAATCATGTAAGGTTAAGTAAGTCAAAAGGGTATGACAAATATCCTATGATATCATTTATACATGTTATCCTAAGATTGCTACCAATGAACATATTTCCACAGAAAAAGACACTCACAGACTTATGAAATAAACTAATGGTTAGACAAAATGAAAGGTGGGAGGATGGGTAAACTAGGACTATGGGGTTAACATACATATACTAATGTATGTTAAGTGTATAAAAACATATAACAGATAAACTGTATGAATTATATAATCACCAATACCTTTAAAATATACATTCTGTAATCACATACATGGTAACAGAATCCGAAGATGAACAGACATATGTAGGAATCATTGAGCAGTTTCTGTACAGCCAGACAATCAAAACACTCTAATCAAATTTACTCAGATAAGAAATAGAAATTAAATTTAAAAAACAAACCTAAGTAAGGAGACATAAACTTCTGGGGGCTTGTCCCAGCACATTCCACTCTAATTTACAACCTCGGAACACTACCTCCAGGAAGATTCTGTTGCCCTAGTAACAAGAGATGAGAACGTAATAATGCTGCCGCCTTGTGGCTCTTTCCCACAACAGCAGCTTTAAACCCAGTGCTAATGGTTGCTAAATAGTCACATGGACTGCAGGGCTCTAAATGACACCTGCCCTGAAAAATGCCCTGGGGTAGGGAATAGGCAATAATATTCAACACATGAGAAATTTTACAAGAAGTCAATAAGAGGAGGGAAGTTGTACTCACTCTTTAAAAAAAAAGGAAAAGAAAAAAAAGGACATGCCTAAAGCTCAGTAGAATGAATTATTAGACACATGCAAATTCAAATTCAAAAAGGTTTCAGCTCACACCAGTCGTTTCCATCAGCAAAATGTGTACAAACTATAAATGCTGAAGGGGTTTTAGAGAACTGTGTACCTTCTAGCTGCTGGTGGGATGTAAAGTGGTAACAGCACTAACACAAACTGAATGGAGCTGCTTGAAAAGATAAAAATTGAGCTACCATATGATGCGGCAGGTCACCTTTTGGGCCTATAACCTAAGACCACCTGAATCGGAAAGACACAGGCAGGCAAATGAGCACTGCAGCAATATTGAAATAGCCAAGACATGGAAGCAGAAAAAAGGTTCATAAACAGATGAATGGACAAAGAAGAAGTGGTATACGTACCAAATAGAATAGTAGCCTCGGGAAAAAAATGAACAATGCCGTTTTCAGGACTACAGTTGAGCCTAGAAATAATCATATAACGTTAAGTAACTCAAAAGGGTACGACAAATATCCTATGAAAACATTTATACATGTTATCCTAAGATTGCTACCAATGAACATATTTCCACAGAAAAAGACACTCACAGACTTATCAAATAAACTAATGGTTAGCCAAAATGAAAGGTGGGAGGATGGGTAAATTAGGACTATGGGGTTAACATACATATACTAATGTATGTTAAGTGTATAAAAACATATAACAGATAAACTGTATGAATTATATAATCACCAATACCTTTAAAATATACATTTTGTAATCACATACATGGTAACAGGACCCAAAGATGAACAGACATATGTATGAATCATTGAGCAGATTCTGTACAGCCAGGCAATCAAAACACTCTAATCAAATTTACGCTGATAAGAAATAGAAATTAAATTTAAAAAACAAACATAAGTAAGGAGACATAAACTTCTGGGGGCTTGTCCCAGCACATTCCACTCTAATTTACAACCTCGGAACACTACCTCCAGGAAGACTCTGTTGCCGTAGTAACAAGAGTTGAGAACGTAATAATGCTGCGGCCTTGTGGCTGTTTCCCACAACAGCAGCTTTAAACCCAGTACTAATAGTTGCTTAATAGTCACAAGGACTGCAGGGCTCTAAATGACACCTGCCCTGAAAAATGCCCTGGGGTAGGGAATAGGCAAGAAAATTCAACACATGAGAAATTTTTCAAGAAGTCAATAAGAGGAGGGTAGTTGTACTCACTCTTTAAAAAAAAGGACATGCCTAAAGCTCAGTATAAGGAATTATTAGACACATGCAAATTCAAATTCAAAAAGGTTTCAGCTCACACCAGTCATTTCCATCAGCAAAATGTCTATAAACTATAAATGCTGAAGGGGTTTTAGAGAACTGTGTACCTTCTAGCTGCTGGTGGGATGTAAAGTGGTAACAGCACTAACGCAAACTGAATGGAGCTTCTTGAAAAGGTAAAAATTGAGCTACCATATGATGCAGCAGGTCACCCTTTGGGCCTATAACCTAAGACCACCTGAATCGGAAAGACACAGGCAGGCAAATGAGCACTGCAGCAATATTGAAATAGCCAAGACATGGAAGCAGAAAAAAGGTTCATAAACAGATGAATGGACAGAGAAGAAGTGGTATATGGACAGAATGCAATAGTAGCCTCGGGGAAAAAATGAACAATGCCGTTTTAAGGACTAGAGTTGAGCCTAGAAATAATCATGTAAGGTTAAGTAAGTCAAAAGGGTATGACAAATATCCTATGATATCATTTATACATGTTATCCTAAGATTGCTACCAATGAACATATTTCCACAGAAAAAGACACTCACAGACTTATGAAATAAACTAATGGTTAGACAAAATGAAAGGTGGGAGGATGGGTAAACTAGGACTATGGGGTTAACATACATATACTAATGTATGTTAAGTGTATAAAAACATATAACAGATAAACTGTATGAATTATATAATCACCAATACCTTTAAAATATACATTCTGTAATCACATACATGGTAACAGAATCCGAAGATGAACAGACATATGTAGGAATCATTGAGCAGTTTCTGTACAGCCAGACAATCAAAACACTCTAATCAAATTTACTCAGATAAGAAATAGAAATTAAATTTAAAAAACAAACCTAAGTAAGGAGACATAAACTTCTGGGGGCTTGTCCCAGCACATTCCACTCTAATTTACAACCTCGGAACACTACCTCCAGGAAGATTCTGTTGCCCTAGTAACAAGAGATGAGAACGTAATAATGCTGCCGCCTTGTGGCTCTTTCCCACAACAGCAGCTTTAAACCCAGTGCTAATGGTTGCTAAATAGTCACATGGACTGCAGGGCTCTAAATGACACCTGCCCTGAAAAATGCCCTGGGGTAGGGAATAGGCAATAATATTCAACACATGAGAAATTTTACAAGAAGTCAATAAGAGGAGGGAAGTTGTACTCACTCTTTAAAAAAAAAGGAAAAGAAAAAAAAGGACATGCCTAAAGCTCAGTAGAATGAATTATTAGACACATGCAAATTCAAATTCAAAAAGGTTTCAGCTCACACCAGTCGTTTCCATCAGCAAAATGTGTACAAACTATAAATGCTGAAGGGGTTTTAGAGAACTGTGTACCTTCTAGCTGCTGGTGGGATGTAAAGTGGTAACAGCACTAACACAAACTGAATGGAGCTGCTTGAAAAGATAAAAATTGAGCTACCATATGATGCGGCAGGTCACCTTTTGGGCCTATAACCTAAGACCACCTGAATCGGAAAGACACAGGCAGGCAAATGAGCACTGCAGCAATATTGAAATAGCCAAGACATGGAAGCAGAAAAAAGGTTCATAAACAGATGAATGGACAAAGAAGAAGTGGTATACGTACCAAATAGAATAGTAGCCTCGGGAAAAAAATGAACAATGCCGTTTTCAGGACTACAGTTGAGCCTAGAAATAATCATATAACGTTAAGTAACTCAAAAGGGTACGACAAATATCCTATGAAAACATTTATACATGTTATCCTAAGATTGCTACCAATGAACATATTTCCACAGAAAAAGACACTCACAGACTTATCAAATAAACTAATGGTTAGCCAAAATGAAAGGTGGGAGGATGGGTAAATTAGGACTATGGGGTTAACATACATATACTAATGTATGTTAAGTGTATAAAAACATATAACAGATAAACTGTATGAATTATATAATCACCAATACCTTTAAAATATACATTTTGTAATCACATACATGGTAACAGGACCCGAAGATGAACAGACATATGTATGAATCATTGAGCAGATTCTGTACAGCCAGGCAATCAAAACACTCTAATCAAATTTACGCTGATAAGAAATAGAAATTAAATTTAAAAAACAAACATAAGTAAGGAGACATAAACTTCTGGGGGCTTGTCCCAGCACATTCCACTCTAATTTACAACCTCGGAACACTACCTCCAGGAAGACTCTGTTGCCGTAGTAACAAGAGTTGAGAACGTAATAATGCTGCGGCCTTGTGGCTGTTTCCCACAACAGCAGCTTTAAACCCAGTACTAATAGTTGCTTAATAGTCACAAGGACTGCAGGGCTCTAAATGACACCTGCCCTGAAAAATGCCCTGGGGTAGGGAATAGGCAAGAAAATTCAACACATGAGAAATTTTTCAAGAAGTCAATAAGAGGAGGGAAGTTGTACTCACTCTTTAAAAAAAAAGGAAAAGAAAAAAAAGGACATGCCTAAAGCTCAGTATAAGGAATTATTAGACACATGCAAATTCAAATTCAAAAAGGTTTCAGCTCACACCAGTCATTTCCATCAGCAAAATGTCTATAAACTATAAATGCTGAAGGGGTTTTAGAGAACTGTGTACCTTCTAGCTGCTGGTGGGATGTAAAGTGGTAACAGCACTAACACAAACTGAATGGAGCTTCTTGAAAAGATAAAAATTGAGCTACCATATGATGCAGCAGGTCACCCTTTGGGCCTATAACCTAAGACCACCTGAATCGGAAAGACACAGGCAGGCAAATGAGCACTGCAGCAATATTGAAATAGCCAAGACATGGAAGCAGAAAAAAGGTTCATAAACAGATGAATGGACAAAGAAGAAGTAGTATACGTACCAAATAGAATAGTAGCCTGGGGAAAAAAATGAACAACGCCGTTTTCAGGACTACAGTTGAGCCTAGAAATAATCATATAAGGTTAACTAACTCAAAAGGGTACGACAAATATCCTATGATAATATTTATACATGTTATCCTAAGATTGCTACCAATGAACATATTTCCACAGAAAAAGACACTCACAGACTTATGAAATAAACTAATGGTTAGCAAAATGAAAGGTGGGAGGATGGGTAAATTAGGACTATGGGGTTAACATACATATACTAATGTATGTTAAGTGTATAACAACATATAACAGATAAACTGTATGAATTATATAATCACCAATACCTTTAAAATATACATTTTGTAATCACATACATGGTAACAGGACCCGAAGATGAACAGACATATGTATGAATCATTGAGCAGATCCTGTACAGCCAGGCAATCAAAACACTCTAATCAAATTTACGCTGATAAGAAATAGAAATGAAATTTAAAAAACAAACATAAGTAAGGAGACATAAACTTCTGGGGGCTTGTCCCAGCACATTCCACTCTAATTTACAACCTCAGAACACTACCTCCAGGAAGATTCTGTTGCCCTAGTAACAAGAGTTGAGAACGTAATAATGCTGCCGCCTTGTGGCTGTTTCCCACAACAGCAGCTTTAAACCCAGTGCTAATGGTTGCTTAATAGTCACAACGACTGCAGGGGTCTAAATGACACCTGCCCTCAAAAAGTGCCCTTGGGTAGGGAATAGGCAAGAAAATTCAACACATGAGAAATTTTTCAAAAAGTGAATATGAAGAGGGAAGTTGTACTCACACTTTAACAAAAAAAGGAAAAGAAGAAAAAGGATATGCCTAAAGATCAGTATAAGGAATTATTCGCCACATGCGTATCCAACCTCCATAAAGGTTTCAGCTCACAACAGTCAAATGGCCATCAGCAAAAAGTCTACAAACTATAAATGCTGAAGGGGTTTTAGAGAAATGTGTACCTTCTAGCTGCTGCTGGGATGTAAAGTGGTAACAGCACTAACGCAAACTGAATGGAGCCGCTTGAAAAGGTAGAAATTGAGCTACCATATGATGCGGCAGGGCACCTCTCGGGCTTATAACCTAAGACCACCAGAATCGGAAAGACACAGGCAGTCAAATGTGCACTGCAGCAATACTGAAATAGCCAAGACATGGAAGCAAAAAAGGTCCATAAACAGATGAATGGACAGAGAAGAAGTGGTATATGGACAGAATGGAATAGTAGCCTCGGGAAAAAAATGAACAATGCCGTTTTCAGGACTACAGTAGAGCCTAGAAATAATAATATAAGGTTAAGTAAGTCAAAAGGGTATGACAAATATCCTATGATATCATTTATACATGTTATCCTAAGATTGCTACCAATGAACATATTTCCACAGAAAAAGACACTCACAGACTTATGAAATAAACTAATGGTTAGCCAAAATGAAAGGGGGGAGGATGGGTAAATTAGGACTATGGGATTAACATAAATATACTAATGTATGTTACATGCATATAAACATATAACAGATAAACTATATGAATTATATAATCACCAATACCTTTAAAATATACATTCTGTATTCACATACATGGTAACAGAATCCGAAGATGAACAGACATATGTAGGAATCATTGAGCAGATTCTGTACAGCCAGACAATCAAAAGACTCTAATCAAATTTACTCCAAAAAGAAATAGAATTAAATTTAAAAAACAAACATAAGTAAGGAGACATAAACTTCTGGGGGCTTGTCCCAGCACATTCCACTCTAATTTACAACCTCGGAACACTACCTCCAGGAAGATTCTGTTGCCCTAGTAACAAGAGATGAGAACGTAATAATGCTGCCGCCTTGTGGCTCTTTCCCACAACAGCAGCTTTAAACCCAGTGCTAATGTTTGCTTAATAGTCACAAGGACTGCAGGGCTCTAAATGACACCTGCCCTGAAAAATGCCCTGGGGTAGGGAATAGGCAAGAAAATTCAACACATTAGAAATTTTTCAAGAAGTCAATAAGAGGAGGGAAGTTGTACTCACTCTTTAAAAAAAAAGGAAAAGAAAAAAAAAGGACATGCCTAAACCTCAGTATAAGGAATTATTAGACACATGCAAATGCAAATTCAAAAAGGTTTCAGCCCACACCAGTCATTTCCATCAGCAAAATGTCTACAAACTATAAATGCTGAAGGAGTTTTAGAGAACTGTGTACCTTCTAGATCCTGGTTGGATGTAAAGTGGTAACAGCACTAACGCAAACTGAATTGAGCTGTTGAAAAGGTAAAAATTGATCTAACATATGATGCGGCAGGTCACTTTTTGGGCCTATAACCTAAGACCACCTGAATCGGAAAGACACAGGCAGGCAAATGAGCACTGCAGCAATATTGAAATAGCCAAGACATGGAAGCAGAAAAAAGGTTCATAAACAGATGAATGGACAGAGAAGAAGTGGTATATGGACAGAATGCAATAGTAGCCTCGGGGAAAAAATGAACAATGCCGTTTTAAGGACTAGAGTTGAGCCTAGAAATAATCATATAAGGTTAAGTAAGTCAAAAGGGTATGACAAATATCCTATGATATCATTTATACATGTTATCCTAAGATTGCTACCAATGAACATATTTCCACAGAAAAAGACACTCACAGACTTATGAAATAAACTAATGGTTAGACAAAATGAAAGGTGGGAGGATGGGTAAACTAGGACTATGGGGTTAACATACATATACTAATGTATGTTAAGTGTATAAAAACATATAACAGATAAACTGTATGAATTATATAATCACCAATACCTTTAAAATATACATTCTGTAATCACATACATGGTAACAGAATCCGAAGATGAACAGACATATGTAGGAATCATTGAGCAGTTTCTGTACAGCCAGACAATCAAAACACTCTAATCAAATTTACTCAGATAAGAAATAGAAATTAAATTTAAAAAACAAACCTAAGTAAGGAGACATAAACTTCTGGGGGCTTGTCCCAGCACATTCCACTCTAATTTACAACCTCGGAACACTACCTCCAGGAAGATTCTGTTGCCCTAGTAACAAGAGATGAGAACGTAATAATGCTGCCGCCTTGTGGCTCTTTCCCACAACAGCAGCTTTAAACCCAGTGCTAATGATTGCTTAATAGTCACATGGACTGCAGGGCTCTAAATGACACCTGCCCTGAAAAATGCCCTGGGGTAGGGAATAGGCAAGAATATTCAACACATGAGAAATTTTTTAAGAAGTCAATAAGAGGAGGGAAGTTGTACTCACTCTTTAAAAAAAAAGGAAAAGAAAAAAAAGGACATGCCTAAAGCTCAGTAGAATGAATTATTAGACACATGCAAATTCAAATTCAAAAAGGTTTCAGCTCACACCAGTCGTTTCCATCAGCAAAATGTCTACAAACTATAAATGCTGAAGGGGTTTTAGAGAACTGTGTACCTTCTAGCTGCTGCTGAGATGTAAAGTGGTAACAGCACTAACACAAACTGAATGGACCTGCTTGAAAAGATAAAAATTGAACTACCATATGATGCGGCAGGTCACCTTTTGGGCCTATAACCTAAGACTACCTGAATCGGAAAGACACAGGCAGGCAAATGAGCACTGCAGCAATATTGAAATAGCCAAGACATGGAAGCAGAAAAAAGGTTCATAAACAGATGAATGGACAAAGAAGAAGTGGTATACGTACCAAATAGAATAGTAGCCTCGGGAAAAAAATGAACAATGCCGTTTTCAGGACTACAGTTGAGCCTAGAAATAATCATATAACGTTAAGTAACTCAAAAGGGTACGACAAATATCCTATGAAAACATTTATACATGTTATCCTAAGATTGCTACCAATGAACATATTTCCACAGAAAAAGACACTCACAGACTTATCAAATAAACTAATGGTTAGCCAAAATGAAAGGTGGGAGGATGGGTAAATTAGGACTATGGGGTTAACATACATATACTAATGTATGTTAAGTGTATAAAAACATATAACAGATAAACTGTATGAATTATATAATCACCAATACCTTTAAAATATACATTTTGTAATCACATACATGGTAACAGGACCCGAAGATGAACAGACATATGTATGAATCATTGAGCAGATTCTGTACAGCCAGGCAATCAAAACACTCTAATCAAATTTACTCTGATAAGAAATAGAAATTAAATTTAAAAAACAAACATAAGTAAGGAGACATAAACTTCTGGGGGCTTGTCCCAGCACATTCCACTCTAATTTACAACCTCGGAACACTACCTCCAGGAAGACTCTGTTGCCGTAGTAACAAGAGTTGAGAACGTAATAATGCTGCGGCCTTGTGGCTGTTTCCCACAACAGCAGCTTTAAACCCAGTACTAATAGTTGCTTAATAGTCACAAGGACTGCAGGGCTCTAAATGACACCTGCCCTGAAAAATGCCCTGGGGTAGGGAATAGGCAAGAAAATTCAACACATGAGAAATTTTTCAAGAAGTCAATAAGAGGAGGGAAGTTGTACTCACTCTTTAAAAAAAAAGGAAAAGAAAAAAAAGGACATGCCTAAAGCTCAGTATAAGGAATTATTAGACACATGCAAATTCAAATTCAAAAAGGTTTCAGCTCACACCAGTCATTTCCATCAGCAAAATGTCTATAAACTATAAATGCTGAAGGGGTTTTAGAGAACTGTGTACCTTCTAGCTGCTGGTGGGATGTAAAGTGGTAACAGCACTAACGCAAACTGAATGGAGCTTCTTGAAAGGATAAAAATTGAGCTACCATATGATGCAGCAGGTCACCCTTTGGGCCTATAACCTAAGACCACCTGAATCGGAAAGACACAGGCAGGCAAATGAGCACTGCAGCAATATTGAAATAGCCAAGACATGGAAGCAGAAAAAAGGTTCATAAACAGATGAATGGACAAAGAAGAAGTAGTATACGTACCAAATAGAATAGTAGCCTGGGGAAAAAAATGAACAACGCCGTTTTCAGGACTACAGTTGAGCCTAGAAATAATCATATAAGGTTAACTAACTCAAAAGGGTACGACAAATATCCTATGATAATATTTATACATGTTATCCTAAGATTGCTACCAATGAACATATTTCCACAGAAAAAGACACTCACAGACTTATGAAATAAACTAATGGTTAGCAAAATGAAAGGTGGGAGGATGGGTAAATTAGGACTATGGGGTTAACATACATATACTAATGTATGTTAAGTGTATAACAACATATAACAGATAAACTGTATGAATTATATAATCACCAATACCTTTAAAATATACATTTTGTAATCACATACATGGTAACAGGACCCGAAGATGAACAGACATATGTATGAATCATTGAGCAGATCCTGTACAGCCAGGCAATCAAAACACTCTAATCAAATTTACGCTGATAAGAAATAGAAATGAAATTTAAAAAACAAACATAAGTAAGGAGACATAAACTTCTGGGGGCTTGTCCCAGCACATTCCACTCTAATTTACAACCTCAGAACACTACCTCCAGGAAGATTCTGTTGCCCTAGTAACAAGAGTTGAGAACGTAATAATGCTGCCGCCTTGTGGCTGTTTCCCACAACAGCAGCTTTAAACCCAGTGCTAATGGTTGCTTAATAGTCACAACGACTGCAGGGGTCTAAATGACACCTGCCCTCAAAAAGTGCCCTTGGGTAGGGAATAGGCAAGAAAATTCAACACATGAGAAATTTTTCAAAAAGTGAATATGAAGAGGGAAGTTGTACTCACACTTTAACAAAAAAAGGAAAAGAAGAAAAAGGATATGCCTAAAGATCAGTATAAGGAATTATTCGCCACATGCGTATCCAACCTCCATAAAGGTTTCAGCTCACAACAGTCAAATGGCCATCAGCAAAAAGTCTACAAACTATAAATGCTGAAGGGGTTTTAGAGAAATGTGTACCTTCTATCTGCTGCTGGGATGTAAAGTGGTAACAGCACTAACGCAAACTGAATGGAGCCGCTTGAAAAGGTAGAAATTGAGCTACCATATGATGCGGCAGGGCACCTCTCGGGCTTATAACCTAAGACCACCAGAATCGGAAAGACACAGGCAGTCAAATGTGCACTGCAGCAATACTGAAATAGCCAAGACATGGAAGCAAAAAAAGGTCCATAAACAGATGAATGGACAGAGAAGAAGTGGTATATGGACAGAATGGAATAGTAGCCTCGGGGAAAAAATGAACAATGCCGTTTTCAGGACTACAGTAGAGCCTAGAAATAATAATATAAGGTTAAGTAAGTCAAAAGGGTATGACAAATATCCTATGATATCATTTATACATGTTATCCTAAGATTGCTACCAATGAACATATTTCCACAGAAAAAGACACTCACAGACTTATGAAATAAACTAATGGTTAGCCAAAATGAAAGGGGGGAGGATGGGTAAATTAGGACTATGGGATTAACATAAATATACTAATGTATGTTACATGCATATAAACATATAACAGATAAACTATATGAATTATATAATCACCAATACCTTTAAAATATACATTCTGTATTCACATACATGGTAACAGAATCCGAAGATGAACAGACATATGTAGGAATCATTGAGCAGATTCTGTACAGCCAAACAATCAAAAGACTCTAATCAAATTTACTCCAAAAAGAAATAGAATTAAATTTAAAAAACAAACATAAGTAAGGAGACATAAACTTCTGGGGGCTTGTCCCAGCACATTCCACTCTAATTTACAACCTCGGAACACTACCTCCAGGAAGATTCTGTTGCCCTAGTAACAAGAGTTGAGAACGTAATAATGCTGCCGCCTTGTGGCTCTTTCCCACAACAGCAGCTTTAAACCCAGTGCTAATGGTTGCTTAATAGTCACATGGACTGCAGGGCTCTAAATGACACCTGCCCTGAAAAATGCCCTGGGGTAGGGAATAGGCAATAATATTCAACACATGAGAAATTTTTCAAGAAGTCAATAAAAGGAGGGAAGTTGTACTCACTCTTTAAAAAAAAAGGAAAAAAAAAAAAGGACATGCCTAAAGCTCAGTAGAATGAATTATTAGACACATGCAAATTCAAATTCAAAAAGGTTTCAGCTCACACCAGTCGTTTCCATCAGCAAAATGTGTACAAACTATAAATGCTGAAGGGGTTTTAGAGAACTGTGTACCTTCTAGCTGCTGGTGGAATGTAAAGTGGTAACAGCACTAACACAAACTGAATGGAGCTGCTTGAAAAGATAAAAATTGAGCTACCATATGATGCGGCAGGTCACCTTTTGGGCCTATAACCTAAGACCACCTGAATCGGAAAGACACAGGCAGGCAAATGAGCACTGCAGCAATATTGAAATAGCCAAGACATGGAAGCAGAAAAAAGGTTCATAAACAGATGAATGGACAAAGAAGAAGTGGTATACGTACCAAATAGAATAGTAGCCTCGGGAAAAAAATGAACAATGCCGTTTTCAGGACTAGAGTTGAGCCTAGAAATAATCATATAACGTTAAGTAACTCAAAAGGGTACGACAAATATCCTATGAAAACATTTATACATGTTATCCTAAGATTGCTACCAATGAACATATTTCCACAGAAAAAGACACTCACAGACTTATCAAATAAACTAATGGTTAGCCAAAATGAAAGGTGGGAGGATGGGTAAATTAGGACTATGGGGTTAACATACATATACTAATGTATGTTAAGTGTATAAAAACATATAACAGATAAACTGTATGAATTATATAATCACCAATACCTTTAAAATATACATTTTGTAATCACATACATGGTAACAGGACCCGAAGATGAACAGACATATGTATGAATCATTGAGCAGATTCTGTACAGCCAGGCAATCAAAACACTCTAATCAAATTTACTCTGATAAGAAATAGAAATTAAATTTAAAAAACAAACATAAGTAAGGAGACATAAACTTCTGGGGGCTTGTCCCAGCACATTCCACTCTAATTTACAACCTCGGAACACTACCTCCAGGAAGACTCTGTTGCCGTAGTAACAAGAGTTGAGAACGTAATAATGCTGCGGCCTTGTGGCTGTTTCCCACAACAGCAGCTTTAAACCCAGTACTAATAGTTGCTTAATAGTCACAAGGACTGCAGGGCTCTAAATGACACCTGCCCTGAAAAATGCCCTGGGGTAGGGAATAGGCAAGAAAATTCAACACATGAGAAATTTTTCAAGAAGTCAATAAGAGGAGGGAAGTTGTACTCACTCTTTAAAAAAAAGGAAAAGAAAAAAAAGGACATGCCTAAAGCTCAGTATAAGGAATTATTAGACACATGCAAATTCAAATTCAAAAAGGTTTCAGCTCACACCAGTCATTTCCATCAGCAAAATGTCTATAAACTATAAATGCTGAAGGGGTTTTAGAGAACTGTGTACCTTCTAGCTGCTGGTGGCATGTAAAGTGGTAACAGCACTAACGCAAACTGAATGGAGCTTCTTGAAAAGGTAAAAATTGAGCTACCATATGATGCAGCAGGTCACCCTTTGGGCCTATAACCTAAGACCACCTGAATCGGAAAGACACAGGCAGGCAAATGAGCACTGCAGCAATATTGAAATAGCCAAGACATGGAAGCAGAAAAAAGGTTCATAAACAGATGAATGGACAAAGAAGAAGTAGTATACGTACCAAATAGAATAGTAGCCTGGGGAAAAAAATGAACAACGCCGTTTTCAGGACTACAGTTGAGCCTAGAAATAATCATATAAGGTTAACTAACTCAAAAGGGTACGACAAATATCCTATGATAATATTTATACATGTTATCCTAAGATTGCTACCAATGAACATATTTCCACAGAAAAAGACACTCACAGACTTATGAAATAAACTAATGGTTAGCAAAATGAAAGGTGGGAGGATGGGTAAATTAGGACTATGGGGTTAACATACATATACTAATGTATGTTAAGTGTATAACAACATATAACAGATAAACTGTATGAATTATATAATCACCAATACCTTTAAAATATACATTTTGTAATCACATACATGGTAACAGGACCCGAAGATGAACAGACATATGTATGAATCATTGAGCAGATCCTGTACAGCCAGGCAATCAAAACACTCTAATCAAATTTACGCTGATAAGAAATAGAAATGAAATTTAAAAAACAAACATAAGTAAGGAGACATAAACTTCTGGGGGCTTGTCCCAGCACATTCCACTCTAATTTACAACCTCAGAACACTACCTCCAGGAAGATTCTGTTGCCCTAGTAACAAGAGTTGAGAACGTAATAATGCTGCCGCCTTGTGGCTGTTTCCCACAACAGCAGCTTTAAACCCAGTGCTAATGGTTGCTTAATAGTCACAACGACTGCAGGGGTCTAAATGACACCTGCCCTCAAAAAGTGCCCTTGGGTAGGGAATAGGCAAGAAAATTCAACACATGAGAAATTTTTCAAAAAGTGAATATGAAGAGGGAAGTTGTACTCACACTTTAACAAAAAAAGGAAAAGAAGAAAAAGGATATGCCTAAAGATCAGTATAAGGAATTATTCGCCACATGCGTATCCAACCTCCATAAAGGTTTCAGCTCACAACAGTCAAATGGCCATCAGCAAAAAGTCTACAAACTATAAATGCTGAAGGGGTTTTAGAGAAATGTGTACCTTCTATCTGCTGCTGGGATGTAAAGTGGTAACAGCACTAACGCAAACTGAATGGAGCCGCTTGAAAAGGTAGAAATTGAGCTACCATATGATGCGGCAGGGCACCTCTCGGGCTTATAACCTAAGACCACCAGAATCGGAAAGACACAGGCAGTCAAATGTGCACTGCAGCAATACTGAAATAGCCAAGACATGGAAGCAAAAAAAGGTCCATAAACAGATGAATGGACAGAGAAGAAGTGGTATATGGACAGAATGGAATAGTAGCCTCGGGGAAAAAATGAACAATGCCGTTTTCAGGACTACAGTAGAGCCTAGAAATAATAATATAAGGTTAAGTAAGTCAAAAGGGTATGACAAATATCCTATGATATCATTTATACATGTTATCCTAAGATTGCTACCAATGAACATATTTCCACAGAAAAAGACACTCACAGACTTATGAAATAAACTAATGGTTAGCCAAAATGAAAGGGGGGAGGATGGGTAAATTAGGACTATGGGATTAACATAAATATACTAATGTATGTTACATGCATATAAACATATAACAGATAAACTATATGAATTATATAATCACCAATACCTTTAAAATATACATTCTGTATTCACATACATGGTAACAGAATCCGAAGATGAACAGACATATGTAGGAATCATTGAGCAGATTCTGTACAGCCAGACAATCAAAAGACCCTAATCAAATTTACTCCAAAAAGAAATAGAATTAAATTTAAAAAACAAACATAAGTAAGGAGACATAAACTTCTGGGGGCTTGTCCCAGCACATTCCACTCTAATTTACAACCTCGGAACACTACCTCCAGGAAGATTCTGTTGCCCTAGTAACAAGAGATGAGAACGTAATAATGCTGCCGCCTTGTGGCTCTTTCCCACAACAGCAGCTTTAAACCCAGTGCTAATGTTTGCTTAATAGTCACAAGGACTGCAGGGCTCTAAATGACACCTGCCCTGAAAAATGCCCTGGGGTAGGGAATAGGCAAGAAAATTCAACACATTAGAAATTTTTCAAGAAGTCAATAAGAGGAGGGAAGTTGTACTCACTCTTTAAAAAAAAAGGAAAAGAAAAAAAAGGACATGCCTAAAGCTCAGTAGAATGAATTATTAGACACATGCAAATTCAAATTCAAAAAGGTTTCAGCTCACGCCAGTCGTTTCCATCAGCAAAATGTCTACAAACTATAAATGCTGAAGGGGTTTTAGAGAACTGTGTACCTTCTAGCTGCTGGTGGGATGTAAAGTGGTAACAGCACTAACACAAACTGAATGGAGCTGCTTGAAAAGATGAAAATTGAGCTACCATATGATGCGGCAGGTCACCTTTTGGGCCTATAACCTAAGACCACCTGAATCGGAAAGACACAGGCAGGCAAATGAGCACTGCAGCAATATTGAAATAGCCAAGACATGGAAGCAGAAAAAAGGTTCATAAACAGATGAATGGACAAAGAAGAAGTGGTATACGTACCAAATAGAATAGTAGCCTCGGGAAAAAAATGAACAATGCCGTTTTCAGGACTACAGTTGAGCCTAGAAATAATCATATAACGTTAAGTAACTCAAAAGGGTACGACAAATATTCTATGAAAACATTTATACATGTTATCCTAAGATTGCTACCAATGAACATATTTCCACAGAAAAAGACACTCACAGACTTATCAAATAAACTAATGGTTAGCCAAAATGAAAGGTGGGAGGATGGGAAAATTAGGACTATGGGGTTAACATACATATACTAATGTATGTTAAGTGTATAAAAACATATAACAGATAAACTGTATGAATTATATAATCACCAATACCTTTAAAATATACATTTTGTAATCACATACATGGTAACAGGACCCGAAGATGAACAGACATATGTATGAATCATTGAGCAGATCCTGTACAGCCAGGCAATCAAAACACTCTAATCAAATTTACTCTGATAAGAAATAGAAATTAAATTTAAAAAACAAACATAAGTAAGGAGACATAAACTTCTGGGGGCTTGTCCCAGCACATTCCACTCTAATTTACAACCTCGGAACACTACCTCCAGGAAGACTCTGTTGCCGTAGTAACAAGAGTTGAGAACGTAATAATGCTGCGGCCTTGTGGCTGTTTCCCACAACAGCAGCTTTAAACCCAGTACTAATAGTTGCTTAATAGTCACAAGGACTGCAGGGCTCTAAATGACACCTGCCCTGAAAAATGCCCTGGGGTAGGGAATAGGCAAGAAAATTCAACACATGAGAAATTTTTCAAGAAGTCAATAAGAGGAGGGAAGTTGTACTCACTCTTTAAAAAAAAGGAAAAGAAAAAAAAGGACATGCCTAAAGCTCAGTATAAGGAATTATTAGACACATGCAAATTCAAATTCAAAAAGGTTTCAGCTCACACCAGTCATTTCCATCAGCAAAATGTCTATAAACTATAAATGCTGAAGGGGTTTTAGAGAACTGTGTACCTTCTAGCTGCTGGTGGGATGTAAAGTGGTAACAGCACTAACGCAAACTGAATGGAGCTTCTTGAAAAGGTAAAAATTGAGCTACCATATGATGCAGCAGGTCACCCTTTGGGCCTATAACCTAAGACCACCTGAATCGGAAAGACACAGGCAGGCAAATGAGCACTGCAGCAATATTGAAATAGCCAAGACATGGAAGCAGAAAAAAGGTTCATAAACAGATGAATGGACAAAGAAGAAGTAGTATACGTACCAAATAGAATAGTAGCCTGGGGAAAAAAATGAACAACGCCGTTTTCAGGACTACAGTTGAGCCTAGAAATAATCATATAAGGTTAAGTAACTCAAAAGGGTACGACAAATATCCTATGGTAACATTTATACATGTTATCCTAAGATTGCTACCAATGAACATATTTCCACAGAAAAAGACACTCACAGACTTATCAAATAAACTAATGGTTAGCAAAATGAAAGGTGGGAGGATGGGTAAATTAGGACTATGGGGTTAACATACATATACTAATGTATGTTAAGTGTATAACAACATATAACAGATAAACTGTATGAATTATATAATCACCAATACCTTTAAAATATACATTTTGTAATCACATACATGGTAACAGGACCCGAAGATGAACAGACATATGTATGAATCATTGAGCAGATCCTGTAGAGCCAGGCAATCAAAACACTCTAATCAAATTTACGCTGATAAGAAATAGAAATGAAATTTAAAAAACAAACATAAGTAAGGAGACATAAACTTCTGGGGGCTTGTCCCAGCACATTCCACTCTAATTTACAACCTCAGAACACTACCTCCAGGAAGATTCTGTTGCCCTAGTAACAAGAGTTGAGAACGTAATAATGCTGCCGCCTTGTGGCTGTTTCCCACAACAGCAGCTTTAAACCCAGTGCTAATGGTTGCTTAATAGTCACAACGACTGCAGGGGTCTAAATGACACCTGCCCTCAAAAAGTGCCCTTGGGTAGGGAATAGGCAAGAAAATTCAACACATGAGAAATTTTTCAAAAAGTGAATATGAAGAGGGAAGTTGTACTCACACTTTAACAAAAAAAGGAAAAGAAGAAAAAGGATATGCCTAAAGATCAGTATAAGGAATTATTCGCCACATGCGTATCCAACCTCCAAAAAGGTTTCAGCTCACACCAGTCAAATGGCCATCAGCAAAAAGTCTACAAACTATAAATGCTGAAGGAGTTTTGGAGAAATGTATACCTTCTATCTGCTGCTGGGATGTAAAGTGGTAACAGCACTAACGCAAACTGAATGGAGCTGCTTGAAAAGGTAAAAATTGAGCTACCATATGATGCGGCAGGTCACCTTTTGGGCCTAAAACCTAAGACCACCTGAATCGGAAAGACACAGGCAGGCAAATGAGCACTGCAGCAATATTGAAATAGCCAAGACATGGAAGCAGAAAAAAGGTTCATAAACAGATGAATGGACAGAGAAGAAGTGGTATATGGACAGAATGCAATAGTAGCCTCGGGGAAAAATGAACAATGCCGTTTTAAGGACTAGAGTTGAGCCTAGAAATAATCATATAAGGTTAAGTAAGTCAAAAGGGTATGACAAATATCCTATGATATCATTTATACATGTTATCCTAAGATTGCTACCAATGAACATATTTCCACAGAAAAAGACACTCACAGACTTATGAAATAAACTAATTGTTAGCCAAAATGAAAGGTGGAAGGATGGGTAAATTAGGACTATGCGGTTAACATACATATACTAATGTATGTTAAGTGTATAAAAACATATAACAGATAAACTGTATGAATTATATAATCACCAATACCTTTAAAATATACATTCTGTAATAACATACATGGTAACAGAATCCGAAGATGAACAGACATATGTAGGAATCATTGAGCAGTTTCTGTACAGCCAGACAATCAAAACACTCTAATCAAATTTACTCCGATAAGAAATAGAAATTAAATTTAAAAAACAAACCTAAGTAAGGAGACATAAACTTCTGGGGGCTTGTCCCAGCACATTCCACTCTAATTTACAACCTCGGAACACTACCTCCAGGAAGACTCTGTTGCCGTAGTAACAAGAGTTGAGAACGTAATAATGCTGCGGCCTTGTGGCTGTTTCCCACAACAGCAGCTTTAAACCCAGTACTAATAGTTGCTTAATAGTCACAAGGACTGCAGGGCTCTAAATGACACCTGCCCTGAAAAATGCCCTGGGGTAGGGAATAGGCAAGAAAATTCAACACATGAGAAATTTTTCAAGAAGTCAATAAGAGGAGGGAAGTTGTACTCACTCTTTAAAAAAAAGGAAAAGAAAAAAAAGGACATGCCTAAAGCTCAGTATAAGGAATTATTAGACACATGCAAATTCAAATTCAAAAAGGTTTCAGCTCACACCAGTCATTTCCATCAGCAAAATGTCTATAAACTATAAATGCTGAAGGGGTTTTAGAGAACTGTGTACCTTCTAGCTGCTGGTGGCATGTAAAGTGGTAACAGCACTAACGCAAACTGAATGGAGCTTCTTGAAAAGGTAAAAATTGAGCTACCATATGATGCAGCAGGTCACCCTTTGGGCCTATAACCTAAGACCACCTGAATCGGAAAGACACAGGCAGGCAAATGAGCACTGCAGCAATATTGAAATAGCCAAGACATGGAAGCAGAAAAAAGGTTCATAAACAGATGAATGGACAAAGAAGAAGTAGTATACGTACCAAATAGAATAGTAGCCTGGGGAAAAAAATGAACAACGCCGTTTTCAGGACTACAGTTGAGCCTAGAAATAATCATATAAGGTTAACTAACTCAAAAGGGTACGACAAATATCCTATGATAATATTTATACATGTTATCCTAAGATTGCTACCAATGAACATATTTCCACAGAAAAAGACACTCACAGACTTATGAAATAAACTAATGGTTAGCAAAATGAAAGGTGGGAGGATGGGTAAATTAGGACTATGGGGTTAACATACATATACTAATGTATGTTAAGTGTATAACAACATATAACAGATAAACTGTATGAATTATATAATCACCAATACCTTTAAAATATACATTTTGTAATCACATACATGGTAACAGGACCCGAAGATGAACAGACATATGTATGAATCATTGAGCAGATCCTGTACAGCCAGGCAATCAAAACACTCTAATCAAATTTACGCTGATAAGAAATAGAAATGAAATTTAAAAAACAAACATAAGTAAGGAGACATAAACTTCTGGGGGCTTGTCCCAGCACATTCCACTCTAATTTACAACCTCAGAACACTACCTCCAGGAAGATTCTGTTGCCCTAGTAACAAGAGTTGAGAACGTAATAATGCTGCCGCCTTGTGGCTGTTTCCCACAACAGCAGCTTTAAACCCAGTGCTAATGGTTGCTTAATAGTCACAACGACTGCAGGGGTCTAAATGACACCTGCCCTCAAAAAGTGCCCTTGGGTAGGGAATAGGCAAGAAAATTCAACACATGAGAAATTTTTCAAAAAGTGAATATGAAGAGGGAAGTTGTACTCACACTTTAACAAAAAAAGGAAAAGAAGAAAAAGGATATGCCTAAAGATCAGTATAAGGAATTATTCGCCACATGCGTATCCAACCTCCATAAAGGTTTCAGCTCACAACAGTCAAATGGCCATCAGCAAAAAGTCTACAAACTATAAATGCTGAAGGGGTTTTAGAGAAATGTGTACCTTCTATCTGCTGCTGGGATGTAAAGTGGTAACAGCACTAACGCAAACTGAATGGAGCCGCTTGAAAAGGTAGAAATTGAGCTACCATATGATGCGGCAGGGCACCTCTCGGGCTTATAACCTAAGACCACCAGAATGGGAAAGACACAGGCAGTCAAATGTGCACTGCAGCAATACTGAAATAGCCAAGACATGGAAGCAAAAAAAGGTCCATAAACAGATGAATGGACAGAGAAGAAGTGGTATATGGACAGAATGGAATAGTAGCCTCGGGGAAAAAATGAACAATGCCGTTTTCAGGACTACAGTAGAGCCTAGAAATAATAATATAAGGTTAAGTAAGTCAAAAGGGTATGACAAATATCCTATGATATCATTTATACATGTTATCCTAAGATTGCTACCAATGAACATATTTCCACAGAAAAAGACACTCACAGACTTATGAAATAAACTAATGGTTAGCCAAAATGAAAGGGGGGAGGATGGGTAAATTAGGACTATGGGATTAACATAAATATACTAATGTATGTTACATGCATATAAACATATAACAGATAAACTATATGAATTATATAATCACCAATACCTTTAAAATATACATTCTGTATTCACATACATGGTAACAGAATCCGAAGATGAACAGACATATGTAGGAATCATTGAGCAGATTCTGTACAGCCAGACAATCAAAAGACCCTAATCAAATTTACTCCAAAAAGAAATAGAATTAAATTTAAAAAACAAACATAAGTAAGGAGACATAAACTTCTGGGGGCTTGTCCCAGCACATTCCACTCTAATTTACAACCTCGGAACACTACCTCCAGGAAGATTCTGTTGCCCTAGTAACAAGAGATGAGAACGTAATAATGCTGCCGCCTTGTGGCTCTTTCCCACAACAGCAGCTTTAAACCCAGTGCTAATGTTTGCTTAATAGTCACAAGGACTGCAGGGCTCTAAATGACACCTGCCCTGAAAAATGCCCTGGGGTAGGGAATAGGCAAGAAAATTCAACACATTAGAAATTTTTCAAGAAGTCAATAAGAGGAGGGAAGTTGTACTCACTCTTTAAAAAAAAAGGAAAAGAAAAAAAAGGACATGCCTAAAGCTCAGTAGAATGAATTATTAGACACATGCAAATTCAAATTCAAAAAGGTTTCAGCTCACGCCAGTCGTTTCCATCAGCAAAATGTCTACAAACTATAAATGCTGAAGGGGTTTTAGAGAACTGTGTACCTTCTAGCTGCTGGTGGGATGTAAAGTGGTAACAGCACTAACACAAACTGAATGGAGCTGCTTGAAAAGATGAAAATTGAGCTACCATATGATGCGGCAGGTCACCTTTTGGGCCTATAACCTAAGACCACCTGAATCGGAAAGACACAGGCAGGCAAATGAGCACTGCAGCAATATTGAAATAGCCAAGACATGGAAGCAGAAAAAAGGTTCATAAACAGATGAATGGACAAAGAAGAAGTGGTATACGTACCAAATAGAATAGTAGCCTCGGGAAAAAAATGAACAATGCCGTTTTCAGGACTACAGTTGAGCCTAGAAATAATCATATAACGTTAAGTAACTCAAAAGGGTACGACAAATATTCTATGAAAACATTTATACATGTTATCCTAAGATTGCTACCAATGAACATATTTCCACAGAAAAAGACACTCACAGACTTATCAAATAAACTAATGGTTAGCCAAAATGAAAGGTGGGAGGATGGGAAAATTAGGACTATGGGGTTAACATACATATACTAATGTATGTTAAGTGTATAAAAACATATAACAGATAAACTGTATGAATTATATAATCACCAATACCTTTAAAATATACATTTTGTAATCACATACATGGTAACAGGACCCGAAGATGAACAGACATATGTATGAATCATTGAGCAGATCCTGTACAGCCAGGCAATCAAAACACTCTAATCAAATTTACTCTGATAAGAAATAGAAATTAAATTTAAAAAACAAACATAAGTAAGGAGACATAAACTTCTGGGGGCTTGTCCCAGCACATTCCACTCTAATTTACAACCTCGGAACACTACCTCCAGGAAGACTCTGTTGCCGTAGTAACAAGAGTTGAGAACGTAATAATGCTGCGGCCTTGTGGCTGTTTCCCACAACAGCAGCTTTAAACCCAGTACTAATAGTTGCTTAATAGTCACAAGGACTGCAGGGCTCTAAATGACACCTGCCCTGAAAAATGCCCTGGGGTAGGGAATAGGCAAGAAAATTCAACACATGAGAAATTTTTCAAGAAGTCAATAAGAGGAGGGAAGTTGTACTCACTCTTTAAAAAAAAGGAAAAGAAAAAAAAGGACATGCCTAAAGCTCAGTATAAGGAATTATTAGACACATGCAAATTCAAATTCAAAAAGGTTTCAGCTCACACCAGTCATTTCCATCAGCAAAATGTCTATAAACTATAAATGCTGAAGGGGTTTTAGAGAACTGTGTACCTTCTAGCTGCTGGTGGGATGTAAAGTGGTAACAGCACTAACGCAAACTGAATGGAGCTTCTTGAAAAGGTAAAAATTGAGCTACCATATGATGCAGCAGGTCACCCTTTGGGCCTATAACCTAAGACCACCTGAATCGGAAAGACACAGGCAGGCAAATGAGCACTGCAGCAATATTGAAATAGCCAAGACATGGAAGCAGAAAAAAGGTTCATAAACAGATGAATGGACAAAGAAGAAGTAGTATACGTACCAAATAGAATAGTAGCCTGGGGAAAAAAATGAACAACGCCGTTTTCAGGACTACAGTTGAGCCTAGAAATAATCATATAAGGTTAAGTAACTCAAAAGGGTACGACAAATATCCTATGGTAACATTTATACATGTTATCCTAAGATTGCTACCAATGAACATATTTCCACAGAAAAAGACACTCACAGACTTATCAAATAAACTAATGGTTAGCAAAATGAAAGGTGGGAGGATGGGTAAATTAGGACTATGGGGTTAACATACATATACTAATGTATGTTAAGTGTATAACAACATATAACAGATAAACTGTATGAATTATATAATCACCAATACCTTTAAAATATACATTTTGTAATCACATACATGGTAACAGGACCCGAAGATGAACAGACATATGTATGAATCATTGAGCAGATCCTGTAGAGCCAGGCAATCAAAACACTCTAATCAAATTTACGCTGATAAGAAATAGAAATGAAATTTAAAAAACAAACATAAGTAAGGAGACATAAACTTCTGGGGGCTTGTCCCAGCACATTCCACTCTAATTTACAACCTCAGAACACTACCTCCAGGAAGATTCTGTTGCCCTAGTAACAAGAGTTGAGAACGTAATAATGCTGCCGCCTTGTGGCTGTTTCCCACAACAGCAGCTTTAAACCCAGTGCTAATGGTTGCTTAATAGTCACAACGACTGCAGGGGTCTAAATGACACCTGCCCTCAAAAAGTGCCCTTGGGTAGGGAATAGGCAAGAAAATTCAACACATGAGAAATTTTTCAAAAAGTGAATATGAAGAGGGAAGTTGTACTCACACTTTAACAAAAAAAGGAAAAGAAGAAAAAGGATATGCCTAAAGATCAGTATAAGGAATTATTCGCCACATGCGTATCCAACCTCCAAAAAGGTTTCAGCTCACACCAGTCAAATGGCCATCAGCAAAAAGTCTACAAACTATAAATGCTGAAGGAGTTTTGGAGAAATGTATACCTTCTATCTGCTGCTGGGATGTAAAGTGGTAACAGCACTAACGCAAACTGAATGGAGCTGCTTGAAAAGGTAAAAATTGAGCTACCATATGATGCGGCAGGTCACCTTTTGGGCCTATAACCTAAGACCACCTGAATCGGAAAGACACAGGCAGGCAAATGAGCACTGCAGCAATATTGAAATAGCCAAGACATGGAAGCAGAAAAAAGGTTCATAAACAGATGAATGGACAGAGAAGAAGTGGTATATGGACAGAATGCAATAGTAGCCTCGGGGAAAAATGAACAATGCCGTTTTAAGGACTAGAGTTGAGCCTAGAAATAATCATATAAGGTTAAGTAAGTCAAAAGGGTATGACAAATATCCTATGATATCATTTATACATGTTATCCTAAGATTGCTACCAATGAACATATTTCCACAGAAAAAGACACTCACAGACTTATGAAATAAACTAATTGTTAGCCAAAATGAAAGGTGGAAGGATGGGTAAATTAGGACTATGCGGTTAACATACATATACTAATGTATGTTAAGTGTATAAAAACATATAACAGATAAACTGTATGAATTATATAATCACCAATACCTTTAAAATATACATTCTGTAATCACATACATGGTAACAGAATCCGAAGATGAACAGACATATGTAGGAATCATTGAGCAGTTTCTGTACAGCCAAACAATCAAAACACTCTAATCAAATTTACTCCGATAAGAAATAGAAATTACATTTAAAAAACAAACCTAAGTAAGGAGACATAAACTTCTGGGGGCTTGTCCCAGCACATTCCACTCTAATTTACAACCTCGGAACACTACCTCCAGGAAGATTCTGTTGCCCTAGTAACAAGAGATGAGAACGTAATAATGCTGCCGCCTTGTGGCTCTTTCCCACAATAGCAGCTTTAAACCCAGTGCTAATGGTTGCTTAATAGTCACATGGACTGCAGGGCTCTAAATGACACCTGCCCTGAAAAATGCCCTGGGGTAGGGAATAGGCAAGAATATTCAACACATGAGAAATTTTTTAAGAAGTCAATAAGAGGAGGGAAGTTGTACTCACTCTTTAAAAAAAAAGGAAAAGAAAAAAAAGGACATGCCTAAAGCTCAGTAGAATGAATTATTAGACACATGCAAATTCAAATTCAAAAAGGTTTCAGCTCACACCAGTCGTTTCCATCAGCAAAATGTCTACAAACTATAAATGCTGAAGGGGTTTTAGAGAACTGTGTACCTTCTAGCTGCTGGTGGGATATAAAGTGGTAACAGCACTAACACAAACTGAATGGACCTGCTTGAAAAGATAAAAATTGAGCTACCATATGATGCGGCAGGTCACCTTTTGGGCCTATAACCTAAGACTACCTGAATCGGAAAGACACAGGCAGGCAAATGAGCACTGCAGCAATATTGAAATAGCCAAGACATGGAAGCAGAAAAAAGGTTCATAAACAGATGAATGGACAAAGAAGAAGTGGTATACGTACCAAATAGAATAGTAGCCTCGGGAAAAAAATGAACAATGCCGTTTTCAGGACTACAGTTGAGCCTAGAAATAATCATATAACGTTAAGTAACTCAAAAGGGTACGACAAATATCCTATGAAAACATTTATACATGTTATCCTAAGATTGCTACCAATGAACATATTTCCACAGAAAAAGACACTCACAGACTTATCAAATAAACTAATGGTTAGCCAAAATGAAAGGTGGGAGGATGGGTAAATTAGGACTATGGGGTTAACATACATATACTAATGTATGTTAAGTGTATAAAAACATATAACAGATAAACTGTATGAATTATATAATCACCAATACCTTTAAAATATACATTTTGTAATCACATACATGGTAACAGGACCCGAAGATGAACAGACATATGTATGAATCATTGAGCAGATTCTGTACAGCCAGGCAATCAAAACACTCTAATCAAATTTACTCTGATAAGAAATAGAAATGAAATTTAAAAAACAAACATAAGTAAGGAGACATAAACTTCTGGGGGCTTGTCCCAGCACATTCCACTCTAATTTACAACCTCAGAACACTACCTCCAGGAAGACTCTGTTGCCGTAGTAACAAGAGTTGAGAACGTAATAATGCTGCGGCCTTGTGGCTGTTTCCCACAACAGCAGCTTTAAACCCAGTACTAATAGTTGCTTAATAGTCACAAGGACTGCAGGGCTCTAAATGACACCTGCCCTGAAAAATGCCCTGGGGTAGGGAATAGGCAAGAAAATTCAACACATGAGAAATTTTTCAAGAAGTCAATAAGAGGAGGGAAGTTGTACTCACTCTTTAAAAAAAAAGGAAAAGAAAAAAAAGGACATGCCTAAAGCTCAGTATAAGGAATTATTAGACACATGCAAATTCAAATTCAAAAAGGTTTCAGCTCACACCAGTCATTTCCATCAGCAAAATGTCTATAAACTATAAATGCTGAAGGGGTTTTAGAGAACTGTGTACCTTCTAGCTGCTGGTGGGATGTAAAGTGGTAACAGCACTAACGCAAACTGAATGGAGCTTCTTGAAAAGGTAAAAATTGAGCTACCATATGATGCAGCAGGTCACCCTTTGGGCCTATAACCTAAGACCACCTGAATCGGAAAGACACAGGCAGGCAAATGAGCACTGCAGCAATATTGAAATAGCCAAGACATGGAAGCAGAAAAAAGGTTCATAAACAGATGAATGGACAAAGAAGAAGTAGTATACGTACCAAATAGAATAGTAGCCTGGGGAAAAAAATGAACAACGCCGTTTTCAGGACTACAGTTGAGCCTAGAAATAATCATATAAGGTTAAGTAACTCAAAAGGGTACGACAAATATCCTATGGTAACATTTATACATGTTATCCTAAGATTGCTACCAATGAACATATTTCCACAGAAAAAGACACTCACAGACTTATCAAATAAACTAATGGTTAGCAAAATGAAAGGTGGGAGGATGGGTAAATTAGGACTATGGGGTTAACATACATATACTAATGTATGTTAAGTGTATAACAACATATAACAGATAAACTGTATGAATTATATAATCACCAATACCTTTAAAATATACATTTTGTAATCACATACATGGTAACAGGACCCGAAGATGAACAGACATATGTATGAATCATTGAGCAGATCCTGTAGAGCCAGGCAATCAAAACACTCTAATCAAATTTACGCTGATAAGAAATAGAAATGAAATTTAAAAAACAAACATAAGTAAGGAGACATAAACTTCTGGGGGCTTGTCCCAGCACATTCCACTCTAATTTACAACCTCAGAACACTACCTCCAGGAAGATTCTGTTGCCCTAGTAACAAGAGTTGAGAACGTAATAATGCTGCCGCCTTGTGGCTGTTTCCCACAACAGCAGCTTTAAACCCAGTGCTAATGGTTGCTTAATAGTCACAACGACTGCAGGGGTCTAAATGACACCTGCCCTCAAAAAGTGCCCTTGGGTAGGGAATAGGCAAGAAAATTCAACACATGAGAAATTTTTCAAAAAGTGAATATGAAGAGGGAAGTTGTACTCACACTTTAACAAAAAAAGGAAAAGAAGAAAAAGGATATGCCTAAAGATCAGTATAAGGAATTATTCGCCACATGCGTATCCAACCTCCAAAAAGGTTTCAGCTCACACCAGTCAAATGGCCATCAGCAAAAAGTCTACAAACTATAAATGCTGAAGGAGTTTTGGAGAAATGTATACCTTCTATCTGCTGCTGGGATGTAAAGTGGTAACAGCACTAACGCAAACTGAATGGAGCTGCTTGAAAAGGTAAAAATTGAGCTACCATATGATGCGGCAGGTCACCTTTTGGGCCTATAACCTAAGACCACCTGAATCGGAAAGACACAGGGAGGCAAATGAGCACTGCAGCAATATTGAAATAGCCAAGACATGGAAGCAGAAAAAAGGTTCATAAACAGATGAATGGACAAAGAAGAAGTGGTATACGTACCAAATAGAATAGTAGCCTCGGGAAAAAAATGAACAATGCCGTTTTCAGGACTACAGTTGAGCCTAGAAATAATCATATAAGGTTAAGTAACTCAAAAGGGTACGACAAATATCCTATGATAACATTTATACATGTTATCCTAAGATAGCTACCAATGAACATATTTCCACAGAAAAAGACACTCACAGACTTATGAAATAAACTAATGGTTAGACAAAATGAAAGGTGGGAGTATGGGTAAACTAGGACTATGGGGTTAACATACATATACTAATGTATGTTAAGTGTATAAAAACATATAACAGATAAACTGTATGAATTATATAATCACCAATACCTTTAAAATATACATTCTGTAATCACATACATGGTAAGAGAATCCGAAGATGAACAGACATATGTAGGAATCATTGAGCAGTTTCTGTACAGCCAGACAATCAAAACACTCTAATCAAATTTACTCCGATAAGAAATAGAAATTAAATTTAAAAAACAAACCTAAGTAAGGAGACATAAACTTCTGGGGGCTTGTCCCAGCACATTCCACTCTAATTTACAACCTCGGAACACTACCTCCAGGAAGATTCTGTTGCTCTAGTAACAAGAGATGAGAACGTAATAATGCTGCCGCCTTGTGGCTCTTTCCCACAACAGCAGCTTTAAACCCAGTGCTAATGGTTGCTTAATAGTCACATGGACTGCAGGGCTCTAAATGACACCTGCCCTGAAAAATGCCCTGGGGTACGGAATAGGCAATAATATTCAACACATGAGAAATTTTTCAAGAAGTCAATAAGAGGAGGGAAGTTGTACTCACTCTTTAAAAAAAAAGGAAAAGAAAAAAAAGGACATGCCTAAAGCTCAGTAGAATGAATTATTAGACACATGCAAATTCAAATTCAAAAAGGTTTCAGCTCACACCAGTCGTTTCCATCAGCAAAATGTGTACAAACTATAAATGCTGAAGGGGTTTTAGAGAACTGTGTACCTTCTAGCTGCTGGTGGGATGTAAAGTGGTAACAGCACTAACACAAACTGAATGGAGCTGCTTGAAAAGATAAAAATTGAGCTACCATATGATGCGGCAGGTCACCTTTTGGGCCTATAACCTAAGACCACCTGAATCGGAAAGACACAGGCAGGCAAATGAGCACTGCAGCAATATTGAAATAGCCAAGACATGGAAGCAGAAAAAAGGTTCATAAACAGATGAATGGACAAAGAAGAAGTGGTATACGTACCAAATAGAATAGTAGCCTCGGGAAAAAAATGAACAATGCCGTTTTCAGGACTACAGTTGAGCCTAGAAATAATCATATAACGTTAAGTAACTCAAAAGGGTACGACAAATATCCTATGAAAACATTTATACATGTTATCCTAAGATTGCTACCAATGAACATATTTCCACAGAAAAAGACACTCACAGACTTATCAAATAAACTAATGGTTAGCCAAAATGAAAGGTGGGAGGATGGGAAAATTAGGACTATGGGGTTAACATACATATACTAATGTATGTTAAGTGTATAAAAACATATAACAGATAAACTGTATGAATTATATAATCACCAATACCTTTAAAATATACATTTTGTAATCACATACATGGTAACAGGACCCGAAGATGAACAGACATATGTATGAATCATTGAGCAGATCCTGTACAGCCAGGCAATCAATACACTCTAATCAAATTTACTCTGATAAGAAATAGAAATTAAATTTAAAAAACAAACATAAGTAAGGAGACATAAACTTCTGGGGGCTTGTCCCAGCACATTCCACTCTAATTTACAACCTCGGAACACTATCTCCAGGAAGACTCTGTTGCCGTAGTAACAAGAGTTGAGAACGTAATAATGCTGCGGCCTTGTGGCTGTTTCCCACAACAGCAGCTTTAAACCCAGTACTAATAGTTGCTTAATAGTCACAAGGACTGCAGGGCTCTAAATGACACCTGCCCTGAAAAATGCCCTGGGGTAGGGAATAGGCAAGAAAATTCAACACATGAGAAATTTTTCAAGAAGTCAATAAGAGGAGGGAAGTTGTACTCACTCTTTAAAAAAAAGGAAAAGAAAAAAAAGGACATGCCTAAAGCTCAGTATAAGGAATTATTAGACACATGCAAATTCAAATTCAAAAAGGTTTCAGCTCACACCAGTCATTTCCATCAGCAAAATGTCTATAAACTATAAATGCTGAAGGGGTTTTAGAGAACTGTGTACCTTCTAGCTGCTGGTGGCATGTAAAGTGGTAACAGCACTAACGCAAACTGAATGGAGCTTCTTGAAAAGGTAAAAATTGAGCTACCATATGATGCAGCAGGTCACCCTTTGGGCCTATAACCTAAGACCACCTGAATCGGAAAGACACAGGCAGGCAAATGAGCACTGCAGCAATATTGAAATAGCCAAGACATGGAAGCAGAAAAAAGGTTCATAAACAGATGAATGGACAAAGAAGAAGTAGTATACGTACCAAATAGAATAGTAGCCTGGGGAAAGAAATGAACAACGCCGTTTTCAGGACTACAGTTGAGCCTAGAAATAATCATATAAGGTTAAGTAACTCAAAAGGGTACGACAAATATCCTATGATAACATTTATACATGTTATCCTAAGATTGCTACCAATGAACATATTTCCACAGAAAAAGACACTCACAGACTTATCAAATAAACTAATGGTTAGCAAAATGAAAGGTGGGAGGATGGGTAAATTAGGACTATGGGGTTAACATACATATACTAATGTATGTTAAGTGTATAACAACATATAACAGATAAACTGTATGAATTATATAATCACCAATACCTTTAAAATATACATTTTGTAATCACATACATGGTAACAGGACCCGAAGATGAACAGACATATGTATGAATCATTGAGCAGATCCTGTACAGCCAGGCAATCAAAACACTCTAATCAAATTTACGCTGATAAGAAATAGAAATGAAATTTAAAAAACAAACATAAGTAAGGAGACATAAACTTCTGGGGGCTTGTCCCAGCACATTCCACTCTAATTTACAACCTCAGAACACTACCTCCAGGAAGATTCTGTTGCCCTAGTAACAAGAGTTGAGAACGTAATAATGCTGCCGCCTTGTGGCTGTTTCCCACAACAGCAGCTTTAAACCCAGTGCTAATGGTTGCTTAATAGTCACAACGACTGCAGGGGTCTAAATGACACCTGCCCTCAAAAAGTGCCCTTGGGTAGGGAATAGGCAAGAAAATTCAACACATGAGAAATTTTTCAAAAAGTGAATATGAAGAGGGAAGTTGTACTCACACTTTAACAAAAAAAGGAAAAGAAGAAAAAGGATACTCCTAAAGATCAGTATAAGTAATTATTCGCCACATGCGTATCCAACCTCCATAAAGGTTTCAGCTCACAACAGTCAAATGGCCATCAGCAAAAGTCTACAAACTATAAATGCTGAAGGTGTTTTAGAGAAATGTGTACCTTCTATCTGCTGCTGGGATGTAAAGTGGTAACAGCACTAACGCAAACTGAATGGAGCCGCTTGAAAAGGTAGAAATTGAGCTACCATATGATGCGGCAGGGCACCTCTCGGGCTTATAACCTAAGACCACCAGAATCGGAAAGACACAGGCAGTCAAATGTGCACTGCAGCAATACTGAAATAGCCAAGACATGGAAGCAAAAAAGGTCCATAAACAGATGAATGGACAGAGAAGAAGTGGTATATGGACAGAATGGAATAGTAGCCTCGGGAAAAAAATGAACAATGCCGTTTTCAGGACTACAGTAGAGCCTAGAAATAATAATATAAGGTTAAGTAAGTCAAAAGGGTATGACAAATATCCTATGATATCATTTATACATGTTATCCTAAGATTGCTACCAATGAACATATTTCCACAGAAAAAGACACTCACAGACTTATGAAATAAACTAATGGTTAGCCAAAATGAAAGGGGGGAGGATGGGTAAATTAGGACTATGGGATTAACATAAATATACTAATGTATGTTACATGCATATAAACATATAACAGATAAACTATATGAATTATATAATCACCGATACCTTTAAAATATACATTCTGTATTCACATACATGGTAACAGAATCCGAAGATGAACAGACATATGTAGGAATCATTGAGCAGATTCTGTACAGCCAGACAATCAAAAGACCCTAATCAAATTTACTCCAAAAAGAAATAGAATTAAATTTAAAAAACAAACATAAGTAAGGAGACATAAACTTCTGGGGGCTTGTCCCAGCACATTCCACTCTAATTTACAACCTCGGAACACTACCTCCAGGAAGATTCTGTTGCCCTAGTAACAAGAGATGAGAACGTAATAATGCTGCCGCCTTGTGGCTCTTTCCCACAACAGCAGCTTTAAACCCAGTGCTAATGTTTGCTTAATAGTCACAAGGACTGCAGGGCTCTAAATGACACCTGCCCTGAAAAATGCCCTGGGGTAGGGAATAGGCAAGAAAATTCAACACATTAGAAATTTTTCAAGAAGTCAATAAGAGGAGGGAAGTTGTACTCACTCTTTAAAAAAAAAGGAAAAGAAAAAAAAGGACATGCCTAAAGCTCAGTAGAATGAATTATTAGACACATGCAAATTCAAATTCAAAAAGGTTTCAGCTCACACCAGTCATTTCCATCAGCAAAATGTCTATAAACTATAAATGCTGAAGGGGTTTTAGAGAACTGTGTACCTTCTAGCTGCTGGTGGCATGTAAAGTGGTAACAGCACTAACGCAAACTGAATGGAGCTTCTTGAAAAGGTAAAAATTGAGCTACCATATGATGCAGCAGGTCACCCTTTGGGCCTATAACCTAAGACCACCTGAATCGGAAAGACACAGGCAGGCAAATGAGCACTGCAGCAATATTGAAATAGCCAAGACATGGAAGCAGAAAAAAGGTTCATAAACAGATGAATGGACAAAGAAGAAGTAGTATACGTACCAAATAGAATAGTAGCCTGGGGAAAAAAATGAACAACGCCGTTTTCAGGACTACAGTTGAGCCTAGAAATAATCATATAAGGTTAACTAACTCAAAAGGGTACGACAAATATCCTATGATAATATTTATACATGTTATCCTAAGATTGCTACCAATGAACATATTTCCACAGAAAAAGACACTCACAGACTTATGAAATAAACTAATGGTTAGCAAAATGAAAGGTGGGAGGATGGGTAAATTAGGACTATGGGGTTAACATACATATACTAATGTATGTTAAGTGTATAACAACATATAACAGATAAACTGTATGAATTATATAATCACCAATACCTTTAAAATATACATTTTGTAATCACATACATGGTAACAGGACCCGAAGATGAACAGACATATGTATGAATCATTGAGCAGATCCTGTACAGCCAGGCAATCAAAACACTCTAATCAAATTTACGCTGATAAGAAATAGAAATGAAATTTAAAAAACAAACATAAGTAAGGAGACATAAACTTCTGGGGGCTTGTCCCAGCACATTCCACTCTAATTTACAACCTCAGAACACTACCTCCAGGAAGATTCTGTTGCCCTAGTAACAAGAGTTGAGAACGTAATAATGCTGCCGCCTTGTGGCTGTTTCCCACAACAGCAGCTTTAAACCCAGTGCTAATGGTTGCTTAATAGTCACAACGACTGCAGGGGTCTAAATGACACCTGCCCTCAAAAAGTGCCCTTGGGTAGGGAATAGGCAAGAAAATTCAACACATGAGAAATTTTTCAAAAAGTGAATATGAAGAGGGAAGTTGTACTCACACTTTAACAAAAAAAGGAAAAGAAGAAAAAGGATACTCCTAAAGATCAGTATAAGTAATTATTCGCCACATGCGTATCCAACCTCCATAAAGGTTTCAGCTCACAACAGTCAAATGGCCATCAGCAAAAGTCTACAAACTATAAATGCTGAAGGTGTTTTAGAGAAATGTGTACCTTCTATCTGCTGCTGGGATGTAAAGTGGTAACAGCACTAACGCAAACTGAATGGAGCCGCTTGAAAAGGTAGAAATTGAGCTACCATATGATGCGGCAGGGCACCTCTCGGGCTTATAACCTAAGACCACCAGAATCGGAAAGACACAGGCAGTCAAATGTGCACTGCAGCAATACTGAAATAGCCAAGACATGGAAGCAAAAAAGGTCCATAAACAGATGAATGGACAGAGAAGAAGTGGTATATGGACAGAATGGAATAGTAGCCTCGGGAAAAAAATGAACAATGCCGTTTTCAGGACTACAGTAGAGCCTAGAAATAATAATATAAGGTTAAGTAAGTCAAAAGGGTATGACAAATATCCTATGATATCATTTATACATGTTATCCTAAGATTGCTACCAATGAACATATTTCCACAGAAAAAGACACTCACAGACTTATGAAATAAACTAATGGTTAGCCAAAATGAAAGGGGGGAGGATGGGTAAATTAGGACTATGGGATTAACATAAATATACTAATGTATGTTACATGCATATAAACATATAACAGATAAACTATATGAATTATATAATCACCGATACCTTTAAAATATACATTCTGTATTCACATACATGGTAACAGAATCCGAAGATGAACAGACATATGTAGGAATCATTGAGCAGATTCTGTACAGCCAGACAATCAAAAGACCCTAATCAAATTTACTCCAAAAAGAAATAGAATTAAATTTAAAAAACAAACATAAGTAAGGAGACATAAACTTCTGGGGGCTTGTCCCAGCACATTCCACTCTAATTTACAACCTCGGAACACTACCTCCAGGAAGATTCTGTTGCCCTAGTAACAAGAGATGAGAACGTAATAATGCTGCCGCCTTGTGGCTCTTTCCCACAACAGCAGCTTTAAACCCAGTGCTAATGTTTGCTTAATAGTCACAAGGACTGCAGGGCTCTAAATGACACCTGCCCTGAAAAATGCCCTGGGGTAGGGAATAGGCAAGAAAATTCAACACATTAGAAATTTTTCAAGAAGTCAATAAGAGGAGGGAAGTTGTACTCACTCTTTAAAAAAAAAGGAAAAGAAAAAAAAGGACATGCCTAAAGCTCAGTAGAATGAATTATTAGACACATGCAAATTCAAATTCAAAAAGGTTTCAGCTCACACCAGTCATTTCCATCAGCAAAATGTCTATAAACTATAAATGCTGAAGGGGTTTTAGAGAACTGTGTACCTTCTAGCTGCTGGTGGCATGTAAAGTGGTAACAGCACTAACGCAAACTGAATGGAGCTTCTTGAAAAGGTAAAAATTGAGCTACCATATGATGCAGCAGGTCACCCTTTGGGCCTATAACCTAAGACCACCTGAATCGGAAAGACACAGGCAGGCAAATGAGCACTGCAGCAATATTGAAATAGCCAAGACATGGAAGCAGAAAAAAGGTTCATAAACAGATGAATGGACAAAGAAGAAGTAGTATACGTACCAAATAGAATAGTAGCCTGGGGAAAAAAATGAACAACGCCGTTTTCAGGACTACAGTTGAGCCTAGAAATAATCATATAAGGTTAACTAACTCAAAAGGGTACGACAAATATCCTATGATAATATTTATACATGTTATCCTAAGATTGCTACCAATGAACATATTTCCACAGAAAAAGACACTCACAGACTTATGAAATAAACTAATGGTTAGCAAAATGAAAGGTGGGAGGATGGGTAAATTAGGACTATGGGGTTAACATACATATACTAATGTATGTTAAGTGTATAACAACATATAACAGATAAACTGTATGAATTATATAATCACCAATACCTTTAAAATATACATTTTGTAATCACATACATGGTAACAGGACCCGAAGATGAACAGACATATGTATGAATCATTGAGCAGATCCTGTACAGCCAGGCAATCAAAACACTCTAATCAAATTTACGCTGATAAGAAATAGAAATGAAATTTAAAAAACAAACATAAGTAAGGAGACATAAACTTCTGGGGGCTTGTCCCAGCACATTCCACTCTAATTTACAACCTCAGAACACTACCTCCAGGAAGATTCTGTTGCCCTAGTAACAAGAGTTGAGAACGTAATAATGCTGCCGCCTTGTGGCTGTTTCCCACAACAGCAGCTTTAAACCCAGTGCTAATGGTTGCTTAATAGTCACAACGACTGCAGGGGTCTAAATGACACCTGCCCTCAAAAAGTGCCCTTGGGTAGGGAATAGGCAAGAAAATTCAACACATGAGAAATTTTTCAAAAAGTGAATATGAAGAGGGAAGTTGTACTCACACTTTAACAAAAAAAGGAAAAGAAGAAAAAGGATATGCCTAAAGATCAGTATAAGGAATTATTCGCCACATGCGTATCCAACCTCCATAAAGGTTTCAGCTCACAACAGTCAAATGGCCATCAGCAAAAAGTCTACAAACTATAAATGCTGAAGGGGTTTTAGAGAAATGTGTACCTTCTATCTGCTGCTGGGATGTAAAGTGGTAACAGCACTAACGCAAACTGAATGGAGCCGCTTGAAAAGGTAGAAATTGAGCTACCATATGATGCGGCAGGGCACCTCTCGGGCTTATAACCTAAGACCACCAGAATCGGAAAGACACAGGCAGTCAAATGTGCACTGCAGCAATACTGAAATAGCCAAGACATGGAAGCAAAAAAAGGTCCATAAACAGATGAATGGACAGAGAAGAAGTGGTATATGGACAGAATGGAATAGTAGCCTCGGGGAAAAAATGAACAATGCCGTTTTCAGGACTACAGTAGAGCCTAGAAATAATAATATAAGGTTAAGTAAGTCAAAAGGGTATGACAAATATCCTATGATATCATTTATACATGTTATCCTAAGATTGCTACCAATGAACATATTTCCACAGAAAAAGACACTCACAGACTTATGAAATAAACTAATGGTTAGCCAAAATGAAAGGGGGGAGGATGGGTAAATTAGGACTATGGGATTAACATAAATATACTAATGTATGTTACATGCATATAAACATATAACAGATAAACTATATGAATTATATAATCACCAATACCTTTAAAATATACATTCTGTATTCACATACATGGTAACAGAATCCGAAGATGAACAGACATATGTAGGAATCATTGAGCAGATTCTGTACAGCCAGACAATCAAAAGACCCTAATCAAATTTACTCCAAAAAGAAATAGAATTAAATTTAAAAAACAAACATAAGTAAGGAGACATAAACTTCTGGGGGCTTGTCCCAGCACATTCCACTCTAATTTACAACCTCGGAACACTACCTCCAGGAAGATTCTGTTGCCCTAGTAACAAGAGATGAGAACGTAATAATGCTGCCGCCTTGTGGCTCTTTCCCACAACAGCAGCTTTAAACCCAGTGCTAATGTTTGCTTAATAGTCACAAGGACTGCAGGGCTCTAAATGACACCTGCCCTGAAAAATGCCCTGGGGTAGGGAATAGGCAAGAAAATTCAACACATTAGAAATTTTTCAAGAAGTCAATAAGAGGAGGGAAGTTGTACTCACTCTTTAAAAAAAAGGAAAAGAAAAAAAAGGACATGCCTAAAGCTCAGTAGAATGAATTATTAGACACATGCAAATTCAAATTCAAAAAGGTTTCAGCTCACGCCAGTCGTTTCCATCAGCAAAATGTCTACAAACTATAAATGCTGAAGGGGTTTTAGAGAACTGTGTACCTTCTAGCTGCTGGTGGGATGTAAAGTGGTAACAGCACTAACACAAACTGAATGGAGCTGCTTGAAAAGATGAAAATTGAGCTACCATATGATGCGGCAGGTCACCTTTTGGGCCTATAACCTAAGACCACCTGAATCGGAAAGACACAGGCAGGCAAATGAGCACTGCAGCAATATTGAAATAGCCAAGACATGGAAGCAGAAAAAAGGTTCATAAACAGATGAATGGACAAAGAAGAAGTGGTATACGTACCAAATAGAATAGTAGCCTCGGGAAAAAAATGAACAATGCCGTTTTCAGGACTACAGTTGAGCCTAGAAATAATCATATAACGTTAAGTAACTCAAAAGGGTACGACAAATATTCTATGAAAACATTTATACATGTTATCCTAAGATTGCTACCAATGAACATATTTCCACAGAAAAAGACACTCACAGACTTATCAAATAAACTAATGGTTAGCCAAAATGAAAGGTGGGAGGATGGGAAAATTAGGACTATGGGGTTAACATACATATACTAATGTATGTTAAGTGTATAAAAACATATAACAGATAAACTGTATGAATTATATAATCACCAATACCTTTAAAATATACATTTTGTAATCACATACATGGTAACAGGACCCGAAGATGAACAGACATATGTATGAATCATTGAGCAGATCCTGTACAGCCAGGCAATCAAAACACTCTAATCAAATTTACTCTGATAAGAAATAGAAATTAAATTTAAAAAACAAACATAAGTAAGGAGACATAAACTTCTGGGGGCTTGTCCCAGCACATTCCACTCTAATTTACAACCTCGGAACACTACCTCCAGGAAGACTCTGTTGCCGTAGTAACAAGAGTTGAGAACGTAATAATGCTGCGGCCTTGTGGCTGTTTCCCACAACAGCAGCTTTAAACCCAGTACTAATAGTTGCTTAATAGTCACAAGGACTGCAGGGCTCTAAATGACACCTGCCCTGAAAAATGCCCTGGGGTAGGGAATAGGCAAGAAAATTCAACACATGAGAAATTTTTCAAGAAGTCAATAAGAGGAGGGAAGTTGTACTCACTCTTTAAAAAAAAGGAAAAGAAAAAAAAGGACATGCCTAAAGCTCAGTATAAGGAATTATTAGACACATGCAAATTCAAATTCAAAAAGGTTTCAGCTCACACCAGTCATTTCCATCAGCAAAATGTCTATAAACTATAAATGCTGAAGGGGTTTTAGAGAACTGTGTACCTTCTAGCTGCTGGTGGGATGTAAAGTGGTAACAGCACTAACGCAAACTGAATGGAGCTTCTTGAAAAGGTAAAAATTGAGCTACCATATGATGCAGCAGGTCACCCTTTGGGCCTATAACCTAAGACCACCTGAATCGGAAAGACACAGGCAGGCAAATGAGCACTGCAGCAATATTGAAATAGCCAAGACATGGAAGCAGAAAAAAGGTTCATAAACAGATGAATGGACAAAGAAGAAGTAGTATACGTACCAAATAGAATAGTAGCCTGGGGAAAAAAATGAACAACGCCGTTTTCAGGACTACAGTTGAGCCTAGAAATAATCATATAAGGTTAACTAACTCAAAAGGGTACGACAAATATCCTATGGTAACATTTATACATGTTATCCTAAGATTGCTACCAATGAACATATTTCCACAGAAAAAGACACTCACAGACTTATCAAATAAACTAATGGTTAGCAAAATGAAAGGTGGGAGGATGGGTAAATTAGGACTATGGGGTTAACATACATATACTAATGTATGTTAAGTGTATAACAACATATAACAGATAAACTGTATGAATTATATAATCACCAATACCTTTAAAATATACATTTTGTAATCACATACATGGTAACAGGACCCGAAGATGAACAGACATATGTATGAATCATTGAGCAGATCCTGTAGAGCCAGGCAATCAAAACACTCTAATCAAATTTACGCTGATAAGAAATAGAAATGAAATTTAAAAAACAAACATAAGTAAGGAGACATAAACTTCTGGGGGCTTGTCCCAGCACATTCCACTCTAATTTACAACCTCAGAACACTACCTCCAGGAAGATTCTGTTGCCCTAGTAACAAGAGTTGAGAACGTAATAATGCTGCCGCCTTGTGGCTGTTTCCCACAACAGCAGCTTTAAACCCAGTGCTAATGGTTGCTTAATAGTCACAACGACTGCAGGGGTCTAAATGACACCTGCCCTCAAAAAGTGCCCTTGGGTAGGGAATAGGCAAGAAAATTCAACACATGAGAAATTTTTCAAAAAGTGAATATGAAGAGGGAAGTTGTACTCACACTTTAACAAAAAAAGGAAAAGAAGAAAAAGGATATGCCTAAAGATCAGTATAAGGAATTATTCGCCACATGCGTATCCAACCTCCAAAAAGGTTTCAGCTCACACCAGTCAAATGGCCATCAGCAAAAAGTCTACAAACTATAAATGCTGAAGGAGTTTTGGAGAAATGTATACCTTCTATCTGCTGCTGGGATGTAAAGTGGTAACAGCACTAACGCAAACTGAATGGAGCTGCTTGAAAAGGTAAAAATTGAGCTACCATATGATGCGGCAGGTCACCTTTTGGGCCTATAACCTAAGACCACCTGAATCGGAAAGACACAGGCAGGCAAATGAGCACTGCAGCAATATTGAAATAGCCAAGACATGGAAGCAGAAAAAAGGTTCATAAACAGATGAATGGACAGAGAAGAAGTGGTATATGGACAGAATGCAATAGTAGCCTCGGGGAAAAATGAACAATGCCGTTTTAAGGACTAGAGTTGAGCCTAGAAATAATCATATAAGGTTAAGTAAGTCAAAAGGGTATGACAAATATCCTATGATATCATTTATACATGTTATCCTAAGATTGCTACCAATGAACATATTTCCACAGAAAAAGACACTCACAGACTTATGAAATAAACTAATTGTTAGCCAAAATGAAAGGTGGAAGGATGGGTAAATTAGGACTATGCGGTTAACATACATATACTAATGTATGTTAAGTGTATAAAAACATATAACAGATAAACTGTATGAATTATATAATCACCAATACCTTTAAAATATACATTCTGTAATAACATACATGGTAACAGAATCCGAAGATGAACAGACATATGTAGGAATCATTGAGCAGTTTCTGTACAGCCAGACAATCAAAACACTCTAATCAAATTTACTCCGATAAGAAATAGAAATTAAATTTAAAAAACAAACCTAAGTAAGGAGACATACACTTCTGGGGGCTTGTCCCAGCACATTCCACTCTAATTTACAACCTCGGAACACTACCTCCAGGAAGATTCTGTTGCCCTAGTAACAAGAGATGAGAACGTAATAATGCTGCCGCCTTGTGGCTCTTTCCCACAATAGCAGCTTTAAACCCAGTGCTAATGGTTGCTTAATAGTCACATGGACTGCAGGGCTCTAAATGACACCTGCCCTGAAAAATGCCCTGGGGTAGGGAATAGGCAAGAATATTCAACACATGAGAAATTTTTTAAGAAGTCAATAAGAGGAGGGAAGTTGTACTCACTCTTTAAAAAAAAAGGAAAAGAAAAAAAAGGACATGCCTAAAGCTCAGTAGAATGAATTATTAGACACATGCAAATTCAAATTCAAAAAGGTTTCAGCTCACACCAGTCGTTTCCATCAGCAAAATGTCTACAAACTATAAATGCTGAAGGGGTTTTAGAGAACTGTGTACCTTCTAGCTGCTGGTGGGATATAAAGTGGTAACAGCACTAACACAAACTGAATGGACCTGCTTGAAAAGATAAAAATTGAGCTACCATATGATGCGGCAGGTCACCTTTTGGGCCTATAACCTAAGACTACCTGAATCGGAAAGACACAGGCAGGCAAATGAGCACTGCAGCAATATTGAAATAGCCAAGACATGGAAGCAGAAAAAAGGTTCATAAACAGATGAATGGACAAAGAAGAAGTGGGATACGTACCAAATAGAATAGTAGCCTCGGGAAAAAAATGAACAATGCCGTTTTCAGGACTACAGTTGAGCCTAGAAATAATCATATAACGTTAAGTAACTCAAAAGGGTACGACAAATATCCTATGATAACATTTATACATGTTATCCTAAGATTGCTACCAATGAACATATTTCCACAGAAAAAGACACTCACAGACTTATGAAATAAACTAATGGTTAGCAAAATGAAAGGTGGGAGGATGGGTAAATTAGGACTATGGGGTTAACATACATATACTAATGTATGTTAAGTGTATAACAACATATAACAGATAAACTGTATGAATTATATAATCACCAATACCTTTAAAATATACATTTTGTAATCACATACATGGTAACAGGACCCGAAGATGAACAGACATATGTATGAATCATTGAGCAGATCCTGTACAGCCAGGCAATCAAAACACTCTAATCAAATTTACGCTGATAAGAAATAGAAATGAAATTTAAAAAACAAACATAAGTAAGGAGACATAAACTTCTGGGGGCTTGTCCCAGCACATTCCACTCTAATTTACAACCTCAGAACACTACCTCCAGGAAGATTCTGTTGCCCTAGTAACAAGAGTTGAGAACGTAATAATGCTGCCGCCTTGTGGCTGTTTCCCACAACAGCAGCTTTAAACCCAGTGCTAATGGTTGCTTAATAGTCACAACGACTGCAGGGGTCTAAATGACACCTGCCCTCAAAAAGTGCCCTTGGGTAGGGAATAGGCAAGAAAATTCAACACATGAGAAATTTTTCAAAAAGTGAATATGAAGAGGGAAGTTGTACTCACACTTTAACAAAAAAAGGAAAAGAAGAAAAAGGATACTCCTAAAGATCAGTATAAGTAATTATTCGCCACATGCGTATCCAACCTCCATAAAGGTTTCAGCTCACAACAGTCAAATGGCCATCAGCAAAAGTCTACAAACTATAAATGCTGAAGGTGTTTTAGAGAAATGTGTACCTTCTATCTGCTGCTGGGATGTAAAGTGGTAACAGCACTAACGCAAACTGAATGGAGCCGCTTGAAAAGGTAGAAATTGAGCTACCATATGATGCGGCAGGGCACCTCTCGGGCTTATAACCTAAGACCACCAGAATCGGAAAGACACAGGCAGTCAAATGTGCACTGCAGCAATACTGAAATAGCCAAGACATGGAAGCAAAAAAGGTCCATAAACAGATGAATGGACAGAGAAGAAGTGGTATATGGACAGAATGGAATAGTAGCCTCGGGAAAAAAATGAACAATGCCGTTTTCAGGACTACAGTAGAGCCTAGAAATAATAATATAAGGTTAAGTAAGTCAAAAGGGTATGACAAATATCCTATGATATCATTTATACATGTTATCCTAAGATTGCTACCAATGAACATATTTCCACAGAAAAAGACACTCACAGACTTATGAAATAAACTAATGGTTAGCCAAAATGAAAGGGGGGAGGATGGGTAAATTAGGACTATGGGATTAACATAAATATACTAATGTATGTTACATGCATATAAACATATAACAGATAAACTATATGAATTATATAATCACCGATACCTTTAAAATATACATTCTGTATTCACATACATGGTAACAGAATCCGAAGATGAACAGACATATGTAGGAATCATTGAGCAGATTCTGTACAGCCAGACAATCAAAAGACCCTAATCAAATTTACTCCAAAAAGAAATAGAATTAAATTTAAAAAACAAACATAAGTAAGGAGACATAAACTTCTGGGGGCTTGTCCCAGCACATTCCACTCTAATTTACAACCTCGGAACACTACCTCCAGGAAGATTCTGTTGCCCTAGTAACAAGAGATGAGAACGTAATAATGCTGCCGCCTTGTGGCTCTTTCCCACAACAGCAGCTTTAAACCCAGTGCTAATGTTTGCTTAATAGTCACAAGGACTGCAGGGCTCTAAATGACACCTGCCCTGAAAAATGCCCTGGGGTAGGGAATAGGCAAGAAAATTCAACACATTAGAAATTTTTCAAGAAGTCAATAAGAGGAGGGAAGTTGTACTCACTCTTTAAAAAAAAAGGAAAAGAAAAAAAAGGACATGCCTAAAGCTCAGTAGAATGAATTATTAGACACATGCAAATTCAAATTCAAAAAGGTTTCAGCTCACACCAGTCATTTCCATCAGCAAAATGTCTATAAACTATAAATGCTGAAGGGGTTTTAGAGAACTGTGTACCTTCTAGCTGCTGGTGGCATGTAAAGTGGTAACAGCACTAACGCAAACTGAATGGAGCTTCTTGAAAAGGTAAAAATTGAGCTACCATATGATGCAGCAGGTCACCCTTTGGGCCTATAACCTAAGACCACCTGAATCGGAAAGACACAGGCAGGCAAATGAGCACTGCAGCAATATTGAAATAGCCAAGACATGGAAGCAGAAAAAAGGTTCATAAACAGATGAATGGACAAAGAAGAAGTAGTATACGTACCAAATAGAATAGTAGCCTGGGGAAAAAAATGAACAACGCCGTTTTCAGGACTACAGTTGAGCCTAGAAATAATCATATAAGGTTAACTAACTCAAAAGGGTACGACAAATATCCTATGATAATATTTATACATGTTATCCTAAGATTGCTACCAATGAACATATTTCCACAGAAAAAGACACTCACAGACTTATGAAATAAACTAATGGTTAGCAAAATGAAAGGTGGGAGGATGGGTAAATTAGGACTATGGGGTTAACATACATATACTAATGTATGTTAAGTGTATAACAACATATAACAGATAAACTGTATGAATTATATAATCACCAATACCTTTAAAATATACATTTTGTAATCACATACATGGTAACAGGACCCGAAGATGAACAGACATATGTATGAATCATTGAGCAGATCCTGTACAGCCAGGCAATCAAAACACTCTAATCAAATTTACGCTGATAAGAAATAGAAATGAAATTTAAAAAACAAACATAAGTAAGGAGACATAAACTTCTGGGGGCTTGTCCCAGCACATTCCACTCTAATTTACAACCTCAGAACACTACCTCCAGGAAGATTCTGTTGCCCTAGTAACAAGAGTTGAGAACGTAATAATGCTGCCGCCTTGTGGCTGTTTCCCACAACAGCAGCTTTAAACCCAGTGCTAATGGTTGCTTAATAGTCACAACGACTGCAGGGGTCTAAATGACACCTGCCCTCAAAAAGTGCCCTTGGGTAGGGAATAGGCAAGAAAATTCAACACATGAGAAATTTTTCAAAAAGTGAATATGAAGAGGGAAGTTGTACTCACACTTTAACAAAAAAAGGAAAAGAAGAAAAAGGATACTCCTAAAGATCAGTATAAGTAATTATTCGCCACATGCGTATCCAACCTCCATAAAGGTTTCAGCTCACAACAGTCAAATGGCCATCAGCAAAAGTCTACAAACTATAAATGCTGAAGGTGTTTTAGAGAAATGTGTACCTTCTATCTGCTGCTGGGATGTAAAGTGGTAACAGCACTAACGCAAACTGAATGGAGCCGCTTGAAAAGGTAGAAATTGAGCTACCATATGATGCGGCAGGGCACCTCTCGGGCTTATAACCTAAGACCACCAGAATCGGAAAGACACAGGCAGTCAAATGTGCACTGCAGCAATACTGAAATAGCCAAGACATGGAAGCAAAAAAGGTCCATAAACAGATGAATGGACAGAGAAGAAGTGGTATATGGACAGAATGGAATAGTAGCCTCGGGAAAAAAATGAACAATGCCGTTTTCAGGACTACAGTAGAGCCTAGAAATAATAATATAAGGTTAAGTAAGTCAAAAGGGTATGACAAATATCCTATGATATCATTTATACATGTTATCCTAAGATTGCTACCAATGAACATATTTCCACAGAAAAAGACACTCACAGACTTATGAAATAAACTAATGGTTAGCCAAAATGAAAGGGGGGAGGATGGGTAAATTAGGACTATGGGATTAACATAAATATACTAATGTATGTTACATGCATATAAACATATAACAGATAAACTATATGAATTATATAATCACCGATACCTTTAAAATATACATTCTGTATTCACATACATGGTAACAGAATCCGAAGATGAACAGACATATGTAGGAATCATTGAGCAGATTCTGTACAGCCAGACAATCAAAAGACCCTAATCAAATTTACTCCAAAAAGAAATAGAATTAAATTTAAAAAACAAACATAAGTAAGGAGACATAAACTTCTGGGGGCTTGTCCCAGCACATTCCACTCTAATTTACAACCTCGGAACACTACCTCCAGGAAGATTCTGTTGCCCTAGTAACAAGAGATGAGAACGTAATAATGCTGCCGCCTTGTGGCTCTTTCCCACAACAGCAGCTTTAAACCCAGTGCTAATGTTTGCTTAATAGTCACAAGGACTGCAGGGCTCTAAATGACACCTGCCCTGAAAAATGCCCTGGGGTAGGGAATAGGCAAGAAAATTCAACACATTAGAAATTTTTCAAGAAGTCAATAAGAGGAGGGAAGTTGTACTCACTCTTTAAAAAAAAAGGAAAAGAAAAAAAAGGACATGCCTAAAGCTCAGTAGAATGAATTATTAGACACATGCAAATTCAAATTCAAAAAGGTTTCAGCTCACACCAGTCATTTCCATCAGCAAAATGTCTATAAACTATAAATGCTGAAGGGGTTTTAGAGAACTGTGTACCTTCTAGCTGCTGGTGGCATGTAAAGTGGTAACAGCACTAACGCAAACTGAATGGAGCTTCTTGAAAAGGTAAAAATTGAGCTACCATATGATGCAGCAGGTCACCCTTTGGGCCTATAACCTAAGACCACCTGAATCGGAAAGACACAGGCAGGCAAATGAGCACTGCAGCAATATTGAAATAGCCAAGACATGGAAGCAGAAAAAAGGTTCATAAACAGATGAATGGACAAAGAAGAAGTAGTATACGTACCAAATAGAATAGTAGCCTGGGGAAAAAAATGAACAACGCCGTTTTCAGGACTACAGTTGAGCCTAGAAATAATCATATAAGGTTAACTAACTCAAAAGGGTACGACAAATATCCTATGATAATATTTATACATGTTATCCTAAGATTGCTACCAATGAACATATTTCCACAGAAAAAGACACTCACAGACTTATGAAATAAACTAATGGTTAGCAAAATGAAAGGTGGGAGGATGGGTAAATTAGGACTATGGGGTTAACATACATATACTAATGTATGTTAAGTGTATAACAACATATAACAGATAAACTGTATGAATTATATAATCACCAATACCTTTAAAATATACATTTTGTAATCACATACATGGTAACAGGACCCGAAGATGAACAGACATATGTATGAATCATTGAGCAGATCCTGTACAGCCAGGCAATCAAAACACTCTAATCAAATTTACGCTGATAAGAAATAGAAATGAAATTTAAAAAACAAACATAAGTAAGGAGACATAAACTTCTGGGGGCTTGTCCCAGCACATTCCACTCTAATTTACAACCTCAGAACACTACCTCCAGGAAGATTCTGTTGCCCTAGTAACAAGAGTTGAGAACGTAATAATGCTGCCGCCTTGTGGCTGTTTCCCACAACAGCAGCTTTAAACCCAGTGCTAATGGTTGCTTAATAGTCACAACGACTGCAGGGGTCTAAATGACACCTGCCCTCAAAAAGTGCCCTTGGGTAGGGAATAGGCAAGAAAATTCAACACATGAGAAATTTTTCAAAAAGTGAATATGAAGAGGGAAGTTGTACTCACACTTTAACAAAAAAAGGAAAAGAAGAAAAAGGATATGCCTAAAGATCAGTATAAGGAATTATTCGCCACATGCGTATCCAACCTCCATAAAGGTTTCAGCTCACAACAGTCAAATGGCCATCAGCAAAAAGTCTACAAACTATAAATGCTGAAGGGGTTTTAGAGAAATGTGTACCTTCTATCTGCTGCTGGGATGTAAAGTGGTAACAGCACTAACGCAAACTGAATGGAGCCGCTTGAAAAGGTAGAAATTGAGCTACCATATGATGCGGCAGGGCACCTCTCGGGCTTATAACCTAAGACCACCAGAATCGGAAAGACACAGGCAGTCAAATGTGCACTGCAGCAATACTGAAATAGCCAAGACATGGAAGCAAAAAAAGGTCCATAAACAGATGAATGGACAGAGAAGAAGTGGTATATGGACAGAATGGAATAGTAGCCTCGGGGAAAAAATGAACAATGCCGTTTTCAGGACTACAGTAGAGCCTAGAAATAATAATATAAGGTTAAGTAAGTCAAAAGGGTATGACAAATATCCTATGATATCATTTATACATGTTATCCTAAGATTGCTACCAATGAACATATTTCCACAGAAAAAGACACTCACAGACTTATGAAATAAACTAATGGTTAGCCAAAATGAAAGGGGGGAGGATGGGTAAATTAGGACTATGGGATTAACATAAATATACTAATGTATGTTACATGCATATAAACATATAACAGATAAACTATATGAATTATATAATCACCAATACCTTTAAAATATACATTCTGTATTCACATACATGGTAACAGAATCCGAAGATGAACAGACATATGTAGGAATCATTGAGCAGATTCTGTACAGCCAGACAATCAAAAGACCCTAATCAAATTTACTCCAAAAAGAAATAGAATTAAATTTAAAAAACAAACATAAGTAAGGAGACATAAACTTCTGGGGGCTTGTCCCAGCACATTCCACTCTAATTTACAACCTCGGAACACTACCTCCAGGAAGATTCTGTTGCCCTAGTAACAAGAGATGAGAACGTAATAATGCTGCCGCCTTGTGGCTCTTTCCCACAACAGCAGCTTTAAACCCAGTGCTAATGTTTGCTTAATAGTCACAAGGACTGCAGGGCTCTAAATGACACCTGCCCTGAAAAATGCCCTGGGGTAGGGAATAGGCAAGAAAATTCAACACATTAGAAATTTTTCAAGAAGTCAATAAGAGGAGGGAAGTTGTACTCACTCTTTAAAAAAAAGGAAAAGAAAAAAAAGGACATGCCTAAAGCTCAGTAGAATGAATTATTAGACACATGCAAATTCAAATTCAAAAAGGTTTCAGCTCACGCCAGTCGTTTCCATCAGCAAAATGTCTACAAACTATAAATGCTGAAGGGGTTTTAGAGAACTGTGTACCTTCTAGCTGCTGGTGGGATGTAAAGTGGTAACAGCACTAACACAAACTGAATGGAGCTGCTTGAAAAGATGAAAATTGAGCTACCATATGATGCGGCAGGTCACCTTTTGGGCCTATAACCTAAGACCACCTGAATCGGAAAGACACAGGCAGGCAAATGAGCACTGCAGCAATATTGAAATAGCCAAGACATGGAAGCAGAAAAAAGGTTCATAAACAGATGAATGGACAAAGAAGAAGTGGTATACGTACCAAATAGAATAGTAGCCTCGGGAAAAAAATGAACAATGCCGTTTTCAGGACTACAGTTGAGCCTAGAAATAATCATATAACGTTAAGTAACTCAAAAGGGTACGACAAATATTCTATGAAAACATTTATACATGTTATCCTAAGATTGCTACCAATGAACATATTTCCACAGAAAAAGACACTCACAGACTTATCAAATAAACTAATGGTTAGCCAAAATGAAAGGTGGGAGGATGGGAAAATTAGGACTATGGGGTTAACATACATATACTAATGTATGTTAAGTGTATAAAAACATATAACAGATAAACTGTATGAATTATATAATCACCAATACCTTTAAAATATACATTTTGTAATCACATACATGGTAACAGGACCCGAAGATGAACAGACATATGTATGAATCATTGAGCAGATCCTGTACAGCCAGGCAATCAAAACACTCTAATCAAATTTACTCTGATAAGAAATAGAAATTAAATTTAAAAAACAAACATAAGTAAGGAGACATAAACTTCTGGGGGCTTGTCCCAGCACATTCCACTCTAATTTACAACCTCGGAACACTACCTCCAGGAAGACTCTGTTGCCGTAGTAACAAGAGTTGAGAACGTAATAATGCTGCGGCCTTGTGGCTGTTTCCCACAACAGCAGCTTTAAACCCAGTACTAATAGTTGCTTAATAGTCACAAGGACTGCAGGGCTCTAAATGACACCTGCCCTGAAAAATGCCCTGGGGTAGGGAATAGGCAAGAAAATTCAACACATGAGAAATTTTTCAAGAAGTCAATAAGAGGAGGGAAGTTGTACTCACTCTTTAAAAAAAAGGAAAAGAAAAAAAAGGACATGCCTAAAGCTCAGTATAAGGAATTATTAGACACATGCAAATTCAAATTCAAAAAGGTTTCAGCTCACACCAGTCATTTCCATCAGCAAAATGTCTATAAACTATAAATGCTGAAGGGGTTTTAGAGAACTGTGTACCTTCTAGCTGCTGGTGGGATGTAAAGTGGTAACAGCACTAACGCAAACTGAATGGAGCTTCTTGAAAAGGTAAAAATTGAGCTACCATATGATGCAGCAGGTCACCCTTTGGGCCTATAACCTAAGACCACCTGAATCGGAAAGACACAGGCAGGCAAATGAGCACTGCAGCAATATTGAAATAGCCAAGACATGGAAGCAGAAAAAAGGTTCATAAACAGATGAATGGACAAAGAAGAAGTAGTATACGTACCAAATAGAATAGTAGCCTGGGGAAAAAAATGAACAACGCCGTTTTCAGGACTACAGTTGAGCCTAGAAATAATCATATAAGGTTAACTAACTCAAAAGGGTACGACAAATATCCTATGGTAACATTTATACATGTTATCCTAAGATTGCTACCAATGAACATATTTCCACAGAAAAAGACACTCACAGACTTATCAAATAAACTAATGGTTAGCAAAATGAAAGGTGGGAGGATGGGTAAATTAGGACTATGGGGTTAACATACATATACTAATGTATGTTAAGTGTATAACAACATATAACAGATAAACTGTATGAATTATATAATCACCAATACCTTTAAAATATACATTTTGTAATCACATACATGGTAACAGGACCCGAAGATGAACAGACATATGTATGAATCATTGAGCAGATCCTGTAGAGCCAGGCAATCAAAACACTCTAATCAAATTTACGCTGATAAGAAATAGAAATGAAATTTAAAAAACAAACATAAGTAAGGAGACATAAACTTCTGGGGGCTTGTCCCAGCACATTCCACTCTAATTTACAACCTCAGAACACTACCTCCAGGAAGATTCTGTTGCCCTAGTAACAAGAGTTGAGAACGTAATAATGCTGCCGCCTTGTGGCTGTTTCCCACAACAGCAGCTTTAAACCCAGTGCTAATGGTTGCTTAATAGTCACAACGACTGCAGGGGTCTAAATGACACCTGCCCTCAAAAAGTGCCCTTGGGTAGGGAATAGGCAAGAAAATTCAACACATGAGAAATTTTTCAAAAAGTGAATATGAAGAGGGAAGTTGTACTCACACTTTAACAAAAAAAGGAAAAGAAGAAAAAGGATATGCCTAAAGATCAGTATAAGGAATTATTCGCCACATGCGTATCCAACCTCCAAAAAGGTTTCAGCTCACACCAGTCAAATGGCCATCAGCAAAAAGTCTACAAACTATAAATGCTGAAGGAGTTTTGGAGAAATGTATACCTTCTATCTGCTGCTGGGATGTAAAGTGGTAACAGCACTAACGCAAACTGAATGGAGCTGCTTGAAAAGGTAAAAATTGAGCTACCATATGATGCGGCAGGTCACCTTTTGGGCCTATAACCTAAGACCACCTGAATCGGAAAGACACAGGCAGGCAAATGAGCACTGCAGCAATATTGAAATAGCCAAGACATGGAAGCAGAAAAAAGGTTCATAAACAGATGAATGGACAGAGAAGAAGTGGTATATGGACAGAATGCAATAGTAGCCTCGGGGAAAAATGAACAATGCCGTTTTAAGGACTAGAGTTGAGCCTAGAAATAATCATATAAGGTTAAGTAAGTCAAAAGGGTATGACAAATATCCTATGATATCATTTATACATGTTATCCTAAGATTGCTACCAATGAACATATTTCCACAGAAAAAGACACTCACAGACTTATGAAATAAACTAATTGTTAGCCAAAATGAAAGGTGGAAGGATGGGTAAATTAGGACTATGCGGTTAACATACATATACTAATGTATGTTAAGTGTATAAAAACATATAACAGATAAACTGTATGAATTATATAATCACCAATACCTTTAAAATATACATTCTGTAATAACATACATGGTAACAGAATCCGAAGATGAACAGACATATGTAGGAATCATTGAGCAGTTTCTGTACAGCCAGACAATCAAAACACTCTAATCAAATTTACTCCGATAAGAAATAGAAATTAAATTTAAAAAACAAACCTAAGTAAGGAGACATACACTTCTGGGGGCTTGTCCCAGCACATTCCACTCTAATTTACAACCTCGGAACACTACCTCCAGGAAGATTCTGTTGCCCTAGTAACAAGAGATGAGAACGTAATAATGCTGCCGCCTTGTGGCTCTTTCCCACAATAGCAGCTTTAAACCCAGTGCTAATGGTTGCTTAATAGTCACATGGACTGCAGGGCTCTAAATGACACCTGCCCTGAAAAATGCCCTGGGGTAGGGAATAGGCAAGAATATTCAACACATGAGAAATTTTTTAAGAAGTCAATAAGAGGAGGGAAGTTGTACTCACTCTTTAAAAAAAAAGGAAAAGAAAAAAAAGGACATGCCTAAAGCTCAGTAGAATGAATTATTAGACACATGCAAATTCAAATTCAAAAAGGTTTCAGCTCACACCAGTCGTTTCCATCAGCAAAATGTCTACAAACTATAAATGCTGAAGGGGTTTTAGAGAACTGTGTACCTTCTAGCTGCTGGTGGGATATAAAGTGGTAACAGCACTAACACAAACTGAATGGACCTGCTTGAAAAGATAAAAATTGAGCTACCATATGATGCGGCAGGTCACCTTTTGGGCCTATAACCTAAGACTACCTGAATCGGAAAGACACAGGCAGGCAAATGAGCACTGCAGCAATATTGAAATAGCCAAGACATGGAAGCAGAAAAAAGGTTCATAAACAGATGAATGGACAAAGAAGAAGTGGGATACGTACCAAATAGAATAGTAGCCTCGGGAAAAAAATGAACAATGCCGTTTTCAGGACTACAGTTGAGCCTAGAAATAATCATATAACGTTAAGTAACTCAAAAGGGTACGACAAATATCCTATGAAAACATTTATACATGTTATCCTAAGATTGCTACCAATGAACATATTTCCACAGAAAAAGACACTCACAGACTTATCAAATAAACTAATGGTTAGCCAAAATGAAAGGTGGGAGGATGGGTAAATTAGGACTATGGGGTTAACATACATATACTAATGTATGTTAAGTGTATAAAAACATATAACAGATAAACTGTATGAATTATATAATCACCAATACCTTTAAAATATACATTTTGTAATCACATACATGGTAACAGGACCCGAAGATGAACAGACATATGTATGAATCATTGAGCAGATTCTGTACAGCCAGGCAATCAAAACACTCTAATCAAATTTACTCTGATAAGAAATAGAAATGAAATTTAAAAAACAAACATAAGTAAGGAGACATAAACTTCTGGGGGCTTGTCCCAGCACATTCCACTCTAATTTACAACCTCGGAACACTACCTCCAGGAAGACTCTGTTGCCGTAGTAACAAGAGTTGAGAACGTAATAATGCTGCGGCCTTGTGGCTGTTTCCCACAACAGCAGCTTTAAACCCAGTACTAATAGTTGCTTAATAGTCACAAGGACTGCAGGGCTCTAAATGACACCTGCCCTGAAAAATGCCCTGGGGTAGGGAATAGGCAAGAAAATTCAACACATGAGAAATTTTTCAAGAAGTCAATAAGAGGAGGGAAGTTGTACTCACTCTTTAAAAAAAAGGAAAAGAAAAAAAAGGACATGCCTAAAGCTCAGTATAAGGAATTATTAGACACATGCAAATTCAAATTCAAAAAGGTTTCAGCTCACACCAGTCATTTCCATCAGCAAAATGTCTATAAACTATAAATGCTGAAGGGGTTTTAGAGAACTGTGTACCTTCTAGCTGCTGGTGGCATGTAAAGTGGTAACAGCACTAACGCAACCTGAATGGAGCTTCTTGAAAAGGTAAAAATTGAGCTACCATATGATGCAGCAGGTCACCCTTTGGGCCTATAACCTAAGACCACCTGAATCGGAAAGACACAGGCAGGCAAATGAGCACTGCAGCAATATTGAAATAGCCAAGACATGGAAGCAGAAAAAAGGTTCATAAACAGATGAATGGACAAAGAAGAAGTAGTATACGTACCAAATAGAATAGTAGCCTGGGGAAAAAAATGAACAACGCCGTTTTCAGGACTACAGTTGAGCCTAGAAATAATCATATAAGGTTAACTAACTCAAAAGGGTACGACAAATATCCTATGATAATATTTATACATGTTATCCTAAGATTGCTACCAATGAACATATTTCCACAGAAAAAGACACTCACAGACTTATGAAATAAACTAATGGTTAGCAAAATGAAAGGTGGGAGGATGGGTAAATTAGGACTATGGGGTTAACATACATATACTAATGTATGTTAAGTGTATAACAACATATAACAGATAAACTGTATGAATTATATAATCACCAATACCTTTAAAATATACATTTTGTAATCACATACATGGTAACAGGACCCGAAGATGAACAGACATATGTATGAATCATTGAGCAGATCCTGTACAGCCAGGCAATCAAAACACTCTAATCAAATTTACGCTGATAAGAAATAGAAATGAAATTTAAAAAACAAACATAAGTAAGGAGACATAAACTTCTGGGGGCTTGTCCCAGCACATTCCACTCTAATTTACAACCTCAGAACACTACCTCCAGGAAGATTCTGTTGCCCTAGTAACAAGAGTTGAGAACGTAATAATGCTGCCGCCTTGTGGCTGTTTCCCACAACAGCAGCTTTAAACCCAGTGCTAATGGTTGCTTAATAGTCACAACGACTGCAGGGGTCTAAATGACACCTGCCCTCAAAAAGTGCCCTTGGGTAGGGAATAGGCAAGAAAATTCAACACATGAGAAATTTTTCAAAAAGTGAATATGAAGAGGGAAGTTGTACTCACACTTTAACAAAAAAAGGAAAAGAAGAAAAAGGATATGCCTAAAGATCAGTATAAGGAATTATTCGCCACATGCGTATCCAACCTCCATAAAGGTTTCAGCTCACAACAGTCAAATGGCCATCAGCAAAAAGTCTACAAACTATAAATGCTGAAGGGGTTTTAGAGAAATGTGTACCTTCTATCTGCTGCTGGGATGTAAAGTGGTAACAGCACTAACGCAAACTGAATGGAGCCGCTTGAAAAGGTAGAAATTGAGCTACCATATGATGCGGCAGGGCACCTCTCGGGCTTATAACCTAAGACCACCAGAATCGGAAAGACACAGGCAGTCAAATGTGCACTGCAGCAATACTGAAATAGCCAAGACATGGAAGCAAAAAAAGGTCCATAAACAGATGAATGGACAGAGAAGAAGTGGTATATGGACAGAATGGAATAGTAGCCTCGGGGAAAAAATGAACAATGCCGTTTTCAGGACTACAGTAGAGCCTAGAAATAATAATATAAGGTTAAGTAAGTCAAAAGGGTATGACAAATATCCTATGATATCATTTATACATGTTATCCTAAGATTGCTACCAATGAACATATTTCCACAGAAAAAGACACTCACAGACTTATGAAATAAACTAATGGTTAGCCAAAATGAAAGGGGGGAGGATGGGTAAATTAGGACTATGGGATTAACATAAATATACTAATGTATGTTACATGCATATAAACATATAACAGATAAACTATATGAATTATATAATCACCAATACCTTTAAAATATACATTCTGTATTCACATACATGGTAACAGAATCCGAAGATGAACAGACATATGTAGGAATCATTGAGCAGATTCTGTACAGCCAGACAATCAAAAGACCCTAATCAAATTTACTCCAAAAAGAAATAGAATTAAATTTAAAAAACAAACATAAGTAAGGAGACATAAACTTCTGGGGGCTTGTCCCAGCACATTCCACTCTAATTTACAACCTCGGAACACTACCTCCAGGAAGATTCTGTTGCCCTAGTAACAAGAGATGAGAACGTAATAATGCTGCCGCCTTGTGGCTCTTTCCCACAACAGCAGCTTTAAACCCAGTGCTAATGTTTGCTTAATAGTCACAAGGACTGCAGGGCTCTAAATGACACCTGCCCTGAAAAATGCCCTGGGGTAGGGAATAGGCAAGAAAATTCAACACATTAGAAATTTTTCAAGAAGTCAATAAGAGGAGGGAAGTTGTACTCACTCTTTAAAAAAAAAGGAAAAGAAAAAAAAGGACATGCCTAAAGCTCAGTAGAATGAATTATTAGACACATGCAAATTCAAATTCAAAAAGGTTTCAGCTCACGCCAGTCGTTTCCATCAGCAAAATGTCTACAAACTATAAATGCTGAAGGGGTTTTAGAGAACTGTGTACCTTCTTCTAGCTGCTGGTGGGATGTAAAGTGGTAACAGCACTAACACAAACTGAATGGAGCTGCTTGAAAAGATGAAAATTGAGCTACCATATGATGCGGCAGGTCACCTTTTGGGCCTATAACCTAAGACCACCTGAATCGGAAAGACACAGGCAGGCAAATGAGCACTGCAGCAATATTGAAATAGCCAAGACATGGAAGCAGAAAAAAGGTTCATAAACAGATGAATGGACAAAGAAGAAGTGGTATACGTACCAAATAGAATAGTAGCCTCGGGAAAAAAATGAACAATGCCGTTTTCAGGACTACAGTTGAGCCTAGAAATAATCATATAACGTTAAGTAACTCAAAAGGGTACGACAAATATTCTATGAAAACATTTATACATGTTATCCTAAGATTGCTACCAATGAACATATTTCCACAGAAAAAGACACTCACAGACTTATCAAATAAACTAATGGTTAGCCAAAATGAAAGGTGGGAGGATGGGAAAATTAGGACTATGGGGTTAACATACATATACTAATGTATGTTAAGTGTATAAAAACATATAACAGATAAACTGTATGAATTATATAATCACCAATACCTTTAAAATATACATTTTGTAATCACATACATGGTAACAGGACCCGAAGATGAACAGACATATGTATGAATCATTGAGCAGATCCTGTACAGCCAGGCAATCAAAACACTCTAATCAAATTTACTCTGATAAGAAATAGAAATTAAATTTAAAAAACAAACATAAGTAAGGAGACATAAACTTCTGGGGGCTTGTCCCAGCACATTCCACTCTAATTTACAACCTCGGAACACTACCTCCAGGAAGACTCTGTTGCCGTAGTAACAAGAGTTGAGAACGTAATAATGCTGCGGCCTTGTGGCTGTTTCCCACAACAGCAGCTTTAAACCCAGTACTAATAGTTGCTTAATAGTCACAAGGACTGCAGGGCTCTAAATGACACCTGCCCTGAAAAATGCCCTGGGGTAGGGAATAGGCAAGAAAATTCAACACATGAGAAATTTTTCAAGAAGTCAATAAGAGGAGGGAAGTTGTACTCACTCTTTAAAAAAAAGGAAAAGAAAAAAAAGGACATGCCTAAAGCTCAGTATAAGGAATTATTAGACACATGCAAATTCAAATTCAAAAAGGTTTCAGCTCACACCAGTCATTTCCATCAGCAAAATGTCTATAAACTATAAATGCTGAAGGGGTTTTAGAGAACTGTGTACCTTCTAGCTGCTGGTGGGATGTAAAGTGGTAACAGCACTAACGCAAACTGAATGGAGCTTCTTGAAAAGGTAAAAATTGAGCTACCATATGATGCAGCAGGTCACCCTTTGGGCCTATAACCTAAGACCACCTGAATCGGAAAGACACAGGCAGGCAAATGAGCACTGCAGCAATATTGAAATAGCCAAGACATGGAAGCAGAAAAAAGGTTCATAAACAGATGAATGGACAAAGAAGAAGTAGTATACGTACCAAATAGAATAGTAGCCTGGGGAAAAAAATGAACAACGCCGTTTTCAGGACTACAGTTGAGCCTAGAAATAATCATATAAGGTTAAGTAACTCAAAAGGGTACGACAAATATCCTATGGTAACATTTATACATGTTATCCTAAGATTGCTACCAATGAACATATTTCCACAGAAAAAGACACTCACAGACTTATCAAATAAACTAATGGTTAGCAAAATGAAAGGTGGGAGGATGGGTAAATTAGGACTATGGGGTTAACATACATATACTAATGTATGTTAAGTGTATAACAACATATAACAGATAAACTGTATGAATTATATAATCACCAATACCTTTAAAATATACATTTTGTAATCACATACATGGTAACAGGACCCGAAGATGAACAGACATATGTATGAATCATTGAGCAGATCCTGTAGAGCCAGGCAATCAAAACACTCTAATCAAATTTACGCTGATAAGAAATAGAAATGAAATTTAAAAAACAAACATAAGTAAGGAGACATAAACTTCTGGGGGCTTGTCCCAGCACATTCCACTCTAATTTACAACCTCAGAACACTACCTCCAGGAAGATTCTGTTGCCCTAGTAACAAGAGTTGAGAACGTAATAATGCTGCCGCCTTGTGGCTGTTTCCCACAACAGCAGCTTTAAACCCAGTGCTAATGGTTGCTTAATAGTCACAACGACTGCAGGGGTCTAAATGACACCTGCCCTCAAAAAGTGCCCTTGGGTAGGGAATAGGCAAGAAAATTCAACACATGAGAAATTTTTCAAAAAGTGAATATGAAGAGGGAAGTTGTACTCACACTTTAACAAAAAAAGGAAAAGAAGAAAAAGGATATGCCTAAAGATCAGTATAAGGAATTATTCGCCACATGCGTATCCAACCTCCAAAAAGGTTTCAGCTCACACCAGTCAAATGGCCATCAGCAAAAAGTCTACAAACTATAAATGCTGAAGGAGTTTTGGAGAAATGTATACCTTCTATCTGCTGCTGGGATGTAAAGTGGTAACAGCACTAACGCAAACTGAATGGAGCTGCTTGAAAAGGTAAAAATTGAGCTACCATATGATGCGGCAGGTCACCTTTTGGGCCTATAACCTAAGACCACCTGAATCGGAAAGACACAGGCAGGCAAATGAGCACTGCAGCAATATTGAAATAGCCAAGACATGGAAGCAGAAAAAAGGTTCATAAACAGATGAATGGACAGAGAAGAAGTGGTATATGGACAGAATGCAATAGTAGCCTCGGGGAAAAATGAACAATGCCGTTTTAAGGACTAGAGTTGAGCCTAGAAATAATCATATAAGGTTAAGTAAGTCAAAAGGGTATGACAAATATCCTATGATATCATTTATACATGTTATCCTAAGATTGCTACCAATGAACATATTTCCACAGAAAAAGACACTCACAGACTTATGAAATAAACTAATTGTTAGCCAAAATGAAAGGTGGAAGGATGGGTAAATTAGGACTATGCGGTTAACATACATATACTAATGTATGTTAAGTGTATAAAAACATATAACAGATAAACTGTATGAATTATATAATCACCAATACCTTTAAAATATACATTCTGTAATCACATACATGGTAACAGAATCCGAAGATGAACAGACATATGTAGGAATCATTGAGCAGTTTCTGTACAGCCAAACAATCAAAACACTCTAATCAAATTTACTCCGATAAGAAATAGAAATTACATTTAAAAAACAAACCTAAGTAAGGAGACATAAACTTCTGGGGGCTTGTCCCAGCACATTCCACTCTAATTTACAACCTCGGAACACTACCTCCAGGAAGATTCTGTTGCCCTAGTAACAAGAGATGAGAACGTAATAATGCTGCCGCCTTGTGGCTCTTTCCCACAATAGCAGCTTTAAACCCAGTGCTAATGGTTGCTTAATAGTCACATGGACTGCAGGGCTCTAAATGACACCTGCCCTGAAAAATGCCCTGGGGTAGGGAATAGGCAAGAATATTCAACACATGAGAAATTTTTTAAGAAGTCAATAAGAGGAGGGAAGTTGTACTCACTCTTTAAAAAAAAAGGAAAAGAAAAAAAAGGACATGCCTAAAGCTCAGTAGAATGAATTATTAGACACATGCAAATTCAAATTCAAAAAGGTTTCAGCTCACACCAGTCGTTTCCATCAGCAAAATGTCTACAAACTATAAATGCTGAAGGGGTTTTAGAGAACTGTGTACCTTCTAGCTGCTGGTGGGATATAAAGTGGTAACAGCACTAACACAAACTGAATGGACCTGCTTGAAAAGATAAAAATTGAGCTACCATATGATGCGGCAGGTCACCTTTTGGGCCTATAACCTAAGACTACCTGAATCGGAAAGACACAGGCAGGCAAATGAGCACTGCAGCAATATTGAAATAGCCAAGACATGGAAGCAGAAAAAAGGTTCATAAACAGATGAATGGACAAAGAAGAAGTGGTATACGTACCAAATAGAATAGTAGCCTCGGGAAAAAAATGAACAATGCCGTTTTCAGGACTACAGTTGAGCCTAGAAATAATCATATAACGTTAAGTAACTCAAAAGGGTACGACAAATATCCTATGAAAACATTTATACATGTTATCCTAAGATTGCTACCAATGAACATATTTCCACAGAAAAAGACACTCACAGACTTATCAAATAAACTAATGGTTAGCCAAAATGAAAGGTGGGAGGATGGGTAAATTAGGACTATGGGGTTAACATACATATACTAATGTATGTTAAGTGTATAAAAACATATAACAGATAAACTGTATGAATTATATAATCACCAATACCTTTAAAATATACATTTTGTAATCACATACATGGTAACAGGACCCGAAGATGAACAGACATATGTATGAATCATTGAGCAGATTCTGTACAGCCAGGCAATCAAAACACTCTAATCAAATTTACTCTGATAAGAAATAGAAATGAAATTTAAAAAACAAACATAAGTAAGGAGACATAAACTTCTGGGGGCTTGTCCCAGCACATTCCACTCTAATTTACAACCTCGGAACACTACCTCCAGGAAGACTCTGTTGCCGTAGTAACAAGAGTTGAGAACGTAATAATGCTGCGGCCTTGTGGCTGTTTCCCACAACAGCAGCTTTAAACCCAGTACTAATAGTTGCTTAATAGTCACAAGGACTGCAGGGCTCTAAATGACACCTGCCCTGAAAAATGCCCTGGGGTAGGGAATAGGCAAGAAAATTCAACACATGAGAAATTTTTCAAGAAGTCAATAAGAGGAGGGAAGTTGTACTCACTCTTTAAAAAAAAAGGAAAAGAAAAAAAAGGACATGCCTAAAGCTCAGTATAAGGAATTATTAGACACATGCAAATTCAAATTCAAAAAGGTTTCAGCTCACACCAGTCATTTCCATCAGCAAAATGTCTATAAACTATAAATGCTGAAGGGGTTTTAGAGAACTGTGTACCTTCTAGCTGCTGGTGGGATGTAAAGTGGTAACAGCACTAACGCAAACTGAATGGAGCTTCTTGAAAAGGTAAAAATTGAGCTACCATATGATGCAGCAGGTCACCCTTTGGGCCTATAACCTAAGACCACCTGAATCGGAAAGACACAGGCAGGCAAATGAGCACTGCAGCAATATTGAAATAGCCAAGACATGGAAGCAGAAAAAAGGTTCATAAACAGATGAATGGACAAAGAAGAAGTAGTATACGTACCAAATAGAATAGTAGCCTGGGGAAAAAAATGAACAACGCCGTTTTCAGGACTACAGTTGAGCCTAGAAATAATCATATAAGGTTAAGTAACTCAAAAGGGTACGACAAATATCCTATGGTAACATTTATACATGTTATCCTAAGATTGCTACCAATGAACATATTTCCACAGAAAAAGACACTCACAGACTTATCAAATAAACTAATGGTTAGCAAAATGAAAGGTGGGAGGATGGGTAAATTAGGACTATGGGGTTAACATACATATACTAATGTATGTTAAGTGTATAACAACATATAACAGATAAACTGTATGAATTATATAATCACCAATACCTTTAAAATATACATTTTGTAATCACATACATGGTAACAGGACCCGAAGATGAACAGACATATGTATGAATCATTGAGCAGATCCTGTAGAGCCAGGCAATCAAAACACTCTAATCAAATTTACGCTGATAAGAAATAGAAATGAAATTTAAAAAACAAACATAAGTAAGGAGACATAAACTTCTGGGGGCTTGTCCCAGCACATTCCACTCTAATTTACAACCTCAGAACACTACCTCCAGGAAGATTCTGTTGCCCTAGTAACAAGAGTTGAGAACGTAATAATGCTGCCGCCTTGTGGCTGTTTCCCACAACAGCAGCTTTAAACCCAGTGCTAATGGTTGCTTAATAGTCACAACGACTGCAGGGGTCTAAATGACACCTGCCCTCAAAAAGTGCCCTTGGGTAGGGAATAGGCAAGAAAATTCAACACATGAGAAATTTTTCAAAAAGTGAATATGAAGAGGGAAGTTGTACTCACACTTTAACAAAAAAAGGAAAAGAAGAAAAAGGATATGCCTAAAGATCAGTATAAGGAATTATTCGCCACATGCGTATCCAACCTCCAAAAAGGTTTCAGCTCACACCAGTCAAATGGCCATCAGCAAAAAGTCTACAAACTATAAATGCTGAAGGAGTTTTGGAGAAATGTATACCTTCTATCTGCTGCTGGGATGTAAAGTGGTAACAGCACTAACGCAAACTGAATGGAGCTGCTTGAAAAGGTAAAAATTGAGCTACCATATGATGCGGCAGGTCACCTTTTGGGCCTATAACCTAAGACCACCTGAATCGGAAAGACACAGGGAGGCAAATGAGCACTGCAGCAATATTGAAATAGCCAAGACATGGAAGCAGAAAAAAGGTTCATAAACAGATGAATGGACAAAGAAGAAGTGGTATACGTACCAAATAGAATAGTAGCCTCGGGAAAAAAATGAACAATGCCGTTTTCAGGACTACAGTTGAGCCTAGAAATAATCATATAAGGTTAAGTAACTCAAAAGGGTACGACAAATATCCTATGATAACATTTATACATGTTATCCTAAGATAGCTACCAATGAACATATTTCCACAGAAAAAGACACTCACAGACTTATGAAATAAACTAATGGTTAGACAAAATGAAAGGTGGGAGTATGGGTAAACTAGGACTATGGGGTTAACATACATATACTAATGTATGTTAAGTGTATAAAAACATATAACAGATAAACTGTATGAATTATATAATCACCAATACCTTTAAAATATACATTCTGTAATCACATACATGGTAAGAGAATCCGAAGATGAACAGACATATGTAGGAATCATTGAGCAGTTTCTGTACAGCCAGACAATCAAAACACTCTAATCAAATTTACTCCGATAAGAAATAGAAATTAAATTTAAAAAACAAACCTAAGTAAGGAGACATAAACTTCTGGGGGCTTGTCCCAGCACATTCCACTCTAATTTACAACCTCGGAACACTACCTCCAGGAAGATTCTGTTGCCCTAGTAACAAGAGATGAGAACGTAATAATGCTGCCGCCTTGTGGCTCTTTCCCACAACAGCAGCTTTAAACCCAGTGCTAATGGTTGCTTAATAGTCACATGGACTGCAGGGCTCTAAATGACACCTGCCCTGAAAAATGCCCTGGGGTACGGAATAGGCAATAATATTCAACACATGAGAAATTTTTCAAGAAGTCAATAAGAGGAGGGAAGTTGTACTCACTCTTTAAAAAAAAAGGAAAAGAAAAAAAAGGACATGCCTAAAGCTCAGTAGAATGAATTATTAGACACATGCAAATTCAAATTCAAAAAGGTTTCAGCTCACACCAGTCGTTTCCATCAGCAAAATGTGTACAAACTATAAATGCTGAAGGGGTTTTAGAGAACTGTGTACCTTCTAGCTGCTGGTGGGATGTAAAGTGGTAACAGCACTAACACAAACTGAATGGAGCTGCTTGAAAAGATAAAAATTGAGCTACCATATGATGCGGCAGGTCACCTTTTGGGCCTATAACCTAAGACCACCTGAATCGGAAAGACACAGGCAGGCAAATGAGCACTGCAGCAATATTGAAATAGCCAAGACATGGAAGCAGAAAAAAGGTTCATAAACAGATGAATGGACAAAGAAGAAGTGGTATACGTACCAAATAGAATAGTAGCCTCGGGAAAAAAATGAACAATGCCGTTTTCAGGACTACAGTTGAGCCTAGAAATAATCATATAACGTTAAGTAACTCAAAAGGGTACGACAAATATTCTATGAAAACATTTATACATGTTATCCTAAGATTGCTACCAATGAACATATTTCCACAGAAAAAGACACTCACAGACTTATCAAATAAACTAATGGTTAGCCAAAATGAAAGGTGGGAGGATGGGAAAATTAGGACTATGGGGTTAACATACATATACTAATGTATGTTAAGTGTATAAAAACATATAACAGATAAACTGTATGAATTATATAATCACCAATACCTTTAAAATATACATTTTGTAATCACATACATGGTAACAGGACCCGAAGATGAACAGACATATGTATGAATCATTGAGCAGATCCTGTACAGCCAGGCAATCAAAACACTCTAATCAAATTTACTCTGATAAGAAATAGAAATTAAATTTAAAAAACAAACATAAGTAAGGAGACATAAACTTCTGGGGGCTTGTCCCAGCACATTCCACTCTAATTTACAACCTCGGAACACTACCTCCAGGAAGACTCTGTTGCCGTAGTAACAAGAGTTGAGAACGTAATAATGCTGCGGCCTTGTGGCTGTTTCCCACAACAGCAGCTTTAAACCCAGTACTAATAGTTGCTTAATAGTCACAAGGACTGCAGGGCTCTAAATGACACCTGCCCTGAAAAATGCCCTGGGGTAGGGAATAGGCAAGAAAATTCAACACATGAGAAATTTTTCAAGAAGTCAATAAGAGGAGGGAAGTTGTACTCACTCTTTAAAAAAAAGGAAAAGAAAAAAAAGGACATGCCTAAAGCTCAGTATAAGGAATTATTAGACACATGCAAATTCAAATTCAAAAAGGTTTCAGCTCACACCAGTCATTTCCATCAGCAAAATGTCTATAAACTATAAATGCTGAAGGGGTTTTAGAGAACTGTGTACCTTCTAGCTGCTGGTGGGATGTAAAGTGGTAACAGCACTAACGCAAACTGAATGGAGCTTCTTGAAAAGGTAAAAATTGAGCTACCATATGATGCAGCAGGTCACCCTTTGGGCCTATAACCTAAGACCACCTGAATCGGAAAGACACAGGCAGGCAAATGAGCACTGCAGCAATATTGAAATAGCCAAGACATGGAAGCAGAAAAAAGGTTCATAAACAGATGAATGGACAAAGAAGAAGTAGTATACGTACCAAATAGAATAGTAGCCTGGGGAAAAAAATGAACAACGCCGTTTTCAGGACTACAGTTGAGCCTAGAAATAATCATATAAGGTTAAGTAACTCAAAAGGGTACGACAAATATCCTATGGTAACATTTATACATGTTATCCTAAGATTGCTACCAATGAACATATTTCCACAGAAAAAGACACTCACAGACTTATCAAATAAACTAATGGTTAGCAAAATGAAAGGTGGGAGGATGGGTAAATTAGGACTATGGGGTTAACATACATATACTAATGTATGTTAAGTGTATAACAACATATAACAGATAAACTGTATGAATTATATAATCACCAATACCTTTAAAATATACATTTTGTAATCACATACATGGTAACAGGACCCGAAGATGAACAGACATATGTATGAATCATTGAGCAGATCCTGTAGAGCCAGGCAATCAAAACACTCTAATCAAATTTACGCTGATAAGAAATAGAAATGAAATTTAAAAAACAAACATAAGTAAGGAGACATAAACTTCTGGGGGCTTGTCCCAGCACATTCCACTCTAATTTACAACCTCAGAACACTACCTCCAGGAAGATTCTGTTGCCCTAGTAACAAGAGTTGAGAACGTAATAATGCTGCCGCCTTGTGGCTGTTTCCCACAACAGCAGCTTTAAACCCAGTGCTAATGGTTGCTTAATAGTCACAACGACTGCAGGGGTCTAAATGACACCTGCCCTCAAAAAGTGCCCTTGGGTAGGGAATAGGCAAGAAAATTCAACACATGAGAAATTTTTCAAAAAGTGAATATGAAGAGGGAAGTTGTACTCACACTTTAACAAAAAAAGGAAAAGAAGAAAAAGGATATGCCTAAAGATCAGTATAAGGAATTATTCGCCACATGCGTATCCAACCTCCAAAAAGGTTTCAGCTCACACCAGTCAAATGGCCATCAGCAAAAAGTCTACAAACTATAAATGCTGAAGGAGTTTTGGAGAAATGTATACCTTCTATCTGCTGCTGGGATGTAAAGTGGTAACAGCACTAACGCAAACTGAATGGAGCTGCTTGAAAAGGTAAAAATTGAGCTACCATATGATGCGGCAGGTCACCTTTTGGGCCTATAACCTAAGACCACCTGAATCGGAAAGACACAGGCAGGCAAATGAGCACTGCAGCAATATTGAAATAGCCAAGACATGGAAGCAGAAAAAAGGTTCATAAACAGATGAATGGACAGAGAAGAAGTGGTATATGGACAGAATGCAATAGTAGCCTCGGGGAAAAATGAACAATGCCGTTTTAAGGACTAGAGTTGAGCCTAGAAATAATCATATAAGGTTAAGTAAGTCAAAAGGGTATGACAAATATCCTATGATATCATTTATACATGTTATCCTAAGATTGCTACCAATGAACATATTTCCACAGAAAAAGACACTCACAGACTTATGAAATAAACTAATTGTTAGCCAAAATGAAAGGTGGAAGGATGGGTAAATTAGGACTATGCGGTTAACATACATATACTAATGTATGTTAAGTGTATAAAAACATATAACAGATAAACTGTATGAATTATATAATCACCAATACCTTTAAAATATACATTCTGTAATCACATACATGGTAACAGAATCCGAAGATGAACAGACATATGTAGGAATCATTGAGCAGTTTCTGTACAGCCAGACAATCAAAACACTCTAATCAAATTTACTCCGATAAGAAATAGAAATTACATTTAAAAAACAAACCTAAGTAAGGAGACATAAACTTCTGGGGGCTTGTCCCAGCACATTCCACTCTAATTTACAACCTCGGAACACTACCTCCAGGAAGATTCTGTTGCCCTAGTAACAAGAGATGAGAACGTAATAATGCTGCCGCCTTGTGGCTCTTTCCCACAATAGCAGCTTTAAACCCAGTGCTAATGGTTGCTTAATAGTCACATGGACTGCAGGGCTCTAAATGACACCTGCCCTGAAAAATGCCCTGGGGTAGGGAATAGGCAAGAATATTCAACACATGAGAAATTTTTTAAGAAGTCAATAAGAGGAGGGAAGTTGTACTCACTCTTTAAAAAAAAAGGAAAAGAAAAAAAAGGACATGCCTAAAGCTCAGTAGAATGAATTATTAGACACATGCAAATTCAAATTCAAAAAGGTTTCAGCTCACACCAGTCGTTTCCATCAGCAAAATGTCTACAAACTATAAATGCTGAAGGGGTTTTAGAGAACTGTGTACCTTCTAGCTGCTGGTGGGATATAAAGTGGTAACAGCACTAACACAAACTGAATGGACCTGCTTGAAAAGATAAAAATTGAGCTACCATATGATGCGGCAGGTCACCTTTTGGGCCTATAACCTAAGACTACCTGAATCGGAAAGACACAGGCAGGCAAATGAGCACTGCAGCAATATTGAAATAGCCAAGACATGGAAGCAGAAAAAAGGTTCATAAACAGATGAATGGACAAAGAAGAAGTGGTATACGTACCAAATAGAATAGTAGCCTCGGGAAAAAAATGAACAATGCCGTTTTCAGGACTACAGTTGAGCCTAGAAATAATCATATAACGTTAAGTAACTCAAAAGGGTACGACAAATATCCTATGAAAACATTTATACATGTTATCCTAAGATTGCTACCAATGAACATATTTCCACAGAAAAAGACACTCACAGACTTATCAAATAAACTAATGGTTAGCCAAAATGAAAGGTGGGAGGATGGGTAAATTAGGACTATGGGGTTAACATACATATACTAATGTATGTTAAGTGTATAAAAACATATAACAGATAAACTGTATGAATTATATAATCACCAATACCTTTAAAATATACATTTTGTAATCACATACATGGTAACAGGACCCGAAGATGAACAGACATATGTATGAATCATTGAGCAGATTCTGTACAGCCAGGCAATCAAAACACTCTAATCAAATTTACTCTGATAAGAAATAGAAATGAAATTTAAAAAACAAACATAAGTAAGGAGACATAAACTTCTGGGGGCTTGTCCCAGCACATTCCACTCTAATTTACAACCTCAGAACACTACCTCCAGGAAGACTCTGTTGCCGTAGTAACAAGAGTTGAGAACGTAATAATGCTGCGGCCTTGTGGCTGTTTCCCACAACAGCAGCTTTAAACCCAGTACTAATAGTTGCTTAATAGTCACAAGGACTGCAGGGCTCTAAATGACACCTGCCCTGAAAAATGCCCTGGGGTAGGGAATAGGCAAGAAAATTCAACACATGAGAAATTTTTCAAGAAGTCAATAAGAGGAGGGAAGTTGTACTCACTCTTTAAAAAAAAAGGAAAAGAAAAAAAAGGACATGCCTAAAGCTCAGTATAAGGAATTATTAGACACATGCAAATTCAAATTCAAAAAGGTTTCAGCTCACACCAGTCATTTCCATCAGCAAAATGTCTATAAACTATAAATGCTGAAGGGGTTTTAGAGAACTGTGTACCTTCTAGCTGCTGGTGGGATGTAAAGTGGTAACAGCACTAACGCAAACTGAATGGAGCTTCTTGAAAAGGTAAAAATTGAGCTACCATATGATGCAGCAGGTCACCCTTTGGGCCTATAACCTAAGACCACCTGAATCGGAAAGACACAGGCAGGCAAATGAGCACTGCAGCAATATTGAAATAGCCAAGACATGGAAGCAGAAAAAAGGTTCATAAACAGATGAATGGACAAAGAAGAAGTAGTATACGTACCAAATAGAATAGTAGCCTGGGGAAAAAAATGAACAACGCCGTTTTCAGGACTACAGTTGAGCCTAGAAATAATCATATAAGGTTAAGTAACTCAAAAGGGTACGACAAATATCCTATGGTAACATTTATACATGTTATCCTAAGATTGCTACCAATGAACATATTTCCACAGAAAAAGACACTCACAGACTTATCAAATAAACTAATGGTTAGCAAAATGAAAGGTGGGAGGATGGGTAAATTAGGACTATGGGGTTAACATACATATACTAATGTATGTTAAGTGTATAACAACATATAACAGATAAACTGTATGAATTATATAATCACCAATACCTTTAAAATATACATTTTGTAATCACATACATGGTAACAGGACCCGAAGATGAACAGACATATGTATGAATCATTGAGCAGATCCTGTAGAGCCAGGCAATCAAAACACTCTAATCAAATTTACGCTGATAAGAAATAGAAATGAAATTTAAAAAACAAACATAAGTAAGGAGACATAAACTTCTGGGGGCTTGTCCCAGCACATTCCACTCTAATTTACAACCTCAGAACACTACCTCCAGGAAGATTCTGTTGCCCTAGTAACAAGAGTTGAGAACGTAATAATGCTGCCGCCTTGTGGCTGTTTCCCACAACAGCAGCTTTAAACCCAGTGCTAATGGTTGCTTAATAGTCACAACGACTGCAGGGGTCTAAATGACACCTGCCCTCAAAAAGTGCCCTTGGGTAGGGAATAGGCAAGAAAATTCAACACATGAGAAATTTTTCAAAAAGTGAATATGAAGAGGGAAGTTGTACTCACACTTTAACAAAAAAAGGAAAAGAAGAAAAAGGATATGCCTAAAGATCAGTATAAGGAATTATTCGCCACATGCGTATCCAACCTCCAAAAAGGTTTCAGCTCACACCAGTCAAATGGCCATCAGCAAAAAGTCTACAAACTATAAATGCTGAAGGAGTTTTGGAGAAATGTATACCTTCTATCTGCTGCTGGGATGTAAAGTGGTAACAGCACTAACGCAAACTGAATGGAGCTGCTTGAAAAGGTAAAAATTGAGCTACCATATGATGCGGCAGGTCACCTTTTGGGCCTATAACCTAAGACCACCTGAATCGGAAAGACACAGGGAGGCAAATGAGCACTGCAGCAATATTGAAATAGCCAAGACATGGAAGCAGAAAAAAGGTTCATAAACAGATGAATGGACAAAGAAGAAGTGGTATACGTACCAAATAGAATAGTAGCCTCGGGAAAAAAATGAACAATGCCGTTTTCAGGACTACAGTTGAGCCTAGAAATAATCATATAAGGTTAAGTAACTCAAAAGGGTACGACAAATATCCTATGATAACATTTATACATGTTATCCTAAGATAGCTACCAATGAACATATTTCCACAGAAAAAGACACTCACAGACTTATGAAATAAACTAATGGTTAGACAAAATGAAAGGTGGGAGTATGGGTAAACTAGGACTATGGGGTTAACATACATATACTAATGTATGTTAAGTGTATAAAAACATATAACAGATAAACTGTATGAATTATATAATCACCAATACCTTTAAAATATACATTCTGTAATCACATACATGGTAAGAGAATCCGAAGATGAACAGACATATGTAGGAATCATTGAGCAGTTTCTGTACAGCCAGACAATCAAAACACTCTAATCAAATTTACTCCGATAAGAAATAGAAATTAAATTTAAAAAACAAACCTAAGTAAGGAGACATAAACTTCTGGGGGCTTGTCCCAGCACATTCCACTCTAATTTACAACCTCGGAACACTACCTCCAGGAAGATTCTGTTGCCCTAGTAACAAGAGATGAGAACGTAATAATGCTGCCGCCTTGTGGCTCTTTCCCACAACAGCAGCTTTAAACCCAGTGCTAATGGCTGCTTAATAGTCACATGGACTGCAGGGCTCTAAATGACACCTGCCCTGAAAAATGCCCTGGGGTACGGAATAGGCAATAATATTCAACACATGAGAAATTTTTCAAGAAGTCAATAAGAGGAGGGAAGTTGTACTCACTCTTTAAAAAAAAAGGAAAAGAAAAAAAAGGACATGCCTAAAGCTCAGTAGAATGAATTATTAGACACATGCAAATTCAAATTCAAAAAGGTTTCAGCTCACACCAGTCGTTTCCATCAGCAAAATGTGTACAAACTATAAATGCTGAAGGGGTTTTAGAGAACTGTGTACCTTCTAGCTGCTGGTGGGATGTAAAGTGGTAACAGCACTAACACAAACTGAATGGAGCTGCTTGAAAAGATAAAAATTGAGCTACCATATGATGCGGCAGGTCACCTTTTGGGCCTATAACCTAAGACCACCTGAATCGGAAAGACACAGGCAGGCAAATGAGCACTGCAGCAATATTGAAATAGCCAAGACATGGAAGCAGAAAAAAGGTTCATAAACAGATGAATGGACAAAGAAGAAGTGGTATACGTACCAAATAGAATAGTAGCCTCGGGAAAAAAATGAACAATGCCGTTTTCAGGACTACAGTTGAGCCTAGAAATAATCATATAACGTTAAGTAACTCAAAAGGGTACGACAAATATCCTATGAAAACATTTATACATGTTATCCTAAGATTGCTACCAATGAACATATTTCCACAGAAAAAGACACTCACAGACTTATCAAATAAACTAATGGTTAGCCAAAATGAAAGGTGGGAGGATGGGAAAATTAGGACTATGGGGTTAACATACATATACTAATGTATGTTAAGTGTATAAAAACATATAACAGATAAACTGTATGAATTATATAATCACCAATACCTTTAAAATATACATTTTGTAATCACATACATGGTAACAGGACCCGAAGATGAACAGACATATGTATGAATCATTGAGCAGATCCTGTACAGCCAGGCAATCAAAACACTCTAATCAAATTTACTCTGATAAGAAATAGAAATTAAATTTAAAAAACAAACATAAGTAAGGAGACATAAACTTCTGGGGGCTTGTCCCAGCACATTCCACTCTAATTTACAACCTCGGAACACTACCTCCAGGAAGACTCTGTTGCCGTAGTAACAAGAGTTGAGAACGTAATAATGCTGCGGCCTTGTGGCTGTTTCCCACAACAGCAGCTTTAAACCCAGTACTAATAGTTGCTTAATAGTCACAAGGACTGCAGGGCTCTAAATGACACCTGCCCTGAAAAATGCCCTGGGGTAGGGAATAGGCAAGAAAATTCAACACATGAGAAATTTTTCAAGAAGTCAATAAGAGGAGGGAAGTTGTACTCACTCTTTAAAAAAAAGGAAAAGAAAAAAAAGGACATGCCTAAAGCTCAGTATAAGGAATTATTAGACACATGCAAATTCAAATTCAAAAAGGTTTCAGCTCACACCAGTCATTTCCATCAGCAAAATGTCTATAAACTATAAATGCTGAAGGGGTTTTAGAGAACTGTGTACCTTCTAGCTGCTGGTGGCATGTAAAGTGGTAACAGCACTAACGCAAACTGAATGGAGCTTCTTGAAAAGGTAAAAATTGAGCTACCATATGATGCAGCAGGTCACCCTTTGGGCCTATAACCTAAGACCACCTGAATCGGAAAGACACAGGCAGGCAAATGAGCACTGCAGCAATATTGAAATAGCCAAGACATGGAAGCAGAAAAAAGGTTCATAAACAGATGAATGGACAAAGAAGAAGTAGTATACGTACCAAATAGAATAGTAGCCTGGGGAAAGAAATGAACAACGCCGTTTTCAGGACTACAGTTGAGCCTAGAAATAATCATATAAGGTTAAGTAACTCAAAAGGGTACGACAAATATCCTATGATAACATTTATACATGTTATCCTAAGATTGCTACCAATGAACATATTTCCACAGAAAAAGACACTCACAGACTTATCAAATAAACTAATGGTTAGCAAAATGAAAGGTGGGAGGATGGGTAAATTAGGACTATGGGGTTAACATACATATACTAATGTATGTTAAGTGTATAACAACATATAACAGATAAACTGTATGAATTATATAATCACCAATACCTTTAAAATATACATTTTGTAATCACATACATGGTAACAGGACCCGAAGATGAACAGACATATGTATGAATCATTGAGCAGATCCTGTACAGCCAGGCAATCAAAACACTCTAATCAAATTTACGCTGATAAGAAATAGAAATGAAATTTAAAAAACAAACATAAGTAAGGAGACATAAACTTCTGGGGGCTTGTCCCAGCACATTCCACTCTAATTTACAACCTCAGAACACTACCTCCAGGAAGATTCTGTTGCCCTAGTAACAAGAGTTGAGAACGTAATAATGCTGCCGCCTTGTGGCTGTTTCCCACAACAGCAGCTTTAAACCCAGTGCTAATGGTTGCTTAATAGTCACAACGACTGCAGGGGTCTAAATGACACCTGCCCTCAAAAAGTGCCCTTGGGTAGGGAATAGGCAAGAAAATTCAACACATGAGAAATTTTTCAAAAAGTGAATATGAAGAGGGAAGTTGTACTCACACTTTAACAAAAAAAGGAAAAGAAGAAAAAGGATACTCCTAAAGATCAGTATAAGTAATTATTCGCCACATGCGTATCCAACCTCCATAAAGGTTTCAGCTCACAACAGTCAAATGGCCATCAGCAAAAGTCTACAAACTATAAATGCTGAAGGTGTTTTAGAGAAATGTGTACCTTCTATCTGCTGCTGGGATGTAAAGTGGTAACAGCACTAACGCAAACTGAATGGAGCCGCTTGAAAAGGTAGAAATTGAGCTACCATATGATGCGGCAGGGCACCTCTCGGGCTTATAACCTAAGACCACCAGAATCGGAAAGACACAGGCAGTCAAATGTGCACTGCAGCAATACTGAAATAGCCAAGACATGGAAGCAAAAAAGGTCCATAAACAGATGAATGGACAGAGAAGAAGTGGTATATGGACAGAATGGAATAGTAGCCTCGGGAAAAAAATGAACAATGCCGTTTTCAGGACTACAGTAGAGCCTAGAAATAATAATATAAGGTTAAGTAAGTCAAAAGGGTATGACAAATATCCTATGATATCATTTATACATGTTATCCTAAGATTGCTACCAATGAACATATTTCCACAGAAAAAGACACTCACAGACTTATGAAATAAACTAATGGTTAGCCAAAATGAAAGGGGGGAGGATGGGTAAATTAGGACTATGGGATTAACATAAATATACTAATGTATGTTACATGCATATAAACATATAACAGATAAACTATATGAATTATATAATCACCGATACCTTTAAAATATACATTCTGTATTCACATACATGGTAACAGAATCCGAAGATGAACAGACATATGTAGGAATCATTGAGCAGATTCTGTACAGCCAGACAATCAAAAAACTCTAATCAAATTTACTCCAAAAAGAAATAGAATTAAATTTAAAAAACAAACATAAGTAAGGAGACATAAACTTCTGGGGGCTCGTCCCAGCACATTCCACTCTAATTTACAACCACGGAACACTACCTCCAGGAAGATTCTCTTGCCCTAGTAACAAGAGATGAGAACGTAATAATGCTGCCGCCTTGTGGCTGTTTCCCACAACAGCAGCATTAAACCCAGTGCTAATGGTTGCTTAATAGTCACAAGGACTGCAAGGCTCTAAATGACACCTGCCCTGAAAAATGCCCTGGGGTAGGAAATAGGCAAGAAAATTCAACACATGAGAAATTTTTCAAGAAGTCAATAAGAGGAGGGAAGTTGTACTCACTCTTTAAAAAAAAGGAAAAGAAAAAAAAGGACATGCCTAAAGCTCAGTATAAGGAATTATTAGACACATGCAAATTCAAATTCAAAAAGGTTTCAGCTCACACCAGTCATTTCCATCAGCAAAATGTCTATAAACTATAAATGCTGAAGGGGTTTTAGAGAACTGTGTACCTTCTAGCTGCTGGTGGGATGTAAAGTGGTAACAGCACTAACGCAAACTGAATGGAGCTTCTTGAAAAGGTAAAAATTGAGCTACCATATGATGCAGCAGGTCACCCTTTGGGCCTATAACCTAAGACCACCTGAATCGGAAAGACACAGGCAGGCAAATGAGCACTGCAGCAATATTGAAATAGCCAAGACATGGAAGCAGAAAAAAGGTTCATAAACAGATGAATGGACAAAGAAGAAGTAGTATACGTACCAAATAGAATAGTAGCCTGGGGAAAAAAATGAACAACGCCGTTTTCAGGACTACAGTTGAGCCTAGAAATAATCATATAAGGTTAAGTAACTCAAAAGGGTACGACAAATATCCTATGATAACATTTATACATGTTATCCTAAGATTGCTACCAATGAACATATTTCCACAGAAAAAGACACTCACAGACTTATCAAATAAACTAATGGTTAGCAAAATGAAAGGTGGGAGGATGGGTAAATTAGGACTATGGGGTTAACATACATATACTAATGTATGTTAAGTGTATAACAACATATAACAGATAAACTGTATGAATTATATAATCACCAATACCTTTAAAATATACATTTTGTAATCACATACATGGTAACAGGACCCGAAGATGAACAGACATATGTATGAATCATTGAGCAGATCCTGTACAGCCAGGCAATCAAAACACTCTAATCAAATTTACGCTGATAAGAAATAGAAATGAAATTTAAAAAACAAACATAAGTAAGGAGACATAAACTTCTGGGGGCTTGTCCCAGCACATTCCACTCTAATTTACAACCTCAGAACACTACCTCCAGGAAGATTCTGTTGCCCTAGTAACAAGAGTTGAGAACGTAATAATGCTGCCGCCTTGTGGCTGTTTCCCACAACAGCAGCTTTAAACCCAGTGCTAATGGTTGCTTAATAGTCACAACGACTGCAGGGGTCTAAATGACACCTGCCCTCAAAAAGTGCCCTTGGGTAGGGAATAGGCAAGAAAATTCAACACATGAGAAATTTTTCAAAAAGTGAATATGAAGAGGGAAGTTGTACTCACACTTTAACAAAAAAAGGAAAAGAAGAAAAAGGATATTCCTAAAGATCAGTATAAGTAATTATTCGCCACATGCGTATCCAACCTCCATAAAGGTTTCAGCTCACAACAGTCAAATGGCCATCAGCAAAAGTCTACAAACTATAAATGCTGAAGGTGTTTTAGAGAAATGTGTACCTTCTATCTGCTGCTGGGATGTAAAGTGGTAACAGCACTAATGCAAACTGAATGGAGCTGCTTGAAAAGGTAGAAATTGAGCTACCATATGATGCGGCAGGGCACCTCTCGGGCTTATAACCTAAGACCACCAGAATCGGAAAGACACAGGCAGTCAAATGTGCACTGCAGCAATACTGAAATAGCCAAGACATGGAAGCAAAAAAAGGTCCATAAACAGATGAATGGACAGAGAAGAAGTGGTATATGGACAGAATGGAATAGTAGCCTCGGGAAAAAAATGAACAATGCCGTTTTCAGGACTACAGTAGAGCCTAGAAATAATAATATAAGGTTAAGTAAGTCAAAAGGGTATGACAAATATCCTATGATATCATTTATACAGGTTATCCTAAGATTGCTACCAATGAACATATTTCCACAGAAAAAGACACTCACAGACTTATGAAATAAACTAATAGTTAGCCAAAATGAAAGGGGGGAGGATGGGTAAATTAGGACTATGGGATTAACATAAATATACTAATGTATGTTACATGCATATAAACATATAACAGATAAACTATATGAATTATATAATCACCAATACCTTTAAAATATACATTCTGTATTCACATACATGGTAACAGAATCCGAAGATGAACAGACATATGTAGGAATCATTGAGCAGATTCTGTACAGCCAGACAATCAAAAAACTCTAATCAAATTTACTCCAAAAAGAAATAGAATTAAATTTAAAAAACAAACATAAGTAAGGAGACATAAACTTCTGGGGGCTCGTCCCAGCACATTCCACTCTAATTTACAACCACGGAACACTACCTCCAGGAAGATTCTGTTGCCCTAGTAACAAGAGATGAGAACGTAATAATGCTGCCGCCTTGTGGCTGTTTCCCACAACAGCAGCATTAAACCCAGTGCTAATGGTTGCTTAATAGTCACAAGGACTGCAAGGCTCTAAATGACACCTGCCCTGAAAAATGCCCTGGGGTAGGGAATAGGCAAGAAAATTCAACACATGAGAAATTTTTCAAGAAGTCAATAAGAGGAGGGAAGTTGTACTCACTCTTTAAAAAAAAGGAAAAGAAAAAAAAGGACATGCCTAAAGCTCAGTATAAGGAATTATTAGACACATGCAAATTCAAATTCAAAAAGGTTTCAGCTCACACCAGTCATTTCCATCAGCAAAATGTCTATAAACTATAAATGCTGAAGGGGTTTTAGAGAACTGTGTACCTTCTTGCTGCTGGTGGGATGTAAAGTGGTAACAGCACTAACGCAAACTGAATGGAGCTGCTTGAAAAGGTAAAAATTGAGCTACCATATGATGCGGCAGGGCACCTCTGGGGCTTATAACCTAAGACTACCAGAATCGGAAAGACACAGGCAGTCAAATGTGCACTGCAGCAATATTGAAATAGCAAAGACATGGAAGCAAAAAAAATGTCCATAAACAGATGAATGGACAGAGAAGAAGTGGTATATGGACAGAATGGAATAGTAGCCTCGTGGAAAAAATGAACAATGCCGTTTTCAGGACTACAGTAGAGCCTAGAAATAATCATATAAGGTTAAGTAAGTCAAAAGGGTATGACAATTATCCTATGATATCATTTATACATGTTATCCTAAGATTGCTACCAATGAACATATTTCCACAGAAAAAGACACTCACAGACTTATGAAATAAACTAATTGTTAGCCAAAATGAAAGGTGGGAGGACGGGTAAATTAGGACTATGGGGTTAACATACATATACTAATGTATGTTAAGTGTATAAAAACATATAACAGATAAACTGTATGAATTATATAATCACCAATACCTTTAAAATATACATTCTGTAATCACATACATGGTAACAGAATCCGAAGATGAACAGACATATGTAGGAATCATTGAGCAGTTTCTGTACAGCCAGACAATCAAAACACTCTAATCAAATTTACTCCGATAAGAAATAGAAATTAAATTTAAAAAACAAACCTAAGTAAGGAGACATAAACTTCTGGGGGCTTGTCCCAGCACATTCCACTCTAATTTACAACCTCGGAACACTACCTCCAGGAAGATTCTGTTGCCCTAGTAACAAGAGATGAGAACGTAATAATGCTGCCGCCTTGTGGCTCTTTCCCACAACAGCAGCTTTAAACCCAGTGCTAATGGTTGCTTAATAGTCACATGGACTGCAGGGCTCTAAATGACACCTGCCCTGAAAAATGCCCTGGGGTAAGGAATAGGCAAGAATATTCAACACATGAGAAATTTTTCAAGAAATCAATAAGAGGAGGGAAGTTGTACTCACTCTTTAAAAAAAAAGGAAAAGAAAAAAAAGGACATGCCTAAAGCTAAGTAGAATGAATTATTAGACACATGCAAATTCAAATGGAAAAAGGTTTCAGCTCACACCAATCGTTTCCATCAGCAAAATGTCTACAAACTATAAATGCTGAAGGGGTTTTAGAGAACTGTGTACCTTCTAGCTGCTGGTGGGATGTAAAGTGGTAACAGCACTAACACAAACTGAATGGAGCTGCTTGAAAAGATAAAAATTGAGCTACCATATGATGCGGCAGGTGACCTTTTGGGCCTATAACCTAAGACCACCTGAATCGGAAAGACACAGGCAGGCAAATGAGCACTGCAGCAATATTGAAATAGCCAAGACATGGAAGCAGAAAAAAGGTTCATAAACAGATGAATGGACAAAGAAGAAGTGGTATACGTACCAAATAGAATAGTAGCCTCAGGAAAAAAATGAACAATGCCGTTTTCAGGACTACAGTTGAGCCTAGAAATAATCATATAAGCTTAAGTAACTCAAAAGGGTACGACAAATATCCTATGATAACATTTATACATGTTATCCTAAGATTGCTACCAATGAACATATTTCCACAGAAAAAGACACTCACAGACTTATGAAATAAACTAATGGTTAGCCAAAATGAAAGGTGGGAGGATGGGTTAACTAGGACTATGGGGTTAACATACATATATTAATGTATGTTAAGTGTATAAAAACATATAACAGATAAACTGTATGAATTATATAATCACCAATACCTTTAAAATATACATTTTGTAATTACATACACGGTAACAGGACCCGAGGATGAACAGACATATGTATGAATCATTGAGCAGATTCTGTACAGCCAGGCAATCAAAACACTAAAATCAAATTTACTCCGATAAGAAATAGAAATTAAATTTAAAAAACAAACATAAGTAAGGAGACATAAACTTCTGGAGGCTTGTCCCAGCACATTCCACTCTAATTTACAACCTCGGAACACTACCTCCAGGAAGACTCTGTTGCCATAGTAACAAGAGTTGAGATCGTAATAATGCTGCCGCCTTGTGGCTGTTTCCCACAACAGCAGCTTTAAACCCAGTGCTAATGGTTGCTTAATAGTCAAAACGACTGCAGGGGTCTAAATGACACCTGCCCTCAAAAAATGCCCTGGGGTAGGGAATACGCAAGAAAATTCAACTCATGAGAAATTTTTCAAAAAGTGAATATGAAGAGTGAAGTTGTACTCACACTTTAACAAAAAAAGGAAAAGAAGAAAAAGGATATGCCTAAAGATCAGTATAAGGAATTATTCGCCACATGAGTATCCAACCTCCAAAAAGGTTTCAGCTCACACCAGTCAAATGGCCATCAGCAAAAAGTCTACAAAGTATAAATGCTGAAGGGGTTTTAGAGAAATGTATACCTTCTATCTGCTGCTGGGATGTAAAGTGGTAACAGCACTAACGCAAACTGAATGGAGCTGCTTGAAAAGGTAAAAATTGAGCTACCATATGATGCGGCAGGGCACCTCTTCGGCTTATAACCTAAGACTACCAGAATCGGAAAGACAGAGGCACTCAAATGTGCACTGCAGCAATATGGAAATAGCAAAGACATGGAAGCAAAAAAAATGTCCATAAACAGATGAATGGACAGAGAAGAAGCGGTATATGGACAGAATGCAATAGTAGCCTCGGGGAAAAAATGAACAATGCCGTTTTAAGGACTAGAGTTGAGCCTAGAAATAATCATATAAGGTTAAGTAAGTCAAAAGGGTATGACAAATATCCTATGATATCATTTATACATGTTATCCTAAGATTGCTACCAATGAACATATTTCCACAGAAAAAGACACTCACAGACTTATGAAATAAACTAATTGTTAGCCAAAATGAAAGGTGGGAGGATGGGTAAATTAGGACTATGGGGTTAACATACATATACTAATGTATGTTAAGTGTATAAAAACATATAACAGATAAACTGTATGAATTATATAATCACCAATACCTTTAAAATATACATTCTGTAATAACATACATGGTAACAGAATCCAAAGATGAACAGACATATGTAGGAATCATTGAGCAGTTTCTGTACAGCCAGACAATCAAAACACTCTAATCAAAGTTACTCCGATAAGAAATAGAAATTTAATTTAAAAAACAAACCTAAGTAAGGAGACATAAACTTCTGGGGGCTTGTCCCAGCACATTCCACTCTAATTTACAACTTCAGAACACTACCTCCAGGAAGATTCTGTTGCCCTAGTAACAAGAGATGAGAACGTAATAATGCTGCCGCCTTGTGGCTCTTTCCCACAACAGCAGCATTAAACCCAGTGGTAATGGTTGCTTAATAGTCACAAGGACTGCAGGGATCTAAATGACACCTGGCCTGAAAAATGCCCTGGGGTAGGGAATAGGCAAGAAAATTCAACACATGAGAAATTTTTCAAGAAGTCAATAAGAGGAGGGAAGTTGTACTCATTCTTTAAAAAAAAAGGAAAAGAAAAAAAAGGACATGCCTAAAGCTCAGTATAAGGAATTATTAGACACATGCAAATTCAATTTCAAAAAGGTTTCAGCTCACACCAGTCATTTCCATCAGCAAAATGTCTACAAACTATAAATGCTGAAGGGGTTTTAGAGAACTGTGTACCTTCTAGCTGCTGGTGGGATGTAAAGTGGTAACAGCACTAACGCAAACTGAATGGAGTTTCTTGAAAAGGTAAAAATTGAGCTACCATATGATGCGGCAGGTCACCTTTTGGGCCTATAACCTAAGACCACCTAAATCGGAAAGACACAGGCAGGCAAATGTGCACTGCAGCAATATTGAAATAGCCAAGACATGGAAGCAGAAAAAGGGTTCATAAACAGATGAATGGACAAAGAAGAAGTGGTATACGTACCAAATAGCATAGTAGCCTCGGGAAAAAAATGAACAATGCCGTTTTCAGGACTACAGTTGAGCCTAGAAATAATCATATAAGGTTAAGTAACTCAAAAGGGTACGACAAATATCCTATGATAACATTTATACATGTTATCCTACGATTGCTACCAATGAACATATTTCCACAGAAAAAGCCACTCACAGACTTATGAAATAAACTAATGGTTAGCCAAAATGAAAGGTGGGAGGATGGGTAAATTAGGACTATGGGGTTAACATACATATACTAATGTATGTTAAGTGTATAAAAACATGTAACAGATAAACTGTATGAATTATATAATCACCAATACCTTTAAAATATACATTTTGTAATCACATACATGGTAAGAGGACCCGAAGATGAACAGACATATGTATGAATCACTGAGCAGATCCTGTACAGCCAGGCAATCAAAACACTCTAATCAAATTTACTCCGATAAGAAATAGAAATTAAATTTAAAAAAACAAACATAAGTAAGGAGACATAAACTTCTGGGGGCTTGTCCCAGCACATTCCACTCTAATTTACAACCTCGGAACACTACCTCCAGGAAGATTCTGTTGCCCTAGTAACAAGAGATGAGAACGTAATAATGCTGCCGCCTTGTGGCTCTTTCCCACAACAGCAGCTTTAAACCCAGTGCTAATGTTTGCTTAATAGTCACAAGGACTGCAGGGCTCTAAATGACACCTGCCCTGAAAAATGCCCTGGGGTAGGGAATAGGCAAGAAAATTCAACACATTAGAAATTTTTCAAGAAGTCAATAAGAGGAGGGAAGTTGTACTCACTCTTTAAAAAAAAAGGAAAAGAAAAAAAAGGATATGCCTAAACCTCAGTATAAGGAATTATTAGACACATGCAAATGCAAATTCAAAAAGGTTTCAGCTCACACCAGTCATTTCCATCAGCAAAATGTCTACAAACTATAAATGCTGAAGGAGTTTTAGAGAACTGTGTACCTTCTAGATCCTGGTTGGATGTAAAGTGGTAACAGCACTAACACAAACTGAATTGAGCTGTTGAAAAGGTAAAAATTGAGCTACCATATGATGCGGCAGGTCACCTTTTGGGCCTATAACCTAAGACCACCTGAATCGGAAAGACACAGGCAGGCAAATGAGCACTGCAGCAATATTGAAATAGCCAAGACATGGAAGCAGAAAAAAGGTTCATAAACAGATGAATGGACAGAGAAGAAGTGGTATATGGACAGAATGCAATAGTAGCCTCGGGGAAAAAATGAACAATGCCGTTTTAAGGACTAGAGTTGAGCCTAGAAATAATCATGTAAGGTTAAGTAAGTCAAAAGGGTATGACAAATATCCTATGATATCATTTATACATGTTATCCTAAGATTGCTACCAATGAACATATTTCCACAGAAAAAGACACTCACAGACTTATGAAATAAACTAATGGTTAGACAAAATGAAAGGTGGGAGGATGGGTAAACTAGGACTATGGGGTTAACATACATATACTAATGTATGTTAAGTGTATAAAAACATATAACAGATAAACTGTATGAATTATATAATCACCAATACCTTTAAAATATACATTCTGTAATCACATACATGGTAACAGAATCCGAAGATGAACAGACATATGTAGGAATCATTGAGCAGTTTCTGTACAGCCAGACAATCAAAACACTCTAATCAAATTTACTCAGATAAGAAATAGAAATTAAATTTAAAAAACAAACCTAAGTAAGGAGACATAAACTTCTGGGGGCTTGTCCCAGCACATTCCACTCTAATTTACAACCTCGGAACACTACCTCCAGGAAGATTCTGTTGCCCTAGTAACAAGAGATGAGAACGTAATAATGCTGCCGCCTTGTGGCTCTTTCCCACAACAGCAGCTTTAAACCCAGTGCTAATGGTTGCTAAATAGTCACATGGACTGCAGGGCTCTAAATGACACCTGCCCTGAAAAATGCCCTGGAGTAGGGAATAGGCAATAATATTCAACACATGAGAAATTTTACAAGAAGTCAATAAAAGGAGGGAAGTTGTACTCACTCTTTAAAAAAAAAGGAAAAGAAAAAAAAGGACATGCCTAAAGCTCAGTAGAATGAATTATTAGACACATGCAAATTCAAATTCAAAAAGGTTTCAGCTCACACCAGTCGTTTCCATCAGCAAAATGTGTACAAACTATAAATGCTGAAGGGGTTTTAGAGAACTGTGTACCTTCTAGCTGCTGGTGGAATGTAAAGTGGTAACAGCACTAACACAAACTGAATGGAGCTGCTTGAAAAGATAAAAATTGAGCTACCATATGATGCGGCAGGTCACCTTTTGGGCCTATAACCTAAGACCACCTGAATCGGAAAGACACAGGCAGGCAAATGAGCACTGCAGCAATATTGAAATAGCCAAGACATGGAAGCAGAAAAAAGGTTCATAAACAGATGAATGGACAAAGAAGAAGTGGTATACGTACCAAATAGAATAGTAGCCTCGGGAAAAAAATGAACAATGCCGTTTTCAGGACTACAGTTGAGCCTAGAAATAATCATATAACGTTAAGTAACTCAAAAGGGTACGACAAATATCCTATGAAAACATTTATACATGTTATCCTAAGATTGCTACCAATGAACATATTTCCACAGAAAAAGACACTCACAGACTTATCAAATAAACTAATGGTTAGCCAAAATGAAAGGTGGGAGGATGGGTAAATTAGGACTATGGGGTTAACATACATATACTAATGTATGTTAAGTGTATAAAAACATATAACAGATAAACTGTATGAATTATATAATCACCAATACCTTTAAAATATACATTTTGTAATCACATACATGGTAACAGGACCCGAAGATGAACAGACATATGTATGAATCATTGAGCAGATTCTGTACAGCCAGGCAATCAAAACACTCTAATCAAATTTACTCTGATAAGAAATAGAAATGAAATTTAAAAAACAAACATAAGTAAGGAGACATAAACTTCTGGGGGCTTGTCCCAGCACATTCCACTCTAATTTACAACCTCGGAACACTACCTCCAGGAAGACTCTGTTGCCGTAGTAACAAGAGTTGAGAACGTAATAATGCTGCGGCCTTGTGGCTGTTTCCCACAACAGCAGCTTTAAACCCAGTACTAATAGTTGCTTAATAGTCACAAGGACTGCAGGGCTCTAAATGACACCTGCCCTGAAAAATGCCCTGGGGTAGGGAATAGGCAAGAAAATTCAACACATGAGAAATTTTTCAAGAAGTCAATAAGAGGAGGGAAGTTGTACTCACTCTTTAAAAAAAAAGGAAAAGAAAAAAAAGGACATGCCTAAAGCTCAGTATAAGGAATTATTAGACACATGCAAATTCAAATTCAAAAAGGTTTCAGCTCACACCAGTCATTTCCATCAGCAAAATGTCTATAAACTATAAATGCTGAAGGGGTTTTAGAGAACTGTGTACCTTCTAGCTGCTGGTGGCATGTAAAGTGGTAACAGCACTAACGCAAACTGAATGGAGCTTCTTGAAAAGGTAAAAATTGAGCTACCATATGATGCAGCAGGTCACCCTTTGGGCCTATAACCTAAGACCACCTGAATCGGAAAGACACAGGCAGGCAAATGAGCACTGCAGCAATATTGAAATAGCCAAGACATGGAAGCAGAAAAAAGGTTCATAAACAGATGAATGGACAAAGAAGAAGTAGTATACGTACCAAATAGAATAGTAGCCTGGGGAAAAAAATGAACAACGCCGTTTTCAGGACTACAGTTGAGCCTAGAAATAATCATATAAGGTTAAGTAACTCAAAAGGGTACGACAAATATCCTATGGTAACATTTATACATGTTATCCTAAGATTGCTACCAATGAACATATTTCCACAGAAAAAGACACTCACAGACTTATCAAATAAACTAATGGTTAGCAAAATGAAAGGTGGGAGGATGGGTAAATTAGGACTATGGGGTTAACATACATATACTAATGTATGTTAAGTGTATAACAACATATAACAGATAAACTGTATGAATTATATAATCACCAATACCTTTAAAATATACATTTTGTAATCACATACATGGTAACAGGACCCGAAGATGAACAGACATATGTATGAATCATTGAGCAGATCCTGTAGAGCCAGGCAATCAAAACACTCTAATCAAATTTACGCTGATAAGAAATAGAAATGAAATTTAAAAAACAAACATAAGTAAGGAGACATAAACTTCTGGGGGCTTGTCCCAGCACATTCCACTCTAATTTACAACCTCAGAACACTACCTCCAGGAAGATTCTGTTGCCCTAGTAACAAGAGTTGAGAACGTAATAATGCTGCCGCCTTGTGGCTGTTTCCCACAACAGCAGCTTTAAACCCAGTGCTAATGGTTGCTTAATAGTCACAACGACTGCAGGGGTCTAAATGACACCTGCCCTCAAAAAGTGCCCTTGGGTAGGGAATAGGCAAGAAAATTCAACACATGAGAAATTTTTCAAAAAGTGAATATGAAGAGGGAAGTTGTACTCACACTTTAACAAAAAAAGGAAAAGAAGAAAAAGGATATGCCTAAAGATCAGTATAAGGAATTATTCGCCACATGCGTATCCAACCTCCAAAAAGGTTTCAGCTCACACCAGTCAAATGGCCATCAGCAAAAAGTCTACAAACTATAAATGCTGAAGGAGTTTTGGAGAAATGTATACCTTCTATCTGCTGCTGGGATGTAAAGTGGTAACAGCACTAACGCAAACTGAATGGAGCTGCTTGAAAAGATAAAAATTGAGCTACCATATGATGCGGCAGGTCACCTTTTGGGCCTATAACCTAAGACCACCTGAATCGGAAAGACACAGGGAGGCAAATGAGCACTGCAGCAATATTGAAATAGCCAAGACATGGAAGCAGAAAAAAGGTTCATAAACAGATGAATGGACAAAGAAGAAGTGGTATACGTACCAAATAGAATAGTAGCCTCGGGAAAAAAATGAACAATGCCGTTTTCAGGACTACAGTTGAGCCTAGAAATAATCATATAAGGTTAAGTAACTCAAAAGGGTACGACAAATATCCTATGATAACATTTATACATGTTATCCTAAGATAGCTACCAATGAACATATTTCCACAGAAAAAGACACTCACAGACTTATGAAATAAACTAATGGTTAGACAAAATGAAAGGTGGGAGTATGGGTAAACTAGGACTATGGGGTTAACATACATATACTAATGTATGTTAAGTGTATAAAAACATATAACAGATAAACTGTATGAATTATATAATCACCAATACCTTTAAAATATACATTCTGTAATCACATACATGGTAAGAGAATCCGAAGATGAACAGACATATGTAGGAATCATTGAGCAGTTTCTGTACAGCCAGACAATCAAAACACTCTAATCAAATTTACTCCGATAAGAAATAGAAATTAAATTTAAAAAACAAACCTAAGTAAGGAGACATAAACTTCTGGGGGCTTGTCCCAGCACATTCCACTCTAATTTACAACCTCGGAACACTACCTCCAGGAAGATTCTGTTGCCCTAGTAACAAGAGATGAGAACGTAATAATGCTGCCGCCTTGTGGCTCTTTCCCACAACAGCAGCTTTAAACCCAGTGCTAATGGTTGCTTAATAGTCACATGGACTGCAGGGCTCTAAATGACACCTGCCCTGAAAAATGCCCTGGGGTACGGAATAGGCAATAATATTCAACACATGAGAAATTTTTCAAGAAGTCAATAAGAGGAGGGAAGTTGTACTCACTCTTTAAAAAAAAAGGAAAAGAAAAAAAAGGACATGCCTAAAGCTCAGTAGAATGAATTATTAGACACATGCAAATTCAAATTCAAAAAGGTTTCAGCTCACACCAGTCGTTTCCATCAGCAAAATGTGTACAAACTATAAATGCTGAAGGGGTTTTAGAGAACTGTGTACCTTCTAGCTGCTGGTGGGATGTAAAGTGGTAACAGCACTAACACAAACTGAATGGAGCTGCTTGAAAAGATAAAAATTGAGCTACCATATGATGCGGCAGGTCACCTTTTGGGCCTATAACCTAAGACCACCTGAATCGGAAAGACACAGGCAGGCAAATGAGCACTGCAGCAATATTGAAATAGCCAAGACATGGAAGCAGAAAAAAGGTTCATAAACAGATGAATGGACAAAGAAGAAGTGGTATACGTACCAAATAGAATAGTAGCCTCGGGAAAAAAATGAACAATGCCGTTTTCAGGACTACAGTTGAGCCTAGAAATAATCATATAACGTTAAGTAACTCAAAAGGGTACGACAAATATCCTATGAAAACATTTATACATGTTATCCTAAGATTGCTACCAATGAACATATTTCCACAGAAAAAGACACTCACAGACTTATCAAATAAACTAATGGTTAGCCAAAATGAAAGGTGGGAGGATGGGAAAATTAGGACTATGGGGTTAACATACATATACTAATGTATGTTAAGTGTATAAAAACATATAACAGATAAACTGTATGAATTATATAATCACCAATACCTTTAAAATATACATTTTGTAATCACATACATGGTAACAGGACCCGAAGATGAACAGACATATGTATGAATCATTGAGCAGATCCTGTACAGCCAGGCAATCAAAACACTCTAATCAAATTTACTCTGATAAGAAATAGAAATTAAATTTAAAAAACAAACATAAGTAAGGAGACATAAACTTCTGGGGGCTTGTCCCAGCACATTCCACTCTAATTTACAACCTCGGAACACTACCTCCAGGAAGACTCTGTTGCCGTAGTAACAAGAGTTGAGAACGTAATAATGCTGCGGCCTTGTGGCTGTTTCCCACAACAGCAGCTTTAAACCCAGTACTAATAGTTGCTTAATAGTCACAAGGACTGCAGGGCTCTAAATGACACCTGCCCTGAAAAATGCCCTGGGGTAGGGAATAGGCAAGAAAATTCAACACATGAGAAATTTTTCAAGAAGTCAATAAGAGGAGGGAAGTTGTACTCACTCTTTAAAAAAAAGGAAAAGAAAAAAAAGGACATGCCTAAAGCTCAGTATAAGGAATTATTAGACACATGCAAATTCAAATTCAAAAAGGTTTCAGCTCACACCAGTCATTTCCATCAGCAAAATGTCTATAAACTATAAATGCTGAAGGGGTTTTAGAGAACTGTGTACCTTCTAGCTGCTGGTGGCATGTAAAGTGGTAACAGCACTAACGCAAACTGAATGGAGCTTCTTGAAAAGGTAAAAATTGAGCTACCATATGATGCAGCAGGTCACCCTTTGGGCCTATAACCTAAGACCACCTGAATCGGAAAGACACAGGCAGGCAAATGAGCACTGCAGCAATATTGAAATAGCCAAGACATGGAAGCAGAAAAAAGGTTCATAAACAGATGAATGGACAAAGAAGAAGTAGTATACGTACCAAATAGAATAGTAGCCTGGGGAAAGAAATGAACAACGCCGTTTTCAGGACTACAGTTGAGCCTAGAAATAATCATATAAGGTTAAGTAACTCAAAAGGGTACGACAAATATCCTATGATAACATTTATACATGTTATCCTAAGATTGCTACCAATGAACATATTTCCACAGAAAAAGACACTCACAGACTTATCAAATAAACTAATGGTTAGCAAAATGAAAGGTGGGAGGATGGGTAAATTAGGACTATGGGGTTAACATACATATACTAATGTATGTTAAGTGTATAACAACATATAACAGATAAACTGTATGAATTATATAATCACCAATACCTTTAAAATATACATTTTGTAATCACATACATGGTAACAGGACCCGAAGATGAACAGACATATGTATGAATCATTGAGCAGATCCTGTACAGCCAGGCAATCAAAACACTCTAATCAAATTTACGCTGATAAGAAATAGAAATGAAATTTAAAAAACAAACATAAGTAAGGAGACATAAACTTCTGGGGGCTTGTCCCAGCACATTCCACTCTAATTTACAACCTCAGAACACTACCTCCAGGAAGATTCTGTTGCCCTAGTAACAAGAGTTGAGAACGTAATAATGCTGCCGCCTTGTGGCTGTTTCCCACAACAGCAGCTTTAAACCCAGTGCTAATGGTTGCTTAATAGTCACAACGACTGCAGGGGTCTAAATGACACCTGCCCTCAAAAAGTGCCCTTGGGTAGGGAATAGGCAAGAAAATTCAACACATGAGAAATTTTTCAAAAAGTGAATATGAAGAGGGAAGTTGTACTCACACTTTAACAAAAAAAGGAAAAGAAGAAAAAGGATACTCCTAAAGATCAGTATAAGTAATTATTCGCCACATGCGTATCCAACCTCCATAAAGGTTTCAGCTCACAACAGTCAAATGGCCATCAGCAAAAGTCTACAAACTATAAATGCTGAAGGTGTTTTAGAGAAATGTGTACCTTCTATCTGCTGCTGGGATGTAAAGTGGTAACAGCACTAACGCAAACTGAATGGAGCCGCTTGAAAAGGTAGAAATTGAGCTACCATATGATGCGGCAGGGCACCTCTCGGGCTTATAACCTAAGACCACCAGAATCGGAAAGACACAGGCAGTCAAATGTGCACTGCAGCAATACTGAAATAGCCAAGACATGGAAGCAAAAAAGGTCCATAAACAGATGAATGGACAGAGAAGAAGTGGTATATGGACAGAATGGAATAGTAGCCTCGGGAAAAAAATGAACAATGCCGTTTTCAGGACTACAGTAGAGCCTAGAAATAATAATATAAGGTTAAGTAAGTCAAAAGGGTATGACAAATATCCTATGATATCATTTATACATGTTATCCTAAGATTGCTACCAATGAACATATTTCCACAGAAAAAGACACTCACAGACTTATGAAATAAACTAATGGTTAGCCAAAATGAAAGGGGGGAGGATGGGTAAATTAGGACTATGGGATTAACATAAATATACTAATGTATGTTACATGCATATAAACATATAACAGATAAACTATATGAATTATATAATCACCGATACCTTTAAAATATACATTCTGTATTCACATACATGGTAACAGAATCCGAAGATGAACAGACATATGTAGGAATCATTGAGCAGATTCTGTACAGCCAGACAATCAAAAAACTCAAATCAAATTTACTCCAAAAAGAAATAGAATTAAATTTAAAAAACAAACATAAGTAAGGAGACATAAACTTCTGGGGGCTCGTCCCAGCACATTCCACTCTAATTTACAACCACGGAACACTACCTCCAGGAAGATTCTCTTGCCCTAGTAACAAGAGATGAGAACGTAATAATGCTGCCGCCTTGTGGCTGTTTCCCACAACAGCAGCATTAAACCCAGTGCTAATGGTTGCTTAATAGTCACAAGGACTGCAAGGCTCTAAATGACACCTGCCCTGAAAAATGCCCTGGGGTAGGAAATAGGCAAGAAAATTCAACACATGAGAAATTTTTCAAGAAGTCAATAAGAGGAGGGAAGTTGTACTCACTCTTTAAAAAAAAGGAAAAGAAAAAAAAGGACATGCCTAAAGCTCAGTATAAGGAATTATTAGACACATGCAAATTCAAATTCAAAAAGGTTTCAGCTCACACCAGTCATTTCCATCAGCAAAATGTCTATAAACTATAAATGCTGAAGGGGTTTTAGAGAACTGTGTACCTTCTAGCTGCTGGTGGGATGTAAAGTGGTAACAGCACTAACGCAAACTGAATGGAGCTTCTTGAAAAGGTAAAAATTGAGCTACCATATGATGCAGCAGGTCACCCTTTGGGCCTATAACCTAAGACCACCTGAATCGGAAAGACACAGGCAGGCAAATGAGCACTGCAGCAATATTGAAATAGCCAAGACATGGAAGCAGAAAAAAGGTTCATAAACAGATGAATGGACAAAGAAGAAGTAGTATACGTACCAAATAGAATAGTAGCCTGGGGAAAAAAATGAACAACGCCGTTTTCAGGACTACAGTTGAGCCTAGAAATAATCATATAAGGTTAAGTAACTCAAAAGGGTACGACAAATATCCTATGATAACATTTATACATGTTATCCTAAGATTGCTACCAATGAACATATTTCCACAGAAAAAGACACTCACAGACTTATCAAATAAACTAATGGTTAGCAAAATGAAAGGTGGGAGGATGGGTAAATTAGGACTATGGGGTTAACATACATATACTAATGTATGTTAAGTGTATAACAACATATAACAGATAAACTGTATGAATTATATAATCACCAATACCTTTAAAATATACATTTTGTAATCACATACATGGTAACAGGACCCGAAGATGAACAGACATATGTATGAATCATTGAGCAGATCCTGTACAGCCAGGCAATCAAAACACTCTAATCAAATTTACGCTGATAAGAAATAGAAATGAAATTTAAAAAACAAACATAAGTAAGGAGACATAAACTTCTGGGGGCTTGTCCCAGCACATTCCACTCTAATTTACAACCTCAGAACACTACCTCCAGGAAGATTCTGTTGCCCTAGTAACAAGAGTTGAGAACGTAATAATGCTGCCGCCTTGTGGCTGTTTCCCACAACAGCAGCTTTAAACCCAGTGCTAATGGTTGCTTAATAGTCACAACGACTGCAGGGGTCTAAATGACACCTGCCCTCAAAAAGTGCCCTTGGGTAGGGAATAGGCAAGAAAATTCAACACATGAGAAATTTTTCAAAAAGTGAATATGAAGAGGGAAGTTGTACTCACACTTTAACAAAAAAAGGAAAAGAAGAAAAAGGATATTCCTAAAGATCAGTATAAGTAATTATTCGCCACATGCGTATCCAACCTCCATAAAGGTTTCAGCTCACAACAGTCAAATGGCCATCAGCAAAAGTCTACAAACTATAAATGCTGAAGGTGTTTTAGAGAAATGTGTACCTTCTATCTGCTGCTGGGATGTAAAGTGGTAACAGCACTAATGCAAACTGAATGGAGCCGCTTGAAAAGGTAGAAATTGAGCTACCATATGATGCGGCAGGGCACCTCTCGGGCTTATAACCTAAGACCACCAGAATCGGAAAGACACAGGCAGTCAAATGTGCACTGCAGCAATACTGAAATAGCCAAGACATGGAAGCAAAAAAAGGTCCATAAACAGATGAATGGACAGAGAAGAAGTGGTATATGGACAGAATGGAATAGTAGCCTCGGGAAAAAAATGAACAATGCCGTTTTCAGGACTACAGTAGAGCCTAGAAATAATAATATAAGGTTAAGTAAGTCAAAAGGGTATGACAAATATCCTATGATATCATTTATACAGGTTATCCTAAGATTGCTACCAATGAACATATTTCCACAGAAAAAGACACTCACAGACTTATGAAATAAACTAATAGTTAGCCAAAATGAAAGGGGGGAGGATGGGTAAATTAGGACTATGGGATTAACATAAATATACTAATGTATGTTACATGCATATAAACATATAACAGATAAACTATATGAATTATATAATCACCAATACCTTTAAAATATACATTCTGTATTCACATACATGGTAACAGAATCCGAAGATGAACAGACATATGTAGGAATCATTGAGCAGATTCTGTACAGCCAGACAATCAAAAAACTCTAATCAAATTTACTCCAAAAAGAAATAGAATTAAATTTAAAAAACAAACATAAGTAAGGAGACATAAACTTCTGGGGGCTCGTCCCAGCACATTCCACTCTAATTTACAACCACGGAACACTACCTCCAGGAAGATTCTGTTGCCCTAGTAACAAGAGATGAGAACGTAATAATGCTGCCGCCTTGTGGCTGTTTCCCACAACAGCAGCATTAAACCCAGTGCTAATGGTTGCTTAATAGTCACAAGGACTGCAAGGCTCTAAATGACACCTGCCCTGAAAAATGCCCTGGGGTAGGGAATAGGCAAGAAAATTCAACACATGAGAAATTTTTCAAGAAGTCAATAAGAGGAGGGAAGTTGTACTCACTCTTTAAAAAAAAGGAAAAGAAAAAAAAGGACATGCCTAAAGCTCAGTATAAGGAATTATTAGACACATGCAAATTCAAATTCAAAAAGGTTTCAGCTCACACCAGTCATTTCCATCAGCAAAATGTCTATAAACTATAAATGCTGAAGGGGTTTTAGAGAACTGTGTACCTTCTTGCTGCTGGTGGGATGTAAAGTGGTAACAGCACTAACGCAAACTGAATGGAGCTGCTTGAAAAGGTAAAAATTGAGCTACCATATGATGCGGCAGGGCACCTCTGGGGCTTATAACCTAAGACTACCAGAATCGGAAAGACACAGGCAGTCAAATGTGCACTGCAGCAATATTGAAATAGCAAAGACATGGAAGCAAAAAAAATGTCCATAAACAGATGAATGGACAGAGAAGAAGTGGTATATGGACAGAATGGAATAGTAGCCTCGTGGAAAAAATGAACAATGCCGTTTTCAGGACTACAGTAGAGCCTAGAAATAATCATATAAGGTTAAGTAAGTCAAAAGGGTATGACAATTATCCTATGATATCATTTATACATGTTATCCTAAGATTGCTACCAATGAACATATTTCCACAGAAAAAGACACTCACAGACTTATGAAATAAACTAATTGTTAGCCAAAATGAAAGGTGGGAGGACGGGTAAATTAGGACTATGGGGTTAACATACATATACTAATGTATGTTAAGTGTATAAAAACATATAACAGATAAACTGTATGAATTATATAATCACCAATACCTTTAAAATATACATTCTGTAATCACATACATGGTAACAGAATCCGAAGATGAACAGACATATGTAGGAATCATTGAGCAGTTTCTGTACAGCCAGACAATCAAAACACTCTAATCAAATTTACTCCGATAAGAAATAGAAATTAAATTTAAAAAACAAACCTAAGTAAGGAGACATAAACTTCTGGGGGCTTGTCCCAGCACATTCCACTCTAATTTACAACCTCGGAACACTACCTCCAGGAAGATTCTGTTGCCCTAGTAACAAGAGATGAGAACGTAATAATGCTGCCGCCTTGTGGCTCTTTCCCACAACAGCAGCTTTAAACCCAGTGCTAATGGTTGCTTAATAGTCACATGGACTGCAGGGCTCTAAATGACACCTGCCCTGAAAAATGCCCTGGGGTAAGGAATAGGCAAGAATATTCAACACATGAGAAATTTTTCAAGAAATCAATAAGAGGAGGGAAGTTGTACTCACTCTTTAAAAAAAAAGGAAAAGAAAAAAAAGGACATGCCTAAAGCTAAGTAGAATGAATTATTAGACACATGCAAATTCAAATGGAAAAAGGTTTCAGCTCACACCAATCGTTTCCATCAGCAAAATGTCTACAAACTATAAATGCTGAAGGGGTTTTAGAGAACTGTGTACCTTCTAGCTGCTGGTGGGATGTAAAGTGGTAACAGCACTAACACAAACTGAATGGAGCTGCTTGAAAAGATAAAAATTGAGCTACCATATGATGCGGCAGGTGACCTTTTGGGCCTATAACCTAAGACCACCTGAATCGGAAAGACACAGGCAGGCAAATGAGCACTGCAGCAATATTGAAATAGCCAAGACATGGAAGCAGAAAAAAGGTTCATAAACAGATGAATGGACAAAGAAGAAGTGGTATACGTACCAAATAGAATAGTAGCCTCAGGAAAAAAATGAACAATGCCGTTTTCAGGACTACAGTTGAGCCTAGAAATAATCATATAAGCTTAAGTAACTCAAAAGGGTACGACAAATATCCTATGATAACATTTATACATGTTATCCTAAGATTGCTACCAATGAACATATTTCCACAGAAAAAGACACTCACAGACTTATGAAATAAACTAATGGTTAGCCAAAATGAAAGGTGGGAGGATGGGTTAACTAGGACTATGGGGTTAACATACATATATTAATGTATGTTAAGTGTATAAAAACATATAACAGATAAACTGTATGAATTATATAATCACCAATACCTTTAAAATATACATTTTGTAATTACATACACGGTAACAGGACCCGAGGATGAACAGACATATGTATGAATCATTGAGCAGATTCTGTACAGCCAGGCAATCAAAACACTAAAATCAAATTTACTCCGATAAGAAATAGAAATTAAATTTAAAAAACAAACATAAGTAAGGAGACATAAACTTCTGGAGGCTTGTCCCAGCACATTCCACTCTAATTTACAACCTCGGAACACTACCTCCAGGAAGACTCTGTTGCCATAGTAACAAGAGTTGAGATCGTAATAATGCTGCCGCCTTGTGGCTGTTTCCCACAACAGCAGCTTTAAACCCAGTGCTAATGGTTGCTTAATAGTCAAAACGACTGCAGGGGTCTAAATGACACCTGCCCTCAAAAAATGCCCTGGGGTAGGGAATACGCAAGAAAATTCAACTCATGAGAAATTTTTCAAAAAGTGAATATGAAGAGTGAAGTTGTACTCACACTTTAACAAAAAAAGGAAAAGAAGAAAAAGGATATGCCTAAAGATCAGTATAAGGAATTATTCGCCACATGCGTATCCAACCTCCAAAAAGGTTTCAGCTCACACCAGTCAAATGGCCATCAGCAAAAAGTCTACAAAGTATAAATGCTGAAGGGGTTTTAGAGAAATGTATACCTTCTATCTGCTGCTGGGATGTAAAGTGGTAACAGCACTAACGCAAACTGAATGGAGCTGCTTGAAAAGGTAAAAATTGAGCTACCATATGATGCGGCAGGGCACCTCTTCGGCTTATAACCTAAGACTACCAGAATCGGAAAGACAGAGGCACTCAAATGTGCACTGCAGCAATATGGAAATAGCAAAGACATGGAAGCAAAAAAAATGTCCATAAACAGATGAATGGACAGAGAAGAAGCGGTATATGGACAGAATGCAATAGTAGCCTCGGGGAAAAAATGAACAATGCCGTTTTAAGGACTAGAGTTGAGCCTAGAAATAATCATATAAGGTTAAGTAAGTCAAAAGGGTATGACAAATATCCTATGATATCATTTATACATCTTATCCTAAGATTGCTACCAATGAACATATTTCCACAGAAAAAGACACTCACAGACTTATGAAATAAACTAATTGTTAGCCAAAATGAAAGGTGGGAGGATGGGTAAATTAGGACTATGGGGTTAACATACATATACTAATGTATGTTAAGTGTATAAAAACATATAACAGATAAACTGTATGAATTATATAATCACCAATACCTTTAAAATATACATTCTGTAATAACATACATGGTAACAGAATCCAAAGATGAACAGACATATGTAGGAATCATTGAGCAGTTTCTGTACAGCCAGACAATCAAAACACTCTAATCAAAGTTACTCCGATAAGAAATAGAAATTTAATTTAAAAAACAAACCTAAGTAAGGAGACATAAACTTCTGGGGGCTTGTCCCAGCACATTCCACTCTAATTTACAACTTCAGAACACTACCTCCAGGAAGATTCTGTTGCCCTAGTAACAAGAGATGAGAACGTAATAATGCTGCCGCCTTGTGGCTCTTTCCCACAACAGCAGCATTAAACCCAGTGGTAATGGTTGCTTAATAGTCACAAGGACTGCAGGGATCTAAATGACACCTGGCCTGAAAAATGCCCTGGGGTAGGGAATAGGCAAGAAAATTCAACACATGAGAAATTTTTCAAGAAGTCAATAAGAGGAGGGAAGTTGTACTCATTCTTTAAAAAAAAAGGAAAAGAAAAAAAAGGACATGCCTAAAGCTCAGTATAAGGAATTATTAGACACATGCAAATTCAATTTCAAAAAGGTTTCAGCTCACACCAGTCATTTCCATCAGCAAAATGTCTACAAACTATAAATGCTGAAGGGGTTTTAGAGAACTGTGTACCTTCTAGCTGCTGGTGGGATGTAAAGTGGTAACAGCACTAACGCAAACTGAATGGAGTTTCTTGAAAAGGTAAAAATTGAGCTACCATATGATGCGGCAGGTCACCTTTTGGGCCTATAACCTAAGACCACCTAAATCGGAAAGACACAGGCAGGCAAATGTGCACTGCAGCAATATTGAAATAGCCAAGACATGGAAGCAGAAAAAGGGTTCATAAACAGATGAATGGACAAAGAAGAAGTGGTATACGTACCAAATAGCATAGTAGCCTCGGGAAAAAAATGAACAATGCCGTTTTCAGGACTACAGTTGAGCCTAGAAATAATCATATAAGGTTAAGTAACTCAAAAGGGTACGACAAATATCCTATGATAACATTTATACATGTTATCCTACGATTGCTACCAATGAACATATTTCCACAGAAAAAGCCACTCACAGACTTATGAAATAAACTAATGGTTAGCCAAAATGAAAGGTGGGAGGATGGGTAAATTAGGACTATGGGGTTAACATACATATACTAATGTATGTTAAGTGTATAAAAACATGTAACAGATAAACTGTATGAATTATATAATCACCAATACCTTTAAAATATACATTTTGTAATCACATACATGGTAAGAGGACCCGAAGATGAACAGACATATGTATGAATCACTGAGCAGATCCTGTACAGCCAGGCAATCAAAACACTCTAATCAAATTTACTCCGATAAGAAATAGAAATTAAATTTAAAAAAACAAACATAAGTAAGGAGACATAAACTTCTGGGGGCTTGTCCCAGCACATTCCACTCTAATTTACAACCTCGGAACACTACCTCCAGGAAGATTCTGTTGCCCTAGTAACAAGAGATGAGAACGTAATAATGCTGCCGCCTTGTGGCTCTTTCCCACAACAGCAGCTTTAAACCCAGTGCTAATGTTTGCTTAATAGTCACAAGGACTGCAGGGCTCTAAATGACACCTGCCCTGAAAAATGCCCTGGGGTAGGGAATAGGCAAGAAAATTCAACACATTAGAAATTTTTCAAGAAGTCAATAAGAGGAGGGAAGTTGTACTCACTCTTTAAAAAAAAAGGAAAAGAAAAAAAAGGATATGCCTAAACCTCAGTATAAGGAATTATTAGACACATGCAAATGCAAATTCAAAAAGGTTTCAGCTCACACCAGTCATTTCCATCAGCAAAATGTCTACAAACTATAAATGCTGAAGGAGTTTTAGAGAACTGTGTACCTTCTAGATCCTGGTTGGATGTAAAGTGGTAACAGCACTAACACAAACTGAATTGAGCTGTTGAAAAGGTAAAAATTGAGCTACCATATGATGCGGCAGGTCACCTTTTGGGCCTATAACCTAAGACCACCTGAATCGGAAAGACACAGGCAGGCAAATGAGCACTGCAGCAATATTGAAATAGCCAAGACATGGAAGCAGAAAAAAGGTTCATAAACAGATGAATGGACAGAGAAGAAGTGGTATATGGACAGAATGCAATAGTAGCCTCGGGGAAAAAATGAACAATGCCGTTTTAAGGACTAGAGTTGAGCCTAGAAATAATCATGTAAGGTTAAGTAAGTCAAAAGGGTATGACAAATATCCTATGATATCATTTATACATGTTATCCTAAGATTGCTACCAATGAACATATTTCCACAGAAAAAGACACTCACAGACTTATGAAATAAACTAATGGTTAGACAAAATGAAAGGTGGGAGGATGGGTAAACTAGGACTATGGGGTTAACATACATATACTAATGTATGTTAAGTGTATAAAAACATATAACAGATAAACTGTATGAATTATATAATCACCAATACCTTTAAAATATACATTCTGTAATCACATACATGGTAACAGAATCCGAAGATGAACAGACATATGTAGGAATCATTGAGCAGTTTCTGTACAGCCAGACAATCAAAACACTCTAATCAAATTTACTCAGATAAGAAATAGAAATTAAATTTAAAAAACAAACCTAAGTAAGGAGACATAAACTTCTGGGGGCTTGTCCCAGCACATTCCACTCTAATTTACAACCTCGGAACACTACCTCCAGGAAGATTCTGTTGCCCTAGTAACAAGAGATGAGAACGTAATAATGCTGCCGCCTTGTGGCTCTTTCCCACAACAGCAGCTTTAAACCCAGTGCTAATGGTTGCTAAATAGTCACATGGACTGCAGGGCTCTAAATGACACCTGCCCTGAAAAATGCCCTGGAGTAGGGAATAGGCAATAATATTCAACACATGAGAAATTTTACAAGAAGTCAATAAAAGGAGGGAAGTTGTACTCACTCTTTAAAAAAAAAGGAAAAGAAAAAAAAGGACATGCCTAAAGCTCAGTAGAATGAATTATTAGACACATGCAAATTCAAATTCAAAAAGGTTTCAGCTCACACCAGTCGTTTCCATCAGCAAAATGTGTACAAACTATAAATGCTGAAGGGGTTTTAGAGAACTGTGTACCTTCTAGCTGCTGGTGGAATGTAAAGTGGTAACAGCACTAACACAAACTGAATGGAGCTGCTTGAAAAGATAAAAATTGAGCTACCATATGATGCGGCAGGTCACCTTTTGGGCCTATAACCTAAGACCACCTGAATCGGAAAGACACAGGCAGGCAAATGAGCACTGCAGCAATATTGAAATAGCCAAGACATGGAAGCAGAAAAAAGGTTCATAAACAGATGAATGGACAAAGAAGAAGTGGTATACGTACCAAATAGAATAGTAGCCTCGGGAAAAAAATGAACAATGCCGTTTTCAGGACTACAGTTGAGCCTAGAAATAATCATATAACGTTAAGTAACTCAAAAGGGTACGACAAATATCCTATGAAAACATTTATACATGTTATCCTAAGATTGCTACCAATGAACATATTTCCACAGAAAAAGACACTCACAGACTTATCAAATAAACTAATGGTTAGCCAAAATGAAAGGTGGGAGGATGGGTAAATTAGGACTATGGGGTTAACATACATATACTAATGTATGTTAAGTGTATAAAAACATATAACAGATAAACTGTATGAATTATATAATCACCAATACCTTTAAAATATACATTTTGTAATCACATACATGGTAACAGGACCCAAAGATGAACAGACATATGTATGAATCATTGAGCAGATTCTGTACAGCCAGGCAATCAAAACACTCTAATCAAATTTACGCTGATAAGAAATAGAAATTAAATTTAAAAAACAAACATAAGTAAGGAGACATAAACTTCTGGGGGCTTGTCCCAGCACATTCCACTCTAATTTACAACCTCGGAACACTACCTCCAGGAAGACTCTGTTGCCGTAGTAACAAGAGTTGAGAACGTAATAATGCTGCGGCCTTGTGGCTGTTTCCCACAACAGCAGCTTTAAACCCAGTACTAATAGTTGCTTAATAGTCACAAGGACTGCAGGGCTCTAAATGACACCTGCCCTGAAAAATGCCCTGGGGTAGGGAATAGGCAAGAAAATTCAACACATGAGAAATTTTTCAAGAAGTCAATAAGAGGAGGGTAGTTGTACTCACTCTTTAAAAAAAAGGAAAAGAAAAAAAAGGACATGCCTAAAGCTCAGTATAAGGAATTATTAGACACATGCAAATTCAAATTCAAAAAGGTTTCAGCTCACACCAGTCATTTCCATCAGCAAAATGTCTATAAACTATAAATGCTGAAGGGGTTTTAGAGAACTGTGTACCTTCTAGCTGCTGGTGGGATGTAAAGTGGTAACAGCACTAACGCAAACTGAATGGAGCTTCTTGAAAAGGTAAAAATTGAGCTACCATATGATGCAGCAGGTCACCCTTTGGGCCTATAACCTAAGACCACCTGAATCGGAAAGACACAGGCAGGCAAATGAGCACTGCAGCAATATTGAAATAGCCAAGACATGGAAGCAGAAAAAAGGTTCATAAACAGATGAATGGACAAAGAAGAAGTAGTATACGTACCAAATAGAATAGTAGCCTGGGGAAAAAAATGAACAACGCCGTTTTCAGGACTACAGTTGAGCCTAGAAATAATCATATAAGGTTAAGTAACTCAAAAGGGTACGACAAATATCCTATGGTAACATTTATACATGTTATCCTAAGATTGCTACCAATGAACATATTTCCACAGAAAAAGACACTCACAGACTTATCAAATAAACTAATGGTTAGCAAAATGAAAGGTGGGAGGATGGGTAAATTAGGACTATGGGGTTAACATACATATACTAATGTATGTTAAGTGTATAACAACATATAACAGATAAACTGTATGAATTATATAATCACCAATACCTTTAAAATATACATTTTGTAATCACATACATGGTAACAGGACCCGAAGATGAACAGACATATGTATGAATCATTGAGCAGATCCTGTAGAGCCAGGCAATCAAAACACTCTAATCAAATTTACGCTGATAAGAAATAGAAATGAAATTTAAAAAACAAACATAAGTAAGGAGACATAAACTTCTGGGGGCTTGTCCCAGCACATTCCACTCTAATTTACAACCTCAGAACACTACCTCCAGGAAGATTCTGTTGCCCTAGTAACAAGAGTTGAGAACGTAATAATGCTGCCGCCTTGTGGCTGTTTCCCACAACAGCAGCTTTAAACCCAGTGCTAATGGTTGCTTAATAGTCACAACGACTGCAGGGGTCTAAATGACACCTGCCCTCAAAAAGTGCCCTTGGGTAGGGAATAGGCAAGAAAATTCAACACATGAGAAATTTTTCAAAAAGTGAATATGAAGAGGGAAGTTGTACTCACACTTTAACAAAAAAAGGAAAAGAAGAAAAAGGATATGCCTAAAGATCAGTATAAGGAATTATTCGCCACATGCGTATCCAACCTCCATAAAGGTTTCAGCTCACAACAGTCAAATGGCCATCAGCAAAAGTCTACAAACTATAAATGCTGAAGGTGTTTTAGAGAAATGTGTACCTTGTAGCTGCTGCTGGGATGTAAAGTGGTAACAGCACTAACGCAAACTGAATGGAGCCGCTTGAAAAGGTAGAAATTGAGCTACCATATGATGCGGCAGGGCACCTCTCGGGCTTATAACCTAAGACCACCAGAATCGGAAAGACACAGGCAGTCAAATGTGCACTGCAGCAATACTGAAATAGCCAAGACATGGAAGCAAAAAAAGGTCCATAAACAGATGAATGGACAGAGAAGAAGTGGTATATGGACAGAATGGAATAATAGCCTCGGGAAAAAAATGAACAATGCCGTTTTCAGGACTACAGTAGAGCCTAGAAATAATAATATAAGGTTAAGTAAGTCAAAAGGGTATGACAAATATCCTATGATATCATTTATACATGTTATCCTAAGATTGCTACCAATGAACATATTTCCACAGAAAAAGACACTCACAGACTTATGAAATAAACTAATGGTTAGCCAAAATGAAAGGGGGGAGGATGGGTAAATTAGGACTATGGGATTAACATAAATATACTAATGTATGTTACATGCATATAAACATATAACAGATAAACTATATGAATTATATAATCACCAATACCTTTAAAATATACATTCTGTAATAACATACATGGTAACAGAATCCAAAGATGAACAGACATATGTAGGAATCATTGAGCAGTTTCTGTACAGCCAGACAATCAAAACACTCTAATCAAAGTTACTCCGATAAGAAATAGAAATTTAATTTAAAAAACAAACCTAAGTAAGGAGACATAAACTTCTGGGGGCTTGTCCCAGCACATTCCACTCTAATTTACAACTTCGGAACACTACCTCCAGGAAGATTCTGTTGCCCTAGTAACAAGAGATGAGAACGTAATAATGCTGCCGCCTTGTGGCTCTTTCCCACAACAGCAGCATTAAACCCAGTGGTAATGGTTGCTTAATAGTCACAAGGACTGCAGGGATCTAAATGACACCTGGCCTGAAAAATGCCCTGGGGTAGGGAATAGGCAAGAAAATTCAACACATGAGAAATTTTTCAAGAAGTCAATAAGAGGAGGGAAGTTGTACTCATTCTTTAAAAAAAAAGGAAAAGAAAAAAAAGGACATGCCTAAAGCTCAGTATAAGGAATTATTAGACACATGCAAATTCAATTTCAAAAAGGTTTCAGCTCACACCAGTCATTTCCATCGGCAAAATGTCTACAAACTATAAATGCTGAAGGGGTTTTAGAGAACTGTGTACCTTCTAGCTGCTGGTGGGATGTAAAGTGGTAACAGCACTAACGCAAACTGAATGGAGTTTCTTGAAAAGGTAAAAATTGAGCTACCATATGATGCGGCAGGTCACCTTTTGGGCCTATAACCTAAGACCACCTAAATCGGAAAGACACAGGCAGGCAAATGTGCACTGCAGCAATATTGAAATAGCCAAGACATGGAAGCAGAAAAAGGGTTCATAAACAGATGAATGGACAAAGAAGAAGTGGTATACGTACCAAATAGCATAGTAGCCTCGGGAAAAAAATGAACAATGCCGTTTTCAGGACTACAGTTGAGCCTAGAAATAATCATATAAGGTTAAGTAACTCAAAAGGGTACGACAAATATCCTATGATAACATTTATACATGTTATCCTACGATTGCTACCAATGAACATATTTCCACAGAAAAAGCCACTCACAGACTTATGAAATAAACTAATGGTTAGCCAAAATGAAAGGTGGGAGGATGGGTAAATTAGGACTATGGGGTTAACATACATATACTAATGTATGTTAAGTGTATAAAAACATGTAACAGATAAACTGTATGAATTATATAATCACCAATACCTTTAAAATATACATTTTGTAATCACATACATGGTAAGAGGACCCGAAGATGAACAGACATATGTATGAATCACTGAGCAGATCCTGTACAGCCAGGCAATCAAAACACTCTAATCAAATTTACTCCAATAAGAAATAGAAATTAAATTTAAAAAAACAAACATAAGTAAGGAGACATAAACTTCTGGGGGCTTGTCCCAGCACATTCCACTCTAATTTACAACCTCGGAACACTACCTCCAGGAAGATTCTGTTGCCCTAGTAACAAGAGATGAGAACGTAATAATGCTGCCGCCTTGTGGCTCTTTCCCACAACAGCAGCTTTAAACCCAGTGCTAATGTTTGCTTAATAGTCACAAGGACTGCAGGGCTCTAAATGACACCTGCCCTGAAAAATGCCCTGGGGTAGGGAATAGGCAAGAAAATTCAACACATGAGAAATTTTTCAAGAAGTCAATAAGAGGAGGGAAGTTGTACTCACTCTTTAAAAAAAAAGGAAAAGAAAAAAAAGGACATGCCTAAAGCTCAGTATAAGGAATTATTAGACACATGCAAATTCAAATTCAAAAAGGTTTCAGCTCACACCAGTCATTTCCATCAGCAAAATGTCTATAAACTATAAATGCTGAAGGGGTTTTAGAGAACTGTGTACCTTCTAGCTGCTGGTGGGATGTAAAGTGGTAACAGCACTAACGCAAACTGAATGGAGCTTCTTGAAAAGATAAAAATTGAGCTACCATATGATGCAGCAGGTCACCCTTTGGGCCTATAACCTAAGACCACCTGAATCGGAAAGACACAGGCAGGCAAATGAGCACTGCAGCAATATTGAAATAGCCAAGACATGGAAGCAGAAAAAAGGTTCATAAACAGATGAATGGACAAAGAAGAAGTAGTATACGTACCAAATAGAATAGTAGCCTGGGGAAAAAAATGAACAACGCCGTTTTCAGGACTACAGTTGAGCCTAGAAATAATCATATAAGGTTAACTAACTCAAAAGGGTACGACAAATATCCTATGATAATATTTATACATGTTATCCTAAGATTGCTACCAATGAACATATTTCCACAGAAAAAGACACTCACAGACTTATGAAATAAACTAATGGTTAGCAAAATGAAAGGTGGGAGGATGGGTAAATTAGGACTATGGGGTTAACATACATATACTAATGTATGTTAAGTGTATAACAACATATAACAGATAAACTGTATGAATTATATAATCACCAATACCTTTAAAATATACATTTTGTAATCACATACATGGTAACAGGACCCGAAGATGAACAGACATATGTATGAATCATTGAGCAGATCCTGTACAGCCAGGCAATCAAAACACTCTAATCAAATTTACGCTGATAAGAAATAGAAATGAAATTTAAAAAACAAACATAAGTAAGGAGACATAAACTTCTGGGGGCTTGTCCCAGCACATTCCACTCTAATTTACAACCTCAGAACACTACCTCCAGGAAGATTCTGTTGCCCTAGTAACAAGAGTTGAGAACGTAATAATGCTGCCGCCTTGTGGCTGTTTCCCACAACAGCAGCTTTAAACCCAGTGCTAATGGTTGCTTAATAGTCACAACGACTGCAGGGGTCTAAATGACACCTGCCCTCAAAAAGTGCCCTTGGGTAGGGAATAGGCAAGAAAATTCAACACATGAGAAATTTTTCAAAAAGTGAATATGAAGAGGGAAGTTGTACTCACACTTTAACAAAAAAAAGGAAAAGAAGAAAAAGGATATGCCTAAAGATCAGTATAAGGAATTATTCGCCACATGCGTATCCAACCTCCATAAAGGTTTCAGCTCACAACAGTCAAATGGCCATCAGCAAAAAGTCTACAAACTATAAATGCTGAAGGGGTTTTAGAGAAATGTGTACCTTCTAGCTGCTGCTGGGATGTAAAGTGGTAACAGCACTAACGCAAACTGAATGGAGCCGCTTGAAAAGGTAGAAATTGAGCTACCATATGATGCGGCAGGGCACCTCTCGGGCTTATAACCTAAGACCACCAGAATCGGAAAGACACAGGCAGTCAAATGTGCACTGCAGCAATACTGAAATAGCCAAGACATGGAAGCAAAAAAAGGTCCATAAACAGATGAATGGACAGAGAAGAAGTGGTATATGGACAGAATGGAATAGTAGCCTCGGGGAAAAAATGAACAATGCCGTTTTCAGGACTACAGTAGAGCCTAGAAATAATAATATAAGGTTAAGTAAGTCAAAAGGGTATGACAAATATCCTATGATATCATTTATACATGTTATCCTAAGATTGCTACCAATGAACATATTTCCACAGAAAAAGACACTCACAGACTTATGAAATAAACTAATGGTTAGCCAAAATGAAAGGGGGGAGGATGGGTAAATTAGGACTATGGGATTAACATAAATATACTAATGTATGTTACATGCATATAAACATATAACAGATAAACTATATGAATTATATAATCACCAATACCTTTAAAATATACATTCTGTATTCACATACATGGTAACAGAATCCGAAGATGAACAGACATATGTAGGAATCATTGAGCAGATTCTGTACAGCCAGACAATCAAAAGACTCTAATCAAATTTACTCCAAAAAGAAATAGAATTAAATTTAAAAAACAAACATAAGTAAGGAGACATAAACTTCTGGGGGCTTGTCCCAGCACATTCCACTCTAATTTACAACCTCGGAACACTACCTCCAGGAAGATTCTGTTGCCCTAGTAACAAGAGTTGAGAACGTAATAATGCTGCCGCCTTGTGGCTCTTTCCCACAACAGCAGCTTTAAACCCAGTGCTAATGGTTGCTTAATAGTCACATGGACTGCAGGGCTCTAAATGACACCTGCCCTGAAAAATGCCCTGGGGTAGGGAATAGGCAATAATATTCAACACATGAGAAATTTTTCAAGAAGTCAATAAAAGGAGGGAAGTTGTACTCACTCTTTAAAAAAAAAGGAAAAAAAAAAAGGACATGCCTAAAGCTCAGTAGAATGAATTATTAGACACATGCAAATTCAAATTCAAAAAGGTTTCAGCTCACACCAGTCGTTTCCATCAGCAAAATGTGTACAAACTATAAATGCTGAAGGGGTTTTAGAGAACTGTGTACCTTCTAGCTGCTGGTGGAATGTAAAGTGGTAACAGCACTAACACAAACTGAATGGAGCTGCTTGAAAAGATAAAAATTGAGCTACCATATGATGCGGCAGGTCACCTTTTGGGCCTATAACCTAAGACCACCTGAATCGGAAAGACACAGGCAGGCAAATGAGCACTGCAGCAATATTGAAATAGCCAAGACATGGAAGCAGAAAAAAGGTTCATAAACAGATGAATGGACAAAGAAGAAGTGGTATACGTACCAAATAGAATAGTAGCCTCGGGAAAAAAATGAACAATGCCGTTTTCAGGACTAGAGTTGAGCCTAGAAATAATCATATAACGTTAAGTAACTCAAAAGGGTACGACAAATATCCTATGAAAACATTTATACATGTTATCCTAAGATTGCTACCAATGAACATATTTCCACAGAAAAAGACACTCACAGACTTATCAAATAAACTAATGGTTAGCCAAAATGAAAGGTGGGAGGATGGGTAAATTAGGACTATGGGGTTAACATACATATACTAATGTATGTTAAGTGTATAAAAACATATAACAGATAAACTGTATGAATTATATAATCACCAATACCTTTAAAATATACATTTTGTAATCACATACATGGTAACAGGACCCGAAGATGAACAGACATATGTATGAATCATTGAGCAGATTCTGTACAGCCAGGCAATCAAAACACTCTAATCAAATTTACTCTGATAAGAAATAGAAATTAAATTTAAAAAACAAACATAAGTAAGGAGACATAAACTTCTGGGGGCTTGTCCCAGCACATTCCACTCTAATTTACAACCTCGGAACACTACCTCCAGGAAGACTCTGTTGCCGTAGTAACAAGAGTTGAGAACGTAATAATGCTGCGGCCTTGTGGCTGTTTCCCACAACAGCAGCTTTAAACCCAGTACTAATAGTTGCTTAATAGTCACAAGGACTGCAGGGCTCTAAATGACACCTGCCCTGAAAAATGCCCTGGGGTAGGGAATAGGCAAGAAAATTCAACACATGAGAAATTTTTCAAGAAGTCAATAAGAGGAGGGAAGTTGTACTCACTCTTTAAAAAAAAGGAAAAGAAAAAAAAGGACATGCCTAAAGCTCAGTATAAGGAATTATTAGACACATGCAAATTCAAATTCAAAAAGGTTTCAGCTCACACCAGTCATTTCCATCAGCAAAATGTCTATAAACTATAAATGCTGAAGGGGTTTTAGAGAACTGTGTACCTTCTAGCTGCTGGTGGCATGTAAAGTGGTAACAGCACTAACGCAAACTGAATGGAGCTTCTTGAAAAGGTAAAAATTGAGCTACCATATGATGCAGCAGGTCACCCTTTGGGCCTATAACCTAAGACCACCTGAATCGGAAAGACACAGGCAGGCAAATGAGCACTGCAGCAATATTGAAATAGCCAAGACATGGAAGCAGAAAAAAGGTTCATAAACAGATGAATGGACAAAGAAGAAGTAGTATACGTACCAAATAGAATAGTAGCCTGGGGAAAAAAATGAACAACGCCGTTTTCAGGACTACAGTTGAGCCTAGAAATAATCATATAAGGTTAACTAACTCAAAAGGGTACGACAAATATCCTATGATAATATTTATACATGTTATCCTAAGATTGCTACCAATGAACATATTTCCACAGAAAAAGACACTCACAGACTTATGAAATAAACTAATGGTTAGCAAAATGAAAGGTGGGAGGATGGGTAAATTAGGACTATGGGGTTAACATACATATACTAATGTATGTTAAGTGTATAACAACATATAACAGATAAACTGTATGAATTATATAATCACCAATACCTTTAAAATATACATTTTGTAATCACATACATGGTAACAGGACCCGAAGATGAACAGACATATGTATGAATCATTGAGCAGATCCTGTACAGCCAGGCAATCAAAACACTCTAATCAAATTTACGCTGATAAGAAATAGAAATGAAATTTAAAAAACAAACATAAGTAAGGAGACATAAACTTCTGGGGGCTTGTCCCAGCACATTCCACTCTAATTTACAACCTCAGAACACTACCTCCAGGAAGATTCTGTTGCCCTAGTAACAAGAGTTGAGAACGTAATAATGCTGCCGCCTTGTGGCTGTTTCCCACAACAGCAGCTTTAAACCCAGTGCTAATGGTTGCTTAATAGTCACAACGACTGCAGGGGTCTAAATGACACCTGCCCTCAAAAAGTGCCCTTGGGTAGGGAATAGGCAAGAAAATTCAACACATGAGAAATTTTTCAAAAAGTGAATATGAAGAGGGAAGTTGTACTCACACTTTAACAAAAAAAGGAAAAGAAGAAAAAGGATATGCCTAAAGATCAGTATAAGGAATTATTCGCCACATGCGTATCCAACCTCCATAAAGGTTTCAGCTCACAACAGTCAAATGGCCATCAGCAAAAAGTCTACAAACTATAAATGCTGAAGGGGTTTTAGAGAAATGTGTACCTTCTATCTGCTGCTGGGATGTAAAGTGGTAACAGCACTAACGCAAACTGAATGGAGCCGCTTGAAAAGGTAGAAATTGAGCTACCATATGATGCGGCAGGGCACCTCTCGGGCTTATAACCTAAGACCACCAGAATCGGAAAGACACAGGCAGTCAAATGTGCACTGCAGCAATACTGAAATAGCCAAGACATGGAAGCAAAAAAAGGTCCATAAACAGATGAATGGACAGAGAAGAAGTGGTATATGGACAGAATGGAATAGTAGCCTCGGGGAAAAAATGAACAATGCCGTTTTCAGGACTACAGTAGAGCCTAGAAATAATAATATAAGGTTAAGTAAGTCAAAAGGGTATGACAAATATCCTATGATATCATTTATACATGTTATCCTAAGATTGCTACCAATGAACATATTTCCACAGAAAAAGACACTCACAGACTTATGAAATAAACTAATGGTTAGCCAAAATGAAAGGGGGGAGGATGGGTAAATTAGGACTATGGGATTAACATAAATATACTAATGTATGTTACATGCATATAAACATATAACAGATAAACTATATGAATTATATAATCACCAATACCTTTAAAATATACATTCTGTATTCACATACATGGTAACAGAATCCGAAGATGAACAGACATATGTAGGAATCATTGAGCAGATTCTGTACAGCCAGACAATCAAAAGACCCTAATCAAATTTACTCCAAAAAGAAATAGAATTAAATTTAAAAAACAAACATAAGTAAGGAGACATAAACTTCTGGGGGCTTGTCCCAGCACATTCCACTCTAATTTACAACCTCGGAACACTACCTCCAGGAAGATTCTGTTGCCCTAGTAACAAGAGATGAGAACGTAATAATGCTGCCGCCTTGTGGCTCTTTCCCACAACAGCAGCTTTAAACCCAGTGCTAATGTTTGCTTAATAGTCACAAGGACTGCAGGGCTCTAAATGACACCTGCCCTGAAAAATGCCCTGGGGTAGGGAATAGGCAAGAAAATTCAACACATTAGAAATTTTTCAAGAAGTCAATAAGAGGAGGGAAGTTGTACTCACTCTTTAAAAAAAAAGGAAAAGAAAAAAAAAGGACATGCCTAAACCTCAGTATAAGGAATTATTAGACACATGCAAATGCAAATTCAAAAAGGTTTCAGCTCACACCAGTCATTTCCATTAGCAAAATGTCTATAAACTATAAATGCTGAAGGGGTTTTAGAGAACTGTGTACCTTCTAGCTGCTGGTGGGATGTAAAGTGGTAACAGCACTAACGCAAACTGAATGGAGCTGCTTGAAAAGGTAAAAATTGAGCTACCATATGATGCGGCAGGGCACCTCTTGGGCTTATAACCTAAGACTACCAGAATCGGAAAGACACAGGCAGTCAAATGTGCACTGCAGCAATATGGAAATAGCAAAGACATGGAAGCAAAAAAAATGTCCGTAAACAGATGAATGGACAGAGAAGAAGTGGTATATGGACAGAATGGAATAGTAGCCTCGGGAAAAAAATGAACAACGCCGTTTTCAGGACTACAGTTGAGCCTAGAAATAATCATATAAGGTTAAGTAACTCAAAAGGGTACGACAAATATCCTATGATATCATTTATACATGTTATCCTAAGATTGCTACCAATGAACATATTTCCACAGAAAAAGACACTCACAGACTTATGAAATAAACTAATGGTTAGCAAAATGAAAGGTGGGAGGATGGGTAAATTAGGACTATGGGGTTAACATACATATACTAATGTATGTTAAGTGTATAACAACATATAACAGATAAACTGTATGAATTATATAATCACCAATACCTTTAAAATATACATTTTGTAATCACATACATGGTAACAGGACCCGAAGATGAACAGACATATGTATGAATCATTGAGCAGATCCTGTACAGCCAGGCAATCAAAACACTCTAATCAAATTTACGCTGATAAGAAATAGAAATGAAATTTAAAAAACAAACATAAGTAAGGAGACATAAACTTCTGGGGGCTTGTCCCAGCACATTCCACTCTAATTTACAACCTCAGAACACTACCTCCAGGAAGATTCTGTTGCCCTAGTAACAAGAGTTGAGAACGTAATAATGCTGCCGCCTTGTGGCTGTTTCCCACAACAGCAGCTTTAAACCCAGTGCTAATGGTTGCTTAATAGTCAAAACGACTGCAGGGGTCTAAATGACACCTGCCCTCAAAAAGTGCCCTTGGGTAGGGAATAGGCAAGAAAATTCAACACATGAGAAATTTTTCAAAAAGTGAATATGAAGAGGGAAGTTGTACTCACACTTTAACAAAAAAAGGAAAAGAAGAAAAAGGATATGCATAAAGATCAGTATAAGGAATTATTCGCCACATGCGTATCCAACCTCCATAAAGGTTTCAGCTCACAACAGTCAAATGGCCATCAGCAAAAGTCTACAAACTATAAATGCTGAAGGTGTTTTAGAGAAATGTGTACCTTCTATCTGCTGCTGGGATGTAAAGTGGTAACAGCACTAAGGCAAACTGAATGGAGCCGCTTGAAAAGGTAGAAATTGAGCTACCATATGATGCGGCAGGGCACCTCTCGGGCTTATAACCTAAGACCACCAGAATCGGAAAGACACAGGCAGTCAAATGTGCACTGCAGCAATACTGAAATAGCCAAGACATGGAAGCAAAAAAAGGTCCATAAACAGATGAATGGACAGAGAAGAAGTGGTATATGGACAGAATGGAATAGTAGCCTCGGGAAAAAAATGAACAATGCCGTTTTCAGGACTACAGTAGAGCCTAGAAATAATAATATAAGGTTAAGTAAGTCAAAAGGGTATGACAAATATCCTATGATATCATTTATACATGTTATCCTAAGATTGCTACCAATGAACATATTTCCACAGAAAAAGACACTCACAGACTTATGAAATAAACTAATGGTTAGCCAAAATGAAAGGGGGGAGGATGGGTAAATTAGGACTATGGGATTAACATAAATATACTAATGTATGTTACATGCATATAAACATATAACAGATAAACTATATGAATTATATAATCACCAATACCTTTAAAATATACATTCTGTATTCAAATACATGGTAACAGAATCTGAAGATGAACAGACATATGTAGGAATCATTGAGCAGATTCTGTACAGCCAGACAATCAAAAAACTCTAATCAAATTTACTCCAAAAAGAAATAGAATTAAATTTAAAAAACAAACATAAGTAAGGAGACATAAACTTCTGGGGGCTCGTCCCAGCACATTCCACTCTAATTTACAACCACGGAACACAACCTCCAGGAAGATTCTGTTGCCCTAGTAACAAGAGATGAGAACGTAATAATGCTGCCGCCTTGTGGCTGTTTCCCACAACAGCAGCATTAAACCCAGTGCTAATGGTTGCTTAATAGTCACAAGGACTGCAGGGCTCTAAATGACACCTGCCCTTAAAAATGCCCTGGGGTAGGGAATAGGCAAGAAAATTCAACACATGAGAAATTTTTCAAGAAGTCAATAAGAGGAGGGAAGTTGTACTCACTCTTTAAAAAAAAAGGAAAAGAAAAAAAAGGACATGCCTAAAGCTCAGTATAAGGAATTATTAGACACATGCAAATTCAAATTCAAAAATGTTTCAGCTCACACCAGTCATTTCCATCAGCAAAATGTCTATAAACTATAAATGCTGAAGGGGTTTTAGAGAACTGTGTACCTTCTAGCTGCTGGTGGGATGTAAAGTGGTAACAGCACTAACGCAAACTGAATGGAGCTGCTTGAAAAGGTAAAAATTGAGCTACCATATGATGCGGCAGGGCACCTCTTGGGCTTATAACCTAAGACTACCAGAATCGGAAAGACTCAGGCAGTCAAATGTGCACTGCAGCAATATGGAAATAGCAAAGACATGGAAGCAAAAAAAATGTCCATAAACAGATGAATGGACAGAGAAGAAGTGGTATATGGACAGAATGGAATAGTAGCCTCGGGAAAAAAATGAACAATGCCGTTTTCAGGACTACAGTAGAGCCTAGAAATAATAATATAAGGTTAAGTAAGTCAAAAGGGTACGACAAATATCCTATGATATCATTTATACGTGTTAACCTAAGATTGCTACCAATGAACATATTTCCACAGAAAAAGACACTCACAGACTTATGAAATAAACTAATGGTTAGCCAAAATGAAAGGGGGGAGGATGGGTAAATTAGGACTATGGGATTAACATAAATATACTAATGTATGTTACATGCATATAAACATATAACAGATAAACTATATGAATTATATAATCACCAATACCTTTAAAATATACATTCTGTATTCAAATACATGGTAACAGAATCTGAAGATGAACAGACATATGTAGGAATCATTGAGCAGATTCTGTACAGCCAGACAATCAAAAAACTCTAATCAAATTTACTCCAAAAAGAAATAGAATTAAATTTAAAAAACAAACATAAGTAAGGAGACATAAACTTCTGTGGGCTTGTCCCAGCACATTCCACTCTAATTTACAACCTTGGAACACTACCTCCAGGAAGACTCTGTTGCCGTAGTAACAAGAGTTGAGAACGTAATAATGCTGCCGCCTTTGGCAGTTTCCCACAACAGCAGCTTTACACCCAGTGCTAATGGTTGCTTAATAGTCACAAGGACTGCAGGGGTCTAAATGACACCTGCCCTCAAAAAATGCCCTGGGGTAGGGAATAGGCAAGAAAATTCAACACATGAGAAATTTTTCAAGAAGTCAATATGAAGAGGGAAGTTGTACTCACTCTTTAACAAAAAAAGGAAAAGAAGAAAAAGGATATGCCTAAAGATCAGTATAAGGAATTATTAGCCACATGCGTATCCAACCTCCAAAAAGGATTCAGCTCACACCAGTCAAATGGCCATCAGCAAAAATCTACAAACTATAAATGCTGAAGGGGTTTTAGAGATCTTTGTACCTTCTAGCTGCTGGTGGGATGTAAAGTGGTAACAGCACTAACGAAAACTGAATGGAGCTGTTTGAAAAGGTAAAAATTGAGCTACCATATGATGCGGCAGGGCACCTTTTGGGCCTATAACCTAAGACCACCAGAATCGGAAAGACAGAGGCAGTCAAACGTGCACTGCAGCAATACTGAAATAGCCAAGACATGGAAGCAAAAAAAGGTCAATAAACAGGTGAATGGACAAAGAATAAGTGGTATATGGTCAGAATGCAATATCAGTCACGAAAAAAATAAAAGGATCGTATATGCAGCACTAGAGATGAGCCTAGAGATAATCACACAACCTTAAGTAAGTCAGAATGCAAAAGACAAATGTCCTATGATATCACTTATGTTATCTGAAAATTCATAAAAATGAACATATTTCCATAGAGAAAGACAATCTCAGATTGAGAAGACAAACTTATGGTTAATCCAAAGAAAAGGTGTGAGGAATGGATAAATTAGGTTATTGGGGTTAACACACATATACTAATACTTATAAAATATATAATCCCAAAGACCTATGGAATACCAAGAGTGGTCTACTCAACACTCTGTAATAACCTACATGGAAACAGACCCGAAGATCAATAGATGTATGTATATGTGTAAATGAACAAGATTCTGTACACCTTGAACAAAAGGCCTTTTTTCAATCAAATTTGCTCTGATCAAAACTACAACTTAAAGTCACAAACAAGAATTAAGGAAGCTAAAATTTATGGGGTTTTGTCCTGGCACATTCCACTCTAATCTGCAACCTAAAAACACAACTTGCAGCAAGGTTCTGTTTCCCTAGCAAGCAGAGTTGGCAACGTAGAAATGCTGCCACCCTAAGGCCGTTTCCTCAAACAGCAGCTTTAAATCTACTGCTAATAGTCACTAATATTCACAAGGACTGCAGGGCTATAAATGACTCATGCCCTCAAAAAATGTCCTGGGGTAGGGAATGGCCAAAAAAATCCAAACGCGGCAAATTTTTCAAGAAGGCAATATGAAGTTGTAAGTTTAGCTCAATCTTAAAAAAAATGAAAAGGACATTGATAAACAAAACATCAGGAATTATTAGACTCATTGAAATCCAATCTACACAAAGGTATCACCTCACACCAGTCAGAATGACCATCAGCAAAAAGTCAACAAACAATAGATGTTGAAGAAGTTGTGGAGAATAGCGTAACCTCTCGGTCTAAGTGGGATGTAAAGGGGTAACAGTCAATAATAGGAACAGAATGGCAGTGCGTTTAAAGGTAAAAATTGAGTCACCATATGATCTGGAAGGCCCACTATTGGGCCTGTAACCTGTGAAAGCCAGAACCAAAAAACACGGGATGGAAAATCGTGTATTGCAGCAGTATTTACAATAACCAAGACATGGAAGCCACAAAAATGTCCATCATCAGATGAATGGATGAAAAAGTGGTCCATGTACACAATGCAATATTAGACACAGAAAATAATGAAACAGTGCCGTTTGCAGCACCATAGATGAGGCTACAGATAATCACACAACTTGAAGTAAGTCAGAAAGTGAGAGACACATATCCTATGATATCACGTATAGGTGTTATCTAAAAATTGATAGGAATGAACCTATTTCCACAGAGAAGGACACTCACGTGTTCAGAAAACAAGCTTGTGGTTAACCAAATGGAAAGGTGTGAGGAACGTATAACGGAGGGTATTGGGTTCAACAGACATATGCTAATACTTATAAAATATATAATCATCAAAGACATACCGAATACCAAGAGAGGTCTACACAACATTCTGTAATAACCTATATGGCAACGGGATCCAAACATGAAAAGATATATGTATCAATGAAAGAGACTCTGTACACCTAGAGCAAACACAATATTGCAATCAAATTTGCTCTGAGAAAAATGAAAATTTAACTAAGAATACCAACAACAAATAAGTAGACATAGTTTTGGGGGGTTTGTCCTGGCACATTCCACTCTACTTTACAACCTACAAACAGGACTTCCAGGAAGGCTATGTTGCCCTAGTAACCAGAGTTGGGAATATAGAAATGCTGCCTCCTTGTGGCCGTTTCCTGCAACAGCAGCTTTAAATCCAGAGCTAATGGTCATGTAATATTCACAATTACTACAGGGCTGTAAATGACACCTGCCCTCAAAAAATGTCCTGGTGCAGGTAACGGCCACAGGAATTCAGAACATGGCACATTTTTCAAGGAAACAATTTGAAGAGGTAAGTTTCTGTGTTTCACTTAAAAGAAAAAAAAAGGAAAACGGACGTAGATAAAAGCTCAATATCGGGAATTATTAGATGCATGCAAATTGAAACTACAAAAAGGTATCACCACGCAACACTCAAAATGCCATCAGTAAAAAGTCTACAAACAATAAATCCTGAAGGGGCTTTAGAGATCCGTGTACCCTCTAGTTGCTGGTGGATGTAAACTGGTAACAGCCAGTAGTGAGAACAGAATGGAGGTGCGTTGAAAGGTAAAAATTGAACTACCATATGATCTAGTAGGCCCACTGCTGGGCCTAACCCCTGAGAAGACCAGAATCCCAAAGACACAGGCTGGCAATCCTGCACTGCATCAATATTTAGCATAGCCAAGACTTGGAAGTAACCAAAATGCCCATCAACAGGTGAATGTAAAAAGAAGAAGTGGTCCATGGACACGGTGGAATATTCGCCATGGAAAAGAATGAAACACTGCTCTTTGCAGGACCTTAGATGAGCCTAGAGATAATCACAGAATATGAGGTAAGTCGGAAAGCAGACGACAAATATCCTGTGATATCACTTCTAGGTGTTACCTAACAACTGACACATATGAACATACTTCCACAGAGAAAGACTCTCACAGACTTAGAAAACAAACCACGGTTATCTCAAAGGAAAGGTGGGAGGAATGGATACATTAAGATTACGGTTACCATACGTATACAAATACATATTAAACACATGTGTCAAAAAGAACGACCATATAACAAGGGAGGTCTACTGAACGCTCTGTAATAATTTACATGGGGGCTTGCCTGGTGGCACCGTGGTTAAGAATCCGCCTGCCAATACAGGGGACACTGGTTCGGGAACATCCCACATGCTGCAGAAGCAGGAAATGCAAATCAGCACTACTAAGAAGTCTCACTTCTCAGCAGTCAAAAGGGCCATCCTAAAAAAGTGTAAAAACCAGAAATGCAGGACAGGCCAGGGAGAAATGGGAACCTTGTTATGCTGATGGGCGGGATGTAAATTCCCAATGGCCACTCTGGAGAAGTGTATGGTGTTTCCCAAAACATCTACAAAACACAGCTAGAGAGCATAGGACACTTCCACTCATGGGCATATAAATTGGGAAAACTTCAAATCAACAAGACACAGGCACCCCAAAGTTTAGGGCTGCTCTTTTTACAAGAATCTCCACTTCACTACAACTTAAATATCCCAGGAAAGAGAAAAATGGATAAAGAAGCTGTGGTACTTATGTACAATGGAATATCACTCAGCCATGAAATCAATGTCATAAGGCTAGTAGCAGCATGATGAGTGGATTTAGGTACGATGATTCTAAGTGAAATAAGTCACACAGAAAAAGACACTTATCATAAGATATCACTTATAGAGGGAATGTAAAAATCGCTTCACATGAACTGAATTACAAAACAGAACAGAGTCACACATTTAGAAAACACACTATGGCTGCTTAACGGGAAAGGTGAGGTGGGGTGATGCATAAAACAAGGGTTTGAAATTAGCACAGATACCATTCCATAAACTAAATATGTAATAGACAAGACCTACTTCTTGCTCGGTGAACTGGACTCAACACCCCCTATTTACCGCCCAAGAATATATCTGACTAGTAAGAATCTTAAAACCTATATATTGATATCTCCCTGTAAGTGAATCAAGTGGGCGTAAAGCAGCATAAACACAGCAGTGAAAATCAGCTAAACCCTTCTATAAAGATAAGTTACAAAAAAAAACAAAGATAGTAAAAGAGAGAGAAATTCTTACAAAATTCGTTCAGGGGCTGTGATGCAACCTGGACTGACCATATCTAGACCCACAGCTGGATGTGACATAAGGGTGGACACTCTAGGGGCTGAGAGGATTGGTGAGGTTGGGGGAGCAAATGCAGACCCTTTAAAGTAATACTGCGTGGTACCCATTGCATGGGTCCCAAATCTCCAGGTTCAAGGGAATCTTCCTACAGTGAAAACATGCATGGGAAACCCAGAGGATGGTACACCGTGTGATCGGGAAAGGTTTCTAAAACGCACCTCATTTCTCATCTCCTGGTGCTCGGGTTCGCCATTCCAGCCGCTTTCCTAACAATCTCCCCACTTGGAGAAGCAGCACCTTTAACCTCCTCTTTCGTACAGTTTGCAATTTGTCCTGAGGATGAACGGGAAGAGGGGGAACCAATGAGAGACTAGCTCTAGGTGTGCGGACCGGCACAGGTCAATCTAATTTGCCATCAGGAAGAAGAATTAACCACAGGCTCAGCCTGACCCCGGAACCAGAATAGGGCCTGAAGCAATCCTGCGCTTTTGTGGCCAGCTCCCAAAAAAGCGAGTTGAAAAATGGAGCTCAGGGGCACTGCAATTCACAAACCTGCAGAGTTATAAATGATAACTATCGTCCAAAAATATATTGAGGGAAGGCAACGAAGAGGATTTGAAAGTAAGGCAGAACTGCAGGAAACAGATTTCAGGAGGTAGATTCGACTCGCCTTTAAAGCACATGAAATGCGGCAAAACGTCGACAATGAGGCCCTTGGCCAAAAAGGGCGTATGCGTTTTTTCCTGAATTCAGGAAAAAACGCATACGCCCTTTTTGGCCAACCAAGCAAGCGGGAAATCCAAATCAGCACTACAAAAATGTCTCACTTCCCATCGGTCAAAAGGGCCATCCTGAAAAAGTGTAAAAGCCAGAAATGCAGGACAGGCCAGAGAGAAAAGGGAGCCTTGTTACGCTGATGGGCGGGATGTAAATTGCCAACGGCCACTCTGGAGAAGTGTATGGTGTTTCCCAAAACATCTGAAAAACACAGCTAGAGAGCATAGGGCACTTCCACTCATGGGCGTATAAATTGGGAAAACTAAAAATGAACAAAACAGAGGCACCCCAAAGTTTAGGGCTGCTCTGTTTACAAGAGCCTCGACTGGCATACAATGTAAATGACCTTGGAAGGAAAAAATGGATTAAGGAGATGCGGTACTTAGGTAAAATGGAATATTTCTCAGCCATGACATGAATGAAAGAAGGCCAGTTGCAGCAACTCGGGTGGACTTAGGTACGATCATTCTAAGTGATATAAGTCAGACAGTAAAAGAGACTTATCATAAGATATCACTTATAGGTGAAATCTAAAAATGGCTACACATGAACTAAATGACAAAACAGAAACAGCGTCACACATTTAGAAAACACACTTATGGCTGCTAAAGGGGAAAGCTGGGGTGGTGTGAGGCATAAACCAGGAGGTTGAAATTAGCATAGATACCGTTCCATAGCCCAAATAGGTAATTGACAAGACCTACTCTATAGCTCAAAGCACTTTAGTGAGCACACTTTCGTCACCAGAATAGAATATAGAAGACTGGTAAGAATCTGAAAAGGAATTGATTGATGTCTCTCTGTAAGTGAATCAAGTGGATGTACAGAAGGAAGAAACACAGCATTGAAAATCAGCTATACCCCATTATAAAACTAAATTAGAAAAGAAAAAAGAGATACAAAGACAGTGAGAGGGAGAGAAATTCTTACAAAATTCATTCAGGGGCTGTGATGCAACCTGGATTGACCACATCTAGACCCACAGAAGAAACCTCCAGAACAAAGGTTCAAGGATAGTGTCTCCAGCGTGTTAGAAAGCTTGCAAGAAAGGCAGTGTGGCTGGAGCACAGTGAGCAAAGGAGAGAACAGTGAATGGAGAAGTGACTTCTTCACTTGTTTCCTTCTAGAGTTTAACAATAAGTTATTTGATCAGACTTTTCTTTTAAAAAAATCACTTCCTTGAATAACAATAGCCAAATAAATATAGGAATTGTTTTGATATTTCTTATTCTTCATAACAATGCTAATGGTGAATTGCATTTATATTATTAAATATATTATTCTATGATAAATGGACCTCATTGGGACTTATAAAAGGTCAATGGACAGGACCCAATTTATATATTCTGCCTTAAGTGAGAGAGTCACTTCAGTTTTAAGGACACATACAGACTGAAAGTGAAGGGATGCAAAAAGGCATTCCATGCAAACGGAAACCAAAAGAAAGCTGAGGTAATATATAATACAAGATAGACTTTAAGACAAAGATTGTAATAAGAGACAAAGAAGGTCATTATATAATTATAAAGCAGTCAATCCAACAAGAGAATGTAACATTTGTAAATATTTATGCACCCCAAAAAGGAGCACCTAAATATATAATATTAATGACACAAAAGGGAAAAAAAGACAGCAATAACAGTAATAGTAAGGGACTTCAACACCCCACTGTCGTCAATGGATAGATATAGAATATCAAACAGAAAATCAACAAGGAAACATTAGACTTAAATAATATGTTAGACCAGATGGACTTAACATACGTTTACACAACATTCCATTCAAAAGCAATAGAATACACATACTTCTCATTTACACATGGAACATTCTCCAGTATAGATCATGTATTAGACCACAAAACATATCTTAAATCTAAGACGATTGAAATCATATCAAGTATCTTTTCCAACAACAGTGGTGTGAAACTAGAAATCAATTACAAGAAGAAAACTGGAAAATTCACAAATATGTGGAGATTAAATAGCATGCCACTGAACAACCAGTGGGTTGAAAAGAAATAAAAAAAATCTTGAGACAAATGAAAATGGAAATGCAATATACCAAAACTTATTGGATACAGTAGTAGAAGTTTTAAGAGGGAAATTCATAAGGATAAACCCCTACATGAAGAAAAAAGAAAATATTAAACAACCTAACTTTGTATCTCAAGGAACTAGAAAAAGGAGAAACTAAGACAAAAGTTGGTACAAGGAAGAAAGTAACGAAGGTCAGAGTAGAAATAAATGAAATCGAGACTAAAGAGACAACAGAAAAGATCAGTGAAACTGAGAGCTGGTTCTTTGATAAGATAAACAAAATAGATCATTAGCCAGACTCATTAAGAACAGAAGAGAGAAGACTCAAATAAATAAAATCAGAAATGAAAGAGGAGATGTTACAATTGATACCTCAGAAATACAAAGGATCATAAGAGACTACTATGAAAATTATATGCTAACAAATTGGACTATCTACAAGAAATGGATAAATTTCTAGAAACATAGAACGTACCAAGACTGAATCATGAATTAACAGAAAATCTGAACAGACCAATTATTAGTAAGGAGATTGAATCAATAATCAAACCTGGGCTTCCCTGGTGGCGCAGTGGTTGAGAATCTGCCTGCCAATGCAGGGGACACAGGCTCGAGCCCTGGTCTGGGAAGATCCCACATGCCGTGGAGCAACTAAGCCCGTGAGCCACAACTACTGAGCCTGCGTGTCTGGAGCCTGTGCCCCGCAACAAGAGAAGCCGCGACAGTGAAAGGCCCGCGCACCACGATGAAGAGTGGCCCCTGCTTGCCACAACTGGAGAAAGCCCTCGCACAGAAACGAAGACCCAATACAGCCAAAATTAAAAAAATAAATAAATTAAAACAAAAAAACCCAAAACCCAAAAAACATGTAGGGAAAAAACCAAGTCAGCCACAACATTAAAAAAAAAAATAATCAAACCTACCAACAAACAGAAGTCCTCACCCAGGTGGCTTCAGTGGTGAATTCTACCAAACATTTAAAGAAAAATTAATACCAATCTTTCTCAAACTCTTCTAATAAAGAGAACAGGAGGCAACACTTCCAGACTCATTCTATGATACCATCATTACCCTGATACCAAAACCAGACAAGGACACTACAAGGAAAGAAATTTACAGGCCAATATCCCTGATGAAGATGGATGTAAAAATTCTGAACAAAATATTAGCAAACTAAGTCAACAATACATTAAAAAAGACCATACACCATGATCAAGTGGGATTTATTCCAGGGATTCAAGGATGGTTCACTATCTGCAAATCAATGTTATAAACCACATTAACAAAATGAAGGATAAGAATCATACGATCATTTTAATAGATGCAGAAAAAGTATTTGACAAAATTCAACATTTATTTATGAAAAAACTCAAAAAGGTGGGTATAGAGGGAACATGCGTTAACGTAATAAAGGCCATATGTGACAAGCCTGCAGCTAATATCATATTCAACAGCGAAAAACATAAAGTTTTTTCTCTAAGATCAGGAATAAGACAAGGATGCCCACTCTTGTCACATTTATTCAGTATAGGCTTGGAAGGAAGGAAAGAAGAAGTAAAACTGGTTCTATTTGCAGATGACATGACATTATATATAGAAAACCTTAAAGATTCCACCAAAAAAAGTTAGAACTAATCAGTGAATTCAGTAAGTTGCAGGATACCAAATCAATACATAAAAATCAGTTGCATTTTTATACGCTAATAACAAGTTATTATGAAGAGAAATTAAGAAAACAATCCATTGACAATTACATCAAAGTGAATAAAATAGCTAGGAATAAACTTAACCAATGAGGTGAAAGATCTGTACACTGAAGCCTATAAAACACTGACGAAAGAAATAGAAGACACAAACAAATGGAAAAATATTCCAGGTTCATGGATTGGAAGAACTGATATTAAAATGTCCATACTATCCAAATCAATTTACAGATTCAAGGCAATTCCTATCAAAATACCAATGGCATTTTTCACAGAACTAGAATAAATAATCCTAAAATTTATATAAAAACCACAAAAGACCTGGAATAGCCAAAGCAATCTTAAGAAAGAAGAACAAAGCTGGAGGTAACATGCTTCTTGTTTTCAAACCGTATTACAAAGCTACAGTAATTGAAACAGTATGGTACTGGCACAAAAATGGAAACATAGGTCAATGGAACAGAATCAAAAGCCCAAAAGTAAACTCTCCTATGTATGGTCAATTAATTTACAACAAAGGAGACAGGAATATACAATGGAGAATGGATAATCTCTTCAATAAATTGTGTTGGTAAAACTAGACAGCCACATGCAAGAGAATGAAGCCCTATCTTACACCATACACAAAAATTAACCCAAAATAGATTAAAGACTTGAACAGAAGACCTGAAACCTTAAAACTCCTAGAAGAAAACATAGGAGGTAAGCTCCTTGACATCAGTTGTGACAATGACTTTTTGGATTTGACACTAAACAGAAAGGCAAAAAAGCAAAAATAATCAAGTAGGACTATATCAAACTAAAAGACTTCTGCACAGCAAACGAAACCATCAGCAAAATGAAAAGGCAACCTATGGAATGGGAGAAAATATTTGCAAATTATGTATCTGATAAGGGGTAAATATCTAAAAAGTATTTAAACTCATACAACTCAGCAGAAAAAGGAAGCAAGAAACAATCTAGTTTAAAAATGGGCAGAATATCTGAATAGAGATTTTTCCAAAGAAGACATACGGAAAGCCAACAGGCACATGAAAAGATGCTCAACATCACTAATCATCAGGGAAATGCAAATCAAAACCATAATTAGGTATCGCTTCATGCATGTTAGAATGGCTATTATCAAAAAGACAAGAAATAACAAGTGTTGGCAAGGAGGTAGAGAAAAGGGAAACCTTGTACACTGTTGGTGGGAATGTAAATTGGTGCAGCCACTGTGGAAAACAGTATGGAGGCTCCTCAAAAAATAAAAATTAGAACTGCTATATGGTCTAGCAATTCCATTTCTGGGTGCTTATCTAACAGAAACAGAATCACTGTCTCCAAAAGATACCTGCATCCCCATATAGATTGCAGCATTATTTCCAATAGCCAAGACATGGAAACAAACTAAGTGTCCATGGATGAATGAATGGATAAAGAAAATATAGTGTATATACACAACGAGATATTATTCAGCCATAAAAATGAAGGAAATCCTGCCATCTGTGGCAACATGGATGGATATGGAGGGTAAGTGAAATAAGACAGTCAGAGAAAGACAAATACTTATAATGTCACTTATATGTGGAATCTTAAAAAATAAGTTAAAATTAAAAAAAACAAACTCATGGATACAGAGAACAGATTTGTGATTACCAGAAGCAGGTGTGTGTGGGGGGTAGGGGGGTGTGTGGGAAAATGGGAGAAATGAGTCAAGGTGGTGCAAAGGTACAAACTTCCAGTTGTAAGATAAATAAGTCCTGGGAATGTAATATACAGCATGGTGACTACAGTTAACAATACAGTTTTGTATACTTAAAAGTTGCTAAGAGAGTAGATCTTAAAAGTTCTCGTCACAAGGAAAAAAATTGTTATTATGTGCTGTAATGGATGTTAACTAAACTCACGGTAATCACTTCGCAATATAAACATGTATCAGATAATTATACCGTATGACTAAAACTAATACAATGTTATATGTCATTTATATCTCAATAAAAAAAATTCTGCATAGAGCCCAAATGGCCAGGTCTTTATACTGCCACTTTGCTCAGTCAGTAGAAGTGGGCTGCCCTGGGAAGGGCCTAACCTCCACAGAGGTGGTTCTCTGCAGCTGAGACAGAAGGAGCTGATAGCTAGAGGCTGTCTGCAGACCACATCTGAAAGGTACACTCAAATATCTACCACAGTAACTTATATAAATGTTTCAGTACGGGGCACTTAGGATTAAGGCTGCTACTAGTAATACAAAAAAGAATTGAAAAAATTAATTTTGAAAAATCCAGTTTTAGAATAAACATGAAATAGATAAACTACCAAGTTCTAAAGGTAAAGTTCAAGGCAATGAAAAACATTCAGAGACCTCATCCTACTGCTCCCATTTTAGTATTTCCATTAATGTTGGCTAGTTCCAGAATTAGCTTAAGTTTTTCTGGTGATTAGTGTCATCTCTTGGTATAGCACACAAGAGTTTTAAAACATTAGGTTTTCTTTATCATTTTAAGAAAATATCACTTGTCAAATTGGTATAAATTATAGGTGCATTGGCAACACATAATAATTACTTAAACCTCTTAAAGTTTGTTAAAATAGTTACAAAGGTAATGGGATATTTTTCTCTAAGCAATTTAAATCCAGTTAGAAGGTTTTGGGAGTGTCAAGGAATCTAAGACAGACGGTTATACCACCACCTTGTGGTAAAATGACTGAAGAGCAGACAATTAAATTGTTTTGAAAAAATGCAAAAAAGAAAATACTGATACCTAATACGGATACCTAATATCTAGGAGAATAGAGATCTAAATACACAGAGCACTATAAATACTTTAGATTTAAAGGAAAATGTTTTGCTAGCTATTGTCACTGGATTTCAGTACTTTGTTCATTTATAAACTTCAGCAGAGTAAAGCTGGTGAGGCGAAGTATTACATGCTTTTAAAAAAGTTGGGATCAGTTATGTTATAAGAGATTTTACTAACTCAATATTGCCATATCATATTTGAATTAATAGTTTATATTCATCCCTAAAATACAAATCAGAATTTTCAGTACTTTTAAACTGATAAAGCATTTTATATCTGTTTTTACTACATTGTGTAGTATGAATTTCACTGGGATATTTCTGTAACAGAGCACAAAATACTTTCTTTACATATCACTTTTTTTTTTACAATAAAATACAAAAGAATTCACCTCTTTATAATACATGACTTGCCCAAATCCTCAAAATCAGGGTGAAAATAATATTGAAGAGCCTGAATGAAACATTATTGTAATTTTATAATCTTGATTTTAAAATCTTGAGGTAAAGGATGCAGTGCTGGAAATAGGTGATTTTAAGCATCTTTTAAGCAGAGCAGTGAAACTCAAAGACAACTATCAATCAATAGTTTTTAAACTTGTTTAACAGTAAGAATCATAAGGGACATTTGTTCAAAGTACAGTTTACTAGGTCCCAATTCCAGACCCTTGGAATTAGAATCTTCAGGTTAGGACTCTGCAAAAATTACTTATGGAAAAATGTACCCCCTGGAGATTACTGTCCTGCTAACTCAGGAAACATAGCTCTAATTCAACTATAAAACCTAACATAAGACACAGTATTAAAAGACCAGATAAATAAGAATCCCTGTTAATATAAGTGTTGGTCTTCTTATCTGCAAAGAGGGTAGCAGTGACTGTATTTAAGTAATGATAGGACAGCGAGCACTGACTCACTGTACGTAAAACACCTCGCACAGTGCCTGGCACAAAATAAGGCCTTAGATAATGTTAGCTGTGATAACTGCATATCATCATCATTATGAGAGTGATTTCAATTCTTATAATTTATATATCATTTAAGAAAAATTCATTTGCAATAGAAATCTAATTTCTACAGTTATTAAAGCTGTAGAGAAATTAAACTATGAAACAAAAATAAGCCGTTCTCCTGAGTTATGTTTTTATAAATCTTGAAATTACACTTTTTGCAAGTTTTTTTTTTTAACTTCAAAGAGTTATACCACCACCTTGTGGCAAAATGACTGTAGAGCAAACAACCATTTACCAGCTTGTTCCTTAGTCATCACAGAGAAAAAAATTATTTATTTAAGTGAGGAAACAAAACGTAATTGTACAAATATTGGTCGATAAATGTAAATGTGTGAATGAATAAGTGAACAAATAAGCAAACTAATCCCTAAACAGAAAAGTAAAATTGAGAAATGCAACTCTCACTTGAAAATTGCATATCTTTCAGAGGCAGGAATCTGCCAACTTACTGTCTTGCCAGGTGTTCAAGTTGCCCTGGGCCTGCGGAGCCAAGTGAAGAGTCGCAGTTCAAGCTTTGAAAAAGCAGCGTTGTCAGGGCATTGGGTATCAGGTCCTGGTTAGAGGCAACTCCCATGACATCTCAGACAGCTCGCTGAAGGTAGGACAGTGGGCAGGTGTGTCAGCCAAGTGATGCTTGCCGTAACACGTTTGCAGATAGATACGTTATACGCAGAATGGGCATCCCTGAAATCCTAAGGGTGTTGTTCAAATCCTCTTAGAAAAATATTTCGGATGAATTTTACGTGGAATCCCATCTTCCTACCTCCCCTTCCCATCCTGATCATTTTCAAAATGATGGCATAACTGATTTAGAATGTCCGCACAGCTTTCATGAAAATTTTAGGTTATTTCAATTTTGTTGTTTGAATGTTCAAAAATCAAACATTTATCTAATCTACCTCAAATGTGAAACGTGTCGATATTTATTTCTCTTCTGACAATTTGTATCAACTCAAATGTACATTTTACTGCTTATCCACTTTTTGTGGCCATAATTTTAAAAAGCCATTTGGTGTAAAATAAGCAATTGATTGTAAGCTCCTCAGCATTTTCCTATTTTTGTCTTTAATGAAACGTCTCTGAACTCACCTTGACATTTCCTACTTAATTCTTACCCACTGGTATCCAATTATCACTCTATTAACATATACACCCAATAATAGCTTCCTTAATTTACTTCACCGTGCTAATAATTAGCAGGAGATTACCCATGAATGTAGGGATGAGGAAGGGAACATTTACTAATATATATTTCTGAATTTAGAGAACCATGATAGTCCATAGACTAACATAATCAGAAAAAAGTTTCCCGTTTAAAAAAAATGCATCTTAAAAAGTAAAATGCAGGAAGATGAAACCTAATAAGAACATGAAAAGGCAACTACTGTATAGCACAGGGAACTATACTCAATATCTTGTAATAACCTATAATGGAAAAGAATCTGAAAAAGAATATATATATATATATTATATAACATATATAAAACTTAATCTTAATATATGTATATATATATAATGGATCACTCTACTGTATACCTGAAACTAGCACAACATTGTGAATTAACTATACTTCAGTAAAAAATCCAATCAAATCAAAGTATATTACAAACACTAAAAAAAAGAAAGACAAGGCTTCAACAAAGCTTACTTATTACTCAATAATAATTAAAAACTTTCCAAGTATAATGCACCAAGCCATCCACATATATTGATTAAGTTGTATCTTATAAATGTGGTCTTCAATGAGCATCTCAGATAAGGAGAAGAAAAAAAATACTATGGGAACAATTCACTGTCTAAGTAGCAAATGTGAGGAGACTTCAGAGATGAGAGAGGTGACCTCTGAGAGTAGTACTACTCCCCTGCTAGTAACTCTTCTCTGCTTGCTAATCACTACTCAACACAGTGTGACCCTTCTCACCATCTAGAGACTTCCTCTTTTTTGACTACCTTGACAGCCTCTTACCTGGTTACTGAAGTAGGGAAGAAAAAGAGCTGTTTCCTCTACTCTTCTAAGTTCTTGACAGAGACCCCTCTAACAAAAGACAGATTGACAAGAGAAAAGCATACAAATTCGTTTATTGTAAGTTTCACGTGACACCGGAAACTTCATTAGAAAATGAAGACCTGAAGAAGTGGTTAAACCTGAGAGTGTTTCTGTTTGGTTGGAAGAAGAGTAGAAAGTCATGGAAAATATGATAGGACAAAAAGGGGTATGAGTTTAATGCGGTAAATTAGGGGAAATAGCAAAGCCTTTTCAGTCTAATTCCTCTTGACGTCTTGGAGATGAGGATGAACATTTTCTCTGGGTATAGAAAAGGCACCCCTCACATAAGGGTCTTATGATCTCCTGCAGGGGAAGGTCAGAGAGTCCTTTCTACATATGCTCTTTCTCAAATTCCTTCAGCTTAAAATATTCAGTATGCCACGGTGTCATATTTTGGGTTAGTGTGTCCTGAACCCCGATCAACAGATTCACACAATTAGTTTCATAACAAAATGGAATTTAATTGGCAGCTCTAATTTTCAGAAGTAAGTTGTTCTGTGGACTTCTTCAAAGACACTGAGAATGTAATTTGAAATGAGATCTAAAGGGTGATTATTAGGTGGGCAAAGGGAAAAGCCTAGGCAAATGTTGTGGGGCAACATGGAAACAAGGGTGATTTGAGAAACTGCAAAGTCAGCATGGCTGCAGCAGAGAGAAAGAGCGGAGAGTAATGAGAGAAGAGGCGAGGCAGGGGCCCAGTCACATCAGCCTTTGTAGGATCGATCCTAAAAGCAATGGAAGCTCTATTTTTAGTAGTTTTTGTTGTTGTTGTTGTTTTAATTAGTCATCCATTTTATACACATCAGTGTATACATGTCAATCCCAATCGTCCAATTCATCACACCACCACCACCACCGCCGCCCCGCAGGTTTTGTTTGTTTTTAAGGAACCTCCATATTGTTCTCCATAGTGGCTGTACCAACTTACATGCCCACCAACAGTGTACAAGGGTTCCCTTTTCTCCACACCCTCTCCAGCATTAATTGTTTTTAGAGCTACCATAAGTTCTAGCAATCCTACTCCCGGGCATATATCCAGAGAAGACCATAATTTGAAAAAGATACACGCACCCGAATGTTCATTGCAGCACTATTTACCATAGCCAGGAAATGGAAGCAACCTAAATGTCCGTCAACAGATGAATGGATAAAAAAGACATGATATGTGTGTGTGTGTGTGTGTGTGTATACATATATATATATAATAGAATATTACTCAGGCATAAAAGAATGACAAAAAATAGTAACATTTGCAACATGATGGACCTAGACATTGTCATACTGAGTGAACTAAGTCAAAGAAAGACAAATATTATATGATATTGCTTATATGTGGAATCTAAAATCATGGTACAAAACAGAAAGAGAGTCACAGATGTAGAAAACAATCTTACGGTTACCAGGGAGGATGGGAGGGAGGGATAAATTGGGAGATTGGGATTGACATATACAGACTACTATATATAAAATAGATAGCTAATAAGGACCTACTGTATAGCACAGGAAACTCTACTCAGTACTCTGTAATGACCTATATGGGAAAAGGATCTAAAAAAGAGCAGATATATATATATATATATATATATATATATATATATATATATATATATATATATATATATATATGATTCACTTTGTTGTACAGCAGAGACTGACACAACATTGTAAATCAAGTATACTCTAATAAATTTTTTTTTAAAAAGCAATGGAAAAACATCGAATCTTAAAGCTAGGGAGGAAATCATGATATTTCCCTTCCAGGTAAAACTTTTCCTTCAGACAATTCCTTCTTACCTAGTGACCATGACGTGCAGCCCATCTCCAGTTGTCCTTCCTCCAGAGTTCATTGCTCAGGTGTGGGCATGTGACTAATGGGCAGCAGATCCAAAGGTGGCAGGTAACCAGTGAACTCGGTGGACAGGCTCATTAAGATTAGCTAGACCAAACCGATCCACTTTCCCAGGAATTTGAACTGATACATAAAAGTAATATTCCAGTTATCAGAAGTTGTCATGTGGTTGAGGATCTATCCCAAGAAGCCATGAATTAGTTGGTGATATTCATAAAGTTAGTCTAGATTTTGACTTGGAAATAAAATTAGGTAATTTTATAATTTTAAAGTCATCTGTAGGGGGCCTCTTAAATTTACCAGCACACGTGCTACATTTTTATTCAATATCTGAAGTCACAGATTGTTGTCTGATTCTAAAATGGCAAAAATGTTCAATATGAGTTTATTTACTTCTACTTAATGAGGTTTGTATTTTTTTTCTTCCCCCCACACACTGACAAACTTCCTACTCTATTAAATAAAAGTGAATTTCGTGAACACAGTGAAGGATTTGTGTGTCTGTGCACACGCATCTCAGTGTCACTTTTGAACCGATCTCAATTACTTTGGAAACTCACTCTTTGGTCCTCTGAACACCCCATTTCTAATGTGTGGAGGGAGGGTGTTTCCCACCACCAAGAAGTTTTCTGGACGCCAACTGGGTGTCCTACAGTTCAACTCAATTCTAACACTATGTACTTGGAAACAGCATCAGATTCCATAGGTTATGGGCTCAGTCCTACCAGACCACATGGCCCTCCACTGCCAACCACCTCCTTACAAACACACACACACACACACACTTCAGACGTGAATCGCAAGTCCAGGTTATCACCTGTGCTTCTGACTGATTGACTATAGATCAGCAATTCCAGCGACCCTCCTTGGTTTGGGGTTAATTTGCTTGAGTGGCTCACAGAGCTCAGAGAAACATTTACTTAACTGATTGCTGGTTTATTATAAAAGAATACGACTCAGAAGTAGCCAGATAAAAGAGATGCCTAGGGTAAGGTATGAGAAAGGGTATGGAGCTTCCTTGCCCTCTTTGGGTGTGACTCCTCAAATCTCCACGTGTTCACCAACTCGGAAGCTCTTGGAACCCCTCCTTTTGAGTTTTTATGGAGGCTTCCTGAAAGGCATGTCTGATTACAACACTGCTGGCTGAACTCAGTCTCCAGCCCTGTCACCTCCCCTGAGGCTGGAAGTTCAGGGGTGGGGAGGAAAGTGAAAGTTCCAACATTCTAATCAAATCTTTGACTCAGCTAGCAACCAGCCCCCATCCTTAGGTTCTTTCCAAAAGTCACCTCATTAACATAAAAACACACCTTTGTTGTCCTTATCACTTAGGAAATTCCAAGACTTTTAGGAGATTTGTGGCAGGAGCAGGGTTTGAAGACTGAATATATACTTTTTATTGTAAATTGCAACATAACACTCACCAAAATAGCTTTCAACATTATAGACTGTGAACTCTATGAGGAAGGACAACTTGATTTAGCCAATTAAGTTTTTGGTGCTGTAGTTTACAGAAAAAAAATATAACCCTGAATTGTGGTGCTAATGCCACCTGGTTCAATTTTCTCTATCAGCTGACCTCAACTTCATAATCCCATACCTTATACACAGTTTTGTTAACTCCAAGAGTCTGCTTTTGTAACAGGCTCTCACAAACAGTAAAGTATTAAGGACATCACTGAAAAGAAAAATTCCGCTGAGATAATTTTTAAGTGCATGACACCTCTGCCTCCTAGCCATCCTAGTTCCTTCACATAAATTGTGTTCAAGTGAGAGAATGTAATTTTATTTATTATTTTTTTAAATATTTATTTATTTATTGGGCTGTGACAGGTCTTAGTTGTGGCATGAGGGATCTGTTAGTTGCGGCATGTGAACTCTGAGTTTTGGCATGTGGTATCTAATTCCCTGACTAGGGATCGAACCTGGGCCCCCTGCATTGAGAGCACAGAGTCTTAGCCACTGGACCACCAGGGAAGTCCCAAGAGAATGTAATTTTAATAATAAATCACAAAATTGGATGTGTGTTAGCAAGCTGGGGAAAAAACAAATTCCCGAAGTAGCAACCAGGAGGATTCCCTCCAAGCAGGACAGAGGAAGACTTTGCTTGGGAATTTGAGCAGCCCCAGAGGAAAGCTCTAAATATGCCAACATCAGGATTTCCATGAGGAAATGTCCCCGCCAGATCACTCTACATGAAGACCACAGTTTAAGAAATTCATCTGCTCTCAGAGTTTCCATTTGGGTTTCCAATGTACCACTCTTAACTATGAGCAAACAGGCAAGCAACAAAACAGGTAGAAAAAAAAAGAAAAAGAAAATATGAATTAAGTGGAGAGAAGAAAAACATTATTAAAATAGCATAAGTATCCGCAGAGCCATAAGATATTGCATTCATAAACTAAAATGGATGCTTTGAAAAAGTAACATTCAAAGAACTAATAGAGATATTTTGAAAATTGAAACTATTAGAGCAGAAAAGAAAAATTCACAAGATTTAGAATATGAAGTCAACAATTCTCGCATAAACTAGGGTAAAGAAGCAAATAAATAGGAAACAGTGAGGGGGAAAAAGAAAGGAAACAGTCCAAGAGATCTGATAGAAATTTCCAAAAAGAGAAAAAAGTCCATAGAAAGGATAAAGTCATGAATAAAATAATTTTCAAAAGATTAGCAGATCTGGAGAATATAAGTTTGCACTCAAAAGGGATTTACACACAGAGTGCCTAACATAATGGAAGGAAACAGAGCCCATCAAAGTATATACCTGTGAAATAGAGGAATATTGACAAGGTGAGAGAGAAAGAGAGAGAGAGACAACCAGGTTTCAAAGAAAAGATAAGAATTTGAATGATTTCAGTCACATTTGGGCCTAGAAGACAGCTGAGAAATACCTTCAAAATTTTGTGAGACGCCAGTTTCCAATCTAGTGTTCTATACTTTGCCAAACTATTAAGTAGAAAGATGATAGAATAAGGGAATATTCACATATGTAAATTCTCAAAAAATGTTTCACATGCATCTCTTTATTAGGAATATGCTGGAAGATATACTCCACCCAAACAAGGAGTAAACAAACAAACACTCCCTTCTTCCCCAACAAGAGATGGAACCCAGGAAATAGGAGATCCTACAAAAGAGACAGGTGAAGGGAATTAAAATGATAGTGAAGTGTGTCCAGGACCAAAGGTGGGCACAGAGAGGAATGAGTCCAGGTTGTAGCAGCTTAGAAGTTTCCAGGAAAGTTATTTTTTTAGTAAGAAGAGAAAATTCGGAGAAGACCTAATGTGTTTGGATATAATAAGAAGTTTATTATACAACAGAAGGAGGCTTTGGAGTTGAATTAGTGAAGAGTACATATAAAGTTGATAGAATATGAAAGAGAGAAAATATTAGCTCAAAGTTAAACAAAATGTACAAGAAAAAGTGATCATAGTATACTGGATTCAGTCCTAAAAAACAAAACCAAAATTTCACTCTTACCAAGTTGAAAGGATGTGTGTGTGTGTGTGTGTGTGTGTGTGTGTGTGTGTGTGTGTGTGTGTGTGTGTAGTGGGGGTTGAGAAGGGATTGTGAAAAGATATAAATCCTCATCTTCCAAAAATGGGAAGTCAAAAGGTAATTTCAATTAGAAAATACAGGATGTAGAAACATGTATAAACATGTTACATGGAGACACAGAGGTAAACACCAAAAGATCAAGTTGAAAAATTCAAAGTGGTTGCCACTTGGCAGCAGGAAGTGGGATGGTAGAAGCTTAATAGAGTCATTAGAAACTTCAAGCTTTGGGCCAGCCTTTCCATAAATAACAACCTCAAATAAAGGGAGGAAAGGAAAAGGAAGTGAAAAAATAATAAAATCTGGAAGAATATAACGAAAAACGATTCTATGCCTTTCTCTATGGCTTGAATATGTAACAACGAAGGTATATCATATTTATAATAAAAGACATTTTAAAAATTAAGTATATACATAAATAAACAAGTAATGCACAAACACACTGGCCTAAACAGCCTATGGTATAGTGAACATATCATTATTAGCAGCAGCTTTTGGAAACAAAACCTTATTGTTCCTTTAGTTTTATCATTATGAGATTAACATTTTAAAAGGCAAAGAAGCATAAAGACATAGAAATTTTCTCCCACCGCTGTAAATACTATTCTTCTCTCACTGCCTTTCATGTGACAGTAACATGTTCTCCAATGATCACAGTGATTTGTGTACTTGAATAGTACTCTTACTTAATTGCCTGATTCTGCTCATGATACTTCTTTTAAAAGTTAGACTAGTTTTCTGATATGGGGGGAATTTTCACATTCTCTAAATTTCACTTTTTTAGGTGTATTGAGTATCAGAAAGTTATAGTCTTCCTATCTTAATACAGACATAGACTTTGGAACATGACGAGACAGGTTTAAATACTAGCTCTGCCATTCAATAGCTGTGTAACTCTGCTCAGATTATATTGTATTTCTGAGTTTCAATTTCCTCATTTTAAAAATGGCAATTATAATGCCTACATTGTAGGTGTGTTATAAAGATTATAAATAATTTGTGTAACACAGTAGGTGCTCAGTAAATGATTACTTTTGCTATTAATTTAGGTTAGCTAGGAAAGGGAAAAAATGCATCTTATATCCAAATTTTCTAAAACATGATGTCTCAAATTGATAGAGATCATGCTTTTTTTTGACATAAAATACAATGGAATAGTATTGGGGTGTTCTTCATGAACTGCAAACAGCCTGTTTTCTGTTTCCCACAGGAACTGCTTTGGGGATGCTTTTAGGACAGCCTGAGTGGCATATTGGTGGTACTAATGGTATAAAGTATTGATGTGGGTTTATACTACATGCAATTTTATTTAAACAGGGGAACCCCCTCCCCCCACCCCCTCCAAATACACTCTCTGCATAAAGACAGAAATCTACACAAAATATTGAGGGTAGAAGTAGGGAAGGGTGCATTTGTATGGGATGTTGACATCTTTTATCTATATAACTATGTATAAGTGAATAGAAAACTAAAACACTTTAAATCTAGATTTTGCTATTAAGGACAAATGATGAAAGCAGAAAGCTGAAGACCCAAAGCTGTCAGAAAAATCTGACTAAGCCTCATTAGTCATTTAAGAAATAAATCATAAATAGATCACAATAGAAAGGCTGTCGACTCTGAGGGACTGCTGAGCATACACTTTGGGCATCTTTGTGCATATTTAAAGTGATGAAAGGGAAAAAAACCTACAACCAAGATTACTCTACCCAGCAAGGATCTCATTCAGATTTGACGGAGAAATTAAAACCTTTACAGACAAGCAAAAGCTAAGAGAATGCAGCACCACCAAACCAGCTTTACAAAAAACGCTAAAGGAACTTCTCTAGGCATGAACCACAAGAGAAGGAAAAGACTTACAATAACAAACCCAAAACAATGAAGAAAATGGTAATAGGAAAATACATATCGATAATTACCTTAAATGAAATGGATTAAATGCTCCAACCAAAAGACATAGACTGGCTGAATGGACACAAAAACAAGACCCGTATATATGCTGTCTACAAGAGACCCACTTCAGACCTAGGGACACATACAGACTGAAAGTGTGTTGATGGAAAAACATATTCCATGCAAATGGAAATCAAAAGAAAGTTGGAGTAGCAATTCTCATATCAGACAAAATAGACTTTAAAATAAAGACTATTACAAGAAACAAAGAAGGACACTACATAATGATGAAGGGATCAATCCACAAAGAAGATATAACAATTGTAAATATTTATGCACCCAACAAAGGAGCACCTCAATACATAAGGCAAAGGCTAACAGCCCCAAAAGGGGAAACTGACAGTAACACAATCATAGTGGGGGACTTTAACACCTCCTTTCACCAATGGACAACTCATCCAAAAGGAAAATAAATAAGGAAACACAAGCTTTAAATGATACATTAAACAAGATGGACTTAATTGATATTTATACGACATTCCATCCAAAAAAAACAGAATACACTTTCTTCTCAAGTGCGCATGGAACATCCTCCAGGATAGATCTTCTCTTGGGTCACAAATCAAGCCTTGGTAAATTTAAGAAAATTGAAATTGTATCATGTATCTTTTCCGACCACAACGCTATCAGACTAGATATGAATTACAGGAAAAAATCTGTAAAAAAAATACAAACACATGGACGCTAAACAATACACTACTTAATAACCAAGACATCACTGAAGAAATCAAAGAGGAAATAAAAAAAATACCTAGAAACAACTGACAATGAAAACACAATGACCCAAAATCTAAGGGATGCAGCAAAAGCAGTTCTAAGAGAGAAGTTTATAGCAATACAATCCTACCTCAAGAAAAAAGAAACATCTCAAATAAACGATCTAAACTTACACCTAAAGCAATTAAAGAACGAATAATAAAAAAAAAACCCCAAAGTTAGCAGAAGGAAAGAAATCATAAAGATGAAATCAGAAATAAATGAAAAAGAAATGAAGGAGGGCTTCCTTGGTGGCGCAGTGGTTGAGAATCTGCCTGCCAATGCAGGGGACACGGGTTCGAGCCCTGGCCTGGGAAGATCCCACACGCCGCGGAGCAACTAGGCCCGTGAGCCACAACTACTGAGCCTGCACGTCTGGAGCCTGTGCTCTGCAACAAGAGAGGCCACGATAGTGAAGAAGCCCGTGCACCGCAATGAAGAGTGGCCCCCGCTTGCCGCATCTAGAGAAAGCCCTCGCACAGAAATGAAGACCCAACACAGCCAAAAATAAATATAAAATTTTTTTTAAAGTTAAAAAAAAAAGAAATTAATAAAACAATGCATAAAGGCTGGATAGGGTGTGGAGAAAAGGAAACTCTCCTGCACTGTTGGTGGGAATGTACACTGATACAGCCATTATGGAGAACAGTATGGAGGTTCCTTAAAAGCTAAAAACAGAACTACCATATGAACCAGCATTCCACTACTGGGCATATACCCGGATAAAACCATAATTCAAAAAGATACATGTACCACAATGTTCACTGTAGCACTATTTACAATAGCCAGGACATAGATGTAACCTAAATGTCCATCGACAGATGAATATATAAAGAAGACGTGGCACATATACACAATGGAGTATTACTCAGCCATAAAAAGGAACAAAATTGAGTTATTTGTAGTGAGGTGGTTGGACCTAGAGTCTGTTATACAGAGTGAAGTAAGTCAGAAAGAGAAAAACAAATACCGTACGCTAACACATATATATGGAATCTAGAAAAGTGGTACTGACGAATCTAGTGACAGGGCAGGAATAAAGACACAGATGTAGAGAACGGACTTAAGGACACAGGGGGAAGGGGAGACAGGGACGTAGTGAGAGAGTAGCACTGACATATATACACTACCAAATGTAAAATAGCTAGTGGTAAGCTGCCTCATGGCACAGGGAGATCAGCTCGGTGCTTTATGTCCCCTAGAGGGGTGGGACAGGGAGTGTGGGAGGGAGGCTCAAGAGGGGGGGATATGGGGAATATATGTATACATATAGCTGATTCACTTTGTTGTAAAGCAGAAACTAATACAATGTTATAAAGCAATTATACTCCAATAAACATGTATTTTAAAAACCCACACCATTGTAAATCAACTACACTTGAAGATATTTCTTTAGTGCAAAAAAATTTTAGAATGTAAGATTTATTGTGTGTGTGTACCACAGGTTCAATATATATGAATTATGTCAAATTGATTACATTGTTTTTCAAAATAAAGAATTTATGATACTTTATATCAGCTTCATAATGTAAATGCAGAAAAACTATATTAATTTTCTCTAAAGTTCAGAAATAGCCATTTTGCTCATTCAGTATACTATAAACCACTAACTTTATTAAAAAGGAATTCATGACCGACCTCTTCCTTCCAAAGAAATATTTCTCCACTCACACAAGTTTAATAGAATGGTCCACAATGAGCTGACTTCCAACCTTAGAGACACGAGATTTACATCCTGAAATCTCTTTCTTGCAAAAATGTCCAATTAGCATCCTAGCATTACAGAAAAGAAATTGCCTTTTTTCCAGATCTCAAATTCCATACAACTTTAGTCAAGACATCATGTATTTTTTTCACACACACACTGTATTTTATTTTTACAAGACATAAATCAACTGACACCAAGCATTGTAAATGGATGACCACAACAAAAGCAACAATGATTGCAATTACCAAACACGAAACACACTCATACTATGTCATAATATTGACATTCAGTCCAGTAATCCTCCACTGTAACAGCTCCTTTACTTCACAGTGAAAGACATCATGTATTTTTAAATTATCAGCACTCACCTGAGGTCTTTAAAAATCAACAAAAACATAATTTTGTGTTCTCTTTCATTTATTCTGGTCTAAGTGGTCATTTCTAAATGAAAGTATTTAAGTATGTTAACGTCATCTTATAACATCATATTTCCAATGACTACCATGTCTCCAAAGATGAAATATGAGGAACTCACAATTAGGCTCTACAAAGTTTTACTCTCTGAATCTGTATTACCTTTCTGCTGAACTCCACACTGTTCATTATTCTGTGAGAATACTCTTTTTCTTGTATGGCCATCTCACATGTTCTTTCATTTCATGAAGTTTTTTCCTACAGTTTTATGCCTACTTTATTTCTGAGAAAATGCATTATTTCAGAGGGATATTTATAGACACAAAGACTTCTCTGTAATTCCCTCAGAGTTTCAAGAACTCCTTCTTCTTCTTTTTTTTTTAATACCTAGATTCTGAAGCTCTCCACAAAGCATTACTAAAATTGCATTTACATAAGTATCTACATATTAATCACACATTAATGCATTTACAATTGTATTATGATTTATTGTTAATTTTGGAGCATAAACGTAGCTGTCCTATTTACCACCCTCTTGGAAATCACTTTAATATTTGCACTTAGGACTTGAAAGAGAATGGATAAATAAAAACCTGAAGAATATGCAGATACATTTTATATATTTCTCATAAAATTAGGTGATTATCTAAACTTTATCCAGAAAAAAGAAGAGCCCAGATACTCTGCAGGCATGATACTCGAGAATGTATGGTCTTCTAGCAGGAAAACATGCAGTAATCCATGTGGCAGAGTTTACCTGTGACCAGCTGGGGTTAGTGACCTATGCATTCCTTACATGCAACATATCAGGAGTGGAAAAAGGGAATTTGTCAGTTGTGGCAATAAGTATAATGAAGTTTTGTAGCAGGTCATGCTCATATATTCAACACAGGTACAATCAAAATTTTGCTCAATTCTGATAAATCTAAGTCTATATCTGTTACCATGTCTTTAACGAGGAAATGTCAGAACTGACTCACCAAAAAGAAAAAAAGTGTGTTGTTTGTTTGTTTGTTTTAATTACAGTCACGGTGAGTAAGACATAGCTCAGAACAGCTAATGTGACTTAGTGATTCTCTCATCAGGAAATACAGTTTCTACTTCCCTGTTTATTCTCCACACCCTGTAGTCAGTAAAGTTTCAATGAAAGATAAATCTACAGGGCGAAAAGAAAAGAAAACTTACATGTGTGGATAAGATCATTTTGACAGGTTTTACCACGTATGTCAGTGTTTCTGGGGATGGACACAAGCCAGAGCTCCCTACTCTGACATTTTCACAGATGACATTCCCCATGATCCTCAATTTGAAAGTGGATAAAAATGTTTTCTATGTTTTCTTCTTTAAGAAATTAAATAAGGAATGCTTTCTAGACATGATCCTCTAATGATTTTCAGTCAGTGGTCATCAACGGAGGAAAAGCACAGAATCTCATCCCTACAGAAGGGTGACATTCAGTCAGGTAAGAAAATTCTCCCCGAAATCAGAGCTTCATCTTTAACATGCAATCAAAGGCTTTCACAGGTTCTTCATCACTCTGCACTCAGCCCTACCATAAGGGATTGGCTCTGAGAATCTCACATCAGATGACTGACAAACATGTCATAGTACACTGATCTGGTACCAGATCCTGCCTCTCTTAATGATCTCCCACAGGGACATTGGAATATTCTAGGATATTTCCTGGAGCCCTCTATTCTACACAGGTACACTTCCAAGTAGAAACAGAAGCTTGGATTCTCACTGGGACCCCTGCTCTGTCCAACCAACCTCTCTAGAAATATGATGTTCTAATCTCTCCTGATTAGAACATTTCAAGGTCTCTCCATGTGCTAATTTAGTAAAGATAAAAGAGAAACAAGAAAGAGCAAACTATGCAGGGAGCAATATATAAGATTCCTTTACTTAATGTATTTATCTGATATATCCAAATATTAAGAAATATAGATTCATTTCATAATGGTCAAGAAAAGAGGAGGAGGAACCTCCATGCCAACAGTATATATAAAATGGAATCAATATTGCATAAGCTCCAGCTTAAGCTTAGCTACGAGGTACTAACTCTTCTCATAAAGAAGCAATAGTTCTCCATCATTTGAAGCACACTGAGGACTCAGACAGCTGGACACTGAGGGTGTAGTCTCCTCACTCGAATTCTGTACCTGCATCACAGAGCCATGAAATATTCCCAAAGAATTATTAAGGATGAGGGGGGGGGGCGAAATGAAAAAGATGAACCCATAGTCTGTCCTACCATCTGTTCTGCTGGATATTACCACCATCTTGGCCCAATATGACCTTCCCACTTCTCTCTGGGCTTCCCTACTTTCCACCTCCATCCTCTCATTATATCTTACCTACACTTGGGAACGATTCTAGTTGTTCCACTTATCTTTATCAACAAGTAATCCAAATAGCAACTGTGTATATAACTCCTTAGAAACCTCAGGTCTGACTCAGTAATAATACATGACCTTCGAAGTCCACAGTTTTCCTAATTCCCTTTATTATTTTTTTTCTAATTTCCATGTACTTACACTCTTAAGACGTCCACTGTTCTCAGGTTCGTCTTCCCTGCAAAATCTGTCAACCTAGACATAGACTTAAGTACCACCCTCTAATTATCTCCTAGGGAATCCAGTTTTTAAAAAAGCCTCAGCAAGCCTTACGGACTTTATTAAAGACTCTTTAAGATAACCCATGGGAGATAGCAGTGCACCCATAGATATCTATTTAATACACCCTCAGAGTAATTTTTTTTTATAAAGACTCTTCTGGCCAATGAAGACTCTCAGTTCTTCTTCTTCAACATATGCAGGGTCTCACCCTTCTGATTACTCTCTGCTCTATCCCAGGTCCACTCCCTTTCCTGATATTACATTCTTTCCCAATTGTGTATGTTGGTAAAATCAAATAACATAAAATATAACATGTTAATTATTATAAAGTGCACCGTTCAGTGATATTAAATACATTCATATTATTGGGCGATCAACATCACCATTTATCTTTCTAATTCTTTTCTACATTTTAAAACTGTAACTCTGTATCCTTTAAACATAACTTTCCTTTTTGTTCCATAACCACCTGAAAAGCATCATTACCCTCCCAATTTCTATGGTTTTGACTACACTAAGTACCCCATATAATTGAAATAAGTAGTTGTATTGTTATGACTCACTAAAAGTCACAAAAATGGCATTTTTGGTAGCTCAATTTCCTCAAGATTCATCCATGTTGTAGCATATTCCTAGATCTTTTCCTTCTTAAGGCTGAATAATATTGTATTATATGGGTATACCACACTTTGCTTATCCAGGAACTAGTGGATGAACACTTAGGTTGCTTTCATATTTTAGCTACTCTGATTATTACTGCTCTAAACACTGGAGTACAAATATTTCTTTAAGACCCTGATTTCAATTCCTTTGGGTATACCTCATAGTAAAATTCCTGGATCATGTAGTAATTCTATCTTTCAATATCTGAAAAATTGCCATACTCTTTTGCAAAGCAGCTGTATCATTCTACATTCCCACTGACATAGCACAATGGTTCCAACTCCCTCACATCCTCACCAATACTTGCTTTCTGCTTGTGTATGTGTGTGTGTGCTTGTGTGTGTATGCATGCACACAAATATATAAACATGCATTTAGTGATACGGAGCATCTATTCAAGTGCTTAGTCATTTGTACATCTTTTTGAAGGACCATCTATTCAAGTCTTTTATCCATTTTTGAATCAGGTTGTTTGCTTTTTGTTGAGGTGTAGGAGTTCTCTGTATATTCTGAATAGACATCTCTTGTCAGATACATGGCTTTCAAATATTTTCTCCCATCTTGTGGGTTGCCATTTTACTCTGTTTACATTTCTTTGATACACATTTTTTTAAATTATGTACTGCAAATTGTTAATTTTTTTGTTAGCTGTACCTTTGTTGTTCCTTCGTTTCATATTGAGGAAAACACTGCCAATCCAATGTCATGAAGCCCTTGTCCTGTGTCTTCTTCTAAGACTTTTTATTTTATTAGGTCTTATATTTAGTTTCTTGATACGTTTTCATTAATTTTTGCATATGATGTTAGGTAAGGGTCCATCTTCCTACTTTGCATTTGACAACATGACTTCTCAGCACCATTTGTGGAAAATACTATCCTTTCTACTTTGAAAAGTCTTGGCAACTTGTCAAAAATCCTTTGGCCATATATCAGGGTTTATTTCTGGGTGTTCTATTCTATTCTATTGGTCTTGAATAAGGGAGAAAATAGTATAACCTATCCAGGTTGATGAAGAACATAAAGAAAGACCAGGACTGAGAATTAGGAGGGCAATATAAAACAGCAGGGGGTAAAAGACAGTGTGAGAGAAGATCTTGTATTTGCGAGTTCATGGAAATAGGATCATGCTAAAACCACTAAACGCCTGACTTTGAACAATACGGTAAATGTGCTAGCAAGAAACATAACACTTACCCATCTCTGGGAAATACAGTATGGGCATAAAGATAAACTACACTCAAATATAGTAAACAGGGAAGGGTTTTCATGGTGTGAAAATACTGTGGGATTTGAAATACAATTTACTTCTGTTCTACCATTGTCTCTAAAATTTTTCAAAGTGTGTATACAAGCAATTCCAATTCTGGTAATGTGCTTGACAGGTTTATATATGAACTTCAGCAGACCAGTAAATGTACATTCATAGTAGGACTGTTCCCTAAAGCAAAAAACAAAACTCAAAAACTGGAAAGACTAGAGTTCACTTTGTCAACACACTTAAAGATGCAATGATGGTTAACGGTCCGAAAACAGAAGGTGTGAGCATGGGTGTAAGAGGTTAATTGCCAGGCTGGGGTGGGGTGCAGAGTTTGAGGGTAACACAGGTCGAAAAGGCTTTTGTCCTATCCTTGATGTTTGAGGTATGGAAATTCACAGGTCACTACCTTCATTTCAAACTGAATGAATGCACTATTCAATTTCTTTAAACAGGCGAAGTAAACATGAGTGATAATAAATTTCAAACTGTCGCTAATCAAATAAGATACTAAGAAAGCTTAAATAATATGATTAAGAATGAAGTGGACAGATTGTCCAAGATGGTAGCATTCAAAGACGCGGAGCTTGATGCCTTTCATGGGCACACCAAAGTCACAACAGTTTACAGAACAGCAATTGATAAAAAAGTCCAGGACCTACCGTAAAAGATGTTTTACAGCTAAAGATATAAGGAAGGCACCTCGACAAGACAGAAAAGAAGGGCAAAATCTCAATAGAGTCAAGACCCATACCACCAGGTGGGTGGCCCACAAATGTGAGAATAATTACAATTTCAGAGGTGCTCCCAGGTAGCAAGGGGTATGAAGCCAACATCAGGCTCCCAAGCCCAGGGATCCTGTTCTGGAAAGAAGAGTTCCTCGAAAGTTGGGCTTTGAAGACCAGTAGTGCTTATTTTCCAGAGAGCCAGAGGGTTGTGGGAAATAGAGATTCCACTCTTAAAAGATGCTCACAAAATCCCACATGATCCGAGAATCAGAACAGAAGCAGTCATTTGAAAGGATCCCGGGTCACACCTACCTCCTGATCTTGGAGAGTCTCCCAGAGAGGCAAGAGGCAACTACAGCACAGCCTCAGGGACAGAGACACTGGCAGCAGCCATTCGGGGGAGCTCCTTCTACCTCGTGGACACTGGTACCAGCAAGCATAATTTCAGAATCCTCCCTCTATTTTTTTAGCCTCAGGACCTAGCCCTACCCATTTCCACCAGACTAGAGACACAAGTACTAGGATGCTACAGGCCAAGCAACTAACTGAGCAAGGGCATAGCCCCACCCACCGGCAAACAGGCTGCCTTCAGACCCTCTCAATGCACAGCTGCCCCTGGACATGGGCCCAGCCACCAAAAGCCCCAGGACCAGCCTCCACACCTCAGTGGACAGGCACCAGCCCCAGAGTCCCTGGCCCCTCTGACAAGTGAGCCTACTCTGGCCTTGGAGTCAGCCTCACCATCGGCAGGTGATAACTGCACAGGGACTGGATGGAGCTTGGACCTACCCAACAGCAAACCTGCTCTAGCATTGGGATCAGCCTCATACACCAACAGGCACACACCAGCTCCAGGAATACCACAGCCCAGCAGCCTGTGTGACCAGAACACTCACTTGCAGGCCAGAAGCAGCCATGGACTCAGCTGGGTCCTGACCCTGCCCACCAGAATGCCAACACAAGATTAGGGATACCCCAGACCCTGGAGATAGCTGTGTCAGGAACAGTGATCCAACACCAACTTTGCGACTCCTGGGCCCTGCAGCCAGAACTCAGGACCTGTCTCTTCCTCCCAGTAGCCAGCATAGCCCCAGGACCAGTGACTGGGCACTAGCCCTGATTATCACCTGGACTGCAGTTCTACCCATAAGTGAACCAGCACTAGATTTGGTGTCCCCCAGAGTTGTGCAGCCAGCTGCCTTATGATTTAGTCTCACCAAGCAGCACAGACAGCCTCCATACTAGGCAGAGCCTGGCAAACGAGCAGTCTGGGGGCAGCCAAGCCTACCAGACCACCCACAGTAGTCAGCCCACCACAACAGAAGAGCCCAAGCGGCCCACATAGGGGGTACACCTAGAACATATAGTTCTAGTGACCAGGGGACACTGGGTTGCTGGGACACATAGGACCTCTCCTACAAAAGGCCACTTCTCCAAGGTCAGGAAATGTAACGAACCTACTACATACATAGCAATAAAAACAGCAAGTTAAGAAAAATGAGGTGACACAGAAACACGATCCAAATGAAGGAACAAGATAAGAACTCAGAAGAAGATCTAAGTGAAGTGGAGATAGCCAATCTACTCAAGAAAGAGTTCAAGGTAATGATGGTAAAGATGATCAAAGAACTCAGGAGAAGAATGGACGACCAGAGCAAGAAGTTAGAAGTTTTTAAAAAAGAGTTAGACCATTAAAGAACAACAAAACAGAGATAGGAGAATGCAATAACTGAAATGAAAAATACACTAAAAGGAAACTACAGTAGACTAAATGATACAGAGGAATGAATCAGAAAACTGAAGGACAGAGTACTGGCAATCACTGAAGATGAACGGTAAAACAATAGATTAAAATGACATGAGGAAAGTTGAACAGACTTGTGAAACAACATCAAGTGTACTAATATTTGCATTATACTGGTCCCAGAAGCAAAAAGGGAAGAGAAAGCAGTGTAGAACATACCTGAAGACATACGAGCTGAAAAGTTCCTTAACCTGGGAAAGAAAACAGACATCCAAGTCCAGTAAACACAGTAAGGCCAAAACAGGATCAACCCAAAGAGGACCACACCAAGACTCACTGTAATTAAAATGGCAAAAAAATAAAGATAAAAAGACACTATTAAAAGGAGCAAAGGAAAAGCAACAAGTTACAAACATGGGAACTTGCATAAAGTTATCAACTGACTTTTCAGGATAACCTCTGCATGCCAGAAGGGAGTGGCATGGTATATTTAAAGTCATGAAAGGGAAAAGCCGATAACCAAAAATACTCTACCCACCAAGGCTCTCCTTCAGATTTGATGGTGATATCTAAAGTTTTACAGAGAAGCAAAAGTAAAAGAGCTCAGCATCGCCAAACCAGCTTTATGAGAAATCTTAAAGGGGCTTTTCTAAGTGAAAAAGAAAAGGCCACGACTGAAACATAAAAATTAGGAAAGGAAACTTACTAAAGGAAAAAGCTCATTGGTTAAGGCAAATATTCAACAAAGGTAGTAAATCAACCATGTACACAGCTAATAGGAAGGATGAAAGAAAATGGTAATAAAATCATCTATATTCACAATAAGAAGTTAAGGCACACACAAACAAGTAGATGTAAAATATAAGGTCAAATTCAGTAACTGTGGGGGAGGAGAGTAACAATGCAGGGTTGGTAGTGTCCATGTGAAATTAAGAGCTCAGCAACTTAAATAATCACACACACACACACACACACACACACACAAATACACAAAACTGAAAGAAATCCAAACATAATATTAAAGATAGTCCTCACATCACAGATGAAGGGAATAAAAGGGGAAGAAAGGAACACTGAAGAAATTAAAGAGGGATTCTAAAAATACCCAAGACAAATGAAAATGAACACACAATGATCCAAAATCTATGGGACATGGCCAATGCAGATCACGGGGGAAGTTATAGTGACACAAGCTTATTCTTAGGAAACAAGAAAAATATCAAATAAACAACCTAACATTACACCTGAAGGAATTAGAAAAAGAAGAAAAAAAAAACCAAAAGCTGTCAGAAAGAAAAATTAAGAAAACATCACCATATGCAATCACATCAAAAAGAATAAGATACCTAGGAATAAACACACCTAAGCAGGTAAAAGACATGTGCTCAGAAATCTATCAGCCATTGGTGAAAGAAGTTGAAGACAACACAAAAAGATGGAAAAACATAGCATGTGCATAGACTGGAAGAATTAATACTCTTAAAATAACCATACTACCAAAGACAATCTACAGATTTAATGCAATCCCTATCAGAATACCAAAGCATTTGCACAGAACTTGAAAAAGTAATTTTAAAATTTGTATAGAAACACAAAGATCCCAAATAGCCAAACAATCTTGAGAAAGAACAGAGCTGGAGGCATCACGCACCTTGACTTCAGACTATACTGCAAAGCGACAGTAATCAAAGAGAAAGGTACCGGAGCAAAAACAGACACAAAGATCACTGGAAGAGAACAGAGATCCCAGAAATAAGCCCACACACTTATATTTAATTGATTTATGACAAAGCCGGCAATATGGAGAAAAAACTGTCTCTTCAATAAGTGGTACTGGGAAAACTGGACAGCTAGATGGAAAAGAATAAAATTCGATTATTTTAGCACAGCATATATAAAATGAATGCAAAACTGAATAAACACCTAAATGTAGGACCAGAAACCATAAAACCCCTAGAGGAAAGTATACAACATTCTTCAACATAAATGATAGCAACAGTTTTAGGTTCAGTCTACTAAGGCAAATGAAACAAAAGCAAAAATAAACAAATGGGACTTCACTAAACTTAAAAGATTTTGCACAGCAAAGGAAACCAAAGACAAAATGAAAAGACAACCTGCTGAAGGAGACACAATATTTGCACATGATAAGAGGTTAACACCAAAAAGATGACCAAGCAAGGGTTCATATCTAAACTACAGAAACAGCACATACAACTCAATATCAAAAAAACACCCAAAATCTTTTTTAAAAAAATGAGAAGACCTAAATAGACATTTTTCCAAGGAAAAAATACAGATAGACAGCCAGAACTCACAAAGATGCTAAACATAGCTAATCGGCAGTAAAATGCAAATCAAAACTACGAGATATATCACCTCAGTCTTGTCAGAAAGGCTGTCATCAAAAAGATCACAAATAACAAAGGTTAGTGAGGATGTGGAGAAAGGGAAACTCTTGTACACTCTTGATGTGAATGTGAAGTAGTGCAGCTACTGTGGAAGGCAGAATGGAGGTTCCACAAAAAACTAAAAATAGAACTACCATAATATCCAGCAATTTCACTGTTGGGTATATCAGAAGAAAACAAAAACACTATTTCAAAAAAATAACTGCACCCCAATGTTCATAACAGTGTTATTTGCCATAGCTAAGATATAGAGTCAAACTAAGTGTTCATCAATAGCTTAGTGGATAAAAAAGATTTTTTATGATGACTTCCGCAAAAAATGAAATTTTGCCATTTGCAAGAACATGGATGGACTTGGAGGGTATTATGCTTAGTAAAATAAGCCGCAGAGAAAACAAGCATGGTATGTTATGAGAAAAAAAGCATGGTATGTTATGAGAAAACAAGCATGGTATGTCATCACTTACACGTGGCATCTAAAAATTTGAATACAACACAAACAACAACAACAAAAAAACAGACTCACAGATTAAAGAACAGACTAGTGGTTACCAGCAGGGAAAGATAGGGTGGAGGAGCAAAATAGTGGTAGGAGATTTTGAGGTACAATCCACTATGTATAAAATCAATAATCTACAGTGGTGTACTGTATAGCATGGGGAATATAGCCACTCTTTTATAATAACTATAAATGGAGAAGAACCTAAACATTTATGAATCACTGTTGTACCTCTGAAACTAATATAATAATGTAAATTAACTATAGATCAATAAAATATAAAGTAAGAAACAATAAAGGGGAGACAGATTATTAGATAGAAATCAATTAAATAAACACAAGTTTTGGAAATCAAGGAATTGAAAAACAAAACGGAAGACACAACATTGGCATTTAAAGTGTACAAATCTATTCACTTAAAAGAAACTATTTAAGTGGTAAAAAAATGGTACCCATTCTCACAATTTTGTATATCTAGGATAAATTATTATCTACAAAAATATGTTACAAATATTCACTCAAAAAGAAAGAGAAAATTTGGATAAACCCATTTTAGTATACAAATTTAATATCAAAGTCTCTAGGTAAAATTGATTTGAATAAGTTCTGTTAGCCACTTCTAGTTTCTTTGTGATGTAAAATCTTTTAAAGCATAAAAATCAGCCTTTCTACATTATTCCATTAGACATACATGGAAGTTAAAAGAAATGAGAAGAGAGAACAATCAACCAGGAAGGTGAATTTACTGAGAAACAGTCATTCGTTCTCCCTCCTCCTTTTCTTTTCCTCCTTTTCCAGGTCTCTTTCGGTTCCAATCAAGAGAAGTCTTGAGAGTTCTGAGAATATTTCTTTGACGGCTTCAAATCACCATACCTACATCCTCTGACACAACTACACACACGGGAACAAAAATAAACCTCTGTTATCTACTCATGTAGGAGGGATTCATGCAAAATAAACTCCTACATGGAGACCAATAGGTGAGTTTTCTACTTGTTCTTTATAATGTCCTTCCATTATAGTAAATCTCACACATTATGAGGAAGAAGCGGTTATGTGAGCGTTTCCTTGAAGTCAAAAAACTTGCATTCATTTCAAGTACCTGGTGATCATAGGGTACAGCCAGGGAAGGTGCCATCCCCCTTGGGGGGAGGGGCGGTGAATGGGCTCCCCCACCCATGAACCTCCTGATGTACAGATTCTGGAGAAACAAAGGGCGGTCACACTGCAGTCAGCCTGTCAGGCTGTCGGGTCACTGGGCGACCCGACCAGCCTGGAAGTGCCCATCAGTTGCTGAAAGCAAAACTCTGTCCCCCTGTGAAGCCAGGCAATTTGGGTCAGAGAGGCAGAAGAGACCGGTAATCAACTCCTCCTCTCTGCTCACCTCCTTGGGGTTACAGCACCCCATCTCCAAACCCAAATCTGACCCTGGAGTGCCAAACTGGGAGTGGCAGGTGGGCTCTGCCTGTGCTTCAGCGCCCTCTGGGGGTTGTCTGCTCTAAAGCCAACTCTCAGCCCTTCCTCCCCCTCCTTCCCTAATCCAGGGGGCTGCCTTGGCCTCCTGCAGCTGCTGTCCTGAATTCATTCTTCTTTTTTCTCCAATTACAATGAAGTGTCTTACAGAGGTTTGGAATCTCTTGAAGAAGGAAGATCTTTTAGCCAATACACCTTAACCGTGAGAAGTTGGTTTCAAGAATGAACCTGAAATGCTGTATTTTTCTCCTGATGATTCCAAGGAGAGACAGCTCAAGTTTTCTAAATCATAAGAAAAAACAAGGTAGGTAAATATGATATTCTGAGCCAGAGATGAAAAAGCAGTTTCTAGCACCCCCTTCTCATGTCATATGACCGGGATTTAAATCAATCAACTGCCACTGGTTTTTAAATCACATGACCCAACTTTAAATCAATCAGCTGCTTCCCCGTAACTCACATGACTTGGCTTTGAATAGTAAGAAATTCAGAGGTATAAAAAGGATGTTCTGAACAATAAATGGAAAAACAACATTTTAGAAAGTTTTTTTCTTTTCGAATGGACCATTCATTGCCTACAGAATAAAGGATTCCCTTGTGGATTTCTTGAACTGTAAACACATACAATGTCTCCGTTGGCTTGATTGACTTAGATTTGGTTTTTTTTGTTGTTGCTATTGTTAACATATTTCTTGGAGTATAATTACTTTACCTTGTTGTGTTAGCTTCTGCTGTATAACAAAGTGAATCAACTATTCATATACATATATTCCCATATCCTCTCCCTCTTGTGTCTCCCTCCCACCTTCCCTAACCCACCCCTCTAGGTGGTCACAAAGCACTGAGCTGATCTCCCTGTGCTATATGCAGCTGCTTCCCAATAGCTATCTATTTCACCTTTGGTAGTGTATATATGTCCATGCCACAGTCTCACTTCATCCCAGCTTACCCTTGCCCCTCCCTGTGTCCTTAAGTCCATTCTCTACAGCTACGTCTTTATTCCTCTGCAGCGACTCCTGCTAGGGATGGATACTTCCTCTTATGCTCAGGAAAATCCCCTAGCTTGAATATGATTTGAGTTTGATCCTGTGAAACCATCAGAACTTCCCACCAGAGATAAATGAGGAGATTCTGGCCTTTATTAGTATGCACGATGAACACGGGTGTCCTGGCTGTACTTGCCAACCCTCCTATTTACCCACCTATTTTTATCCACCTTCCTCCCTGTGAGTACCTTTGACCAACCCTGAGCTCAGACTCCTGACCTATTCCAGTGACTTTGTCAGTCTTTCTTTAAAAATGGACAGGTAATGAAATGAAATTAACCTAGAAGCAGCAGCTCAGTAAGGGAAATAAAATCATCAGAAGTTATCTAATCACAGCCACAGCCATCCAGGGCTCTGTCTTATCTCCTGGGTCATAAGAATGGTACCTTCCTAAACTTGAAGGACATCCAATCAACTAAGCAAAGGTGTTGCTCACCTCTGGCTCTTGGAGGGATTGCTAGGCACTCTACCCAGTGTATACTAACTGCAAAACACTGTCATGGTTGTGAAACACCTATGATCCAGGAAAGCTTTTTGGGGTGCATGGGGAAGGTTTCTTTTTGACATCAAGCAAAAAATAAATCACCAAGCTCTTTGAGCACAGGGGTTCTTAAGACGGCAGTAGAAGGAAGGAATGGGCAGAAAAGATGATCTCCAATGAAGTTAAGGACATAGGACATTTTCCCAAAAGAGTAAGATTTAGTCTCAGTTTAAGGAGAAGACTTTTAAATAGCTGGGACAGCTCCAAACTGCAGTTTAGGGAACGAGTGCTTCAAAAGAACAGTGCTTTAAAAGTCCTGGCAAGGCAGCAAGAGGATGAAGAGTTGGTTTTGCATAGTTTTGAACACAGGAGTAAAGAAGCAGAGGCATCTCTGACTAAAAGGCCCTGAGATCCTATGGCATCAATGGGTCAGTTGCAGGGGCAGGGGTGTGGGGGGCGATATTTCTCTCTCAATGTCTCCCAGGGCAGCCACCCCTCCCTACCCTAACCCCCAGTCCCTTCACCCTTCCTCCCTCCACTGTTGGGTCCCCAGGGACAGCACTTCTTACGCTGGAGCGCTCAGGCACCATCTCTGCAGTCTGGATTCTTCCTGGAGCCTGGCAAGTTCTGGGACAGGAAGACAGGTCTGCAAGCCCGCTGCGGTGCAGTCGGACCTGGAGGCCTGGAGAGGAACTGGAGCCCTGAAGCCCACCCACGTCCTTGAAGCCGAGGGAGGAACACATCCTCCTAACAGTACTTCTCAGGGGTCAGCGTGCTCCCCCCCACCCGACGGTGATCCATACTCACTTGAGGCAGCAAGCACTGCCTCTAACTGGCCCCCTCGATTCCGCCTTAAGGGTCCTCGCACATGTGTGATAGCGCAGGCCCCGGATCTCTTTAGTCAGCTGAGGCCAGTGCTGCCGGGATCGCTCCAGTCCCATCCCCCAGCCCCTCCCTCTCGGACTGTATGTAATAGAAGAAAGAGCACAGAGGAATAGGCTGAATCAAGGGATCTGGGAGCCTGGGTATGAGTTTGAAGACCGAGAACCTAAGGCGCAATTACATATTATTGGAAACTCTTGTGGGGTGTGTGAGGGGAGGTTAGGGGGCTGAGAGGCTGAGTCGACCTGGTGAGTCCAGTCCCAGGACACTACACAGCCCCGCCCCCCTTTCCTTGCCATCAGAGAAGGGTGCCGCAACTCCAGCTGGGACTCTGCACTTCCCCCTCCCTGATTCTCCAGAAGAGCAGGTGGCCCCCCTCTGAGGGCAGGGGCAAGACCACGGACCAAGTCCCCCTGCACTAAGGCACTACTGGAAGCTCTTCCTGAACAGCAGTCCTGGCTTGGAGCGAACCCGTGTACCGCCAAAGCTGGTCTCGTCCTGCAGCTGAGGGACGCAGGCTTTAAGTCAGCTGCCTTGGCTTTAAATCAATCAGTCCCCCCTTTAAGTCAGGTGACCTGATTTTAAATCACTGTGTGCCCCTCAAGCCTGCAACTTCAAAAGTTGGGAACTTCACTTTGATCCCAGCACCTCACACAGCTGAATGCACACTGTAGTCACCCCCAACCCTGGCTTAGAGGCAGGATATAAGGTAAGGGGATGGGCGTGCACACATGGTGATGAGGGTGTACTTCATGGACCAGAAGGGTCCAGGTACTCTGGGCACAGCAAGCAGTGCACGATACAGCAGCTCCCTGGCAAAGCTGGTGATGCACAGGGGGAGCAGGCACACCCAGGCATGCAGAGGCTCCAGGGCGGGAGCTGGGGCACAACCAGCCGGGAGGGTGTGAAAGCGGAGGATCTGAGCCTTCTTGAGAAAGGCAGACACAGAGGATGGATGAGAAACAAAGACCAGATGAAACATGGATTTGAAAAATACACCCTGCTCTTGAATTGGGATGGGGGGCACCCCAGATTTGAATCTTCTTACTCCCCAGTCGCTAGTGCTTTGGCATTTGCCCAATTACTTATAAAATGTGACTGATAATATCTAACCCATAGAATACAGCATTTGGAGTGGTTTTGCGTGTTTATGTTTCTATAGGGGAACAAACTTTTCTACAAGAAAAATGTATATTTTCTGAAATAAATTAAAACCCCTTTTTGAAAAGTACTATATCGGACTTCCCTGGTGGCGCAGTGGTTAAGAATCTGCCTGCCAAGGCAGAGGACATGGGCTCGAGCCCTGGTCAGGGAAGATCCCACATGCCGCAGAGCAGCTAAGCCCATGCCCCACAACTACTGAGGCTGGAGGCCACAACTACTGAAGCCTGCGCGCCTAAAGCCTATGCTCCACAACAAGCGCAACAAGAGAATCCACCACAATGAGAAGCCCGTGCACCGCAACAAAGAGTAACCCCCGCTCCCTGCAACTAGAGAAAGCCCACACGCAGCAACGAAGACCCAACACAGCCAAAAATAATTAAATTAATTATTTTTTTAAAAAAACTACTATATCCTTCTATACATCTTCTCTGGGAAAAACAGAGAGAAGGAGTGGGAGAGTGAGAAAGACCAATACTTAGTGCACATCCCTGATGCAAGTGCTCTGCTGGCTCAGATAGTTTTATGCCCACTTTACAAAGGAGGAAGTAAGCTCAGAGAGGTTTAGTAATTTTCCCAAAGCCAAACAGCTACTGAGTGGCAGAACCAGGATCTGAACCAAGTCTGTTGCCTTCAAAGCCTAAGCCCTCATCACAACAAAACTCAATTAATATTTACATTTATCGAATTACATTGCAACCTGGGGAGTTCTTGGCACAGTCCTGAATAAGAGTGAGAAAGAAAGAAATAGCATTGTTCATCCAGTCAACCAAAATTTTTGAAGCAGCTGCTAGATACCTGGCCCTGTTTGGAGTTCAGCAGTGATCAAGACAGGAAGAGTCCTGCTTTCATGAACCATGTAGTGGGGAGGAGAGACGGGTGCAACTTGGGTGAGGGATTTCACCTTGCTGGGCCTCTGTTTTCTCATCTGGAAAATGGGATGGGTGTTTCTCATTTTCTGGGATTGTCCCGCCCTCATATTCTCTGATTCCATAAGAAGCATTTGTTTTCCTGTTTCTTTAAAATTCAATCAGGCCATGAGCTGTGATGAATGTCGTTAGCTGCTCCCCAAATCACTCTATTTCCACCCATTTCCTGTGATCAGGTCTTTCCCCCAACATGACTCACAATCAATCAAGTCACAGAAGCTAAGGGGCACCCAGCAGAAGAATTCCAACCCTGGCTTCTCAGGAGCTCTGCGGTCTACCTGGCCAGGTAAACTTCACGCACCTGGCACAAGGTGGCCATCCCTGGTTTCACATCAACATGATCTCAGGCACAAACCTCCTTGTTTTTCCATTTTGTCTTTAAGTTACTTGCTGAAACAACTGCACAAATATGAAAAAAGATATAAAATCAGGCATCCTCTGCCCTCAGTGCCTACTAAATGATTTTCTGCCACTTTAATGATAAAGATACAACATTTCAGCATTCCGCTGCCCTTATTATTTTTCATTTTGTTGATATTTCTACTGAATACATCTTTCAATATTTTAACAATGGAACATGTATTCAGGTTGTTCCACACACAGCCTTTGGTGGTAAGGGTTTTGTTGTTATATTTCTATTATGTTTCCTTTAAAAATAATTATCCTGTTTAAATGGATTACGTCAATTTTATACGCATTTATCATATGATATTGATGAAATTAATACATAGAGGGCAGTAGTACAAATTGATTGGAATTGAGAGCCTCCATTAGCACACTTAAATATGAATATTATATATATACATATATATATTTATAAGCCAAATTACATGCTGAGTGAGATTCTCCTACTCTTTTTCACTCTCTGCCCCTCAAGCCTGTGAGAAATGGAATATTTCTTGCCATATCAGTAAAAAAAGGATGTCACAGACATCAGCACTTGCAGCCCTCCCGTGTGAGCCGGCAGGCCCTGAGGAACTCAGGATATGCAAATACAGAATGCTGGCCCCAGAGAGCTGAGGTGCATATCAAAGGAAGGATTTCAGTGAGCCCAGACGCTTGCATCTTCCCATACAAAGAAAAGCGCTACATTCCTCACCTTGGGAGAGCTGGTTTTCCTTAGTTAACAATCACCTTTTGATGTTCCCCATTACCTGCGCCATTCCCCTCCCCTGTCCCCTCCCCCCAGTACTTTAGCTCAGGGAGGAAGGAGCGCAGAGAGACTCAGCTGAACAAGGGGCCTGCGAGCCTGGGGATGCGTTTTCAGCCGCTTTCCCCGCAGTCAGGAGGAGGGGCGCTGACGCTCCAACCGGACCCTGGGCCTCCCTTGCCCCGTTTCCCCTCAGGACGCTCAGGCCGACCCACTCCCCACGCCCACCAGGCCCGGCGAGCCAGGCCGAGGGCAGGGGCGAGAGGAGGGACTGAAGTTCCCCGGGACCAGACGCAGGGGGCCGCTCTTTCTGCACAGCAGCGGCGGGTGGCAGCGACCCCCTGCCCCTCAGAAGCTGGTCTTGCGCTGACGCCCGGGCACCGGACCAGGAGGAGGGTCAGCGCCCACTTACCCGGCCCGCGGTCCCCAGGACTGTCGTGGCTTCAGCCGCCAGGGCCCCTCCAGAGCCGGCAGCCTCAGTGAGGCCTCCCTCCCCTCGGGCTCCGGGGCACTTCAGTGACAGCGGAGGGAAGAGACACCGAGCCAGGAGTTCCAGCTCTGCGGAAACGTGGGCTCCGTTCTGGGCGAGGAGGTGAGACCGCTCTGCCCCCAGGCCTTCCGGGAGTGAGGGCGGCGCTGGGGGAGGAGCCGCCTGCAGCCGCCAGGAGCCCTTCCGGGGGTCCTGGAGGCGCGGCCCGGCCTGGGGGCCCCGCCCACTGTGGCTGCAGCCCAGGCCTTTTTCCTCGAATCCTACACAAGAAAGAAAGATACACAGTCTATAGTAAATATTCACAAATGATTGTTGCTGCTGTGCTTACTATTCTATTAAAGGTGTAAAATCCATAAAACACTTTAAGTTCAAAGTTAAATATGAATTTTTACCTTTCTAATTATGTCTCTGCTATTCCCAACTGTGATTAATGAATCAGAGACTGTGAAATCACCAGTTAAAAATGAGCTTGAGAAAAAAATAGAACTCAGGCCCACCAGACCTACTGAATCACGATCTGCACTTTTACAATCTCCCCAGTGTACTTGTGTACCCATGAATAGTTGAAAGGTACATTTCTACCTCGACATGTCTTTTCTGTCTGAGAAATACACACATTTTATACAGTTTGATATAAATAACACACCCAAAAATGCATATGCCTTTGTTGAAACCATCATTTTATCATTTCTTTTCCAGATAAGTATAGTCTCTACACTGGTTTTGTGGATCACATGCCATACTCTTTTCTTGTAGTTACAAATAAGGTAGAGAAAGTTACTTTGTAAATATATATATATATATATATATATATATATATATATATATATATTAGTGGGTAATTGAAGACAGTCTTCTAAATTAAAAGCAGTTCTCTTAACTTGCTGTTTTCTTCTTGGGTCACATTATGAACTCTTCCCGTGGCCACATGGCATGTGTACTTTTAATTTCAGGGGCTGCTGACATTCCAGGATGTGGCCATAGATTTCTCTCAAGAGGAGTGAGAATGACTGGACCAAAATCAATGGGAATTGTACAGGGATGTGATGTTAGAGAAGTATAGGAACCTGCTCTCCTTGGGTGAGGATACCTTCCTTCCAGAATTCCTTATCCAACCACAGGGTTTAGAGTCCTTCATTTGTAGAATGTCTCCTGGAATCTTCTGCTTCCTACAATAGGGTTTCAGATTGCAACGTTTCAGGAAAGATTGGGAGTTTGTGGGTATAATTTATCTTATTCTTTTAAAATTGCAGCCTCCCTTTTAATATACTTTGTAACTGCTTGGGAAGTGTCTATATGAACTGTGTACTATATGCTTCTGTTATAGTCCTTACAATATTTTTTTGTCTTATTTTCTGTAACAATTTTCCATGGATTCTTTGGGCTTAAGGTATATTAAAAGGGAGACTGCGATTCTGGGACTTCCCTGGTGATGCAGTGGTTAAGAATTCACCTGCCAATGCAGGGGACCCGGTTCGATCCCCGGTCCGGGAAGATCCCACGTGCCACGGAGCAACTAAGCCAGTGGGCCACAACTACTGAGCCTGCGCGCCACAACTACTGAAGCCGGCGTGCCTTGAGCCCGTGCGCCATTTATTGTTTGGAGAATAAAACCGCCTCCGAGTGATTAAAATTTAGACCAGCTAGTCAAAATGCTTTATCACCTGTTCTTCTAAAGCACTGATCAACGGAACAAGTTTTACTAGGGATAACAGTGTGATTGTATTCTGGAGTTCATATGGGCAATATGGTTTATGACCTTGATGCTGGATCACGACATTTCAATGGCATAACTGCTATTAATTGTCTGTTTGTTCAACGATTAAAGTCTCACGTGATCTGAGTTCAGACTGGAGTCATCCTGGTTGGTTTCTGTCTATTGCAGATTTCTTCCAGTATGAAAGGACAAGAGCAATTCGGCTTCCTTTACAAAATGTCTTCAAACTAAATGATGATGTAATCTACATTCAATTAATTTATACATACCCTACTGTAGAACAGGGTTTGTTACGGTGGCAGAGCCCGGTAATTATGTAAAACTGAAACCTTTATCTGCAGTGGTTCAAGTCCTCTTCCTAAGAATATGTTTATAATCAACATTCTTTCACAAATTACCCAATTTAATTCACCATAGCATTCCTCATATTAACTAAATGGAGAATCCTAGGCTATATGCAAATCCAGAAAGGGCCAAAAATCATCAGCCCCCATGGATTATTACAACCCATTGCTGAGGCATTCAAATTACTTATTAAAGAACCACTATGTCCATCAACATCATCAATTTATATATTATTGCCCCAATGCTAGCCTTAACCCTGGCTCTCACAACATGAATTCCTCTTCCCATATCTTATCCACTAATTAATATAAATGTAGGCATATTATTTATATTAGCCATATCACACTTAGCCATCTATTCCATCCTCAGATCTGGATGAGCTTCACGTTCAAAATACTCACTCACTGGAGCTCTAGGGACAGTAGCACAGACAATCTCATATGAAGTAATGTAACAGTTATTCTATTCTCAGTCTTACTGATAAATGGATCATTTACACTTTCAACAGTAATTATTACACAAGAACACCTATGACTAATTTTCTCCTGACCCCTACCCAGAATTTGATTATCTCCGCAGTAGCAGAAATCCAATGAAGGCCCACTTGATTTAACAGAAGTAGAATCAAAACCTGTATATGTCTTCAATGTAGAAAATGTAGCAGGCCCATTCACCCCGTCCTTCCTAGAGAATATGTCAATTTCCCTATAATAAACATTCCCACAACAATCTATTTTTAGGAGCATTTGACAATCCCTAGGTTCCAGAATTATAGATTCTTTCATCCTGTGAATATAGTTTTTTTTTAATAATTTTTATAGTTTTACTACCTTTAAACAAAATGTACTCCATTGCTGTGGAATATTCCTTCATAGGAGCGTGCATGATTCATTTCTGCATCCGCTTGTGATGGCCTTCAAGTTCTTTCAGGTTTGGCTCCTGTGGCTGCAGAGTCCATGTCCGTGTGTCCTGGTGCAGGGCTGGTGGGTTTGTGTTCAACTGGGAGGAGCACTGTGGGTCTGTGTGCACGGACTTCGCTATCTGAGGCCCGATTATTTCAGAAGTGGTTGCATCCCCCCCGCTGCATACCAGACTTTCCATTGCTCCACATCCTGCTGATAGTTGATACTATGTCTTTCATGTCTGCCATTCCGGTAGGTGTATGCACAGTATTTTTCTTATGGCTTTAATCCCTCGGTTGTTAGTGAAGTTGTGCATCTTGTGGTATTCATGGACTATTTCCTGTTGTTTTTTAAAAAGTTTTTAAAATTGTGGTCAAATACACATAACATAAAATTTACTGTCTTAACCATTTTTAAGTGCACATTTCAGGGTAAAGAAGTAATTCGCACTGTTGTGCAAACCTGACCGCCATCGTCCTCCAGAACTTTTTCATCTTGCAAAATTGAAACAGTCCCCATTAAACACTCACTCCCCATTGTCCCTCCCTCAGCCTCTGGCACTCAACATCCTACTTTATGTCTCTATGATTCCAACTGCTCTAGAGGTCTTGTATGAGTGGATCAAGCACTGTTTGTTTTTTGTGTCTAGCTTACATCACTGAGCATAATGCCCTCAAGGTTCATCCCTGCTGCAGCCCGTGTCAGAATTGCCTTCCTTTGTAGGCGGAATAAACATTCCCTTGTATTGATGGACTGTGTTTTTCTTCTCCGTTCATCCATTAGTGGACACATGTAATATCTACATTCATTTCTCCTGTCATAATATTTGTGGAATAATGTCAGAAAGTCCTATGAATCAAAAGTCATTTGCCATTAACTTTTTTCTTCAACTTTTTATTGTGAAAAACATCAAAGCTAAGAAAAGGGAAAAATACATGTCAGCTTCACTTGTGTTCAGGAATTAATACTTTACGGATTCACTTTATTCCCTGTGTGTTGTGCTATGCTTGTGCATGTGCCTGTTTGCATACATATGCTGTGCATGTGCATAGGTATGTGCACTTGCACACGTTAGTGTGTCCATGGGCATATGCGTGCATGTGTGTTCATATGCTAGTGTGTGAATATATTTGTTCTGTGCACGTGCATATGTTTGTGTGTGTGCTGTGCCTGCCTGTGTGCACACCTGTGTGTTTGCTGGAACCACTTGCACTTGCAAGTTGGTTGCAGACTGAATTGTGCCCCAGATATATCCGCACGCAGCTGCTCCAACAATCCTGCGTAGCCACGTAAAGGTCACAGATCTCAGGGATTTAAATGGATGGAGCAGGATGTCCTGACACAGAGTCTGTCTTCCAATGACTGTCACCGTCTCAGTAACTTCTTTCACACCTTCTTTAAACCCCATTCAGGGTCCAGTTTAGACCCCCATTACATTCAGTCACCTGCCCCAGGTCCCCTAAAGCAACAATGTCACAGTTGGGGAGCCCGGCCAAGTATGGGGGTGCCCCTCCTGTTGGCCTGGCCTCCAGGCCCTGCACTTGGCTCCTGTGTTTCCATCTCTCAGCCAGGCCCCAACTTGGATGGGGCCGCCACCTCTTTCCTCACAGGGTCCCATCGCCCAGTCAAGGGGGTTCATTCTCCCCAAACACAGTATCAGGAGTGGGGGGGGGTGGTGACAGTCCCCACTGGGTCTCCTTCATGTGAGACCCTGTGCTGTTGAAAGATCAGGCATCCTGTCCTCGGGGGTGGGGGGCTGGGGGGTGACATGCGGCCCACGATGGGCAGGCGGGTCCCCGGGTGGGGCGAGCCAGCGTGCAAGGAGTTCCGCGGTAGGTTCTCCTCTCCAACGGCTTCTGTGTCCCTACATCTCCCCGTGCCTCCCCTGGAACACAGCGCGGTGCCTGGGACAGGAGCCATGGGAGCCGTCAGCCACCGCCCCCTCTACACACACACACACACACACACACACACGCACACACACACGCACACGCTGCAGGGAAGCAGGACCTGAGTGTAGGGCTCTCAGCGGCCCTGAGCGCCACGCCCGGAATCGGCCAGCCGAATGGACAGACCGGATCTCCCGGCCCGGACCATGTAGGACTCTCCTGCCTGGGCTTCCAGTGTGGTCGCCTCCTTCTGGAAGCCTGGGAGGCTGGAATCAGGCCACTTCTTGTCTGTCTTGGCAGCAGACTGGGCTGCACTCTAAGAAGTTCGTGGCTCACCCATGGATCCTGACCATCAGGTGGCCAGAGAAATTGGGAACATTTCTGTTTTGCCTGTTGAAATGTTTAATGACAAAGATTTTGTTCAGTTTCCTGATGTGGGTGTCCAAAGATGAGAGACCCATGTGTGTGATCTGTACGTCCTATGAGATCAGCCCTAAGCTAGTTTAAACATGATCAAGTTCTGTCTACACGGTAGATTTAGACCTCTGCATGTCTTGTCTACCGATTATGTTTAGAGCTGACCATGTGTTGTCTATAATAAGAAGATTTAGACCTGACCATGTTCTGTGTACGCTAGGACTATGGGGACCTGGGTAGAGACCCGGCCTGGACTCAGTACTGGGAAGCTCCGTGCCTGCATCTGAATGTCAGTGCTTAGATGTCTGGGGTCTGGAGCTGAGGTGGGTTTGTCTACGTAGCAGCCTCTCCTCTGAGTGTGGTGACCTGGTCCTTCCAAGGGTCAGTGCTATGGTCGGGGCCTTAGTCTTAATCCCTGCAAGGTTCACCTTCCCTGGGGCTCGTGGAGAATCCTCAGGGAGGCTACCTGGCAATAATTCCAATTTACCAGCACGTGCATGGTGCATAGGGAGGCAGGTTTAGCTGGTGAATTGATTGCAGGGCACGCAGATTGGGCAAAAGCCCGATAGGCAGGTTTAGCTGGTGAATTGATTGCAGGGCACGCAGATTGGGCAAAAGGCCGATGGGTAACAGCTGAGGCTGCTGCTGAGCGCTCCTTCCAGTCTACCGTCCCTACTCAGCAGAGTCCAGAGCTGCCCCTCGGCTTTCAGCCCTGCTGTCCTGTGAGTTTTCTCAACATGTAAGTGAGACGAGAAAGCACTGAGCCTGCCAGCGCCAAGGTCGTGTGTTCAGCTCTAGCCTGAAAGCTTTAAAAACAGTTAAAATCACACAGAACCAAAGTGAGAAGAGGAGGACTCCTGTGGGACAAGTGTGGGGAAAGGAGACCCACCTGACACTTTTTCCCATCCCAGGAGGTCCCAGGGACCCAGCTTGTTTCCACATTGGGGGAGCACCCTGCAGAGCCATGGTGTCCTGACCAAGGGGACGTGTGACCCCAGGTGCAGGGTCTGGGGAGGTGAGGTCACCCTGGGACTGTGGACGTGTGACCCAGGTGGAGGGGTCTGGGGAGGTGGGTCACCCTGGTGAGTGTGGATGTGTGACCCCAGGTATAGGGTGCGGGGACTGTGTGGGTCTCACCACACCTGCATGGGTCAGGATCACAGGTACGGGGAGACCACATATGCGCTCTTTGCCTGCAGTGTGTCCTGTCCCCTTTGAGATTTCCAACCTCTGCATTAAGGGTATTGCCCTGATTAACCTGTGGTTCCTTTTCTTCTCTTAATCTTGTCACAATCATATGAGGTCAGACATGTTTGAGTGGGTTGCTGCTCTGTGTTCTGGTGAGTGACAATACTTGGTGGTATCATATTAATATCATAGCATATCATATGTCTAATCTATGGGGGTCACCACTGCCTGGGTCCCCCTGGACAGAGGTCAGGTGAGCACAGACTAGCCCCCCCTAAGAATGGTCTCCCACGTGCTCTGTGAGGGTACCGTGATGGCCCCTAAGGTAGGGGACTGTGTCTGGGCCTCTGACATTTGTGATGAAGGGGAGTCGAAATGGAATCTCAATTAACAAGACATTATTTTAAGAATTTATTTTAAGTGAAATAAAACACACATCACAAAAAAACAAAAACAAAAACAAAAAAAACACACACATCACATACCCTTTACCATCATCACCATTTTAAGTGCACGTTTCTGAGGCATCAGATATATTCACTTTCTCGTGGAGCCATCACCACCATCCCTAGAACTTTTCATCTTGCAAAACGAAAATTCCACAACCATGAAAGTCTCACTTCCCATTCCCTCCCACTGCCCCTGGCATGGATATCCACTTCAGTCACTGAGTTGTCGACTCCAGGGCACCCACTGGAGTGGAATCCTGCAGTGTTTGCTGACGGGTCATTTTGGAAGAGCTGACTTTCAGTCTGAAGCTCTGCCTGTTTGCATCTGAAGATTCTGCATTTAAGGAGAGGGTGTATGAGGAAGGGGGTGTATGAGGGACAAAGGTGTCCGGGGTGCAGATGAGCCAGGACCTGACCAGCTGCCTTTTGGGTCCTCTGGTCCCATCTCTTGGTCTGTGCCTCATCTGCATCATCACTGTCCCCGCTGGCACCCCTGGGGTGTTGTTGTCTGAGTGAGACTCCCCTGGTGCCCCTGCTCTCCTCCCCTCCTCCTGCTGGTTGGGGAGGGAACTGCTTGCTGTGTGGGCTCTATTCCTGAGGCATGAAGGAACCTGTAGCATGGACCTGCAGAGTGTGGGGTGTGGTCCCAAGAGCATGGGGCCCACATAGGACACAACATCGGGGCGTGACAAGTGCTAGGGCTGCCTCATCACTGACAGGGAATGTTGCGCAGATCCTGCTCGGGAGGGTGTGGTGGGTGGCCTGGGACCCTAGAGGCCCCATTCCTATCCTGGAGCTTGGAGAGTGCATCCCCATGGGCTCCAGATTCACCCCATATCTCAGCCATATCCCTCTGTCCTGTCTTTGAACTCAGGAAAACGAGCTCTCTTGTCCACAACATAGGCCTGGTCCTGTTGGTACTAGGATTCTTTAAGTTAGGCGTCCTGGGATAGCAGCTCTTTTTAGGTCTGAGAAGGAACAACTCAGGAGTGTACAACAATTTCAGATGAAACTAATATTCAATGACTATCTCTAACTATTCGGTTGTTGACTTCTATTAGTCATTATTCTCCTGGTTTTAGCTCTGATGTGGGGATTACAGAGGAGTCAACATTTAAATCTTCATAATCTGTGTATTTGTAGCTTCAGTATCATTACTGACCCATAGTTTTTTATGGTTTGGGAAGAGTTATTGATTTCATGTATCATGTAAAGGATTCACAATGATGATAGGGCAATTAAGATTACAATAGTGGCTAGTAAATTGTTCACATTTTCTCTACCTGTGCATCTATTGTATGCAAGTGAGTTAGTTTAGATGTCAATATTAGTGAAATGATATAGAGGACTAGAGAACTTATTTTTAAAATCACTATTCATGTGTGATGATGAAAATGTAAAAGTTCTTCCATAATCGGTGATGTTGTATCTTGAGAGCCGAGATGAAATTGATATGCCTTAGTGATATACAGGATTTTAGCCTATGATTTAACTTTGACAAAGCTACATCACTTTTTACTTTTATCTCATTTATTGAGAAAGACATAATTGTTATGGTGTTGGCTTGAAACTGGTTGAGAAGGACTTGAGTCCTTCCTTATTTTACATTTACATAGGTAGGATCTTGAAACATAGGATATGGTAAAGGACATTCGTGTAACCATTCTAGGTTAGGAGTAGCAGTTTCCACTGCTAAGACTTCTTGTTTAGACGCAAATGCTTTTCAAAGTATGAAGATTATTAGCATTACTGCTGCTACTGAGATTAATGAGCCTAAAGACAAAATATTTCATGTGGTGTGTGCCTCAGGGTACTCAGACTAACGTAGTGACATCCCTGAGAGGCCAAGAAAGTGCTGCAGGAAGTCATATTTACTACTACAAATATACTTGTGAAGTGAATTTTTGCTCATGCTGAGTTAACTGTATAACCTGAGAATAGTGGGAATCAGTGTAGGAAGCCTCCTATAATAGTGAAGACTGCTCCCATGGACATTAGGTCATGGAAGTGTGCTACTACATAGTATGTATCCTGGAGGACAATGTCTGCGATGAGTTGGCTAAGATGATTCCTGTCAAACTACCTACTGTAAAAAGAAAAACTAAAGCCTAAAACTCATAATATAGTGGGAGGTCATATACTATTACCTCCATGAACAGTTGCTAACCAGGGACTTCCCTGGTGACGCAGTGGTTAAGAATTCGCCTGCCAATGCAGGGGACACGGGTTCGAGCCCTCGTCTGGGAAGATTCCACATGCCGCGGAGCAAAAAGCCCGTGCACCACAACTACTGAGCTGCCCTCTAGAGCCCACAAGCCACAACTACTGCAGCCCACGCGCCTAGAGGCTGTGCTCTGCAACAAGAGAAGCCACTGCAATGAAAAGGCCGCACACCGCACGAAGAGTAGCTGCCGCTCACCACAACCAGAGAAAGCCCACGTGCAGCAAACAAGACCCAGCGCAGCCAAAAAAAAAGAAAAGAAAAAGAAAAATTAAATAAAGAGTTGCTAATCAGCTAGATACTTTTACTGCTGTAGGGATAGAAGTAATTACGGTAGCTGATGCAAAGTATGCTCCTGAGTCGACAGCTATCCCTATGGTAAACATATGATGGGCCCACAAGAGAAATCCTAAAAAAACAGTGAACATGACTCATACTATTCCCAATTAGCTGAAAGGCACTTTTTGTCCTAAATAGTATGTAATGATATGTGAGTTTATAACAAAGCCTGGTAGGCCATGAATACAGACTTCAGGGTGAGCAAAGAATCAAAATAGGTGTTGGTATAGGATTCAGTCCCCTCCTGCAGGGTCAAAGAAAGTAGTGTTTAGATTTCTATCTCTTAACAGTATGGCAATTCTGGCTGCTCGGACTGAGATTGGTAATTATAGTAATATGGCTATAGTTGGGGAAGATTAAACAAATAATGGTGTTTGGTATTGGGATATGACTGCTGGTTTTGTATTAAAGACTATAGTAATAAAAGTAATAATACCAAGAATTGAAGAGACACCTGCTAAATGTAAGGAGAAAACAGTTAGGTCGACAGAGGCTCCTGCATGGGCCAGATTGCAGGCTAGAGCTGAATACATGGTTCCACTGGTACCAGAACCAGCTTCTACTACTGGTGATATGAGTAGGAGTAAGAATGATGGGGGAAGTAGTCAAAAGTTTATATGATTTATTGGGGGAAATGCTACTTCAGGTGTCTGAGTTATTAGTGGCCCAAGTCAGTTTTCAAAGCCTGCAATCATAACGGGTACAGCTATAAAGAAAATTATTACAAGTGCAGGGACTGTTATGACTACCTTACAGACTTGGGCATCTCCAAGTAGCGGTCCAGGTCAGCATAGCTCAGCCTGGATTAATATAATTAAGGGGCTGCCTGCTACTCCAGCTCAAGCACCAAATAGTAAATATAAAATGCCGATATCTTTGTGATTTGTTGAAAAGAATCAGCAGTGTATGAACAGAGGTAAAATGACTGAGTTAGCATTAGACTGTAAATCTAAAGACAGAGATTGAGCCCTCTTTCTGGCAAACCCTGTGGTGAATCAACAAATTGAATTGTAACTTCAGAGAAGCAGCTTCAATTCTGCCAGTGGTTTTCCTGCCTTGTTTTTTCTTTTTTTCTTTCTCAAATGAAGGAGAAGTAGACTGAAGCCAGTTGACTAGAGGATTTGCCTGTTAACTAGAGTTTCCTGGGGTTAAAACTCATCAATCTCGTAAAGATTTGGCTTAAATACAGTGTTTGCTTTACATTCAATTGATGTAGAATAAAGTCTTGCAATCCTTATTTTTAGGAATTAAGTAAATTTCACTTGTTTAGGGTTTTGAAAGCTCTTGGTCTGAACTAACCTAAATTCCTAGTCCAGCACCGATAGAATGGGTGTTGTGTGTAGTAATCGTGTGGGTATTATGATTGGTAATGATAGGAAGGTTATTTCTTTGTATGTTCAAATTGTTTTGTGTTTGTGTTGTTTAATGAAGGGAATATAGTTAGTGATGTGGAGTATGTTAGCTGCAAGTAGAAATATATGCTGAGGACTGCTATGATGGCTATTAGTGTTGGTAGAATGATGTTGTCATTTTGGTTATCTCTTGGATAATTATTCATTTGGGTAGAAACCCTGATAGTGATGGGCGATGTCCTAATGATACTATAATGGTGAGGAAAATGATTGTGATGGGAGGTGTTTTATCTCATGTGTGTGATAATGATACTCTTGTAGTCCATGATCTGCGCATAAATAAGAAGAAGATAGTGTTGTTATGATATAAATTTGTATGTTTAGGATTGTTATAATCTGAATATACATTATAATAGCTGTTATTCATCCTATATGGGCAATTGATGAGGAGGGTGTAATATTTTCCAGGTGAGTATGGCGAAGTCTGCCTCAGCCTCCAGCTATGATTTATAATATCACTATGATTAATAGTATATTTAGGTTGATGGATGGTGACATGTGGTATAAAACTGATAGGGGTGCAATTTTGTCATGTTGATAGCATCAGGTCTGCTGTTCATGGGATGCCTTGTATGACTTCAGGCACTCAGAAGTGAAATGGGGAAAGTCCTACTTTTGTGACAAGGGCGATTGTCATGAGGGTGGATGCTGCTGGATTAAAGATTTTTGTTATTCATTGTGCTCTTTGACCAGAGTATATTAGATTAACGATAATAGCCATTATAAGTAGTATTGATGTGGTGGACTGTTTTAGGAAATATTTGTTGGATGCTTCTGTAGCTTACGGGTTCATGTTTTTTATTAGAATGGGGATACCATTAACCAGTGTGAGCTTGTTATACAATTATATTTCCTGAGAAAATGGTCAGTAGAATGATGGTAAAAACAATGAGAGTTTATTAGCACAGGAAGGATATACAAAAATATTTTGGGGGTATGGGCCTGAAGCTTACTTAGAGAACTTTACTATATAGCATGTGGTGTAATGCGGTAGGTAGCATGGAGAATGTAAAATTATTAGGAAGAATTCAATTCCAGGAATAAGAGCATTGAAACCTCTATGATTTACTCTATCAAAGTAACTCTTTTGTCAGACATATTTCTTAAATTTGTGGTGGGTTGCCTGGTATGATGACAAGTAGTGAAAACTCTCATATACATAAGGTTAATGTTAGTCGTAAAAAAACATTTTATAAGAGATGTATGCGTTGGTCATATCAAAATTGTAGGTAAGAGGCTCAAATTCATAGAAAGGAGATTGTTAGATGTGTTTTAATGATGACTTGGGCTGTATATAATTCTGGCACCTAGGGATTGTCGAATGCTCCTAAAAGTAGATTGCTGTGGAAATGTTTATTATAGGGAAATTGACATATTCTCTAGGAAGGACGGGGTGAATGGGCCTGCTACATTTTCTACATTGAAGACATATACAGGTTTTGATTCTACTTCTGTTAAATCAAGTGGGCCTTCATTGGATTTCTGCTACTGCGGAGATAATCAAATTCTGGGTAGGGGTCAGGAGAAAATTAGTCATAGGTGTTCTTGTGTAATAATTACTGTTGAAAGTGTAAATGATCCATTTATCAGTAAGACTGAGAATAGAATAACTGTTACATTACTTCATATGAGATTGTCTGTGCTACTGTCCCTAGAGCTCCAGTGAGTGAGTATTTTGAACGTGAAGCTCATCCAGATCTGAGGATGGAATAGATGGCTAGGTGTGATATGGCTAATATAAATAATATGCCTACATTTATATTAATTAGTGGATAAGATATGGGAAGAGGAATTCATGTTGTGAGAGCCAGGGTTAAGGCTAGCATTGGGGCAATAATATATAAATTGATGATGTTGATGGACATAGTGGTTCTTTAATAAGTAATTTGAATGCCTCAGCAATGGGTTGTAATAATCCATGGGGGCTGATGATTTTTGGCCCTTTCTGGATTTGCATATAGCCTAGGATTCTCCATTTAGTTAATATGAGGAATGCTATGGTGAATTAAATTGGGTAATTTGTGAAAGAATGTTGATTATAAACATATTCTTAGGAAGAGGACTTGAACCACTGCAGATAAAGGTTTCAGTTTTACATAATTACCGGGCTCTGCCACCGTAACAAACCCTGTTCTACAGTAGGGTATGTATAAATTAATTGAATGTAGATTACATCATCATTTAGTTTGAAGACATTTTGTAAAGGAAGCCGAATTGCTCTTGTCCTTTCATACTGGAAGAAATCTGCAATAGACAGAAACCAACCAGGATGACTCCAGTCTGAACTCAGATCACGTGAGACTTTAATCGTTGAACAAACAGACAATTAATAGCAGTTATACCATTGAAATGTCGTGATCCAGCATCAAGGTCATAAACCATATTGCCCATATGAACTCCAGAATACAATCACACTGTTATCCCTAGTAAAACTTGTTCCGTTGATCAGTGCTTTAGAAGAACAGGTGATAAAGCATTTTGACTAGCTGGTCTAAATTTTAATCACTCGGAGGCGGTTTTATTCTCCAAACAATAAATGGCGCACGGGCTCAAGGCACGCCGGCTTCAGTAGTTGTGGCGCGCAGGCTCAGTAGTTGTGGCCCACTGGCTTAGTTGATCCGTGGCACGTGGGATCTTCCCGGACCGGGGATCGAACCGGGTCCCCTGCATTGGCAGGAGAATTCTTAACCACTGCATCACCAGGGAAGTCCCAGAATCACAGTCTCCCTTTTAATATACCTTAAGCCCAAAGAATCCATGGAAATTTGTTACAGAAAATAAGACAAAAAAATATTGTAAGGACTATAACAGAAGCATATAGTACACAGTTCATATAGACACATCCCAAGCAGTTACGAAGTATATTAAAAGGGAGGCTGCAATTTTAAAAGAATAAGATAAATTATATCCACAAACTCCCAATCTTTCCTGAAACGTTGCAATCTGAAACCCTATTGTAGGAAGCAGAAGATTCCAGGAGACATTCTACAAATGAAGGACTCTAAACCCTGTGGTTGGATAAGGAATTCTGGAAGGAAGGTATCCTCACCCAAGGAGAGCAGGTTCCTATACTTCTCTAAAATCACATCCCTGTACAATTCCCATTGATTTTGGTCCAGTCATTCTCACTCCTCTTGAGAGAAATCTATGGCCACATCCTGGAATGTCAGTAGCCCCTGAAATTAAAAGTACACATGCCATGTGGCCACGGGAAGAGTTCATAATGTGACCCAAGAAGAAAACAGCAAGTTAAGAGAACTGCTTTTAATTTAGAAGACTGTCTTCAATTATCCACTAATATATATACATATATATATATATATATGCATATATTTTTTATTTTTTTACAAAGTAACTTTCTCTACCTTATTTCTAACTACAAGAAAGAGTATGGCATGTGATCCACAAATCCAGTATAGAGACTATACTTGTCTGGAAAAGAAATGATAAAATGATGGTTTCAACACAGGAATATGCATTTTTGAGTGTTTTATTTATATCAAACTGGATAAAATGTGTGTATTTCTCAGATAGAAAAGACATGTCGAGGTAGAAATGTACCTTTCAACTATTCATGGGTACACAAGTACACTGGGGAGATTGTAAAAGTGCAGATTGTGATTCAGTAGGTCCGGTGGGCCTGAGTTCTATTTTTTTCTCAAGCTCATTTTTAACTGGTGATGCCACAGTCTCTGATTCATTAACCACAATTGTGAATAGAAGAGACATAATTAGAAAGGTAAAAATTCATATTTAATTTTGAACTTAAAGTGTTTTATGGATTTTACACCTTTAATAGAATAGTAAACACAGCAGCAACAATCATTTGTGAATATTTACTATAGACCGTGTATCTTTCTAACTTTTGTGTGTAGGATTCCAGGAAAAAGGCCTGGGCTGCGGTCACAGTGGGCGTGGACCCCAGGCCGGGCCACCCCTCCAGGACCCCCGTTGAGGCCTTGCGCTCCTGGCGGCTCCCTCCCCCAGCGTCCCCCTCCCTCCCGGAAGGCCTCGGGGCAGAGCCGTCCCACCCCCTGCGCCCAGAACGGAGCCCGCGTTTCCGCAGAGCTGGAACTCCCGGCTCGGGGTCTCTTCCCTCTCCCGTCACGGAACTGCCCAGAGCCGGAGGGGAGGGCGGCCTCACTGAGGCAGCCGGCTCTGGAGGGGCCCCTGAGGGTGAAGCCACGACAGTCGTGGGGACGGCGGGCCGGGTAAGTGGGCACCGACCCTCCTCCTGGTCCGGTGCCCGGGCGTCAGCGCAAGACCAGCTTCCGAGGGGCAGGGGGTCGCTGCCACCCGCCGCTGCTGTGTAGAAAGAGTGGCCCCCAGCGTCTGGTCCCGGGGAACTTCAGTCCCTCCTCTCGCCCCTGCCCTTGGCCTGGCTTGCGGGACCTGGTGAGTGTGGGTAGGGGGGTCGGCCTGAGCGTCCTGAGGGGAAACGGGGCAAGGGAGGCCCAGGGTCCAGTTGGAGCGTCAGTGCCCCTCCTCCTGACTGCAGGGAAAGCGGCTGAAAATGCATCCCCAGGCTCGCAGGCCCCTTGTTCAGCCGAGTCTCTCTGCGCTCCTTCCTCCCTGAGCTAAAGTACTGGGGGGAGGGGACAGGGGAGGGGAATGGCGCAGGTAATGGGGAACATCAAAAGGTGATTGTTAACTAAGGAAAACCAGCTCTCCCAAGGTGAGGAATGTAGCGCTTTTCTTTGTATGGGAAGATGCAAGCGTCTGGGCTCACTGAAATCCTTCCTTTGATATGCACCTCAGCTCTCTGGGGCCAGCATTCTGTATTTGCATATCCTGAGTTCCTCAGGGCCTGCCGGCTCACACGGGAGGGCTGCAAGTGCTGATGTCTGTGACATCCTTTTTTTACTGATATGGCAAGAAATATTCCATTTCTCACAGGTTTGAGGGGCAGACAGTGAAAAAGAGTAGAAGAATCTCGGCATGTACTTTGGTTTACATATAGATAATATTTATACTTAACTGTGCTAATAGAGGTTCTCAAGTCCAATCAACTTGTACTACTGCCCTTTATGTATCAATTTCATCAATATCGTAAGATAAATGCTTATAGAATTCACTTAATCCATTTTAATAGGATAATGATTTTTAAAGGAAACATAATAGAAATATAACAACAAAACCTTTACCATTAAAGGCTGGGTCTGGAACAACCTAAATAAATGTTCCATTGTTAAAATATTGAAAGATGTATTCAGTAGAAATATCAACAAAAATGACAAATAATAAGGGCAGCAGAATGTTCAAATGTTCTATCTTTATCATTAAAGTGGCAGAAAATCATTTATTAGTAGGCACTGGGGGCAGAAGATGCCTGATTTTATATCTTTGTCATATTTGTGCAGTTGTTTCAGCAAGTAACTTAAAGACAAAATGGAAAAACAAGGAGGTTTGTGCCTGAGATCATGTTGATGTGAAACCAGGGATGGCCACCTTGTGCCAGGTGCGTGAAGTTTACCTGGCCAGGTAGACCGCAGAGCTCCTGAGAAGCCAGGGTTGGAATTCTTCTGCTGGGTGCCCCTTAGCTTCTGTGACTTGATTGATTGTGAGTCATGTTGGGGGAAAAACCTGATCACAGGAAATGGGTGGAAATAGAGTGATTTGGGGAGCAGCTAACGACATTCATCACAGCTCATGGCCTCACTGAATTTTATAGAAACAGGAAAACAAATGCTTCTTATGGAATCAGAGAATATGAGGGCGGGACAATCCCAGAAAATGAGAAACACCCATCCCATTTTCCAGATGAGAAAACAGAGGCCCAGCAAGGTGAAATCCCTCACCCAAGTTGCACCCGTCTCTCCTCCCCACTACATGGTTCATGAAAGCAGGACTCTTCCTGTCTTGATCACTGCTGAACCCCAAAAAGGGCCAGGCATCTAGCAGCTGCTCCAAAAATTTTGGTTGACTGGATGAACAATGCTATTTCTTTCTTTCTCACTCTTATTCAGGACTGTGCCAAGAACTCCCCAGGTTGCGATGTAATTCGATAAATGTAAATATTAATTGAGTTTTGTTGTCATGAGGACTTAGGCTTTGAAAGTAACAGACTTGGTTCAGATCCTGGTTCTGCCACTCAATAGCTGTTTGGCTTTGGGAAAATTACTAAACCTCTCTGAGATTATTTCCTCCTTTGTAAAGTGAGGATAAATCTATCTGAGCCAGCAGAGCACCTGCATGAGAGATGTGCACTAAATATTGGTCTTTCTCACTCTCCTACACCATCTCTCTGTTCTTCCCAGAGAAGTTGTACAGAAGAATATAGTACTCTTTTAAAATAGCTAACTAATTAATTTGTTTTTGGCTGCGTTGGGTATTCGTTGTTATGCACAGGCTTTCTCTAGTTGCAGCAAGCGGGGGCTACTCTTTGTTGTGGTGCGTGGGCTTCTCATTGCGGTGGCTTCTCTTGCTGCGCTTGTTGTGGAGCACCGGCTCTAGGCGCGCGGGCTTCAGTAGTTGTGGCCTGCAGGCTCAGTAGTTGTGGTGCATGGGCTTAGCTGCTCTGCGGCATGTGGGATCTTCCCTGACCAGGGCTCGAACCCATGTCCCCTGCCTTGGCAGGCAGATTCTTAACCAATGTGCCACCAGGGAAGTCCGATATAGTACTTTTTAAAAAGGGGTTTTAATTTATTTCAGATTGTGTACATTTTTCTTGTAGAAAAGATTATTCCACTATAGAAACATAAACACGCAAAACCACTCCAAATGCTGTATTCTATGGGTTAGATATTATCAGTCACATTTTATAAGTAATTGGGCAAATGCCAAAGCACTAGCTACTGGGGAGTAAGAAGACTCAAATCTGGAGTGCCCCTCAACCCAATTTCAAGAGCAGAGTGTGTTTTTCAAATCCATGTTTCATCTGGTCTTTGTTTCTCATCCATCCTCTGTGTCTGCCTTTCTCAAGAAGGCTCAGATCCTCCGCTTTCACACCCTCCCGGCTGGTTGTGCCCCAGCTCCCGCCCTGGAGCCTCTGCATGCCTGGGTGTGCCTGCTCCCCCTGTGCATCACCAGCTTTGCCAGGGAGCTGCTGTATCGTGCACTGCTTGCTGTGCCCAGAGTACCTGGACCCTTCTGGTCCATGAAGTACACCCTCATCACCATGTGTGCACGCCCATCCCCTTACCTTATATCCTGCCTCTAAGCCAGGGTTGGGGGTGACTACAGTGTGCATTCAGCTGTGTGAGGTGCTGGGATCAAAGTGAAGTTCCCAACTTTTGAAGTTGCAGGCTTGAGGGGCACACAGTGATTTAAAATCAGGTCACCTGACTTAAAGGGGGGACTGATTGATTTAAAGCCAAGGCAGCTGACTTAAAGCCTGCGTCCCTCAGCTGCAGGACGAGACCAGCTTTGGCGGTACACGGGTTCGCTCCAAGCCAGGACTGCTGTTCAGGAAGAGCTTCCAGTAGTGCCTTAGTGCAGGGGGACTTGGTCCGTGGTCTTGCCCCTGCCCTCAGAGGGGGGCCACCTGCTCTTCTGGAGAATCAGGGAGGGGGAAGTGCAGAGTCCCAGCTGGAGTTGCGGCACCCTTCTCTGATGGCAAGGAAAGGGGGGCGGGGCTGTGTAGTGTCCTGGGACTGGACTCACCAGGTCGACTCAGCCTCTCAGCCCCCTAACCTCCCCTCACACACCCCACAAGAGTTTCCAATAATATGTAATTGCGCCTTAGGTTCTCGGTCTTCAAACTCATACCCAGGCTCCCAGATCCCTTGATTCAGCCTATTCCTCTGTGCTCTTTCTTCTATTACATACAGTCCGAGAGGGAGGGGCTGGGGGATGGGACTGGAGGGATCCCGGCAGCACTGGCCTCAGCTGACTAAAGAGATCCGGGGCCTGCGCTATCACACATGTGCGAGGACCCTTAAGGCGGAATCGAGGGGGCCAGTTAGAGGCAGTGCTTGCTGCCTCAAGTGAGTATGGATCACCGTCGGGTGGGGAGCACGCTGACCCCTGAGAAGTACTGTTAGGAGGATGTGTTCCTCCCTCGGCTTCAAGGACGTGGGTGGGCTTCAGGGCTCCAGTTCCTCTCCAGGCCTCCAGGTCCGACTGCACCGCAGCGGGCTTGCAGACCTGTCTTCCTGTCCCAGAACTTGCCAGGCTCCAGGAAGAATCCAGACTGCAGAGATGGTGCCTGAGCGCTCCAGCGTAAGAAGTGCTGTCCCTGGGGACCCAACAGTGGAGGGAGGAAGGGTGAAGGGACTGGGGGTTAGGGTAGGGAGGGGTGGCTGCCCTGGGAGACATTGAGAGAGAAATATCGCCCCCCACACCCCTGCCCCTGCAACTGACCCATTGATGCCATAGGATCTCAGGGCCTTTTAGTCAGAGATGCCTCTGCTTCTTTACTCCTGTGTTCAAAACTATGCAAAACCAACTCTTCATCCTCTTGCTGCCTTGCCAGGACTTTTAAAGCACTGTTCTTTTGAAGCACTCGTTCCCTAAACTGCAGTTTGGAGCTGTCCCAGCTATTTAAAAGTGTTCTCCTTAAACTGAGACTAAATCCTACTCTTTTGGGAAAATGTCCTTAACTTCATTGGAGATCATCTTTTCTGCCCATTCCTTCCTTCTACTGCCGTCTTAAGAACCCCTGTGCTCAAAGAGCTTGGTGATTTATTTTTTGCTTGATGTCAAAAAGAAACCTTCCCCATGCACCCCAAAAAGCTTTCCTGGATCATAGGTGTTTCACAACCATGACAGTGTTTTGCAGTTAGTATACACTGGGTAGAGTGCCTAGCAATCCCTCCAAGAGCCAGAGGTGAGCAACACCTTTGCTTAGTTGATTGGATGTCCTTCAAGTTTAGGAAGGTACCATTCTTATGACCCAGGAGATAAGACAGAGCCCTGGATGGCTGTGGCTGTGATTAGATAACTTCTGATGATTTTATTTCCCTTACTGAGCTGCTGCTTCTAGGTTAATTTCATTTCATTACCTGTCCATTTTTAAAGAAAGACTGACAAAGTCACTGGAATAGGTCAGGAGTCTGAGCTCAGGGTTGGTCAAAGGTACTCACAGGGAGGAAGGTGGATAAAAATAGGTGGGTAAATAGGAGGGTTGGCAAGTACAGCCAGGACACCCGTGTTCATCGTGCATACTAATAAAGGCCAGAATCTCCTCATTTATCTCTGGTGGGAAGTTCTGATGGTTTCACAGGATCAAACTCAAATCATATTCAAGCTAGGGGATTTTCCTGAGCATAAGAGGAAGTATCCATCCCTAGCAGGAGTCGCTGCAGAGGAATAAAGACGTAGCTGTAGAGAATGGACTTAAGGACACAGGGAGGGGCAAGGGTAAGCTGGGATGAAGTGAGACTGTGGCATGGACATATATACACTACCAAAGGTGAAATAGATAGCTATTGGGAAGCAGCTGCATATAGCACAGGGAGATCAGCTCAGTGCTTTGTGACCACCTAGAGGGGTGGGTTAGGGAAGGTGGGAGGGAGACACAAGAGGGAGAGGATATGGGAATATATGTATATGAATAGTTGATTCACTTTGTTATACAGCAGAAGCTAACACAACAAGGTAAAGTAATTATACTCCAAGAAATATGTTAACAATAGCAACAACAAAAAAAACCAAATCTAAGTCAATCAAGCCAACGGAGACATTGTATGTGTTTACAGTTCAAGAAATCCACAAGGGAATCCTTTATTCTGTAGGCAATGAATGGTCCATTCGAAAAGAAAAAAACTTTCTAAAATGTTGTTTTTCCATTTATTGTTCAGAACATCCTTTTTATACCTCTGAATTTCTTACTATTCAAAGCCAAGTCATGTGAGTTACGGGGAAGCAGCTGATTGATTTAAAGTTGGGTCATGTGATTTAAAAACCAGTGGCAGTTGATTGATTTAAATCCCGGTCATATGACATGAGAAGGGGGTGCTAGAAACTGCTTTTTCATCTCTGGCTCAGAATATCATATTTACCTACCTTGTTTTTTCTTATGATTTAGAAAACTTGAGCTGTCTCTCCTTGGAATCATCAGGAGAAAAATACAGCATTTCAGGTTCATTCTTGAAACCAACTTCTCACGGTTAAGGTGTATTGGCTAAAAGATCTTCCTTCTTCAAGAGATTCCAAACCTCTGTAAGACACTTCATTGTAATTGGAGAAAAAAGAAGAATGAATTCAGGACAGCAGCTGCAGGAGGCCAAGGCAGCCCCCTGGATTAGGGAAGGAGGGGGAGGAAGGGCTGAGAGTTGGCTTTAGAGCAGACAACCCCCAGAGGGCGCTGAAGCACAGGCAGAGCCCACCTGCCACTCCCAGTTTGGCACTCCAGGGTCAGATTTGGGTTTGGAGATGGGGTGCTGTAACCCCAAGGAGGTGAGCAGAGAGGAGGAGTTGATTACCGGTCTCTTCTGCCTCTCTGACCCAAATTGCCTGGCTTCACAGGGGGACAGAGTTTTGCTTTCAGCAACTGATGGGCACTTCCAGGCTGGTCGGGTCGCCCAGTGACCCGACAGCCTGACAGGCTGACTGCAGTGTGACCGCCCTTTGTTTCTCCAGAATCTGTACATCAGGAGGTTCATGGGTGGGGGAGCCCATTCACCGCCCCTCCCCCCAAGGGGGATGGCACCTTCCCTGGCTGTACCCTATGATCACCAGGTACTTGAAATGAATGCAAGTTTTTTGACTTCAAGGAAACGCTCACATAACCGCTTCTTCCTCATAATGTGTGAGATTTACTATAATGGAAGGACATTATAAAGAACAAGTAGAAAACTCACCTATTGGTCTCCATGTAGGAGTTTATTTTGCATGAATCCCTCCTACATGAGTAGATAACAGAGGTTTATTTTTGTTCCCGTGTGTGTAGTTGTGTCAGAGGATGTAGGTATGGTGATTTGAAGCCGTCAAAGAAATATTCTCAGAACTCTCAAGACTTCTCTTGATTGGAACCGAAAGAGACCTGGAAAAGGAGGAAAAGAAAAGGAGGAGGGAGAACGAATGACTGTTTCTCAGTAAATTCACCTTCCTGGTTGATTGTTCTCTCTTCTCATTTCTTTTAACTTCCATGTATGTCTAATGGAATAATGTAGAAAGGCTGATTTTTATGCTTTAAAAGATTTTACATCACAAAGAAACTAGAAGTGGCTAACAGAACTTATTCAAATCAATTTTACCTAGAGACTTTGATATTAAATTTGTATACTAAAATGGGTTTATCCAAATTTTCTCTTTCTTTTTGAGTGAATATTTGTAACATATTTTTGTAGATAATAATTTATCCTAGATATACAAAATTGTGAGAATGGGTACCATTTTTTTACCACTTAAATAGTTTCTTTTAAGTGAATAGATTTGTACACTTTAAATGCCAATGTTGTGTCTTCCGTTTTGTTTTTCAATTCCTTGATTTCCAAAACTTGTGTTTATTTAATTGATTTCTATCTAATAATCTGTCTCCCCTTTATTGTTTCTTACTTTATATTTTATTGATCTATAGTTAATTTACATTATTATATTAGTTTCAGAGGTACAACAGTGATTCATAAATGTTTAGGTTCTTCTCCATTTATAGTTATTATAAAAGAGTGGCTATATTCCCCATGCTATACAGTACACCACTGTAGATTATTGATTTTATACATAGTGGATTGTACCTCAAAATCTCCTACCACTATTTTGCTCCTCCACCCTATCTTTCCCTGCTGGTAACCACTAGTCTGTTCTTTAATCTGTGAGTCTGTTTTTTTGTTGTTGTTGTTTGTGTTGTATTCAAATTTTTAGATGCCACGTGTAAGTGATGACATACCATGCTTGTTTTCTCATAACATACCATGCTTTTTTTCTCATAACATACCATGCTTGTTTTCTCTGCGGCTTATTTTACTAAGCATAATACCCTCCAAGTCCATCCATGTTCTTGCAAATGGCAAAATTTCATTTTTTGCGGAAGTCATCATAAAAAATCTTTTTTATCCACTAAGCTATTGATGAACACTTAGTTTGACTCTATATCTTAGCTATGGCAAATAACACTGTTATGAACATTGGGGTGCAGTTATTTTTTTGAAATAGTGTTTTTGTTTTCTTCTGATATACCCAACAGTGAAATTGCTGGATATTATGGTAGTTCTATTTTTAGTTTTTTGTGGAACCTCCATTCTGCCTTCCACAGTAGCTGCACTACTTCACATTCACATCAAGAGTGTACAAGAGTTTCCCTTTCTCCACATCCTCACTAACCTTTGTTATTTGTGATCTTTTTGATGACAGCCTTTCTGACAAGACTGAGGTGATATATCTCGTAGTTTTGATTTGCATTTTACTGCCGATTAGCTATGTTTAGCATCTTTGTGAGTTCTGGCTGTCTATCTGTATTTTTTCCTTGGAAAATGTCTATTTAGGTCTTCTCATTTTTTTAAAAAAGATTTTGGGTGTTTTTTTGATATTGAGTTGTATGTGCTGTTTCTGTAGTTTAGATATGAACCCTTGCTTGGTCATCTTTTTGGTGTTAACCTCTTATCATGTGCAAATATTGTGTCTCCTTCAGCAGGTTGTCTTTTCATTTTGTCTTTGGTTTCCTTTGCTGTGCAAAATCTTTTAAGTTTAGTGAAGTCCCATTTGTTTATTTTTGCTTTTGTTTCATTTGCCTTAGTAGACTGAACCTAAAACTGTTGCTATCATTTATGTTGAAGAATGTTGTATACTTTCCTCTAGGGGTTTTATGGTTTCTGGTCCTACATTTAGGTGTTTATTCAGTTTTGCATTCATTTTATATATGCTGTGCTAAAATAATCGAATTTTATTCTTTTCCATCTAGCTGTCCAGTTTTCCCAGTACCACTTATTGAAGAGACAGTTTTTTCTCCATATTGCCGGCTTTGTCATAAATCAATTAAATATAAGTGTGTGGGCTTATTTCTGGGATCTCTGTTCTCTTCCAGTGATCTTTGTGTCTGTTTTTGCTCCGGTACCTTTCTCTTTGATTACTGTCGCTTTGCAGTATAGTCTGAAGTCAAGGTGCATGATGCCTCCAGCTCTGCTCTTTCTCAAGATTGTTTGGCTATTTGGGGTCTTTGTGTTTCTATACAAATTTTAAAATTACTTTTTCAAGTTCTGTGCAAATGCTTTGGTATTCTGATAGGGATTGCATTAAATCTGTAGATTGTCTTTGGTAGTATGGTTATTTTAAGAGTATTAATTCTTCCAGTCTATGCACATGCTATATTTTCCCATCATTTTGTGTTGTCTTCAACTTCTTTCACCAATGGCTGATAGATTTCTGAGCACATGTCTTTTACCTGCTTAGGTATGTTTATTCCTAGGTATCTTATTCTTTTTGATGTGATTGCATATGGTGATGTTTTCTTAATTTTTCTTTCTGACAGCTTTGAGTTTTTTTTTTTCTTCTTTTTCTAATTCCTTCAGGTGTAATGTTAGGTTGTTTATTTGATATTATTCTTATTTCCTAAGAATAAGCTTGTGTCACTATAACTTCCCCCGTGATCTGCATTGGCCATGTCCCATAGATTTTGGATCATTGTGTGTTCATTTTCATTTGTCTTTGGTATTTTTGGAATCCCTCTTTAATTTCTTCAGTGTTCCTTTCTTCCCCTTTTATTCCCTTCATCTGTGATGTGAGGACTATCTTTAATATTATGTTTGGATTTCTTTCAGTTTTGTGTATTTGTGTGTGTGTGTGTGTGTGTGTGTGTGTGTGTGTGTGATTATTTAAGTTGCTGAGCTCTTAATTTCACATGGAAACTACCAACCCTGCATTGTTACTCTCCTCCCCCACAGTTACTGAATTTGACCTTATATTTTACATCTACTTGTTTGTGTGTGCCTTAAATTCTTATTGTGAATATAGATGATTTTATTACCGTTTTCTTTCATCCTTCCTATTAGCTGTGTACATGGTTGATTTACTACCTTTGTTGAATATTTGCCTTAACCAATGAGCTTTTTCCTTTAGTAAGTTTCCTTTCCTAATTTTTATGTTTCAGTCGTGACCATTTCTGTTTCACTTAGAAAAGCCCCTTTAAGATTTCTCATAAAGCTGGTTTGGCGATGCTGAGCTCTTTTAGTTTTGCTTCTCTGTAAAACTTTAGATATCACCATCAAATCTGAAGGAGAGCCTCGCTAGGTAGAGTATTTTTGGTTATCGGCTTTTCCCTTTCATGACTTTAAATATACCATGCCACTCCCTTCTGGCATGCAGAGGTTATCGTGAAAAGTCAGCAGATAACTTTATGCAAGTTCCCATGTTTGTAACTTGTTGCTTTTCCTTTGCTCCTTTTAATAGTGTCTTTTTATCTTTATTATTTTTTCCATTTTAATTACAATGAGTCTTGGTGTAGTCCTCTTTGGGTTGATCCTCTTTTGGCCTTACTGTGTTTACTGGACTTGGATGTCTGTTTTCTTTCCCAGGTTAAGGAACTTTTCAGCTCATATGTCTTCAGGTTTGTTCTACACCGCTTTCTCTTTCCTTTTTGCTTCTGGGACCAGTATAATGCAAATATTAGTACACTTGATGTTATTTCACAAGTCTGTTCAACTTTCCTCATGTCATTTTAATCTATTGTTTTACCGTTCATCTTCAGTTTTCTGATTCATTCCTCTGTATCATTTAGTCTACCATAGTTTCCTTTTAGTGTATTTTTCATTTCAGTTATTGCATTCCTCATCTCTGTTTTGGTGTTCTTTAATGGTCTAACTCTTTTTTAAAAACTTCTAACTTCTTGCTCTGGTCGTCCATTCTTCTCCTGAGTTCTTTGATCATCTTTACCGTCATTACCTTGAACTCTTTCTTGAGTAGATTGGCTATCTCCACTTCACTTAGATCTTCTTCTGAGTTCTTATCTTGTTCCTTCATTTGGATCGTGTTTCTGTGTCACCTCATTTTTCTTAACTTGCTGTTTTTATTGCTATGTATGTAGTAGGTTCGTTACATTTCCTGACCTTGGAGAAGTGGCCTTTTGTAGGAGAGGTCCTATGTGTCCCAGCAACCCAGTGTCCCCTGGTCACTAGAACTATATGTTCTAGGTGTACCCCCTATGTGGGCTGCTTGGGCTCTTCTGTTGTGGTGGGCTGACTACTGTGGGTGGTCTGGTAGGCTTGACTGCCCCCAGACTGCTCGTTTGCCAGGCTCTGCCTTGTATGGAGGCTGTCTGTGCTGCTTGGTGAGACTAAATCATAAGGCAGCTGGCTGCACAACTCTGGGGGACACCAAATCTAGTGCTGGTTCACTTATGGGTAGAACTGCAGTCCAGGTGATAATCAGGGCTAGTGCCCAGTCACTGGTCCTGGGGCTATGCTGGCTACTGGGAGGAAGAGACAGGTCCTGAGTTCTGGCTGCAGGGCCCAGGAGTCGCAAAGTTGGTGTTGGATCACTGTTCCTGACACAGCTATCTCCAGGGTCTGGGGTATCCCTAATCTTGTGTTGGAATTCTGGTGGGCAGGGTCAGGACCCAGCTGAGTCCATGGCTGCTTCTGGCCTGCAAGTGAGTGTTCTGGTCACACAGGCTGCTGGGCTGTGGTATTCCTGGAGCTGGTGTGTGCCTGTTGGTGTATGAGGCTGATCCCAATGCTAGAGCAGGTTTGCTGTTGGGTAGGTCCAAGCTCCATCCAGTCCCTGTGCAGTTATCACCTGCCGATGGTGAGGCTGACTCCAAGGCCAGAGTAGGCTCACTTGTCAGAGGGGCCAGGGACTCTGGGGCTGGTGCCTGTCCACTGAGGTGTGGAGGCTGGTCCTGGGGCTTTTGGTGGCTGGGCCCATGTCCAGGGGCAGCTGTGCATTGAGAGGGTCTGAAGGCAGCCTGTTTGCCGGTGGGTGGGGCTATGCCCTTGCTCAGTTAGTTGCTTGGCCTGCAGCATCCTAGTACTTGTGTCTCTAGTCTGGTGGAAATGGGTAGGGCTAGGTCCTGAGGCTAAAAAGATAGAGGGAGGATTCTGAAATTATGCTTGCTGGTACCAGTGTCCACGAGGTAGAAGGAGCTCCCCCGAATGGCTGCTGCCAGTGTCTCTGTCCCTGAGGCTGTGCTGTAGTTGCCTTTTGCCTCTCTGGGAGACTCTCCAAGATCAGGAGGTAGGTGTGACCCGGGATCCTTTCAAATGACTGCTTCTGTTCTGATTCTCGGATCATGTGGGATTTTGTGAGCATCTTTTAAGAGTGGAATCTCTATTTCCCACAACCCTCTGGCTCTCTGGAAAATAAGCACTACTGGTCTTCAAAGCCCAACTTTCTAGAAACTCTTCTTTCCAGAACAGGATCCCTGGGCTTGGGAGCCTGATGTTGGCTTCATACCCCTTGCTACCTGGGAGCACCTCTGAAATTGTAATTATTCTCACATTTGTGGGCCACCCACCTGGTGGTATGGGTCTTGACTCTATTGAGATTTTCCCCTTCTTTCCTGTCTTGTCGCGGTGCCTTCCTTATATCTTTAGCTGTAAAACATCTTTTACCGTAGGTCCCGGCCTGTTTCATCAATTGCTGATCTGTAAACAGTTGTGACTTTGGTGTGCCCATGAGAGGCATCAGGCTCCGCGTCTTTGAATGCTACCATGTTGGACAATCTCTCTACTTCACTCTTAAATCATATTATTCAAGTTTTCTTAGTATCTTATTTGATTAACAACAGTTTGAAATTTATTATCACTCATGTTTACTTCGCCTGTTTAAAGAAATTGAATAGTGCATTCATTCAGTTTGAAATGTAGGTAGTGACCTGTGAATTTCCATACCTCAAAAATCAAGGATAGGACAAAAGCCTTTTCGACCTGTGTTACCCTCAAACTCTGCACCGCACCCCAGCCTGGCAATTAACCTCTTACACCCATGCTCACACCTTCTGTTTTCGGACCGTTAACCATCATTGCATCTTTAAGTGTGTTGACAAAGTGAACTCTAGTCTTTCCAGTTTTTGAGTTTTGTTTTTTGCTTTAGGGAACAGTCCTACTATGAATGTACATTTACTGGTCTGCTGAAGTTCATATATAAACCTGTCAAGCACATTACCAGAATTGGAATTGCTTGTATATACACTTTGATAAATTTTAGAGACAATGGTAGAACAGAAGTAAATTGTATTTCAAATCCCACAATATTTTCACACCATGAAAACCCTTCCCTGTTTACTATATTTGAGTGTAGTTTATCTTTATGCCCATACTATATTTCCCAGAGATGGGTAAGTGTTATGTTTCTTGCTAGCACATTTACTGTATTGTTCAAAGTCAGGCGTTTAGTGGTTTTAGCATGATCCTATTTCCATGAACTCGCAAATACAAGATCTTCTCTCACACTGTCTTTTACTCCCTGCTGTTTTATATTGCCCTCCTAATTCTCAGTCCTGGTCTTTCTTTATGTTCTTCATCAACCTGGATAGGTTATACTATTTTCTCCCTTATTCAAGACCAATAGAATAGAATAGAACACCCAGAAATAAACCCTGATATATGGCCAAAGGATTTTTGACAAGTTGCCAAGACTTTTCAAAGTAGAAAGGATAGTATTTTCCACAAATGGTGCTGAGAAGTCATGTTGTCAACATGCAAAGTAGGAAGATGGACCCTTACCTAACATCATATGCAAAAATTAATGAAAACGTATCAAGAAACTAAATATAAGACCTAATAAAATAAAAAGTCTTAGAAGAAGACACAGGACAAGGGCTTCATGACATTGGATTGGCAGTGTTTTCCTCAATATGAAACGAAGGAACAACAAAGGTACAGCTAACAAAAAAATTAACAATTTGCAGTACATAATTTAAAAAAATGTGTATCAAAGAAATGTAAACAGAATAAAATGGCAACCCACAAGATGGGAGAAAATATTTGAAAGCCATGTATCTGACAAGAGATGTCTATTCAGAATATACAGAGAACTCCTACACCTCAACAAAAAGCAAACACCCTGATTCAAAAATGGATAAAAGACTTGAATAGATGGTTCTTCAAAAAGATGTACAAATGACTAAGCACTTGAATAGATTCTCCGTATCACTAAATGCATGTTTATATATTTGTGTGCATGCATACACACACAAGCACACACACGCATACACAAGCAGAAAACAAGTATTGGTGAGGATGTGAGGGAGTTGGAACCATTGTGCTATGTCAGTGGGAATGTAGAATGATACAGCTGCTTTGCAAAAGAGTATGGCAATTTTTCAGATATTGAAAAATAGAATTACTACATGATCCAAGAATTTTACTATGAGGTATACCCAAAGGAATTGAAATCAGGGTCTTAAAGAAATATTTGTACTCCAGTGTTTAGAGCAGTAATAATCAGAGTAGCTAAAATATGAAAGCAACCTAAGTGTTTATCCACTAGTTCCTGGATAAGCAAAGTGTGGTATACCCATATAATACAATATTATTCAGCCTTAAGAAGGAAAAGATCTAGGAATATGCTACAACATGGATGAATCTTGAGGAAATTGAGCTACCAAAAATGCCATTTTTGTGACTTTTAGTGAGTCATAACAATACAACTACTTATTTCAATTATATGGGGTACTTAGTGTAGTCAAAACCATAGAAATTGGGAGGGTAATGATGCTTTTCAGGTGGTTATGGAACAAGAAGGAAAGTTATGTTTAAAGGATACAGAGTTACAGGTTTAAAACATAGAAAAGTATTAGAATAATAAATGATGATGTTGATCACCCAATAATATGAATGTATTTAATATCACTGAACGGTGCACTTTATAATAATTAACATGTTATATTTTATGTTATTTGATTTTACCAACATACACAATTGGGAAAGAATGTAATATCAGGAAAGGGAGTGGACCTGGGATAGAGCAGAGAGTAATCAGTAGGGTGAGACCCTGCATATGTTGAAGAAGAAGAACTGAGAGTCTTCATTGGCCAGGAGAGTCTTTATAAAAAAAATTACTCTGAGGGTGTATTAAATAGATATCTATGGGTGCACTGCTATCTCCCATGGGTTATCTTAAAGAGTCTTTAATAAAGTCCATAAGGCTTGCTGAGGCTTTTTTAAAAACTGGATTCCCTAGGAGATAATTAGAGGGTGGTACTTAAGTCTATGTCTAGGTTGACAGATTTTGCAGGGAAGACGAACCTGAGAACAGTGGACGTCTTAAGAGTGTAAGTACATGGAAATTAGAAAAAAAATAATAAAGGGAATTAGGAAAACTGTGGACTTCGAAGGTCATGTATTATTACTGAGTCAGACCTGAGGTTTCTAAGGAGTTATATACACAGTTGCTATTTGGATTACTTGTTGATAAAGATAAGTGGAACAACTAGAATCGTTCCCAAGTGTAGGTAAGATATAATGAGAGGATGGAGGTGGAAAGTAGGGAAGCCCAGAGAGAAGTGGGAAGGTCATATTGGGCCAAGATGGTGGTAATATCCAGCAGAACAGATGGTAGGACAGACTATGGGTTCATCTTTTTCATTTCGGCTCCCCCCCTCATCCTTAATAATTCTTTGGGAATATTTCATGGCTCTGTGATGCAGGTACAGAATTCGAGTGAGGAGACTACACCCTCAGTGTCCAGCTGTCTGAGTCCTCAGTGTGCTTCAAATGATGGAGAACTATTGTTTCTTTATGAGAAGAGTTAGTACCTCGTAGCTAAGCTTAAGCTGGAGCTTATGCAATATTGATTCCATTTTATATATACTGTTGGCATGGAGGTTCCTCCTCCTCTTTTCTTGACCATTATGAAATGAATCTATATTTCTCAGTATTTGGGTATATCAGATAAATACATTAAGTAAAGGAATCTTATATATTGCTCCCTGCATAGTTTGCTCTTTCTTGTTTCTCTTTTATCTTTACTAAATTAGCACAGGGAGAGACCTTGAAATGTTCTAATTAGGAGAGATTAGAACATCATATTTCTAGAGAGGTTGGTTGGACAGAGCAGGGGTCCCAGTGAGAATCGAAGCTTCTGTTTCTACTTGGAAGTGTACCTGTGTAGAATAGAGGGCTCCAGGAAATATCCTAGAATATTCCAATGTCCCTGTGGGAGATCATTAAGAGAGGCAGGATCTGGTACCAGATCAGTGTACTATGACATGTTTGTCAGTCATCTGATGTGAGATTCTCAGAGCCAATTCCTTATGGTAGGGCTGAGTGCAGAGTGATGAAGAACCTGTGAAAGCCTTTGATTGCATGTTAAAGATGAAGCTCTGATTTCGGGGAGAATTTTCTTACCTGACTGAATGTCACCCTTCTGTAGGGATGAGATTCTGTGCTTTTCCTCCGTTGATGACCACTGACTGAAAATCATTAGAGGATCATGTCTAGAAAGCATTCCTTATTTAATTTCTTAAAGAAGAAAACATAGAAAACATTTTTATCCACTTTCAAATTGAGGATCATGGGGAATGTCATCAGTGAAAATGTCAGAGTAGGGAGCTCTGGCTTGTGTCCATCCCCAGAAACACTGACATACGTGGTAAAACCTGTCAAAATGATCTTATCCACACATGTAAGTTTTCTTATCTTTTCACCCCGTAGATTTATCTTTCATTGAAACTTTACTGACTACAGGGTGTGGAGAATAAACAGGGAAGTAGAAACTGTATTTCCTGATGAGAGACTCACTAAGTCACATTAGCTGTTCTGAGCTACGTCTTACTCACCGTGACTCTAATTCAAACAAAATACTTTTTTTTTGTAAGTCAGTTCTGACATTTCCTCGTTAAAGACAAGGTAACAGATATAGACTTAGATCTACCAGAATTGAGCAAATTTTTGATTTTACCTGTGTTGAATATATGAGCATGACCTGCTACAAATCTTCATTATACTTATTGCCACAACTGACAAATTCCCTTTTTCCACTCCTGATATGTTGCATGTAAAGAATGCATAGGTCACTAATCCCAGCTGGTCACAGGTAAACTCTGCCACATGGATTACTGCATGTTTTCCTGCTGGAAGACCACACATTCTCGAGTATCATGCCTGCCGAGTATCTGGGCTCTTCTTTTTTTCTGGATAAAGGTTAGATAATCACCTAATTTTATGAGAAATATATAAAATGTATTTGCATATTCTTCAGGTTTTTATTTATCCATTCTCTTTCAAGTCCTAAGTGCAAATATTAAAGTGATTTCTAAGAGGGTGGTAAATAAGACAGCTACATTTATGCTCCAAAATTAGCAATAAATCATAATACAATTGTAACTGCATTAATGTGTGATTAATATGTAGATACTTACGTAAATGCAAGTTTAGTAATGCTTTGTGGAGAGCTTCAGAATCTAGGTATTAAAAAAAAAAGGAGTTCTTGAAACTCTGAGGGAATTATAGAGAAGTCTTTGTGTCTATAAATATCACTCTGAAATAATGCATTTTCTCAGAAGTAAACTAGGCATAAAACTGTAGGAAAAAACTTCATGAAATGAAAGAGCATGTGAGATGGCCATACAAGAAAAAGAATATTCTCACAGAATAATGAACAGTGTGGAGTTCAGCAGAAGGGTCATACAGATTCAGAGAGTAAAACTTTGTAGAGCCTAATTGTGAGTTCCTCATATTTCATCTTTGGAGACATGGTAGTCATTGGAAATATGATGTTATAAGATGACGTTAACATACTTAAATACTTTCGTTTAGAAATGACCACTTAGAACCAGAATAAATGAAAGAGAACACAAAATTATGTTTCTATTGATTTTTAAAGACCTCAGGTGAGTGCTGATAACTTAAAAATACATGATGTCTTTCACTGCAAAGTAAAGGAGCTGTTACAGTGGAGGATTACTGGACTGAATGTCAATGTTACGACACAGTATGAGTGTGTTTCGTGTTTGGTAATTGCAATCATTGTTGCTTTTGTTGTGGTCATCCATTTACAATGCTTGGTGTCAGTTGATTTATCTCTTGTAAAAATAAAATACAGTGTGTGTGTGTGAAAAAAAACATACATGATTTCTTGACTAAAGTTGTATGGAATTTGAGATCTGGAAAAAAAGCATCTCTTTTCTGTACTGCTAGGATGCTAATTGGACATTTTTGCAAGAAAGAGATTTCAGGATGCAAATCTCGTGTCTCTAAGGTGGGAAGTCAGTTCATGGCGGAACATTCTATTAAACTTGTGTGAGTGGAGAAATATTTCTTTGGAAGGAAGAGGTCACGAATCCCTTTTTAATAGTTATTGGTTTATAGTATACCGAATGAGCAAAATGGCTATTTCTGAACGTTAGAAACAAATAATATAGTTTTTCTGCATTTATAATATGAAGCTGATGTAAAATATCAAAAATTCTTTATTTTGCAAAGCAATGTAATCAGTTTGACATAATTCACATATATTGAACCTGTGGTACACACACACACAATAAAACTTACATTCAGAAAATTTTTTGCAGTTAAGAAATATTTTCAAGTGTAGTTGATTTACAATGTTGTGGGTTTTTAAAATACATGTTTATTGGAGTATAATTGCTTTATAATACTGTATTAATTTCTGCTTTACAGCAAAGTGAATCATCTATATGTATACATATATTCCCCACATCCCTCCCTCTTGAGCCTCCCTCTCACACTCCCTATCCCACCCCTCTGGGGGACATAAAGCACCAAGCTGATCTCCCTGTGCTATGAGGCAGCTTACCACTAGCTATTTTACATTTGGTAGTGTATATATGTCAGTGCTACTCTCTCACTACGTCCCTGTCTCCCCTTCCCCCCTGTGTCCTTAAGTCCGTTCTCTACGTCTGTGTCTTTATTCCTGCCCTGTCACTAGGTTCGTCAGTACCATTTTTCTAGATTCCATATATATGTGTTAGCATACGGTATTTGTTTTTCTCTTTCTGACTTACTTCACTCTGTATGACAGATTCTAGGTCCAACCACCGCACTACAAATAACTCAATTTTGTTCCTTTTTATGGCTGAGTAATACTCCATTGTATAGATGTGCCACATCTTCTTTATATATTCACCTGTCGATGGACATTTAGGTTGCTTCTATGTCCTGGCTATTGTAAATAGTGCTACAGTGAACATTATGGTACATGTATCTTTTTGAATTATGGTTTTCTCCAGGTATCTGTCCAGTAGTGGGATTGCTGTGTCATATGGTAGTTGTATTTTTAGCTTTTAAGGAATCTCCATACTGTTCTCCATAGTGGCTGTATCAGTTTACATTCCCACCAACAGTTCAGGAGGGTTCCCTTTTCTCCACACCCTCTGCAGCATTTATACATTGTTATATTAATTTCTGCTGTGCAGCAAAGTGATTCAGTTTTATATATATATATAGATATTAAACTAAGAGAGGTTTCAGCTTCAATTCACCGGAAGCATTGCCACCAAACAACAGTTAGCCTGTCCTTTGCTGCTTTACAGCCTGGCATCAACTTTTCCTCCTTACTGATGTAACATCGGTCTGGCATCCTCTTCCAGTACAGTTGTGTCTCATCCACATTAAAAACCTGGTTGGGTAAATACACACCATCATCAATAATTTCTCAAAGTGTTTCTGGATGTTCCTGGACAGCTACCCTATCTGCATTTGCTGCCTCTCCACTTACTTTTACATTGTGAAGGTTGGCTCTAGCCTTGAACCGATGAAACCAGCCATGGTTGGCATTAAAAGATGTGCCCTCTGATTCTTTGCCGTGTTTCTTCTTCAAGTCTTCATAAAGGCTTTTAGCTTTCTCTTGAATCAGCGTTAAGTTGAGCAGGACTCAGCGCTGATGTTGATCCTGCATCCGCACACTGAGAAGTTTCTCCATCTCCTCCATCACTTTTCCATGCTTCTTCGATATTTTGTCAACATCATCGGCACAGCAGACTTCACATGTTCCATGATCTTGTCCCTGTTCTTTAGATTCCTGCCAATGATTGAATGATTCATGTTATAAGAATGAGCGATGTCTAACATCTTTTTGCCTCGCTCCACTCTCTCAATTACTTTCACTTTTGTTTCCATCATTATCGCTTTGCGCTTCTTAACAGTACCAGCTACATCACCTCTGCTTTTACGCTTGCTTCCAGACATCTTGGGCTTGAAATAAAGATACTGTACTACTGTACTCTATACAGTACTGTAAAGTACACAAAAGCACAACCACATATACAGGAAGCACGCACGTGACAATGTATGCCAGACACGTGAACTAACTTACATGATTTGACATGCAAATGGACGTTTACATCTTTGAAAGTTTGCAACTTGAAGGTTCGTATGTAGGTGACTTACCGTATTCGTACTGCCTAAGGAGAACTACCTAGGAAAACTTTGGTATGACTTATGTCAGAGAATGTTTTGCTTATGTTCTCTTCTAGGAGTTATAAGGTGTCCTATCTTATATTTAAGCATATAAGCTGTTTTGAGTTTATTTTTGTGTATGGTGTGAGGGTATGTTCTGACTTCACTGATTTGCATACGGCTCTCCAACTTTCAAAACGCCACTTGCTGAAGAGACTATCTTTTCCCCATTGTATATTCTTGCCTCCTTTGTCAAATGTTAATTGACCATAGGTGTGTGGGTTTATTTCTTAGCTCTCTATTCCATTCCATTGATCCATGTGTCTCTTTCTGTGCCAATACCATGCGGCTTTGATTACTGTAACTCTGTAGTATTGTCTGAAGTTTAGGAGGGTTATGCCTCCTGCTTTCTTCTTTTTCCTGGGGATTGTGTTGACAGTTCTGACTTTTTATGGTTCCAGATACATTTTAGGATTATTTGTTCTAGTTCTGGGGAAAATGCCATGGGTAATTTGATAGGGATCACATTAAATCTGTAGATTGCTTTGGGTAGTATAGCCATTTTAACAGTATTAATTCTTCCCATCCAAGAGCGTGGGATGTCTTTCCATTTCTTTGAATCATCTTCAGCTTCCTTTACTAACGTTTTGTAGTTCTCAGCATATAAGTCTTTCACCTCCTTGGTGAGGTTTATTCCTAAGAATTTATTTTTTTGATGCCATTTAAAAAAGGATTGCTTGTTTACAGTTCCTTTCTGATATTTCATTGTTAGTATAAAGAAATGCAACCAGGGACTTCCCTGGTGGCTCTGTGGTTGAGAATCTGCCTGCCAATACAGGGGACATGGGTTTGAGCCCTGATGCAGGAAGATCTCACATGCCGTGGAGCAACTAAACCTGTGTGCCACAACTACTTAGACTGCACTCTAGAGCCAGAGAGCCACAACTACTGAGCCCGTGTGCCACAACTACTTAAGCCTGCGTGCCTAGAGCCCATGCTCCACAACAAGAGAAGCCACTGCAATAAGAAGCCTGCACACCACAAGAAAGACTAGTCCCCACTGGCCACAACTAGAGAAAGCCCTTGCACAGCAATGAAGACCCAATGCAGCCAAAATAAATTTTTAAAAAAAGAAAGAAAAACCAAGAAATGCAACCAATTTATGTATGTTAATCTTGTATCCTGCTACTTTGCTGAATTTGTTTATCAGTTCTAGTAGTGTTTGTGTGGAATTTTTAGGGTTTCCTTTATATATATTATCATGTCATCACATATAATGACAACTTTACCTCTTCCCTTCCAATTTGGTTAGATTTTATTTCTTTTTCTTGTCTGATTGCTGTGGCTAGGACTTCCAGTACTATGTTGAAGAGAAGAGGTGAGAGTGGGCATCCTTGTCTTGTTCCAGATTTTAGTGGGAAGGCTTTCAGCTTATGAACATTGAGTATTATATTGGCTGTGGGTTTGTCATAAATAGCTTTTATTATGTTGAGATATGTTTCCTCTATACCCACTTTGGTAAGTGTTTTTATCATGAATGGATGTTGAAGTTTTTCAAATGTTTTTTCGCCATCTATTGAGATGATCGTTTGTTTTGTGTTTTTCCTTTGTTGACGGAGTGTATCATGTTGATTGACTTGCATATGTTGAAACAACTTTGTGACACTGGGATGAATCAAATTTGGTCATGGTGTATGATCCTCTTATGTGCTGTCGGTTTCGGTTTTCTAATATTCAGTTGAGAATTTTTGCATCTATATTTATCAAAGATATTGGCCTGCAGTTTTCTTTTTTGGTAGTGTCTTCCTCTGTGTTTTTTGTTAAAGTCTTTATTGAATTTGTGCCAATATTGCTTCTGTTTTATGTTTTGGTTTCTTGTTTGTGAGGCATGTGGGATCTTAGCTCCAAAACCAGGGATCGAACCTGCACCCCCTGCACTGGAAGGCAAAATCTTAACTGCTGGACCACCAGAAAAGTCCCCATCTGTTTTATTTTGTTTTTTTTAAGTAAATTTCTTTCTTTCTTCATTTTTGGATGCATTGGGCGTTCGTTGCTGTGCTCGGGTTCTCTCTAGTTGCGGCGAGCGGGGGCTACTCTTCCCTGTGGTGTGCAGGCTGTTCATTGCGGTGGCTTCTTTTGTTGCAGATCATGTGCTCTAGGTGCACAGGTTTCAGCAGTTGTGGCTATCAGGCTCAGTAGTTGTGGCTCGTGGGCTGTAGAGTGCAGGCTCAGTAGTTGTGGCACACAGGCTTAGTTGCTCCGTGGCATGTGGGATCTTTCCAGACCAGGTCTCGAACCTATGTCCCCTGCATTGGCAGACTGATTCTTAACCACTGTACCACCAGGGAAGTCGCCCCCCCATCTGTTTTTGATATCAGCATGATAGTGGCTTCATAGAATGTCTTTGGAAGTATTCTTTACTCTTCAGTCTTTTCAAAGAGTTTGAGAAGAATCAGTGTAAGTTCTGCTTTGTATATTTGGTAGAATTTGCCTGTGAAACCATCTGATCCTGGACTTCTGTTGGTATGGAGTTTTTTAAAATTACAGATTCTATTTTTTTAAAATTTTATTTATTTATTTATTTATTTATTTTTGGCTGTGTTGGATCTTCGTTTCTGTGCGAGTGCTTTCTCTAGTTTCAGCGAGCGGGGGCCACTCTTCATCGCGGTGCGTGCGCCTCTCACTATCGTGACCTCTCTTGTTGGGGAGCACGGGCTCCAGACGCGCAGGCTCAGTAGTTGTGGCTCACGGACCCAGTTGCTCCGCAACATGTGGGATCTTCCCAGACCAGGGCTCGAACCCATGTCCCCTGCATTGGCAGGCAGATTCTTAACCACTGCGCCACCAGGGAAGCCCTCTGTTTTGCTTTTAGTGATCAGTATGTTCAAGTTATCTATTTCCTCTTGATTCAGTTTTGTTCAGCTGTAAAAAAACAAAATATATTTTTAAGTTATGTTAGCACCTAAATACTTACCATGTATTAGACCACAAAAGAGTGAAGAAAAAAATATTAAAATATTTTTTCAAATACAAAAAGTATTGAAATGTTTTTAAGAAATTGGTATAATAATACTAATTACAATAATGACAAATTGTTCTGAACTTAAAGACTACTTATATCTAAGATGCATATTATATGCTTATTGTCTTATTATTTTTAAAAACATGGAATGTTTTCTCCTTTCTAATGTAGTTCTTTTATTTTACCTGTATATTGTGAAGAAAATTTAGTTGCACATAATATAAAAAATTACACTTTAATAGGAGATATTAATCCATTTACATTTACTATAGTACTGACAATACTTCGGTTTAGAGTTCCATGTCATTGAGTGCTCTTTTTTATTTATTTATTTTTTAAAAAGATTTAATTTGGGGGGCATAAATTATTTATTTATTTATTTATTTATTTTTAGCATCTTTATTGGACTATAATTGCTTTACAATGGTGTGTTAGTCTCTGCTTTATAGCAAAGTTAATCAGCTATACATATCCATATATCCCCATATCTCCTCCCTGTTGCATCTCCCTCCCACCCTCCCTATCCCACCCCTCTAAGTGGTCACAAAGCACTGAGCTGATCTCCCTGTGCTATGCAGCTGTTTCCTACTAGCTAGCTATTTTACATTTGGTAGTATATATAAGTCCATGCCACTCTCTCACTTCGTCCCAGCTTACCCTTCCCCCTCCCCATGTCCTCAAGTCCATTCTCTATGTCTGCGTCTTTATTCCTGTCCTGTCCCTAGGTTCTTCCCAACCATTTTTGCTTCTTTTTTTTTTAGATTCCACATATATGTGTTAGCATACAGTATTTGTTTTTCTCTTTCTGACTTACTTCACTCTGTATGACAGACCCTAGGTCCATCCATCTCACTACAAATAACTCAATTTCATTTCTTTTTATGGCTGAGTAATATTCCATTTTATATTGAAGATGTGCAACATCTTTTTTACCCATTCATCAGTTGATGGACACTTAGGTTGCTTCCATGTCATGGCTATTGCAAATAGAGCTGCAATGAACATTGTGGAACATGACTCTTTTTGAATTATGGTTTTCTCCAGGTATATGCCCAGTAGTGGGATTGCTGTGTCATATGGTAGTTCTATTTTTAGTTTTTTAAAGAACCTCCATACTGTTCTCGATAGTGGCTGTATCAATTTACACTCCCACCAACGGTGCAAGAGGGTTCCCTTTTTTCCACACTTCTGCAGCATTTATTGTTTGTAGATTTTTTTGATGATGGCCATTCTTACCTGTGTGTGGTGATATCTCATTGTAATTTCGATTTGCATTTCTCTAATGATCAATGATGTTGAGCATTCTTTCATGTGTTTGTTGGCAATCTGTATATCTTCTTTGGAGAAATGTCTATTTAGGTCTTCTGCCCATTTATGGATTGGGTTTTTGTTTTTTTGATATTGAGTTGCATGGGTTGCTTGTAAAGTTTGGAGATTAATCCTTTGTCAGTTGCTTCATTGGCAAATATTTTCTCCCATTCTGAGGGTTGCCTTTTCGTCTTGTTTACGTTTTCCTTTGCTGTGCAAAAGCTTTTAAGTCTCCTTAGGTCTCATTTGTTTATGTTTTTTTTTTAATTTCCATTTCTCTAGGAGGTGGGTCAAAAAGGATCTTGCTGTGATGTATGTCATAGAATGTTCTGCCTATGTTTTCCTCTAAGAGTTTTATAGTGTCTGGCCTTACATTTAGGTCTTTAATCCATTTTGAGTTTATTTTTGTGTGTGGTGTTAGGGAGTCTTCTAATTTCATTCTTTTACCTGTAGCTGTCCAGTTTTCCCAGCACCACTTATTGAAGAGCCTGTGATTTCTCCATTGCATATTCTTGCCTCCTTTATCAAAAATAAGGTGACCATATGTGTATGGGTTTATGTCTGGGCTTTCACTCCTGTTCCATTGATCTATATTTCTGTTTTTGTGCCAGTACCATACTGTCTTGGCTACTCTAGCTTTGTAGTATTGTGTGAAGTCAGGGAGCCTGATTCCTCCAGCTCTGTTTTTCTTCTCAAGATTGCCTTGGCTGTTCAGGGTCTTTTGTGTTTCCATACAAATTGTGAAATTTTTTTGTGCTAGTTCTCTGAAAAATTCCATTGGTAGTTTGATAGGGATTGCATTGAATCTGTAGATTGCTTTGGGCAGTAGAGTCATTTTCACAATGTTGATTCTTCCAATCCAAGAACATGGTATATCTCTGTATCTGTTTGTGTCATCTTTGATTTCTTTCATCAGTGTCTTATAGTTTGTTGAGTAAACGTCTTTTGTCTCCTTAGGTAGGTTTATTCCTAGGTATTTTATTCTTTTTGTTGCAGTGGTAAATGGGAGTGTTTCCTGAATTTCTCTTTCAGATTTTTCATCTTTAATGTATAGGAATGAAAGAGATATCTGTACATTAATTTTGTATACTGCAACCTTACCAGATTCATTGATTAACTCTAGTAAGTTTCTGGTAGCATCTTTAGGATTCTCTATATATAGTATCATGTCATCTGCAAACAGTGAGAGCTTAACTTCTTCTTTTCCGATTTGGATTCCTTTTATTTCTTTTTCTTCTCTGATTGCTGTAGCTAAAAATTCCAAAAGTGTGTGGAATAATAGTGGTGAGAGTGGGCAACCTTGTCTTGTTCCTGATCTTGGTGGAAATGGTTTCACTTTTTCACCATTGAGAACGATGCTGGCTGTGGGTTTGTCATACATGACCTTTATTATGTTGAGGAAAGTTCCCTCTATGCCTACTTTCTGGAGGGTTTTTATCATAAATGGGTGTTTAATATTGTCGAAAGCGTTTTCTGCATCTATTGAGATGACCATATGGTTTTATCCTTCAGCTTTTTAATATGGTGTATCACATTGATTTGCGTGTATTGAAGAATCTTTGCATCCCTGGGATAAACCCCACTTGATCATGGTGTATGATCCTTTTAAGGTGCTGTTGGATTCTGTTTGCTAGTATTGTGCCGTGGATTTTTGCAGCTATGTTCATCAGTGATATTGGCCTGTAGTTTTCTTTCTTTGTGACATCTTTGTCTGGTTTTGGTGTCAGGGAGATGGTGGTCTCATAGAATAAGTTTGGGAGAGTTCCTCCCTCTGCTATATTTTGGAAGAGTTTGAGAAGGATGTGTGTTAACTCTTCTCTAAATGTTTGATAGAATTTGCCTGTGAAGCCATCTGGTCCTGGGCTTTTGTTTGTTGGAAGATTTTTAATCACAGTCTCAATTTCAGTGCTTGGGATTGGTTTGTTTATAGTTTCTATTTCTTCCTGGTTCAGTCTTGGAAGGTTGTGCTTTTCTAAGAATTTGTCCATTTCTTCCAGGTTGTCCATTTTATTGGCATATAGTTGCTTGCAGTAATCTCTCATGATCCTTTGTATTTCTGCCGTGTCAGTTGTTACTTCTCCTTTTTCATTTGTAATTCTATTGATTTGAGTCTTCTCCCTTTTTTTCTTGATGAGTCTGGCTAATGGTTTATCAATTTTGTTTATCTTCTCAAAGAACCAGCTTTTAGTTTTTTTGATCTTTGCTGTTGTTTCCTTCATTTCTTTTTCATTTATTTCTGATCTGATCTTTATGATTTCTTTCCTCTGCTGACTTTGGGTTTTTTTTTTCTTTCTTTCTCTAATTGCTTTAGGTGTAAGGTTAACTTGTTTATTTAAGATGTTTCTTGTTTCTTGAGGTAGGATTGTATTGCTATAAACTTCCCTCTTAGAACTGCTTTTGCTGCATCCCATAGGTTTTGGGTCTTCATGTTTTCATTGTCATTTGTTTCTAGGTATTTTTTGATTTCCTCTTTGATTTCTTCAGTGATCTCTTGGTTATTAAGTAGCGTATTGTTTAACGTCCATGTGTTTGTATTTTTTTACAGATTTTTTCCTGTAATTGACATCTAGTCTGATAGCGTTGTGGTCGGAAAAGATACTTGATACGATTTCAATTTTCTTAAATTTACCAAGGCTTGATTTGTGACCCAAGATATGATCTATCCTGGAGAATGTTCCATGAGCACTTGAGAAAAATGTGTATTCTGTTGTTTTTGGGTGGAATGTCCTATAAATATCAATTAAGTCCATCTTGTTTAATGCATCATTTAAAGCTTGTGTTTCCTTATTTATTTTCATTTTGGATGATCTGTTCATTGGTGAAAGAGGGGTGCTAAAGGCCCCTACTATGATTGTGTTACTGTCAATGTCCCCTTTTATGGCTGTTAGCATTTGCCTTATGTATTGAGGTGCTCCTATGTTGGGTGCATAAATATGTACAATTGTTATATCTTCTTCTTGGATTGATCCCTTGATCATTATGTAGTGTTCTTCTTTGTCTCCTGTAATAGTCTTTATTTTAAAGTCTTTTTTGTCTGATATGAGAATTGCTACTCTAGCTTTCTTTAGATTTCCATGTGCATGGAATATCTTATTCCATCCCCTCACTTTCCGTCTGTATGTGTCCCTAGGTCTGAAGTGGGTCTCTTGTAGACCACATATATACCGGTCGTGTTCTCGGAGCCATTCAGCCAGTCTATGTCTTTTGGTTGGAGCATTTAATCCATTTACATTTAAGGTAATTATTGATATGTATGTTCTTATTACCATTTTCTTAATTGTTTTGGGTTTGTTATTGTAGGTCTTTTCCTTCTCTTGTGTTTCCTGCCTAGAGAAGTTCCTTTAGCATTTGTTGTAAAGCAGGTTTGGTGGTGCTGAATTCTCTTAGCTTTTGCTTGTCTGTAAAGGTTTTAATTTCTCTGTCGAATCTGAACGAGATCCTTGGTGGGTCGAGTAATCTTGGTTGTAGCTCTTCCCCTTTCATCACTTTAAATGTGTCCTGCCAGTCCCTTCTGGCTTGCAGAGTTTCTGCTGAAAGATCAGCTGTTAACCTTATGGGGATTCCCTTGTATGTTATTTGTTGTTTTTCCCTTGCTGCTTTTAATAATTTTTCTTTGTATTTAATTTTTGATAGTTTGATTAATATATGCTTTGGAATGTTTCTCCTTGGGTTTATCATGTATGGGACTCTCTGCACTTCCTGGACTTGATTAATGATTTCCTTTCCCATATTAGGGAAGTTTTCAACTATAATCTCTTTAAATATTTTCTCAGTGTCTTTCTTTTTCTCTTCTACTTCTTGGACCCCTATATTCGAATGTTGGTGCGTTTAATGTTGTCCCAGAGGTGTCTCAGATTGTCCTCAATTCTTTTCATTCTTTTTTCTTTTTTCTGCTCTGCAGTAGTTATTTCCACTATTTTATCTTCCAGGTCATTTATCCATTCTTCTGCCTCAGTTATTCTACTATTGTTTCCTTCTAGAGAATTTTTAATTCCATTTATTGTGCTGTTCATCATTGTTTGTTTGCTCTTTAGTTCTTCTAGGTCCTTGTTAAACGTTTCTTGTCTATTCTCCATTCCAGTTCCAAGATTTGGGATCATCTTTATTATCATTACTCTGAATTCTTTTTCAGGTAGACTGCCTATTTCCTCCACATTTGTTTGATCTGGTGGGTTTTTACCTTGCTCCTTCATCTGCTGTGTGTTTCTGTGTCTTCTCATTTGGCTTTGGGGACTGTGTTTGGGGTCTCCTTTTCAGAGGCTGCAGATTCATAGTTCCCGTTGTTTTTGGTGTCTGCCCCCAGTGGCTAAGATTGGTTCAGTGGGTTGTTTAGGCTTTCTGATGGAGGGGACTGGTGCCTGTGTTCTGGTGGGTGTGTCTGGATCTTGTCTTTCTGGTGGACAGGTCCGCATCTGGTGGTGTGTTTTGGTGTGTCTGTGACCTTATTATGATTTTAGGCAGCCTCTCTGCTAATGGGTGGGCCTGTATTCCTGTCTTGCTAGTTGTTTGGCATGGGACGTCCAGCACTGGATCTTGCTGGTCTCTGAGTGGAGCTGGGTCTTAGCATTGAGAAGGGTACCTCTGGGAGAGCTTTCGCTATTTGATATGACAAGGTGCCGGAGGTCTCTGGTAGACCAATATCCTGAACTCGGCTCTCCCACCTCAGAGGCACAGGCTTGACACCCGGCTGGAGTACCAAGACCCTGTCAGCCACATGGCTGGGGGTGAGAGCAAGAGGTAGCTTTGGTATATCTCAAAGACCACCAATGAGAATCACTGACCATTTTCTCTCCAGAAGTGAAGAAAACAAAATTCAGACTTTGGCTTGTCAGCCACTTTGGTAGCCAATCTCCAAGATGGCCCTAATTATCCCCTAATTATCTCCCAGTCTTCATGTACCTGTGTGGCTCCTCGCACTTGAAAAGGTTTGACTGTTTAACTAATAAGAAATTGCAGAAATGACAAAGTGCAGCTTCCAAAGTTATAAAAGACATTGCAGCTTCTGCTTTGGTTTCTGCTAGATCACTCATCCTGGGGTAAGCCAGCTGCCATGTCATGAGGACACTCAAGTAGCCCTAAGGAGAGATCCATGTGGCAAGGAACTGAGGCCTCTTACCTACAGCCACGTGAGTGAGTCATCTCAGAAGTCAAAAGATTTAATTTTATTTATTTTTGGTTGCGTTGGGTCTTCGTTGCTGCACAGGGTTTCTCTAGTTGTGTCAAGCAGGGGTTACTCATCATTGTGGTGCGAGGGTTTCTCCTTGTGGTGGTTTCTCTTGTTGTGGAGTATGGGCTCTAGGTGCATGGGCTCCAGTAGTTGTGTCATGCAGGCTCAATAGTTGTTGCTTGCAGGCTCTAGAGCACAGGCTCAGTAGTTGTGGCACACAGGCTTAGTTGCTCTGTGGCATGTGGGATCTTCCCAGACCAGGGATTGAACCACTGTTCCCTGCATTGGCAGGCAAATTCTTACCCACTGTGCCACCAGGGAAGTCCAGTGTGCTCTTTTTTAAACCTAGTCTGTTTTCATTATTTTCTATCGTAACGATTCTTTATTAAAGAAAAAAAATAATACTCCTTTCTACCCCTCCTCTTTGAGGATTATATATGAAGAAGTATGTCTTATTTATTAACCTCAAAGTTTCACCTTACATTTAAGAAGTAATCACAATGTCAAGTATTTAATACTTTTCACTTCCACCTTGAAAAGCATGGATATTAAAGTGCTAATATAATTACCTTCCCTAGTCTATCTTTTTTACTTTTTGTTATGTATAAAAAACAACTAAAAACATGCATGGTTTGTAAGGAAATGACAAATTTCAGAAAATTCAGCATCTGAATACGCTCTATACATAGCTTCTAGATAAAGACACAGAAAATTGCCAGATACTCAGAGGTCCCCTGGTCCCATTCTAGTGACTCCCCTTAAGGTTTAATATTGTTCTGGTATCTAACAAAAAGATAACTTTACCTGTATTTTGTATTTTATATAAATGTTATGGCACAGTAAAATCACTTTTGGATTGGGCTTTTTTATTTTATGTTGTTTGTGAATATGCCTATATGGTTGCCTGTTGTTGTGATCATGCATTGCCACTGATGCATAGGATTCCATAGTGTAAATATTTAACTATTAATTAATTTATTCCAATGTGTATTACAATATGAGTGATTTTCAGTTTGTGTCTATTGAGAACAGCACTGGTATATAAATTCTAGAACTTGAGCTTTGGTGGTGTGTGTATAAATTATTGTTCAGTATACATGTAGTAGTAAAATTTTCGAGTCATAGCTTTCTTGTATTTATCTTTTTAGATATTTCTAAATATTTTCAAAACATTTGTATGATTTTTCATCCTCAGCAGCAATGAATGTGATTCAAGGATTATACACATTCTTGTCAAACTTGATAATACTTGTCATTTTCATTTGAACTTTCTGGTTGGTGAGTGATAATTCCAGGTATCACGTTTTTGCATTTAATTGACTACTAAGAAGCCAAGCATCTTTTGATATGTTTACTTAACATTCTGTACTCTCTTTTTTGAAATATCTTTTGGTATATTTTCCCCATTTTGCTATTCCATTATCTTCTTATTGAAGACTTCTGTTTTTTTAACATCTGAAGACTTTTTATTTAAGAGTTTTTAATATATGCTTGATATGAGTTCTTCTCTCTTTCTGTCTCTCCTTCTCTTTCTTTAGATGACTGTCAGTTTTTAATGTTAATACCATCTAATTTGTTATTTTCTTCTTTATTTATTTATTTAGTCTTATTTCTATTTATTTATGTAGTCTTCTTATCTGTAGCAGAACACATTATTTATTCTAAACCACAAATATGTTTTCGTTTCTTTAATAAATCTAATTATTAAGCTTTAAAATTAAGTTAACTTTCTAAACTAAATATGTTGTATCATAGTGAGTATTAATTTTTCTATGACAGCTGAAAGGTTACATTTATTCAGAAAATGTTGTATTCAGTTTTCTTTTCATTTGCTCCTACTTCTCATTGATTCACAGTGGTAAACACCACTTCATCCATGGATCTGACTTTTCTCTGATTTCTCATGGTCATTCTCACTAATTCGTCTTGCCTCCTGAAATCTTTAGCAATCCCATTATTCCACAGAAGCAAAAACCTTCCTTGGGCCTTTTTCCTCAGAAGGCTGATTATTCCCACATTTTAAATGGGAGATTGCAATAAGTTAGGAGAAAATGCCACAAGGGTCTCTCATTTTTTTTTCACATCTTGTATCAGCCTCTGCTTGCACTCTCTGTTCAAAGATTTTTGTACAACACATTGATGGAAGATGCCAGTTGTTTCTCTCCTTGGGGAAAAGACAGATTAATTACCTGACAAATAAAATAAAGAGAGTGTCTTGCTCTGTTCAAATGTTGGACAGGATTGCTTGCATCCTAATTTAAATGTTTCAGGTGACTGAAGCTTAAGATTCCTAAGCTTTAACCCATACTTGCACCATGCACAGCACCCAGCAGGAGTGCTTTACATAACCCCATGAGACACTTGTGTGCAAGTGGAACAGATAAAAATATAAAACTATTGCTGTCTTTTTGTGCCATAAAAATGATTTTTTGTCTCATTTAAAATATTTTTTTCTAAAATCCAAAAACGTGTCAGGCTAAAATATTGTTATTTCAAATATGGTAAAAGCGAAGACCCTTCAAATTTCTTTCCAGTTTTGTTGATGATGGAATGTTGTCAGAGATATGACTTCATTAAACACAATAGGTAAGATTCCTTCATAGGCCTGATTGGGGAATATGAAAATAATCCCCAGAAAAATCTGGACATTTTCTAGTTCTCAAATATTGGTTAAGATGGTAGAAAGGGCCCTTCATTGTCCTATATGTTAATGCAGATCAATTGTGAGAGGTGGGGATAAAACAAGCAGCCTAAATATCCTTTATGTTTGTTGTACTACTAGTAGAAAGAGGAAGGGTCAACATGTCACCATGGTTGATATAGCAAATAAGCTGCTTGAAACTACACAGAAACGTACCTGCTTGTATTTTCTGTGCAGTTACCCTCTCTTTTGGTGTGCCCTGATACCTCCCTCAACTTATGTACCAACTCCAGCAGCATTAAGCAGAAATCCAAAGAAATCTATTCTTTGGAATTATGAGGAAGGGAAGAGTCGAAAATTTTATAGCATACTCTATACAAGGATACACGTCACCATTCTTATCTATGTCATGCCATTCATGGAGGGTCAGTAGGTTCAGGGGATTCTGGAAGCACCAAGTTCTGTGGGGTTAATCACAGCTGCGTTCATGGGCAGTAAAAGAGAAGGGCCTTATCTTGGTCACTTTCTCAATGCTAGTAGCTACAAAAAGAAGAGGACAGCAGACATCTTAGGGAGAAGAGCCAACATTAAATGAAATGTCCTAATTACTCTAGGCAACTTCTCATGATGGCCTCCCATAGCTCCTCAAATCCCTACATACTTGCACAAGGGATAGTGTAATATTATTGGAGTGTCTGACTGCAGATTAACATTATTTTTGTTAAAAAAAATAAAAATAGGTTCAAGTGATAGGGTTTGAAAAGGGTTCACAGTGCGAGGGAAGCTATTGTAACAATGTGGACAGAACCCTTTGGATGGATTCATCATGTTTTGTTTTGTTTTGTTTTGCTGCTTCAGAATCTGTAGTAGAGATTGGTGTGTTCCATGATGCATTCCCGCTTCTTATAAGTTTTACATGGAATACCCCATTAGGAAGAAGTGCACGTAAGGAAGATTAGTGAATCAAACTCCTCTGCCCTCTGTCAGCAGTGGGTGGAAAGGGATTTAGACCAAGTGCTTTCATCCTTTTATGTGCAAAGTTTTCACTATATGAATGATGTTTTGTTTGTTTGCAGGTCAGGAGCCTTGGTCTCAATATCCCTGTTTAAAGTGTTATCACGTGTCTGCCAGAAAGAATTGCTGATGATACTGGAAAAAATTGAGAGTTATCCTTAACAATTAAGGGTTTTGTAACAACATGGATGGGCCTAGAGATTGTTATACTGAGTGAAGCAACTCAGACACACAAAGACAGATATCATATGATATTGCTTATATGAGGAATCTAAAAAAAAAGGTACAAATGAACTTATTTACACAACAGAAAGAGTCATGGATATAGAAAACAAACTTATGGTTACCAGGGGATAAGTGGGGAAGGGATAAATTGGGAGATTGGGACTGACATATACACACTACTATATATAAAATAGATAAGTATTGATAAAGACCTGCTTTATAGCACAGGGAACTCTACTCAATGGTCTGTACTGGCATATACGGAAAAATAATCTTAAAAAAAAACAAGGGTTTGGGGATTATATAATAAATATAAATGTGCAAACCTTTAACATGAAAGGAAAAGTCAGTTAACTCTGTGGTCCCTGTTATGGTGTAAACAATTTGTACCTCTAATTTTAAAATTTTGAAACCTAGCTCCCATGTTGATGGTATTAGGAGGTGGAGTTTTGGGGAGGTGATTAGGTCATGAGGCCAGAGACCTCAAACATGGGCTTAGTGACCTAATAAATGTAGCACACAGAAGATCTTATGCCCATTCCATGATTTCATTGCCGAGCGAGAAGACCCATATTATGAACCAGAAATTGGTCGCTCGCCACACACTAAGTCAGCTGGCAACTTATTCTTTTTTTAAAAAATTAATTAGATAATTAATTAATTAATTTTTTGGCTGTGTTGGGTCTTTGTTGCGGTGTGCGGGCTTCTCATTGGGTGGCTTCTCTTGTTGCAGAGCACAGGCTCTAGGCGTACGGGTTTCAGTAGTTGTGGCTCATGGGCTCAGTAGTTGTGGCCTGTGGGCTCTAGAGCACAGGCTCAGTATTTGTGGTGCGTGGGCTTAGTTGTTCCATGGCATGTGGGATCTCCCCGGACCATGGCTCGAACTCTTGTCCCCTTTATTGGTAGGCAGATTCTTAACCACTGCACCACCAGGGAAGCCCCTGGTAATTTGTTCTTGAACTTTTCAGCCTCAGCAATTATGAGAAAACAAAAATATTCTGTTGTTTATAAAATACCAAGTCTCTCATATTTTGCTTTAGCAGTCAAAGAGCTGGCTGAGGAGAAATATCTGTGAGCTTGAAGAAATATCAAGAGAAACCTTTAAATCTCAAAAGAAAAGAGAAAATGGGCAGGAAAGAAATCAACAGAACAGAGTAATCAAGAATTGTGGAACAATGAAAAATGCTGCGACCTATACATAATGGGTATAGCAGGAGGAGAATAAAGATAACAAAGAACAGAAAATATTTTCTAAAAATGACTGAGAATCTCCCCAAATGAATGTCTGACACTAAATCCACAACATCCAAACTTAGAGGAACATACGAATAGTAAAGAAAACTGACCAATATCTCTCAGGAACATCAGTGCAAAAATCCTCAACAAAATATTACCAAATCGAATCCAACAATATTTTGAGAGAATTTTATATCATGAATGAGAGGGAATAATCCCAGGTATGCAAGGCTGGTTCAACATTCTAAAATCAAATAATTATATCCATCATATCAACACCCTAAAGACAATCATTAGCATATCAATAGATTCAGAAGCTCTTTGAAAAAATCTAACACCCATTCTTCATAAAAATTCTCAGTTAAAGAAATAGACTGGAGCTTTCTCAAGTTGATAACAAAGATTTACAGGAAACTTTTATCTTACATCATGATTAATGGTCAAAAACATGAAGCTTTTCCACTAAGTTCAGGTAAAAGCAAGGATGTCCTCTTTCATGGCTCCTTTTCCATATTTTACTTCAAGTCCTTGCTAATGCAATAAGGCATGAAAATAAATAAAACATATACAGATTGGGTAGAAAAAAATGAAAGCAACCTAAATAAAATGTGGACCAATATACTTTATGGACACCTCACCAAAGAAAATAGACACTATACATATAAGTATACAGAAGAATAATCCAGATTACATGCTGCCATGAAAAAGCAAATTAAAAATACAATTACATACCACTATGTAACACTTAGAATGGCTAAAATGTGAACAATGACAAGAACAAATTCTGTAGGAGATGTGGAACAATAGGAAATGTCATTTGTTATTGGTGGAAATGAAAAATAATACAGCTACTTTGGTAGTCTGATTGACACTTGCTATAATATTGAACATTCCCTTACTGTATAATCCGGCAAGTGTTCTCATGGATATTTACTGAAAGTAGTTTAAAACATACTTCCAGACGAAAACCTGCATATGGATATTTATAGCACCTAATTCAATATTGCCAAAATGTGAATGAAACTAAGGTGTCCTCCAATAGGTGAATGAAATGATATAGTATTAATATATTCTGGGAATGGGATAATATTGAGCACTAAAAAAGTAAACTATCAAGCCATAAAAATAGATGGGGATTCTTATTTTCTTTTGAAATATAGGTGATTTTCTTTATTTTGTAATTTAAATTTTATTGGAGTATAGTTGATTTACAATGTTGTGTTCATTTCAGCTGCACAGCAAGTGATTCAGTTACACATATGCATATATTCATTCTTTTTCAGATTCTTTTCTGATAAAAGTATTCTCAGAATATTGAGTAGAGTTCCCTGTGCTATACAGTAGGTCCTTGTTGCTTATCTATGTTATATATAGTAGTATTCGTATGTTTACCCCAAGTTCCTGATTTATCCCTACCCCCCACCTTTCCCCTTTGGTAACCATAAGTTTGTTTTCCAAGTCTGTGAGTCTGCCTCTGTTTTGCAAGTTAGTTCATTTGTATCAATTTTTAGGTGCCACCTAGAAGTGGTATCATACAATATTTGTCTTACTCTGTCTGACTTACTTCACTTAGTACAATCATCTCTAGGTCCATGCAAGTGACTGCAATTGGCATTATTTTCTTCTATTTTATGACTGAGTCATATTCCATTATATATATGTATCACATATTCTTTACCTATATTCATATGTTGATGGACATTTTGGTTGCTTCCATGTCTTCGCTATTGTAAAGAGTGTTGCAGTGAACATTGGGGAAGATGTGTCTTTTCGATTTATGCTTTCCTCCAGATATGCGCACAGGAGTGAACTTGCTGGATCATCTGGTAGCTCTATTTTATTTTATTTTATTTCATTTCATTTCAATTTCAATTTTTTTGGAGAAGAGTTGATTTACAATGTTGTGTTACTTTCTGCTGCACAGCACAGTGAAGCAGTTATACATATATCCAATCCTTTTTGGAGTCCCTTCCCATACAGGTCATTACAGAGTATTGAGTAGAGTTCCCTGTGCTATACAGCAAGCCCTTATTTGTTTTCTCTTTTATATATAGTGGTGTGTATATGTCAATCCCAATTTCCAATTTATCCCTGCCACCTCCCCTTACTCTGGTAACCTCCATTCTGTGCTCCATAGTGGCTATTACCAATTGGCATTGCCACCGATAGCATAGTATTGGTGGCGCAGTGGTTAAGAATCTGCCTGCCATTTCAGGGGTCACAGCTTCGAGCCCTGGCCCGGGAAGACCTCACATGTCACAGAACAAGTAAGCCCGTGCACCACAACTACTGAGTCTGCACTCTAGAGCCCACGAGCCACAACTACTGAAGCCTGTGTGCCTAGAGCCTGTGCTCCACAACAAGAGAAGTCACCGCAAAGAGAAGGCTTTGTACCACAACGATGAGTAGCCCCCGCTTGCTGCAGCTAGAGAAAAGCCACATGCAGCAATGAAGACCCAACGCAGATTAAAAAAAAATAATAATAAGTAGTAGGTTTCTCTTTTTCCCACACCATCTGAAGCATTTCGTGTTTGTAGACATTGTGATGATGGCTATTCTGAGTGGTTCCAGGTGATACTTCTTTGTACATCTGATTTGCATTTGTCTAACATAAAGCAATGGTGAGCATCTTCATATGTGCTTTTTTTTTTTGAACAGTGTGAGTAAAATTTAGCCCTTGAAAAAGGGTTATTGAAAGGTTGCCTTGTTTTGAAGTCTATTTCGATTACCTACCCAAGACATTTTTTGAGGGCTGTTGTCATTTACAGCTCCCCAGGCATTGTGAATATGAAGTGCCTATAAGGTCCAGTTTTTAGAGTTGTTGTTATGGGAAACAGAAGGCGGCAGGATTTCTACTGTCCCTGTCTGGTTGCTGACACAACCTTAGATGTAGGGAAAGTCCTGTTCCTGGGTTTTAAATTAGAGTGGAATGTGCCTGACCAAACATGTAAGGGCTTCTGTCCCATTCCTTCTTCCCCCTTACCCTTCATCCCCCGAACAAATACAAACCCCTGCAAAATCACCTGTTGAGGGTGCTGTCTTGCAGAGTGGGATGACCCTAATGAAGAAGTCTGGAGGTCGGAACCCAAACACCAGGATATGTTGAGACCAGGTGATTTTCCAAGTGTCATCCAGCCCAGAGAGTCCACCATCCTTTGGGTGTCAGAGGGTTGATTTAGTAGTATGAGGGCACACTTAGATCTGGAGATTGTGATCCCATGCAGAGGGGACCAGGTACTACATGTTCAAGGGGGGTGAATTAGCTGGCATATCCTCCTGAGGTCCTCAGGCCCACAACAGTCCAGTCTTGGGACCAAATTGGGTCTGTGTCCAGGGATGTGACACTAGCACGTTCACCGCGACTAAACGAATTTAGTGATCATTTTTCTTTTCTGTAATTTAATTTTAAATTTATAATGGAGTATAGTTGATTTACCATATTGTGTTCATTTTTGACATACACCAACATGATGCATTTATACAGAGATGACTATATATTCTTTTTAGAATTATTTTCCCATTGAGGTTACTAAAGGGTGTTGAGAAGAGTTCCAAGTGCTCTACAGCGGGTCCATGTTGATTACAAGTTTTCTCTCTGTAAATATGTATATACTAACTCCAACCTCATGATTTATGCCTCCAACACACCTTTCCAGTTTGGTAACAATAAGTTTGTGTTCTAAGTCTGGGACTCTGTTTCTGTGTTGTAAGATAGTACCTTTCTATCAATTTTTAGATTCCACCGATAAGTAATATCATATGATATTTTTCATTGTCTGATTTATGACACTTAGTATGAATGTATCTAGGTCCTTCCGAGTGGCTGCAAATGGCCTTATTTCATTCATTTCATGGCTGAGTAATATTCCATTGTACATATCTACCATAATTTCTTTATCCATTCTTCCTTCCAAGGACTTTTAGGTAGCTTCCAAGTAGAGGCTCTTGTAAACAGGGCTGCATAAATTTTGGAATGCCTGGGTCCTGTCAATTTACGTTTTTTCCAAGATACAGGCCCAGGAGTGGTATCGCCCTATGCTCTGAAGCTCTGGTTTTTAGATTTTTAAGGAATCACCACCCACTTCTCCAGAGTGGCTGTTAGCAATTTACATTCCCACCATCAGCTTGCCAGGGTTCCCTTTTCTGCACACCCTGTCCTGCATTTCAGGTTTTACACTTTGTGAGGTTGGCCATTCTGACTGGTGCGAAGTGATATCTCTCTGTAGTATTAATTGACATTGCCCACCTGTTTTGTTGGTCAAAAATGGAGTAAGGGTTTTTCCTGAATATATTAAGGAATAACGCATACGGCCTTTTTGGCAAACTGCATCATTGGCGATGTTCAGCAGCTTTGCGTGTGCTTTAATGGCGAGTGCAAACTACCTCTTGAAATTCCTTTCCTGCAATTCTGCCTTGCTTACAAGGCCTTTAGGAATACTTGGCTGAAGAAATGGCTCCATCAGAGGTGTCAATTACAACCCTGCATGTTTGTGAATTGCAGTGCCCCGGAGCACCGGTTTTCAACTTGTTGTTTAGGGAAGCAGACACAAAGGGGCAGGATTTCTACAGACCCATTCCTGTTACTGGGGCACCTGAAGGATAGGGAAATTCTTCTTCCAGATTAGGAAACTAGAGTGGCATATGCCTGTCCAAACATCTAAGGCTTGTGTCTCATTCCATCCCCCCATTCCCCTTCTTCACCGGAAAATTCCAAGCCGTGAAAAACTGGCTGTTGAGTGTGCTGCCTTCCCAAAGTGGGGAGGCTCTAAGGAAAGGAGCTGGGGAACCCGAATACCAGGAGAAGTGGAGATGGGGTGACTTTTCCAAACTCTTCCCGATCAGACGGTGTACCATCCTCTGGATGTCCCATGAATGTTTTAGCTGTAGGAAGGGTCCCCTGCACCTGGAGATATGGGACCCATGGAATGGGGGCCAGGCAGTATTACTCTAAAAGTGTTGCATTTGCTGTCCCATCCTCACGAAGCCTCTCAGACCAACGAGTGTAGAACCTTGGGTCCCATCCAGCTCTGTGTCTAGATGTGGTCAGTCCAGGTTGCATCACAGCCCTTGAACAAATTTTGTAAGAATTTCTCTCTCTCTCACTGTCTTTTTTTTTTTGTTCTTGTTATTTAATTTTATAATGGGGTATAGCTGATTTTCAATACTGTGTTTCTTCCTGCTCTGCATCTATCCACTTGATTCACTTAAAGAGAGACATCAATAAATTGTTTTACAGATTCTTACCAGTCTTATATATCCTTTTCCGGTGACAACAGTGTGCTGAGTCCAGCTCGTTGAGCTATACAGTAGGTCCTGTCGAATACCTATTTTGTTTATGGAACTGTATCTATGCTAATTTCAACCTCCTGGTTTATGCATCACCCCACCCCACCTTTCTTCTTTAGCAGCCGTAAGTGTGTTTTCTAAATGTGTGACTGTTTCTGTATTGTAATTGAGTTCATGTGTAGCCATTTTTAGATACTATCTGTAAGTGATACCTTATGGTAAGTCTCTTTTTATGTCTGACTTAGGTCACTTAGAATGATCGTACCTCAGTCTCCACGAGTTGCTGCAATTGGCCTTATTTCATTGATTTAATTGCAGAGTAATGTTCCATTGTACAGAAGTACCACATCTTCGTTATCCATTTATTGCTTCCAAGGACATGTAAGTTGTACCCAAATCGAGGCATTTCTAAACAGAGCAGCACTAAACGTATGGGGTGCCTGTGTCCTGTCGATTTTTGGTTTTCCCAAGATATGCGGCGAAGAGTGGAAGAGATGTATGCTCTGTAGCTCTGTATTTTAGACGTTTTAGGGAACACCATAGACTTCTCCAGAGTGGCCGTTGGCTATTTACATCCCCGTCATCAGCGAAACAAAGCTCCCTCTTCTCCATGGCCTGTCCAGCATTTTTGCTGTCTACACTTTTCCAGGATGGACTTTTGATGAATGCGAAGTGATACTTCTTTGTAGTATGGATTTGCATTGCCCGCTTGTTTGATTGGCCAAAAAGGACGTATGCGTTTTTTTCTGAATATATTTATTTTTATAATGGGGTTTAGCTGATTTTCACTGCTGTGTTTATGCCGCTTTACACCCACTTGATTCATTTACAGGGAGAAGTCAATACATAGGTTTTAAGATTCTTACTAGTCAGATATATTCTTGTGCGATGAATATGGGGAGTTGAGTCCAGTTCACTGAGCAAGGAGTAGGTCTTGTCTATAACACATTTGGTTTATGGAACAGTATCTGTGCTAATTTCAAACCCTTGTTTTATGCATCACCCCACCTCACCTTTCCCGTTAAGCAGCCATAGTGTGTTTTCTAAATGTGTGACTCTCTTCTGTTTTGTAATACAGTTAATGTGTAGCGATTTTTACATGCCCTCCATAAGTGATATCTTATGATGTGTCTTTTTCTGTGTGACTTATTTCACTTAGAATCATCGTACTTAAATCCACTCATCATGCTGCTACTAGCCTTATGACATTGATTTCATGGCTGAGTGATATTCCATTGTACATAAGTAGCACAACTTCTTTATTACATTTTTCTCTTTCCTGGGATATTTAAGGTGTACCGAAGTGGAGGTTCTTGTAAACAAAGCAGCCCTAAACTTTGGGGTGCCTGTGTCTTGTTGATATTTAGTTTTCCCTATTTATACGCCCATGAGTGGAAGTGCCCTATGCTCTCTAGCTGTGTCTTTTAGATGTTTTGGGAAACACCATACACTTCTCCAGAGTGGCCGTTGGCAATTAACATCCCGCCCATCAGCGTAACAAGGCTCCCATTTCTCCCTGGCCTGTCCTGCATTTCTCGTTTTTACACTTTTTTAGGATGGCCATTTTGACCGCTGGGAAGTGAGACTTCTTTGTAGCACTGATTTGCATTTCCCGCTTGCTTGGTTGGCCCAAAAGCGCGTATGCGTTTTTTCCTGAATATATTCAGGAAAAAACGCATACGCCCTTTTTGGCCAAGTGCATCATTGTCAACGTTTTGCCGCTTTTCATGTGCTTTAAAGGACATTCGAATCTACCTCCTGAAATCTGTTTCCTGCAATTCTGCCTTACTTTCAAATCCTCTTCGTTGCCTTCCCTCAATATATTTTTGGACGATAGTTATCATTTGTAACTCTGCAGGTTTGTGCATTGTAGTGTCACTGAGCTCCATTTTTCAACTCGCTTTTTTGGGAGCTGGCCGCAAAACCGCAGGATTGCTTCGGGCCCTATTCTGGTTCCGGGGGGGCAAGCTCAGCCTGTGGTTAATTCTTCTTCCTAATGGGAAATTAAAGTGACCTATGCCTCTCCCTACAGCTAGCGCTAGTCTCTCATTGGTTCCCCCTCTTCCCGTTCATCCTCAGGACAAATTGCAACCTGTACGAAACAGGAGCTTAAAGGTGCTGATTCTCCAAGTGGGGAGATTGTTAGGAAAGCGGCTGGAATGGCGAACCCAAGCACCAGGAGATAAGAAATGAGGTGCGTTTTAGAAAGCTTTCCCGATCACATGGTGTACCATTCTCTGGGTTTCCTATGCATGTTTTCACTGTAGGAAGATTCCCTTTAACCCAGAGATTTGGGACGCATGGAATGGGTCCCACGCAGTATTACTTTAAAGGGTCTGCATTTGCTCACCCAACCTCACCAAACCTCGCAGCCCCAAGAGTGTCCAGCCTTAAGTCTCATTCAGCTGTGGACCTCGATATGGTCAATCCAGGTTGCATCACAGCCCCTGAAATAATTTTGTAAGAATTTCTCTCTCTTTCACTGTCTTTGTTTTTTTTTTTTTTTTGTAATTTATTTTTATAATGGGGATTAACTGATTTTCACTGCTGTGTTTATGGCACTTTACACCCACTGGATTCACTTACAGAGAGATATCAATATATAGGTTTTCAGATGCTTACTAGTCAGATATATTCTTGTGTGGTGAATAGGGGGTGTTGAGTCCAGTTCACTGAGCAAGGAGTAGGTCTTGTCTATTATATATTTGGTTTATGGAACGGTATCTGTGCTAATTTCAAACCCTTGTTTTATGCATCACCCCACCTCACCTTTCCCGTTAAGCAGCCCTAGTGTGTTTTCTAATTGTGTGACTCTGTTCTGTTTTGTAATTCAGTTCATGAGTAGCGATTTTTACATTCCCTCTATAAGTGATATCTTATGATAAGTGTCTTTTTCTGTGTGACTTATTTCACTTAGAATCATCGTACCTAAATCCACTGATCATGCTGCTGCTAGCCTTATGACATTGATTTCATGGCTGAGTGATATTCCATTGTACATACGTACCTCAACTTCTTTATCCATTTTTCTCTTTCCTGGGATATTTAAGGTGTACCGAAGTGGAGGTTCTTGTAAACAGAGCAGCCGTAAACTTTGGGGTGCCTGTGTCTTGTTGATTTTTAGCTTTCCCTATTTATACGCCCATGAGTGGAAGTGCCCTATGCTCTCTAGCTGTGTCTTTTAGATGTTTTGGGAAACACCATACACTTCTCCAGAGTGACCATTGGCAATTTACATCCCGCCCATCAGCGTAACAAGGCTCCTATTTCTCCCTAGCCTGTCCTGCATTTCTGGGTTTTACACTTTTTTAGGATGGCCCTTTTGCCCGCTGGGAAGTGAGACTTCTTTGTAGTGCTGATTTGCATTTCCCGCTTGCTTGGTTGGCCAAAAAGGGCCTTTGCATTTTTTCCTGAATATGTTCAGGAAAAAACGCATACGCCCTTTTTGGCCAAGTGCATCATTGTCAACGTTTTGCCGCTTTTCATGTGCTTTAAAGGACATTCGAATCTACCTCCTGAAATCTGTTTCCTGCAATTCTGCCTTACTTTCAAATCCTCTTCGTTGCCTTCCCTCAATATATTTTTGGACGATAGTTATCATTTGTAACTCTGCAGGTTTGTGCATTGTAGTGTCACTGAGCTCCATTTTTCAACTCGCTTTTTTGGGAGCTGGTCGCAAAAAGGCAGGATTGCTTCAGGCCCTATTCTGGTTCGGGGAAGCAGGCTGAGCCTATGGTTAATTCTTCTTCCTGATGAGAAATTGGAGTGAGCAGTGCCTGTCCGAATAGCTAGAGCTAGTCTCTCATTGGTTCCCCCTCTTCCCATTCATCCTCAGGACAAATTGCAACCTGTATGAAACAGGAACTTAAAGGTGGTGATACTCCAAGTGGGGAGATTGTTAGGAAAGCGGCTGGAATGGCGAACCAGAGCACCAGGAGATGAGAAATGAGGTGCGTTTTAGAAACCTTTCCCGATCACACGGTGTACCATCCTCTGGGTTTCCTATGCATGTTTTCGCTGTAAGAAGATTCCCTTGAACCTGGAGATTTTGGGCCCATGGAATGGGTACCACGCAGTATTACTTTAAAGTGTCTGCATTTGCGCACCCAACCTCACCAAACCTCGCAACCCGACGAGTGTCCAGCCTTATGTCTCATTCAGCTGAGGGTCTAGATATGGTCAATCCAGGTTGCATCACAGCCCCCGAACGAATTTTGTAAGTATGTCTCTCTCTTTCACTGTCTTTATTTTTTTGGAATTTATTTTTATACTGGGGTTTATCTGATTTTCAATGCTGTGTTTATGCTGCTTTACACCCACTTGCTTCTCTTACTTAGAGATATCAATACATAGGTTTTAAGATTCTTACTAGTCAGATATATTCTTGTGCAGTGAATAGAGGGTGTTGAGTCCAGTTCATTGAGCAAGGAAGAGGTCTTCTCTATCACATATTTGGTTTATGGAACGGTATCTGTGCTAATTTCATACCCTTGTTTTATGCATCACCCCACCTCAGCTTTCCCGTTAAGCAGCCCTAGTGTGTTTTCTAATTGTGTGACTTTGTTCCGTTTTATAATTCAGTTTATCTGTAGCGATTTTTACATTCCCTCTATAAGTGATATCTTTTGAAAGGTGTTTTTTTCCGTGTGACTTATTTCACTTAGAATCTTCGTACCTAAATCCACTCATCACGCTGCTACTAGCCTTATGACATTGATTTCATGGCTGAGTGATATTCCATTGTACATACGTACCTCAACTTCTTTATCCATTTTTCTCTTTCCTGGGATATCTAAGGTGTACCGAAGTGGAGGTTCTTGTAAGCAGAGCAGCCCTATACTTTGGGGTGCCTGTGTCTTGTTGATTTTTAGTTTTCCCAATTTATACGCCCATGAGTGGAAGTGCCATATGCTCTCTAGCTGTGTTTTTTCGATCTTTTAGGAAACCCCATACTCTTCTCCAGAGTGGCCGTTGGCAATTTACATCCCACCCATCAGCCTAACAAGGCTCCCTTTTCTACTTGGCCTGTCCTGCATTTCTGGTTTTTACACTTTTTTAGGATGGCCCTTCTGACCGCTGTGAAGTGAGACTTCTTTGTAGTGCTGATTTGCATTTCCTGCATGCTTGAGTGGCCTAAAAGGGCCAGGAGGGAGAAGGGAAGGAGTTTCAAGGAGAAGGACAGAGAGCAGGAGAAGGAGGGGGGTGAGGGAGAGAGAGGGGGGCGTGGGATAGAGGGAGGGAGGGAAAGACAAAGATATCTCTCCCTCACTCCCTCTATCCATCTCTCCCTCGCTCCCTCTCCTCCCTCTCACTGTCCCTCCAGCTCTCCCTCTCCCTCCGTCTCTCCATCTCCCTTACTCCCTCCCAGAGATGGAGAGATGTAGGGAGAGGCAGAGACAAGGGAGAGGGAGAGAGGGAGAGAGAGGGGAGAGAGTTAGAGAGGGAGAGAGAGAGAGGTCTCTTCCTTCCTCTCTTTCCCTGTCTCCTCCTTCTCTCCCTCTCTCCCTCTTCCCTCTCCCTCTCCCTCTCTCCCCCCTCCCTCTCCCCGTCTCTCTGGTCTCTGCCTCTCCCTCCATCTCTCCCTCTCTGGGAGCGAGTGAGGGAGCGGGAGAGACAGAGGGAGAGGGAGAGACAGAGGGAGGGAGAGGGAGAGGGAGGGAGAGAGGAAGGGAAAATGCGAGGGAGGGAGAGGGAAGGAGGGCAAGATGTCTCTCCCTCTCCCTCTCCCTCCACCTCCCTCTCTCCCTCTCCCTCCCTTCCTCTTCCTTTCCTAGAGGGAAGGAGGGAGAGGGAGAGACAGAGGAAGAGGAGAGGGAGGGAGCGAAGGAGAGGGAGAGTCAGAGAAGGAGTTAGGGAGAGGGAAAAGGAGAGAGGGTGCCTGCTTCCCTCTCTGTCTCCCTCCCTCCCTCCCTCTCCGTGTCCCTCTCTCCCCCCTCTCCCTCTCCCTCTGTCTCTCCTTCTCTGGGAGGGAGAGAGGGAGAGGAAGAGGGAGGGAGAGTGAGAAGGAGGGAAAGTGATGGAGGGAGGGAGAGGGAGAGAGGGATAGAGGGAGGGAGGGAGAGATGTCTCCCCCCTTTCTCTCCCTCTCCCCCTCCCTCTCCTGCTCTCTCTCCCTCTCCCTCCACCTCCTTCCCTCTCCAGAGAGGGAAGGAGGTGGAGGGAGAGGGAGAAGGAGGGAGGGAGGGAGAGGGAAAGAGGTAGAGGCAGAGCGGAACAGGGAAACAAGGACTGGGAAACAGGCACAGGGAGAGGGAGGGAGAGAGGGAGAGAGGAGAGGGAAGAGAGAGGTGAAAGAAGGAGAGGAAAGAGGCAGAGGGACAGAGGGAGAGGGAAGAGGGAGAGGGAAGAGGGAGAGGGAGAGGGAGCGAGGGAGAGGAAAGAGAGAGAGGGAGAGGGAGAGAGGGAGGGAGAGAGGGAGAGACAGATGGAGAGAAAGAGAGGGAGAGAGAGGGAGAGGGAGAGGGAAAGAGGGAGAGGAAGAGTGGAACAGGGAAAGAGGGACAGGGAGAGAGGGAGGGATAGAGGGAGGAGAGGAAGCAGGGAGAAAAGAGAGAAAGAACACACCATCTACACTTCTGTCAAATGACACCGGGGATCCTTACACAACCAGGAGAAAATAACACAGGGAGGCTCTTTCTCAGCTGGAACTGGAACTGCAGACGGGGCCAAACACCACCAGGCTGGCCACACGTGTCCAGCCGCCGCTCCAGCCCCGTCAGCCGTGAGTCCGGTCACCAGGGCTCTGAGTGTCTGCTCCAGGGAGCTGGGGTTCACCCTCTCACCCGGGAGGCTGGGCCAAGACAGCAGGGCCCCGGGCTGGACACATAGGGGGAAACGCATCCCCACAGGACAGCTTGGGCAAGCAGATTCAGCTGCCAGATTCTAGAGGCCCGGGACCACCCTGTGGCCCGTGAAACCCAGGAGCCACGAGGGTCTTGCATCGTGATTCCTGTCCATTGGACTGTAAAGTTTATGTAGGGAATCTTGGAAACAGTGGTAACAAGGCTGAATTGGAACGAGCTTTAGGCTATTATGGACCACTCTGAAGTGTGTGGGGTGCTAAAAACCCTCCCGGCTTCGCTCTCGTTGAATGTGAAGATCCCCGAGATGCAGCTGATGCTGTCTGAGAACTAGATGGGAGAACACTAGGTGGCTGCCGAGTAAGAGTGGACCTGTGGAGGGGGAAAAGAGAAGTCAAAATCATGACTGCCTCATTCTTGGGGTCGTCGCCCTCGAGATGATTATGGGAGGAGGAGTCGTCCACCTTCCACACATCTCCAAGATGGAGAGCCTTCTCCGTCAGCCAGAGCAGGTCTCTTTCTAGATATAGGAGAAGAGAGAGATCCCTGTCCCAAGAGAGAAATCACAAGCCGTCCCGATCTTTCTCTAGGTCTCCTAGCCGATCTAGGTCAGATGAAAGGAAATAGAAGACCACTTTGCAAGAGGAGTGGTGTACAGGCAATAACTTCATTTGGCAGGAGTATGTACAGAAAATTCAAGTTTTGTTTGAGACTTCCGAAGCTTGGTGCACTTTTTAAACGTTTTAGTTGTTCACATTTGTTTGTCTCTTGGGACAGTGACACATAAAGGTGTCATTCTCTATGGTTTGAAATGGGTCCTGTGAGGCATGTAATATGAAGAATTGTTACCTTACAATGTTCCCTTAAGCAAAATTGAATTTGCTTTGAATTTTTGGTCTTGCCTAGACTGATAATAAAACTCTAACTCCTGCCCACCTAAAGTGTGATGTTTACTATTATGGAAACAACACTGGCAAACGTTGAAAAGACTTTCTGTAGCTGGGATATGGTATGCAGCTGTAGTTAAGCAAGCAGTCTTTAAAAGGTGCTGTGAACCCAAGCCAGCAGGTAAAAATGAAAGCCGCACCCTTACCCTAGATTAGAGGTTTAAAAATTCCACTAGTCTTCACACCGGACAAGAGGTTGTCCAGGGAGTTTAAAATCTAAGAAGTTTCAAGGAAGTTAGTTTACCTTTGAGTTAGGTCATACGTCCCCTCTGTGATTGCTGTACATGAATACATAGCTCTTTGTAATATTTTTTGGAAATTTGAGATTATCAAGATACCAATGTCCTGCCAGATTAAGAGTATATTGTAGAGCTGAACTTTGAGTTACTGTGCAATTTTTTTTTTCATGCTGTCATTTGTAATATGTTTTGTGAGAATCCTTGGGATTAACGTTTTGGTTGCAAAAGAAAAAAAGAAAAGAAAAGAATCCGCCTGCCAATGCAGGGGACACAGGTTCAAGCCCTGGTCCGGGAAGATCCCAGGTGCCGCAGATCAACTAAGCCCGTGGGCCACAACTACTGAGCCTGCACTCTAGATCCTGGGAGCCAGAACTATTGAGCCCCCGTGCCACAACTACAGAAGCCCACACGCAACGAAGACCCAACGCAGCAAGAAAAAAAAGACGATACTGGCCAGGTGATCAAGGGTAAAATCGTTTGTCATAAGTCCCGTTGATGGTGTGTATCCTTGATGTGACCTGAGGAGAATGGCATTTTTATCTCTGTCTGGGTCTTCCGCCCCAAACCCCATAACTCCAGACCAACCATAAGAAAACATCAGAAAACAAACAGACTAACAAATTGAGGGACAAAACACCTGACCAGTCCTCCTCAAAACTTTCAAGGTATCAAAACCCAGCGACGTCTGAGAAATGTCACAGCCCAGAGGAGACTGGGACAGAAAAAGGATTTTAGGGGAACACTAGGGAAATTCTAATAAAGTGTGGACTTTAGTTAATAACAATGTATCCATCTTGGTTCCTTAGTTGGATAAACATGTCACACTAAGGTACTAATGAGTTGGAAATAGGGGTACTGGGTCAGGGTCCACGGCACTCTGTACACTCTGTACAGATCTTTGCAACTTTTTTGTAACTCTAAGCTCTTGTAAAATTAAGCGAGTACTGAACAGAGCTAAGAATGTTATTTCCCTGATTTGAACATGCCTGAGTTTCTTTTCATGGTCACATTTTTGCTATTTGGATGTGTCTTGGAATCAGTAGCAAAGGAGAGTTGCCAGCCCCTGGGAAGATGTGGGTGGTTCGCAGGTGGCTTGCTCTGGAGCTGAAGACCACGGTGGGAAGTCTGCAGCCTCGGGCTGCACTTAGAAACATGGGAGGGGATGGGCCAGCTCAGTTAGGGATGGAACCTATAAATAAAACTTTTTTCTTTTCCGTTATGGCTTATCACAGGATACTGAATATAGTTCCCTGTGCTAGACAGTAGGACGTTGTAGTTTATCCATCCTATATTTAATAGTTTGCATCTGCTAACCCCAAACTCCCAATCCAACCCTCCCTCACTGTTTCTCCCCCTTGGCAACCACAAGTCTGTTCTCTATGTCTGTGAGTCTGTTTTTGTTTTGTAGACGAGTTCATTTGTGTCGTATTTTAGATTTCACATATAAGTGAGATCATATGATATTTGTCTTTCTCTTCTGACTTACTTCACTTAGTATGATAATCTCTAGGTCCATCCACGTTGCTGCAAATAGCATTATTTCATTCTTTTTATGGCTGAATAATATTCCATTGTATATATGTACCACATCTTCTTTATCCATTCATCCATCAGTGGACATTTAGGTAGCTTCCATGTCTTGGCTACTGTAAATAGTGCTGCAATGAACGTTGGGGTGCATGTATCTTTCTTTCTTTCTTCTTTCCTTCTTCCTTTCTTCCTTTCTTTCTTTCTCTCTCTCTCTTTCTCTTTCTTTCTTTCTTTCTTTCTCTCTCTTTCTCTCTTTCTTTCTTTCTTCTTTCTTCTTTTATTGTCACACGGCATGTGAGATCTTAGTTCCCTGACCAGAGATGGAACCCACGCCCCCTGCACTGGAAGCATGGATTCTTAACCACTGGACCACCAGGGAAATGCCAGGGGTGTATGTATAGTTTTGAATTAGAGTTTTCTCCGGATCTATGCCCGGGAGTGGAATTGTGGGACCCTATGGCAGCTGTATCTGTTCCTGCACGCCTCACATCAACCACCTGCACTCCAATCCTTGCTCTCAACGTCATCTTCAGGGAACCCAACCTGTGACAGGGACCTTGACAAGAAGAAATGGCTCAGGGAAAAGCTACCTGCACGGGGAGGAGATAGAGACCATCGCCCCTGGGGTGCGGAGGGGAGAGTGGGTGCAGAGGTTTGTCATTTCACCCCCGATACTCATCTCAGCCCTCGTGGCTGCCCCACTCTAGGTCACCTCAGGATACAGAGGTGAGCCGGTTAGAGTCCCTGCCTGTGCAGGAATTGGGGCACCAGCGGGTCTGAATAATGTTAGTGCAGGGTCTCCCCCGTGGCACTGGGGTTATTCGGGGCAGGTCATCCTCTGCTGAGGGCCCCTCCTGGGCACTGTGTGGGGTTTAGCAGCATCCCTGGCCTCACCCATTTGATTCCAGGGGCCCTCCCTCCCAGTTGTGACAACCACAGATTTTCCCCACACATCACGGAAGAACTGGGTGAGGCGGGGGCAGGATGGCTCTGGGCGAGGACAGCTGTGTTGAAGCAACCAGCCTGGCCCAGGGCAAGGTCTGCCCCAATCCCGTCAGCGCCTGCATTTAGAACTGCCCCTTTCCTCTCCCACCTCCCCTGCCCTGCAGTGGTCTCCGAGACATCATCCCCATGTAATAAATCACACCTTCTCAGTTTACTGTTTGCTGCCCTCGCTAGAACGTGAGCTCTTTGAGGACAGGGATGCTGTTATGTCCCCAGCACCTAGAAGAGTGTCTGCTGTGTAGTAGATGCTTCATAAATACTTGCTGAATAAAGGAGTTGAATAAAGGGATGAGTGGATGAATGAATGAAGGTTACAATGGAAGGAGGGGGGAGATTCCCTTTCTGGCTCTCGGGGGTTGGGAGATCAAGTGAAAGATCTGTCCTAAATAGGCTGACCAGCCTTCTGGGGTTCCCCGGGACTGAGAGTTTCCCCAGAGTTCCAGCGCTCAAACCTGAGCGGTCCTGGGCAAACTGGGGGCGGGTGTTGGTCACCCTATCTAAACACAGTAACAATTCCAGCTGCAATAGCAATGGCCAATGACCTCTACGGTCTTATTGACCATGCACAGTTCTCTACCTGGCGGGGAAGGGTGGGCCGGGATTGGAATTCTGGTGATCCAGGGCGGGTGAGGGCACACCCCGGGCTTGTGGAGGGGAGTCCAGGAAGGTTCTGGAGGAAGTGACAGTGACACAGGAGGGAGGGAGGAGTCTAAGGAAGAACATCCCACATGACAACCTGTGCCAATGGCCCTGGGCCCAAGGTCACACCTGACCAGGGCTTGCTTTTTTTTTTTTCTAATTTACTTTTCCCCACATGGATATGCAATTGTCCTAATGCCATTTATTGAAAACTCCTTAATTTCCCCACTTTCTATCATATCAAGTTCTCATATATCTGTTTCTGGACCTTTTTTCTATACCATAGAGCTATACGTCCCATCCTTGCACCACTAGGGCTGTTTCATCACTATAACTTTATTTATTCATTTTGTTTTGGCCGTGCTGTGTGGCATGTGGGATCTTATGTCCCTGACCAGGGATCGAACCCGCGTCCCCTGCAGTGGAAGCTCGGAGTCTTAATCACTGGACCTCCAGGGAAGTCCCCAGGGCTTGCTTTGACATCCATGGAATGGTGGCAGGTGGGCACGGGGAGCAGCTGTCTGTGAGCCATCCTGTGTAGAAATGCAGGGTGGAGGGGAGGACAGATGGAGCTGGAGGGGAAGAAGCGGAGGAGGGAGGGAGGAAGGGAGGGAGGCCGGGCGAGAGACAGACAGAGAGTTTCCGGAGACAATAGCTCTGGCCGTGTCCTAGGGCATGAAAGCTGAAAATAGCTCCTAGTGCCGGGAGCCTTGGAGCCGGAGGCTGGGAGCCAGGGTGACTGGCTCTCCTCCCTGGTGTGTGTGTGTTGCGGGGGGGTGGGTGGCTCTGGGCTTCTCAGGCTGGGAATGGGGTGCACAGAGCAGGAACGGAGCAGGGACCCTTCTCTCTGGAACCTCGTGGGCCATCCTCAGCTCACAAAGCTGAGCCACTCCTTGCCCTACGAGTGGGGGGCTTATCCTCCCTGTCCCCTGGATCATACCCCCTCACACACAACTTCCCCGTGTGTGTTCCCAGCAACCAAGAGAATCTGTTTTTAAAAGATTTGGGGGAGGGGGGTAACCATACAAACAAGAGCAGAATGGATACTTTTTCAGGATATGAATGGCTCTGTGTAAGCCCACCCCCAGGGTAACCACAGTCCTGACCTCTAACACTCTTGACGAGTCAGCCTTGGTCTGGGCTTGCGGACCCACGGAAGCTTCCTCATTCCCTCCTTCAGATCCCGACTCTCCCTCGGCGTCTTTGTGAGAAGCACCCGGGGAAGTGGGACTGCTAGGCTGTACTGCTGCTAGAACTCCACCTGGGCTCCACCAGGCTCCAGCCCCCCACCCTGTCCACCTAACTGACCCTGAGGCACCTCAACTGGTAGGAGCAGCATCACCTTCCCTCCTGGGACTCGTGATACTTAAGGGAGACACCGAAAGACAAGCCTTTGGCTCCCTGGCTGGCAAAGAGCAGGTACTCAATTGTCATAAGTGTCCGTATCAGTGAGGGTTCTCCAGACAAACAGAATCCATATGGGGTGTGTGTGTATATACACACACACGTACATATGTACAAGCATACAAAAATATACAGCTGTGTACATATGCAGTATGCGTACACACATATACACATATAGTATATACAATACACACAAACATATATACACACATATAAAATGCAGTTCGTATATATACAGTATGTATACACACATATACACACAATATAGACAATACACACATACATATACACTATACATACACACATATAAAATGCATAGTTGGTATGTATACAGTATGTACACATACGTATAACATATGCAATATACACACCTAGGTACATATATAGCATACGTATATACACACATACAAAGATATTTAGGTGTGCATATAGACAGTATACATACATACACATATAATATATGCAATACATACACGTACGTACATATAGACACACATATACACCTACATATAAAAGCATATAGCATAAAAATATATATGTACTGTATATAGAAATTCATCGTATATATACATACATATATCATATATATAAGATATATACACATACATATATACAATGTGTACACACACACCCCTATATGTAAATATGCGCATGTACATACACATATAAATTCATACGCAAGTGTGTATATAATAGTATATTCATATATACATATAATACCTAGAAACATATTGGGGGGGAGGTGTCACGGTACGTCAAGGGGTGGAGTCGAACCCGCCACCCCAGGCCCCGAGGGGTCTCCCCGGGTCTCCACTTCGGGCCGGTGGGTGTGGCCGGGGGGGGCAGCTGAAGACGTGCGTGCGTGCTTGCGTGCGTACGTGCGTGCGTGCGTACGTGCGTACGTGCGTGCGTGGGGGCGGGTCCACGGGGCGGGAGGCGCTCGCCGCGAGTGAGTGGTTCAGCCGGGCCCCAGCTCATTGTGCTTGCCTCACGCCGGCCCCAGTTGGCAGCAGCGCTGGAGGCCCCGGGCCTGTGACCACAAAGAGGGAGCCGGGGGCCGGACGGGAGCAGGCCGGCGGCGGCGGCGGCGGCGGCGCCGGCTGAGGCCCAGGCCAGGCTCCCTCCCCTCAGCCTCCCGCCCGCCCGCCCGCCTGTCCCGCCCCCGCCGGCGGCGCCCCGCCCCTCCCCCAACCGCCAGACTAGCCTGGTGCGGGGGCCGCGCGCGAAAACGTGGGGGAGAAGCTGAGGCTGGAGTCGCCCGTGGTGGCCGAGCCCGCCGTCTACCCATGGCTGCTGCTGGTCTACGTGAGTGCCGCCCGTCCCCTCTTCCCGGACCTCCACCTCTCTTCCCCCACGGCGCGCGCTGAGCCCACCGAGTAACGGAGCGACTCGAGTCGCCAGACCCTCTTTGGAGCCCCCCTTCCCGCCCTGCCTGGTTCTCCGCGGCCGTTTCCAGCCCCCGCGCGCAGGGTGGGCAGAGGGGAGCCGGGGCCGGCCGGGGCCACAGACTCGGCAGCGGGGACCCCGCGCTTCCGAGGGGCGCCCGAGCCGGTCTGCCGTTGGCCCTGTAGGGCTGGGGACCCAGGTCCGCCCCCCCGCCCCCCGGCCTGGACTGCCGGCGGGCTTGCCCTTCCATACTTTATGATCTGACACGTCGGGTTTCTTTTTCCTGGCCAGCTTTACCATTACCTGACCAGCTTTCCCAGCATCCCCTGATAATGTGTTAGATATTCAAGTTTTAGGGCCCGGTCCCAGCCCTATGGAATCAGCAACTCTGGTGGGGCTCAGTGATCTCTGTTACAACAGGCCCTCCAGATGATTTTTATTCACCTTAAAGTTTGAAAATATCTGCATTGTCAGCTGGCCGAAGCGTCCACCAGCAGGTGAAGGGGAGTGGCGCCTGGAAAAGATAGGGACTAGCCAAGGTAAGTACAGTAGCATTTGCCATGGTAGTAATGGAGAATGCCTTTTCTCCACTGGTTGGCACAGACTAGTATCTGGGAGCAGTGGCAGGGTTATTTAGGATGCTTTACATTGCAGTGTAGAGTGACCGCTGTCCTGGTTTGCCAGGGACTTCCCCTGTGTGAGCACTTAAAATCTCATCCTGGCAAACCCCTTAGCCTTGGGTTTGATAAACTTAGGGAATAACATGAAATTTAGGGGAAACATGATCTAGGTTTTGGGCAAGTCACAAGTGCTAATTAAAGCTAAGCAAGTATGGACAACATCTAGCCTTCTTTACCCCTTTGCGGGGAGGTAAATCTTGATTGGGTGAGAGGACTTATTGTTAAGAGATCTTTGTAGAAACATCCCCTTCTGCTTAGTCCGCTGGTTCTCCGTTCTGGCTAGACATTGGCATCGTCTGAGGAGAGTTAAAATGATTGTATTGGTCTAGCATGACCAACCGTCGGTGTGAGGGTTTTTAAAAAGTGCTTCAGAGGATTCTAATGTGCAGCCAAATTTAGGTGCCACTGCTTAAGCTTTTGAACCGCTGCTACGTATTTTCACCTCATCTTGCTGTGAGAATATCCAACTGTAGTTGAGGTTTGTTGTTTTTCTTTTTCTTTTTTTAACTGTCTTATTATAAGATTTACTGTCTTAAATAAGATTGAATGGACAGAAAATCCTGCTAGTCCATCTGGTATAGCTGGATACCCAGAGTAATATCGTTAAGATATGTACCATTTAAGTATTGTGACTGGCCTTTTAAAAATTAACATATGCATTAAATTAGTATTGATAGTATAGATCTCTTTCGAAGTTGTCATGTTGGGGAGCTATACCTCTAATCTGCTGCCATTGCTAAATATCTGGACACCTCTTACTAGGAATTGCTTTTAAAAATCTTTAGGGATTAAAACCAAGATTGCTGTATTATTTGTACTGGGACCACAAAAACCTCACAGAGTTCCCCCGCTGTACCTTCTACCCCCATCTCTAACCCTTGGCAACTTCTAATCTGTTCTCCATCTCCACAGTTTTGTTATTTTAAGAATAATATGTAAACATAATCATGAATTACTTAATCTTCGGAGATTGGCTTTTAAAAACTTTTCCCTCGGCATCATTCCCTTGAAGTTCATTTCAATTTTTGCATATATTAATAATTTGTTCCTTGTTGTTGCTCGGTAGTATTCTATCATAAGATTTTATCACAATCTGTTTCAACATTCACCCATTGAAAGACATTTGGGGAGTTGCCAGTTTGTGGCTATTAGAAATAAAACTGCTATGAACATTTATGTGTAAGTTTCTGTGGGAACTTCATTAAGTTTTTGTTTCTTTTGGATAAATGCTCAAGAGTACAATTACTGCATTGTAGGGTGAATCTACTTTTAGGATTAAAAGAGACTGTCAAGCTGTTTCTCAGAGTGGCTAAACCATTTTATTTTCCCACCAGTGATGTGATATAATTTTTCTACGTACTCGCTAGCATTTGATGTTGTCACTATACTTTAATTTTAGTTATTCTCTGATATCTCATTATGGTCTTAATTTGCATTTCCCTGATGGCTAACGATGTTGAACATCTTTTCATGTGCTTCTTTGCCATGTGTATATTCTCTTCCATGAAATGTCTGTTCCTGTCTTCTGCCTATTCTCTAGTTGGATTTTTTTAAGTTGTTTGGAGAGTTCTTTGTATATTATAGATACAAGTCATTTGTCTCCTATGGGATTTTCAAATATGTTTTCCCACTGTGTAATTTGAGTTTTCATCCACTTAAAAGGATCTTCTATGAAACATTTTTAACTCATTTTGATGAGATCCAATTGATCAGTTTTTGCTTTTATTGATCATACTTTCGGTGTCAAGTCTAAGAATTATTCACCTAGTTCTAGATGCCAAAGATTTTCTCCTATTTTTTTTTTTCTAAAAATGTCCTGCTTTTACATTTAAGATTATGATCCACTTTGATTTAATTTTTGTGTAAGATGTGTAAGGTTTAGGTTAAGGTTCATTGTTTGTTTGTTTGTTTTTGTCGAGGGATGTCCAACTGTTTCAGTACCATTTTTTGAAAAGTCTATTCTTCCTTGATAGCTTTTGCACTGCTGTCAAAACCAAGTTAAATGTATTTGTGTCAGTCTATTGCTGGGTTCTCTGTTCCATTCCATTGATCTATGTATCTACCCTCCATCACTACTGCGAAATCTTGAAATTGGGTAGATTAATTCCTCCCATTTTAATCTTCCTTTACAAATTGTTTTAGCTGTTCTTCAGCCTCTTCCTACCATATAAATCTTAGAATAAGCTTGTCTATATCCACAAAAACCTTGAGGGCATTTTAAGAGTAATTGTGTTAAGCCTCTTAACTTGGGGAGAATTGACAGCTTTATTATGTTGTGTTTTCTAATCCATGAACAAGGTATGTCTCCCTATTTGTTTGGGACTTTTAAAATTTTCTTCATCAGCATTTTGTAATTTTCAGTATAGAGGTCCTATAAATGTCTTATTGGGCTTCTATTTAAGTATTTATTTAGGTCAGTTGTAAATGGCATCACATATTTTTATTTAAGCTTCTACACATTTGTTATTAATATATAATTTGATAAAATTGTGTGGATCTTGTACTCTAAAACATTTACAAACTAATATTATTTCTCAAGCTTTATGTGGATTCCTTGGTATTTTCTCCATTTAGATTATCATCTCATCTTCAGATACAGACAGTTTTAGTTTTCCTTTTTCAATATAATAGGATATATTACTATTCAACATTCAGGAGGATATATTCCTTCCTATTCAACATAGTAGGAATAGTTCTTTCATCTTTTAAATAAACTTTTTAAAAATTTAACTTTTAAATGTATCTATTTATTTATTTTTGCTTTATTTTCTTACTAGAACCTCCAGTAAAATATTTAATAAAAGTGGTGAGAGCAGATATCGGTGCCTTGTTTCTGATCTTACAGAGAAAGCGTTCAGTCTTTCACAGTTAAATATAATGTCGGTATAGGTTGTTTGTAGATCATCTTTATGAGTTTCTGTATGTTCCTTTTCTATTCCTAGTTTGCTTGGAGTTTCTTTTCTTCTTTTTTTTTAAATCATGAATGGGATTGGATTTTGTCAAATGCTTTCTCTGCATTAATGATTAGGATCACATGACTTTTCCCCCTTAATCTATTGGATATGGTAGATTACATTGTTTGATTTTCAAATATTTAACCAACTTTGCATAACTGGAATAAATACCACTTGGTCATGGTATATTATTCTTTTTATATATTTCTGGAGTTAATTTGCTCATATTTGGCTGAAGATTTTTACAGCCAATTTCATAAAAAATACTGGCCTGTAGTTTTCTTCTTTCTATACTATCCCAGTCTGGTTTTGGTATCAAGGTAATACTGGCTTCATAAAATTAATTAGGAACTGTTCCCTCTACTTCTGTTTCTTATCAAGTCATGTAAAATTGGTGTTAATTCTTTAAGTCTTGGGTAAAAGTGAAACATCTAAGCCTGAATATTTCTTTTGGGAGTTTTTAAATGAAAAATCAGTGTTTCTCATAGTTACAGGAAAATTGAGATTGTCTCTTTCATCTTGGCTGAGTTTTGGTAGTTTTGGGTGTAGACGCATTGGTCCATTTCATCCACATTTTTGAATTTATAGTGTAGACTTGTTCATAATAACTTGTCCCTTATTAACCTGCAGGATATGTCATGGTATCCTTGGTTGCATTTCTGATATCTGTGATTTGTGCCATCTCTCTTTTTATCTTGATCAGTCTTGCTACATCTTTCTTGATGAGATTGTTTATTTTGAAGAACCAGCCTTTTGTTTCATTGATTTCCTCCCCCCCCCCCATTTTCCTGTTTTCAGTTTCATGGATTTTTGTTTCATCTTTATTATTTCCTTCTTTCTGCTTGTTTAGTGTTTTTTCCTCTTCCGTTTTTACTATTTTAATATAGAAAATTAGACTATTTCTTTGAAATATTTTCTTTCCCAATTTAGTGCTATAGACTTCCCTTTCAGCATTGCTTTCACTTCATTCCACAAATGTTGATCTGTTATATCTCCATTTTCTTTTATTCTATGCATTTAAAAATTTTTCCTTGACTTTTTACCCATGAGTTATTTGGAATTGTGATGTTTAGTTTTCATGTGATTGAAGATTTTCCTGTTGTCTTTCTGTTATTGATTTCTAGTCTGGTTCCATTATGGCTAGAGAATATACTCTCTATGATTTTAATTCTTTTAAATCTGCTAATGTTTTTTTTTATCACCCAGTGTATGGTATATGAGTGAATGTTCCATGGACACTTGAATATGTATTCTGCTTTTATTGAGTGTGTTCTTTAAATGTCAGTTATATCCTGTTGATTGATGATGTTTTCAGTTCTTCCATACCCTTGCTGATTTTTCTCTCTGGGAGTTCTATAAATTGCTGTGTTGAAGTCTCAAATAATAATTGTGGATTTGAAATTCTCTCCTTTTACCTTTTTCAGTGTTTGCTTCATGTGTTTTGAAGTTCTGTTGTTTGGTGCACACACATTTAGTATCACTAGGTCATCTAGGTGGATTATTCCTGTTATCTTTATGTAATGACCCTCTTTGCCCCTAATAATTTCCTTTGCTCTGAAATCTACTTTATCTGATATTAATATAGCCATTCCTGCTTTTTCTGATGAATGTTCACATGATATACCTTTTTCATCCTTTTACTTTGAACTACCTATATCATGATGTTTAAAGTAAGCTTCTTATAGACAGTATAGAGTTGGATCATGCTTGTGATTTTTTCATCTACTCTTCCAATCTCTGTCTTTGACTTGGTTATTTAGATCATTTACAGTTAATGTAATTATTGCTATGTTAAAGATTAGGTCTACCATTTTATTTTTTGTTTTGTCTTTTACCTTAGTTTCTCAATCCTGTGTTTCTCTTATTTTGCCTTCTTGTGGGTTACTTAAACATTTTTTGGTAAGTCCATTTTAATCTAATTTATTTATAATCATTTGTGTATACTGTTTGTATAGTTTTCTTAGTGGTTGCTTTTGGCCTTACACTATACATATGTAACTTATCATAGCCTACTGGAATCTGTCTTTTATTACTTCAAGTGAAGTTTCAAAATTTTACTTCCATTTAGGTCTCTTAATAGTCCCCAGTTTTAAAGTATGATTTTCTGTAGTATTTCCTTTGTATACATTGAGAACCACATCAGACGGTGTCATAATTTTTGTTTGACCATCATAGGGAATTTAAGAAACTCATGAGACTAATGATAGTCTCTTATATTTATCCCACTTGTTTTCACCCATTCCATTTTTCCCCTTTTCTTTCTGAAGTTGCCAGTCTTCTGTTATTGTTTTTTATGTTTTCATAACAGTAGGTGGTATCTGGGCTTTCCAGTGCCATTGGATATGAGTTTCAGGAAACACTGAGCCTGGCTCACTTAATGCTACTGAGTTGGAGGGTTTGTATACGTTGGGCCTGTTGGCACAGCAGATGCTAGCATATTAGACTAATGCTGATGGGACTAGTGCCACAGGAGGATGCATTCCCATTCAGGCTACGCTGCTGCTACAGTAGATCAAATCCCCCTCTACCCCAAGTGTGGGGCAGTGACCTGCTGCTGTCACTGCTTCTTTATTAGGCTGCTTTCGCCTCAGGTGTGTGGTGGGATCCCTTGGAAGCTGCTGCTGCTGTGAATCACAGGGTTAAATTCATTTTAGAAATACTTAAATATAAATATATAGCCTGGCTCTTGTAGGACCTCTGTATTTGTTTTTTATTGCTTTCATACGAATTACCGCAAATTGAGTGACTCAAAACATCGTAAATTTATTACCTTACAAGTCTGACATTGGTCTCAGTTGAGTAAAGTAAAAGTGTTGGCAGGATCGACAGATGAATGGATAAAGCTGTGGCACATATATACAATGGACTATTACTCAGCCATAAAAAGAAATGAAATTGAGTTATTTGTAGTGAGGTGGATTGACCTAGAGACTGTCATACAGAGTGAAGTAAGTCAGAAAGAGAAAAACAAATACCGTATGCTAACACATATATATGGAATCTAAAAAAAAAGAAAAAAATGGTTATGAAGAACCTAGGGGCAGGACAGGAATAAAGACTCAGCCATAGAGAATGGACTTGAGGACACAGGGAGGGGGAAGGGTAATCTGGGATGAAGTCAGAGAGTGGCATGGACATATATACACTACCAAATGTAAACTAGATAGCTAGTGGGAAGCAGCCACAAAGCACAGGGAGTGGAATCCTGCAGTGTTTGCTGATGGTCATTTGACTGGTGTGAGCTGAAACCTTTTTGACGTTGGATTTGCATGTGGCTAATAATTCCTTATACTGAGCTTTAGGCATGTCCTTTTTTTTCTTTTCCTTTTTTTTTTTAAAGAGTGACTACAACTTCCCTCTTCATATTGACGTCTTGAAAAATTTGTCATGTGTTGAATTTCCTTGCCTATTCCCTACCCCAGGGCATTTTTTGAGGGCAGGCGTCATTTACAGCCCAGCAGTCCTTGTGACTATTAAGCTACCATTAGCACTGGGTTTAAAGCTGCTGTTGTGGGAAAGAGCCACAAGGTGGCAGCATTATTTCGTTCTCAACTCTTGTTACTAGGGCAACAGAGTCTTCCTGGAGGTAGCGTTCCAAGGTTGTAAATTAGAGTGGAATGTGCTGGGACAAGCCCCCAGAAGTTTATGTCTCCTTACTTATGTTTGCTTTTTAAATTTAATTTCTATTTCTTATCGGAGTAAATTTGATTAGAGTGTTGTGGTTGTTTGGCTGTACAGAATCTGCTCAATGATTCATGCATATGTCTGTTCATCTTCGGATCCTGTTACCATGTATGTTATTACAGAATGTTGAGTAGACCTCCCTTGGTATTTGGTAGGTGTTTTGTCATTATATATTTTCTATGTATTAGTGATTATATAATTCATATAGTTTATATGTTATATGTTTATATACATTTAACATACATTAATCTATGTATGTTAGCCCCTTAGTCCTAAATTATCCATCCTCCCACCTTTCATTTTGGTTAACCATTAGTTTGTTTTATAAGTCTGTGAGTGTCTTTTTCTGTGGAAATATGTTCATTGGTAGCAATCTTAGGATAACATGTATAAATGATATCATAGGATATTTGTCATTCCCTTTTGACTGACTTAACCTAATATGATTATTTCTAGGCTCATCTGTAGTCCTGTAAACGGCATTGTTCATTTTTTTCCCGAGGCTACTATTCCATTCGGTACGTATACCACTTCTTCTTTGTCCATTTATCTGTTGATGGGCATTTTGTTTGCTTCCATGTCTTGCCTATTGTAAATACTGCTGCAATACACGATTTTCCATCCCGTGTCTTTTGGATTCTGGCTTTCACAGGTGACAGGCCCAATAGTGGGCCTTCCAGATCATATGGTGACTCACTTTTTACCTTTAAACACACTGCCATTCTGTTCCTATTATTGGCTGTTACCACTTTACATCCCACTTAGACCGAGAGGTTATGCTGTTCTCCACAACTTCTTCAACATCTATTGTTTGTTGACTTTTTGCTGATGGTCATTCTGACTGGTGTGAGGTGATACCTTTGTGTAGATTGGGTTTCCATGCGTCTGACAATTCCTGATGTTTTGCGTTTATCAATGTCCTTTTCATTTTTTTTTAAGATTGAGCTAAACTTACAACTTCTAATTGCCTTCTTGAAAAATTTGCCGCGTTTGGATTTTTTGGCCATTCCCTGCCCCAGGATATTTTTTGAGGGCATGAGTCATTTACAGCCCTGCAGTCCTTGTGAATATTAGTGACCATTAGCAGTAGATTTGAGCTGCTGTTTGAGGAAACGGCCTTAGGGTGGGAAGACTTCTACGTTGCCAACTCTGCTTGCTAGGGAAACAGAACCTTGCTGCAAGTTGTGCTTTTAGGTTGCAGATTAGAGTGGAATGTGCCAGGACAAACCCCCATAAGTTTTAGCCTCCTTAATTCTTGTCTGTGTCTTTAAGTTGTAGTTTTTATCAGAGCAAACTTGATTGAAAAATGTCTTTTTTTCTAGGTGTACAGAATCTTGTTCATTTACACATATACATATATCTATTGATCTTTGGGTTCTTTTCCATGTAGGTTATTACAGAGTGTTGAGTAGACCACTCTTGGTATTCCATAGGTCTTTGGGGATTATATATTTTATATGTATTAGTATATGTGTGTTAACCCCAATATCCTAATTTATCCATTCCTCACACCTTTTCTTTGGCTTAACCATAAGTTTGTCTTCTCAATCTGAGATTGCCTTTCTCTGTGGAAATATGTTCATTTTTATGAATTTTCAGATAACATAAGTGATATCAAAAGGCATTTGTCTTTCGCATTCTGATTTACTTCACGTTGTGTGATTATCTCTAGGCTCATGTGTGGTGCTGCATATGCCATTCTTTTATTTTTTTTCGTGACTTATATTCCATTCTGTCTATATACCACTTCTTCTTTGTCCATTCATCTGTTTATGGACCTTTTTTTTGCTTCCATATCTTGGCTATTTCAATATTGCTGCAGTGCACATTTGCCTGCCTCTGTCTTTCCGATTCTGGTGGCCTTAGGTTATAGGCCCAAAAGGTGCCCTGCCGCATCATATGGTAGCTGAATTTTTACCTTTTAAAGCAGCTCCATTCAGTTTGTGTTAGTGCTGTTACCACTTTACATCCCACCAGCAGCTAGAAGGTACACAGTTCTCTAAAAGCCCTTCAGCATTTATAGTTTGTAGACTTTTTGCTGATGGTCATTTGACTGGTGTGAGCTGAAACCTTTTTGGACATTGGATTTGCATATGGCTAAGAATTCCTTATAGTGAACTTTAGGCATGTCCTTTTTTTTCTTTTCCTTTTTTTTTTAAAGAGTGACTACACCTTCCCTCTTCATATTGAGTTCTTGAAAAATTTGTCATGTGTTGAATTTCCTTGCCTATGCCCTACCCCAGGGCATTTTTTGAGGGCAGGCGTCATTTACAGTTTTTTTTTTAAATTTAATTTATTTTATTTTTTATTTTATTTTATTTTTGGCTGTGTTGGGTCTTCATTGCTGCGCACTGGCTTCCTCTAGTTGCGGTGAGCGGGGGCTACTCTTTGTTACAGTGCGCAGGCCTCTCATTGTGGTGGCTTCTCTTATTGTGGAGCACGGGCTCTAGGGTGCGCGGGCTTCAGTAGTTGTGGCACGCGGGCTCAGTAGTTGTGGCTCGCGGGCTCTAGAGCGCAGTCTCAGTAGTTGTGGCGCACGGGCTTAGTTGGTCCGCGGCATGTGGGATCTTCCGGGACCAGGGCTCGAACCCGTGTCCCCTGCGTTGGCAGGCGGATTCGTAACCACTGCGCCACCAGGGAAGGCCAAGATGGTGTTTTTTAACGTGTAATTTGAGCAAGTGGTTCCGTGTTATTAACATGCCCGGGGCGGGGTGGGGGGTCGGTGTGACAGGCCTGCCCTCCTCTGCAGGTCTAGTTCCAGTCTCTGAAAGGCATTGAGGATTCTGTTTGAGGATTCTGTCTTCCTTTGTGTTTTCTGCTCCCCACGCTCCCTCCTGTAACCCCTTTCTGCCATCCCCACTCCCCCCACCCCCCCAGTCACACGTTGCAAACCCCAGACCCGTTTTTTCCGTTGTGATTAAACCGTCACCTGAAGCCGCCTCCAGGAGCCTCTGATCTGAACCCCCTAGTGGCATTAACGTGGCCCTCGTGCTATTAACTTCAGCCTCACAGACTTTCCCCGCTGAGAACAGCTTTGCTGGGCACTGAGGGTCTGTGACTTTTATCTCAGTTAGGCCGTTAAAAAACTGAAACATGGTTTAGATAAATAAATAACTCCTCCTTCCCTTCCTCCTGGCTCTGAGCTTGGAGCTGGTGAGCTGTCTGGGGAGAAGGTCACGGGATGGGGGCTGGGGGATGGGGAGAGAGGACAAGGTAACCGTGCCTGACAGGGATCTGTAACTACACGTGGACAGAGCTCTATACTGAACGTGTCTGGTCCCTCCTTTGCTCCGAGGCGTTCCCGTTTTCTGGTTGGTGTGAGGGGTGGGGCAGAGTGGAAGGTGGACCAAGGTTGCAGTAGCTTTGTCTGACTCTAGGTCTGTGACATCCCCCTTCAAGCACATCCCTCTTCCCCACTGTCTCCCCATCTCTTCCCTCCGCCCCTTTCCGTGACTGTCTCCCTGTGTTTCCACCTTGTTGCTTTTCTGTGGTCCCTCTGTTTCTCTTTCACCCTCTACCTGTCTCCGCCTTTTGTCTCCTTCCGAACCTTCCAGCATCCCCTGTGCTGCGGTTGGCGCATGGTTTGGGGGATCGCCCTCCAACGCGGGCTGCAGGCGACTTGTCAGACTGCTTTGTGAAACCAAAAAATGTAGAAATCTTTCATTTCCTTGGCCTCTGAGGCTTCGCTGGGGTGGCGGGCAATTGGCAGGCCTGTCGGCTACACCCCACACTGGTCGTTGTTTCATATTCTTAGCTATAAAAGTGGGGATACAAATGGTACCTGCTTCATAAGGCCGTAGTGAGGATCCAGCAGGAAGTGGATGCGAAGCCCTGAGCACAGTGATTGATTCTCAGCAGATGCTCAATGAATGAAATCTCTTAAATGAAATCGTTTATTATAAAAATGTTTAGTCCGGGGTAAAAGTGGACCAGAACAATGAGCCCCCATGCATATACATCAGCCAGATTCGGTATGTTTCAACATTTTGTGTACCTGCTTTGTCCATCCCCTCTTCTTGTGGTTGCCGGAATATTTTAAAGCAATTAGCAAACCCCTCGTAGCATTTCAGCCCTATGTGCGTCTCTAAAAAATCTGAATGTTTTCTCATACAACCTTAAGACCTTTATGCCAACCAATGAAAATGATGATTCTTACTTTAATACTGAGTCCATATTCAGGTTTTTCTGATTAACTTTAAAATGTCCTTTTACTCTTGTGTTTTTTGAATCAGGATCCAAATATTGTTCTTGTATTGTAATTGGTAATAACATCCCATTAATCCAGAACAGCCCCCCACCCCACCCCCACCCCCACCCCCAGGTAATTGACGTATTGAAGAAACTGGGCCGGCTGTAGAGTGTTCCACATTCTGGATTTCTCTGTTTGCTTTTTCGTGGTGTCATTTAAATTGCACTTCTGCTTCCTAAATTTCCTATGAGCTGAAAGCCAGCTCCAACAGCTGGATTAGCGTGTTAGGTTCGGACTTTGTAGCAAGAGGCACATGACACGTAGGGGCCGCTCTGCCGTCCGTCACTTCTCTAAAGTGGGCTCAGGTGCGCTCAGCTCTCCGGCTCCTCACTCAGCTGTCATCTGCCATTCGTTTCATTTTCACTGACGATCTCTGCATAAATCGATTATTTTATTAGGAAGTTAGGAAGCGGTGAGTTTGCTAATCATGCCATTCCTTCCACGTTGACTGCTTTTTACTCATCCACTTGCGCTATATATTTGCCTGTAAAGACAGTCAGGTGCGGTTGGCAGATTTCTGCGACGTCTCCCGTGACTTTTAAAAGCCTCCAGGGGTTACTCCCAGGGGTAACCCGCTGAAAGAGATTTTGCAGATATAATTAAGGTTGTGTTCTGGGTGGGTTGAATTTGCTCACACCAGCCCTTTAAAAGCAGAGAATGTCCTCAGGCCGGCAGCAGAAGTCAGAGAGATTGAAGCAGGAGAAAGGTGGGACGCACCCTTGGCAACTTTGCAGGTGGAGGGGGCCCCATGAGAAGGATTGTGAGTGTGTCGAGGAGCTGAGGGTGACCCCTCCTCCTTGGCAGGCAGCAAGGGAACGGGGACCTCAGTCCTACAGCCCTCGGAACTGCATTCTGCCAACAGCATGAATGAGTTTGGGAGCAGATTCCTCCCTGGAGCCTCTAGATAAGAACCCAGGTTGCCAGCGCCTTGATTCTGGCTTTGTGAGCCCCTAGGCAGAAAACCCAGCAGAGCCAGCCAGGACTTCTGACCTCCAGAACTGGGAGGTATTTATTAGTGGTGTTTTTAAGTCACTGAGTTTGTGGATGTTTGTTACACAGCAATAGAAGACTAATAGAGCAGGATCAATGCTTAACTTCTTTGTTTTTAATTGCCGGTTTCCAGAATAAAAAAGGTTAAGTAAATGACAGCTGCCTTTATCTTCCTCATCCTTACATAGAAACCATACGTCTTAACGGACATCAATGAAGTGGATTCCTAATTTGCTGTCAGTAAAACTTACTCATTTAGAGATTGACAAGTGTCCTGGGTTTGGCTCATTGAAAGAATGGTTTTAAAGGGATACTGGTTATCAAATAGACAGTAAAATCAATTTGTCGGTTAAAATCAATTTGTGTGGTTAAGATGTTTTGCTACCATTTTCTTCTGTGATATACTGAAATAATTTCATCATATGCAAGTGGGGCACATAACATTTGATAAATTCCATCTGTCTGTTGACAATCTACTCACTTCTCTGACTGCATACCCTCTCCTGTTAGAGAAGGATGTTTCCGATTATAAGGAGACTCCAAAATAGATGCTTAATTCATAAAGTATGCAAATGTTACTCTCATATATAAAGAACATCATGGTTAAAGTACTATGACGTCACATCATTATTGCCATGGAAGACATTTCATTTTCTCACACTGACTTCAGAGCTTAATCCAGAGTCTGAATATTGATCTTTTTGAATTCGTGTGAGAATTGGTGTCTTTGAAACATGGTTTTGGTCAAAACAAAATTTTGCAACTTTTACTCTTTGAAAAACAGCTTTATCGAGGCATGATATTACATGTTATAAAATTCACTCACTATGAGTGTAAATTTGATGAGTTTTAGTAAACTCTGAGTTGTGCAGCCAGCACCACAGTCTAATTTTAAAACATTTCCATGTGTCAAAGAGACCCCCTGTGCCCACTTGTAGTCACTTCCTGCTCCCATCCCCAGGCAACCAATAATCTGCTTTCTGTCTCTATAGTAATTTTCCTTTTCTGAACATTTCATATGAGTGGAATCTTACAGGTTGTAGACTGTTTGTCTTTTGCACATGGCTTCTTTCATTTAACACCAGGTTTTGGAGGTTGATCCACGTTGTGTGTTCCGGTCTCTCGTTCCCTTTTGTTGCTGAATAATATTCCATTACGTGGATAGACCACATTTTGTTTATCCCTTCGCCAGTTGATGGACATTTGAATTATTCCCACTTTTGGTCTATTACAAACGATGCTGCTGTGTTCACATTCACGTACAAGTGTGGATGTATGTTTTCATTTCTCCTGGGTATGTAACTAGGAGTGGAACTGCTGGGCTGTATGGTGAATTCATGTTTAACTTTCTAAGGAATCACTAGTTGCTTTCTAAATTATACTACATTTACATTCTCACCATCATTTTATGAGAGTTCCGGGTTTGCCATAGCCTCATCAACACTTGCTGTTGTCTTTGATTCTAGCCTTCCTAGTGGGTGTGAAGTGGTGCTTCATTGGGGTCTTGATTTGCATTTCCCTAACAGTTAGTGATATTGGACATGTTTGTGGTGATTAGCCATTCTTATATCTTCTTTGGTGAAATATCTATTTAAATCTTATGCCCATTTAAAAAATTGATTGTCTTTATTTATGTTATTTATCATGTGTATAATTCACAAATACTTCCTCCCAGTCAGTGGCTTCTTTTTCATTTTCTTCATAGTGACTTTTGAAGTACAGAAGGTTTTAATTTTGAAGTCCAGTTTACAACTTTTTGGAATGAATTTTAGTGTCTTATCTAAGAACTTTTTGCCTAACTGAATTCCCCAAAGATTTTTTTCTCTTTTTCTTCTAGAAGTGTTTTAGCATTTTAGCTCTTAGGTCTTTGTTTGATTTTTGAGTTGTCATGTATAACGTGAGGTAAGGGTCTAAATTCATCTTTTTTTGCATGTGGCTATCTAGTTGTCTGAAAAATGTTTGTTTTTTTGTTTGAAGATAAAAACGTTTTCTTCCCCCGTTGGATTGTCTTGGCACCTTTGTTGAAAATTGATTGACCATAAACTTAAGGACTTATTTCTGGACTCTTAGTTTTGTTCTGTTGATGTATATGTCTGTCCTTATGCTGGTCCCACAGTGTCTTGATTACTGTAGCTTTATAGTAAGTTTTGAAATCAGGAAATAAAAATCTTCTCACTTTATTCTTTTCTTTCTTTTTTTTTTCAAACTTGTTTTTGGCTCTTCTGGATCCTTTGCATTTCCATATGAATTTTAGCATCAGTTTTTCAACTTCTGCCCCCCCTCAAAAAAAAGCCTACTCAGATTTTGGTAGGGATTTTGTTGAATGTATAGATTTGGAGACAACTGTCATTTTAACAACATTAAGTCTTCCAATCCATGAATGAAATGTCTCTACAGTTGTTTACGTCGTCCCTAATTTCTCTCAGCAGTGCTTTGTAGTTTTCAGTCTTATGTGTCTTCTTAAATTTATTCACAAATATTTTAATGTTTTTGATGCTATTATGGATGAAATTGTTTCTTTAATTTCATTTTTGGTTGTTCATTGCTAGTACATGGAAATAGAATTGGATTTTGTATGGTGATCTTGTATCCTACAATCTTGCTGAACTAATTTATTAGTTCTAGTAGATTTGTGTATGTGTGTATGTGTGTGAGTTCTTCAGGATTTTCTACATGTAAGATCCTGTCTCTGAATAAAAACAAATGTACTCCTTTCTTTCCAGTCTGGTGCCTTTTCTTTTCGATTTTTACTTTTCACTTTAATTTCTTAAATATTTATTAACGTTGGTCTCAAACATATTTAGCATGCTTTCAAAGAACATTCGGGTTGAAAGAATGCATAAATTATATTTGGCGTTTGGGGCTAAGGCATAAGAAATATACTTGCCATGGACTTTGAAAAAAAATGTATGTTTCATTATAAAAAGGATACATTGGAAAGACAGAAATTGCTACCTTACAAAGTTCTTTTTTTTTTAATTATTATTTATTTATTTATTTATTTATTTAGTTTTGGCTGTGTTGGGTCTTCGTTTCTGTGCGAGGGCTTCCTCTAGCTGCGGCAAGTGGGGGCCACTCTTCATCGCGGTGCGTGGGCCTCACTATCGTGGCCTTTCGTTGCGGAGCACGGGCTCCAGACGCGCAGGCTCAGTAGTTGTGGCTCACGGGCCTAGTTGCTCTGCGGCATGCGGGATCTTCCCAGACCAGGGCTCGAACCCGTGTCCCCTGCATTAGCAGGCAGAGTCTCAACCACTGCGCCACCAGGGAAGCCCCAAAGTTCTTTTTAAAAGGATTTTCTAAGCAGGCCTGTAGAAAGAAAGATGGACACAGACATGACATAGAGACCTCTTTTTTTAATTTGGTAATTATATGCAAAATACAGGACCACAGAAGTACTGAAAAAAAAATAAGCGACACAGAGGAAAACATTTTAGGTTTACTTTTTTGTCAGTTTCAAGGAACAAAGTTACCAGCCTATTTTATGATTATAAAATTATTGCTCGAAGTGCTTTGTGCTTCAAAACATGGTAGGTGGCTAAAATCTGCAAATACTTAACCTCTGTGCAACTTCTGACTTGAAGAGCAGAGTTAAATGATAGAACATCGAGCCCTTTTGCTTGTGGTCGTAGAGAGGGAAATCTTAACCTGGGAACCCCCCTTCAGGCTTTGTTTTCTCTTTTGTTTCCACCTTTGTTTGGAAGAGTTTGTTTGTGTCCCTGTGCAGGGCCTTCCCCAGACAAACAGCCTCCCTGATTGACAGTCACAGATGGCCGCCGTCCCACCCTGTCTGACGTGTAAAACTTCCTCCAGCTGAGAGCCACCAGCCCCAAAAGAGAAGAAAACCTGAGGCCCCATTCAACCCTGCATCAATTATCCATGGCTTTGTGGAGACTTCTAGTGAGGGAAAGAGTTAAAGATCCATTTAAACTTTCAAACAGCAGAGGTAAACACTTGGCTAAGCACAGCTGATTGGATTTTCAATTGAAGAGGCCAGGCAGCCACAGGCAACGGGTGGTGAGGAACCCACAGAAATGATGGACACAGATTCTGCACTTTCAACTTGCATCTCTAGACAGAAATGCCGCCTAGAGAGGAAAGACACTGAAGAAGAGGGAAAGGCTGTGAGTCCAAACCCCACTGGTAGGCAGTCCTTTGGGCTGACTCCTTATCTGTGTTGGCTCCCACAAGCCTGGGTATTGGCGCCCCGGGTTGGAGACGCCACCTGCCCTGCCACGCAGCCTCTGCGGCTCTGAAAACTGGGGACATCTGAGAAAATTGTGGCAGCTTTCAAAGAGAGTAAAAAGGCTTAAACTAGTCCTATGAGAAATTTCGTTGTCTTTTTTGTTCGTTTATTTTAAACCAGTTTATTTGGGCCGGTTTTCCTCTTACAAGACATCATTCAGGTTCTAAGATCAGCCATGATTATCTCTTCCCAGAAAAATTCAGAAGAGCTACACTTCTGCTGGAATGGCACAATCCTTTAACATCTGCTAATCACTAGAACTATAGGAACCCTGGCATGTGACCACCAGACCCCTGATCTGCAGGCTGGCAACTCTCTCTCTGATCTTGTAGGTGGTTGCTATTTAATTTTCCCTGAGCTCTTCTGAGCCCGTGGTTGATGGGAATTACTGTTGGTTTAAGACAGTGATGGCCACCTGTGTACTAAACACAGCACTAGTATTTTCTATGCTAGTTAAAATAATGTGACCAAGTTTGCCCATCCCCCAAAAAGCAGAGCCTGAATAGGAGGTAGGCACTTCACAACTGCTATTTTCCGTCTGTCACCAGGAAAAGTTAGTGGGGAAATGAGCACGCCTCGGGGTTTTTTTTTTTATTTTATTTTTTTCTTTAAATTTATTTATTTATATTTATTTTTGGCTGTGTTGGGTCTTTGTTTCTACGCGAGGGCTTTTCTCCAGTTGCGGCAAGCGGGGGCCACTCTTCATCGCGGTGCGCCGGCCTCTCACTCTCGCGGCCTCTCTTGTTGCGGAGCACAGGCTCCAGACGCGCAGGCTCAGTAGTTGTGGCTCACGGGCCTAGTTGCTCCGCGGCATGTGGGATCTTCCCAGACCAGGGCTCGAACCCGTGTCCCCTGCATTGGCAGGCAGATTCTCAACCACTGCGCCACCAGGGAAGCCCTGGGTTTTTTTTTAATTGAAGTATAGTTGATAGAATGTTGTGTTAGTTTCAGGTGTACAGCAAAGTGATTCAGCTATACATATATATATTCTTTTTCAGATTCTTTTCCATTATAGGTTATTACAAGATACTGAATGTAGTTCCCTGTGCCATACAGTAGGTCCTTGTATTTATCTATTTTATATATAATGTTGTGTATCTGTTAATCCCAAACTCCTAATTTATCCCTCCCCACGTTTCTCCTTCGGTAGCCATAAGTTTGTTTTCTATGTCTGTGAGTCTATTTCTGTTTTGTAAATCAGTTCATTTGTATCATTTTTTTAGATTCCATGTATAAGTGATACCATGTAATATTTGTCTTTCTCTGTCTGACTCACTTCACTTAGTATGATCATCTCTAGGTCCGTCCATGTTGCTGCAAATGGCATTATTTCATTCTTTTTTATGGCTGCATAATATACCATTGTGTATATATTGATATATACCACATCATCTTTATCCATTCATCTGTGGACGGACATTTAGGCTGCTTCCATGTCTTGGCTATTGTAAGTAGTGCTGGAGTTTGTTTTTTAAAAAAGCATATAAACTATACAATTCCTAGTTAATATATCATGATACTAAAATCCAGAATTTGGGGGCAGTGCACAGGTCTCTGCTTTATGTGCTTTGTTGAATGAGACATTGAGAATCTAATATATATTAAGTGCTCCACTGGAAATGTCTTATTAAACAAAACAGCACATAGGGGAGACTAGAACAGCGTCAGGCCACAGAGGACTTTCCACCTGCCACCAGCTCACTCTGCAAAAGGATGGATGTGAAACCCACAGACCTCTGGCATGCCAGTATCAGACAGCTGTAAGGAGTGTTTACTACTGCCCAGAAGTCTCCGAAATTCTTGGAAGGGGCTACTGGTGATGTTTCAGAGCCATGAGTTTAGATCCCACGGCAAGTGTGGGGAAACCACTCTTAGCCAAAAGGAAAGTCTAGCCAATCAGCCAACATCTGCAACTGACTCAACTTTGTAGCTGTCTCGTTGCCTGGGTCCACATAATTAAGGGAAAATGCTACATGCTCTAGCAATATTAGCAAAGCTGGGGTCTTAATATATATTCCTAGAGAGTTCTAAGGACCCAGGAAACATCACCTCTACTGGAAAAGTTGACCGTCAGCTTTTTGAACTGACAGTAGAGGGATGATTGGGCGGGTTTAGGACTTTAGGAGCCCCAAACGCCTGAAATTCCAGGTGGCAGTGCACTGTCATTAATATCCCCTGGTTTTAGCTCTTTGGGAGATACCTTTTCTGAGGGTTTTATACATTATTTTTGATTTATTTTAGTATTCCTACTTCTAGTCAAAGTCAAGACCAGGAAATGTAGAGATATGCTATGAGGTGGTTCTCGGGCTTTGTTTGAAATCTACTAAAAATTCCGTCCTTCGTTCAGTGACTTTCACTGTGTACCATGCATCCGTGAGTAGTACTGCTATGGGTGCCCCTATGGAGCTGACATTCTTTGTTTAATATACTTATTTAATTATTTATTTGGCTGCGCTGGGTCTTAGTTGTGGCACGTGGGATCTTTTAGTTGCAGCATGCGAACTCTTAGTTGTGGCATGTGGGATCTAGTGCCCTGACCAGGGATCGAACCCGGGCCCCGCTGCACTTAGCCACTGGACCACCAGGGAAGTCCCTGGAGCTAACATTCTACCGGGGGGTTGGGGGGGGGCGGGAGACAGACCAACGAATACACACTGTCCGCACAGTAGTAAATGTTGTGGAGAATTGTAGAGGCCAGAGGGGGGCAGGGCTTGCCGGTATGTGCGGCAGTTTCAAAAGGGTGTTTGGAGAAGGCACCACTTATAAAGGGACGGTTGAACAGCGTCCTGGGGAGGTGTGAGGGCTGAGCCCCTGTGTACTGGGGGGAAGTGGGTCCAGGCAGAGGGCTCAGCAGGGCAGAGACCCTAAGACTGGAACCACGTGGTGGAGGAAGAGCAAGGTGGCTGCAGCCAAGGGGCTGAGTGCGAGGGACCGCGAGACAGGTGGGGGGTGGTTGGCGAGGCTTTTTAGGCAATCACGAGGATCTCCACTTTTACTGGTCCTGGGATGGGGCACAGGAAAGTTTGAGCACTGGGGCGGCACACCCTGACTCAAGTGCTCATGCAGCATCGTCTCGGTGCTGTGGAAGCAAGAAGCAGGAGATGCTGCAGCGCTCAGCAAGAGATGATCCCGGCTTTGGGACCAGCGGCCAGCAGTGGAGGTGGTGAGAAGTCATCTGAAGATGGGAGGATAGATTTGCAGTGAATTGTGCTGTGGTACAAAAGCGGGTGGGAGGCACAGGGGCTTGCAGGGTACCATGTGCTTGGGTTCAGCTGGGGTCAGAAGGTGAAAGAAAGGCTCAGGCAAGAGCCTGAGGGTGTAGGGCGATGACTGTGTTCATGCATCTCGGAATTAAGGTGACTTGCTTGCTTTGCACAGTGGGCCGTCTGCTGAAGAGTATTGTCACACCCGCTCTGTGTTCTGCGTGATGCTTTTAGGTCAGCCTTAGAGTTCAGAGCTTTGTCCCAACTCTGCTCGCTGATGAACAGAGAAGATTCTTGTGATTTGGTGGTTTCCAAGAGAAATCCCAGCAAAGTGTGGATGGAGGTGGGGGCAGAGAGAATTGCTTTAGTCCCTCAAAGAGACTGTTTATAACAGTAGAACACAGTGAGAGCAACTAGGACAGCTTCTTCAAGAAGCACATATTCTTTCTTCCCTTGTAAGAGGCACTTACTCTCCAAAGAAATCTTTTTTTTTTTTTCCTTACTGGAAATATTTCACTGCTTTGATTTTATTTTTTAATTCATTGTCTTCAAAGTTTGCTCTTTCAGAATTCATTTGCTTACCATATAATCTATGACTATTTCAGAAGATTGAAATTAGGTTTGTTTTGTGGCTTCTACTTTTAAACCAAGAAGTGGGTTCAGAATTGGTGATGGAAGAGAACTTGAAATAGGATAGCTTATTGGGAACATTGATTTGGGCCCTTTTCTTCTAGTGTTACTTTTTAGCTTATCTCTTTCAGAATATGCCTGATTTCCTTCTCGTGAGATACCACATGTCTAAGGATCCAGTTGTTACTTAATTTTTCTTTGTTTACTGATAAATATGCTGTATGCTTTTGTTCTTTTAAAAAGCAATTTTATTGAGGTATAAAACACTCACAATAAAATACATCCAATTTAAGTATAGAGTTTGAGTTTTGACAAAAGTGTGCACCCGCGTACCTGTTACCACGATCCATATATGGACCATTTCCATCACTTTAAAAAGTACACTCTGGGCCCGTTTCTAAATAGCTCATCCCACCCAGCCCCAGGCAAACACTGATCTGCTTCTGCTTCCAGTCACAATAGATTATATTTGCCTTTTCTAGAACATCCTATCAATAGAATCAAATCCTATGCACTCTTTTGGGTCTGGCCCCTTTGCCTCAGCACCATGTTCTTCCTTGAGGTTCATTATCATGTTGCTTGTGTTGGGATTTTTGTTTCTTTTATTGCTGAATAGTATTCCAATGTATGGACTTATTAACACACTTCACTTTTCATGGACATCGGGTTGTTTCCAGTTCAGGGAAATTATGAGTAAAGCTGCTATGGATATTTTTCATCAAGTCTTGTTGTGAACAAATGCTGTCATTTCTCTTTGGTAAGTGCCCAGGAGAGGCATTGTTGCATCTCCTGTGATAGGTACACACGGTATTTTTTTGTTTTTTGGTCGTACCATGCAGCTTGCGGGATCTTAGTCCCCCGACCAGAGATTGAACCTGTGCCCCCTGCAGTGGAAGCATGGACCCCTAACCACTTACCGCCAGGGAATTCCCAGTACACACACATTATGATTGTTATGTCATCTTGATGAATCTACCACTTTTATCATGATGAGAAGTCTGTCCTGGTAATAATATATTTGTTCTGACGTCTACTTTGTCTAATATTGTTATAATCACTCGAGCTTTCTTGATATTAGTGTTTGCATGGTATGTCTATTCTCTGACCTCTGCCTTGTAATTAGACTATTTAGACCATTTACACTTGAATAATTACCAATTTAGTTGGATTTAAATCTCGTATGTATTATTTGTTTCCTTGTTGCTTTTTTCTTCTCCAGTCTTCTTTTGGATTGAGTATATCCTAGTAAGTTGTCATCACCACTGGCTTATAATAGCTATATAGCTCTTCATTTCATTTATTTTTCTGGTGTTTCCAGGCACCTCGTCTTCCGTGAACTCCTGGTGCCTTTGCCTCGGCAGGACCACCATGGTTTGCTTGGGTCCCCCTCCCAGCACCACATTTCAGAAAGTGCCTCCAGGCGAAGAGCTGACGCAGCCTGGGGTCCTCCTAGTTTGCTTCCCTTCTTTCAGGGACTCTAGCCCCTTCTGTGTCTGAAAACAGTTACTTCATATACTTTGTCCAGTTTTCTGGTTGTTATTGTGGGAGCTTAGGTTCGGCTCTGGTTACCATATTATGTTCTGAAGTGTAATTTTATTTTTGAAATAAAGTATTTGGTTCTTGGCAGGAGAATGTGTTAAATATGTGAAATTGGGACTGCCTGTAAAACCCTAGATGCATAACACCATTGTTATGACTTCACAAAGTGATGTAAAGATGGTGATGATCAGTTTCCGGCTTAGGCATAGCAGCACGTGTAAACCTCAGAAGCAGAAGCTTTGAAAAGTTCTGTATCAGTCCCGTTTGAATGATAACAGCCCATAATCGAGCCCTTAGGTGCTCAGTGTTCTACATACAGATCTTTTTTATAAAAAAAATCATCTTACGTGTGTGTTTTTTAAATTATTTATTTATTTATTTATTTATTTTTGGCTGTGTTGAGTCTTCGTTGCTGTGCACGGGTTTTCTCTAGTTGCGGCGAGCGGGGGCTGCTCTTCGTTGTGGTGTGAGGGCTTCTCACTGTGGTAGCTTCTCTTGTTGCAGAGCACGGGCTGTAGCACGCGGGCTTCAGTAGTTGTGGTGCGTGGGCTTCAGTAGTTGTGGCTCACCGGCTCTAGAGCGCAGGCTCAGTAGTTGTAGTGCACGGGCTTAGTTGCTCCGAGGCATGTGGGATCTTCCCGGACCAGGGCTTAAACCCGTGTCCCCTGCATTGACAGGCGGATTCTTAACCACTGTGCCACCAGGGAAGCCCCTGAGGTTTTAATTTAATTTTAATTCATTTAAATTGAAATAGCCCCATGTGGCTAGTGGCTGCCGTATTAGACAGCAAAACTCCAGGTAGCAAGGGAGCAGGGGTAGAAAGACAGCCCTGTGATGGAGCAGTCAGGGGAGCCTCCCAGCAAAAGACTGACCAGCCTCTTGCCTCACTGTGGCAGGGGAAGCCCCAGGCTGGAAATGGCAAATACTTGGCACAGGCACCACTCCGAACCATTCCTGCGCCCATGGCAGACATTGCTAGTCAATCACCACACACTTTCTTGCTAGTTCAGCCATAGCTCAGGATCCTTCTCAATACAACACTCCAGGCAGTCCCCAACTACAGATCAGTAGATGCTAGCATTTGAGAGAAATATTACTGGTCATCCCTAGGCCAGGAGGCCCATCTGGGAGGTCCAGGATCTCACCAGGCTGTAAGGTGGCTGGCAAGGGACGTGTGGCCAACCTGGGTCAGTGAGGCAACCACAAATATGGAGAGTGGAGAGGCAATGTGCTGGAGGAGCCAAGATTTTTCTATTTCTTCAAGAAACACTCAGAGCATGATTTAGGGAGAGAGGAAGGGGGTGGGGGGAGAGGTGAAGACTTGTCAAAGCCAGCTGATGTGCAAAGCATTTGGAGATTTTTATTGAGCTGGGTGCAATATTGTGATTTATGAAGAAAAATACATATTTGGTCATTCAGACCAAAAATATATATTTGGCCATCTCCCACGTGGCCCAAACCTTAAAATATTTACATTTTCGCCCTTTTTGGAAAAAAAAAAATTTGCTGACCCTTATTCTAGAGAGGGTTCTGAATTGCCCACAAAAGTGGACTTGCTGGATTAAAGGAAATATGCATTGAAAATTTCAGCAGATGCTGCCCTTCATACTTGCACTAGCAGTGTATGAGATTGCCTGTTCCCCAGTATCCTCACCAACACAGAGTAATATCAAACTTTTCCATGTGGCCAATTTGATAGGTGAAAATGGTATTTCACTATCGTTTTAATTGTACTTACCTTATTAGCAGTAAGATTTAGTATTAGGCAGTAGGTATAATAAAATATATATTTGGTCTTTGTCCCTCATTCCTGGCACAAAACTTCTAAACCCCGTGGAATTTCCAGATAGGAGTGTCTTTTGATATTCATAACAAAACCCTTTCAACCACACCTGAGTTTGTGTTAATGAGGTGACTTTTGGAAAGCCCCTAAGGAAGGGGCTGGTTGCCAGGGGAACCAACCAGAATTAGAGGATTGGAACTTTCAGTCTCTTCCACCCTCCCCCCCACCCCCTTGAAGGGGAGAGGGGCTTGAGGTTGAATCAGTTAATCCTGTCTACATAACGAAGCTTCAGTGAAATTAAAAGAATGGAGTTTGGGGCTTCCCTGGTGGCGCAGTGGTTGAGAGTCTGCCTGCCAATGCAGGGGACGCGGGCTCGAGCCCTGGTCTGGGAAGATGCCACATGACACGGAGCAAGTGGGCCCGTGAGCCACAACTGCTGAGCCTGCGCGTCTGGAGCCTGTGCTCCGCAACAAGAGAGGCCGCGATGGTGAGAGACCCGCGCATCGCGATGAAGAGTGGCCCCCGCTTGCCACAACTAGAGAAAGCCCTTGCACAGAAACGAAGACCCAACACAACTAAAATAAATAAATAAATAAATAATTTTTAAAAAAAGTTCTTCAAAATTATTTAAAAAAAAAAAAAAAGAATGGAGTTTGGAGAGCTTCTGGATTGGTGTACCCAGGGAGGTGCCAGGTGGGACAGCATGGAAGCTTTGCACCCCTTTCCCCATACCTTGCCCTGTGCGTCTCTTCCATATGGCTGTTCCTGAGTTAGATCTTTTTATAATAAACTGGTAATCTAGAAAGGAAAAAAAAATATTATATATATATATATATATTTGGTCATCTCATATATATTTGGCTTTCCAAAAGTCACCTCATTAACATAACAAAAGGCACCTTTTTTAAAAAATTAATTTTATTTGAGCGTAGTTCTGCTGTACAGCAAAGTGAATCAGCTATACATATACATATATCCCCTCTTTTTTGGATTTCCTTCCCATTTAGGTCACCACAGAGCATTGAGTAGAGTTCCCTGTGCTATACAGTAGGTTCTCATTAGCCTGGAAGGGCGACGCTGCACTCTCCCCTCCGTTGCCAGGCAGGCTGTGCTTCTGTTACTGCAGCCCAAGGCCCCGAGAGCCTGCTCTGGTTCCTTAGGGGCCCCTGGGAGGGGTGTTTGTCACAGGTCTCTCCGCAAGCCCAGTTCTCTCGACCGTGACTGTCCTCGATTGCGGCGTCTGCTACACGGCCTGGGTCAAAGAGCCTAAAAGTGCGGGGATTGGGACCCAACCTGGTAGGAGGAACTTGAGTCCCGTGATCCCCCTAAGCCCCTGTAACCCTGCGGTGGGCGTGGGTCCCCCTCAAGTCACGCTGCCTCCCACACCCACAGCTTCCTTCTGTCTTTGGCTGAGTCCCCTCTGGTTCCTCAAATGGCCACCAGGTGGGAGCAGAGACCTGCGGTGAGGCTGGGACTGAGGCCTCCTTGAAGATGGGCTAGGAGGGCTCCAGGCAGGGCTGGGGGCCTCTCTCACTGGGGGTCTGGGCTTGCCGGGTGGCTGGGAGCTGGGTGCGTGCCTGGGGGTGCAGGCCTCTTTTGGGGTGAGTGTGCTGTGACTGCGTGGGGTGTAGATGGGCACACCTGTGTGCAGAGGCCTCTGCAGCTGTTGGGTGCGTGTGCCCTTGAGCATGCCCGTGTGCAAGCATGCAGGGGGTACCTGTGTGTGACTGTGGGGCCTGGGTCTGCAGAATCCTCCCTGTTCCCCTGCAGGCCTGAGAAGGCTGACGATTGGGATAGCCTGGCCCTTGAACTTTATGTTTCCAAAGCGGCAGGTGGCTCCGAGGCTCGGACCTCAGGACCCCCTGCCCGCTGCATTCCCTTAGGCTGTGTCCAGCCAGTGTGGCGGCTTGTCCTACTTTGCCAGGTTTGGGGTCCTGCTGAGCCTTTTTTATTTATTTATTTATTTTAACATCTTTATTGGAGTATACTTGCTTTACAATGGTGTGTTAGTTTCTGCTGTGTAACAAAGTGAATCAGTTATACATATACGTATGTTCCCATATCTCTTCCCTCTTGCATCTCCCTCCCTCCCACCCTCCCTATCCCACCCCTCTAGGTGGTCACAAAGCACCAAGCTGATCTCCCTGTGCTCTGCGGCTGCTTCCCACTAGCTCTCTGTTTGACGTTTGATAGTGTATATATGTCCATGCCACTGTCTCACTTTGTCACATCTTACCCTTCCCCCTCCCCATATCCTCAGGTCCATTCTCTAGTAGGTCTGTGAGCCTTTTGATTTGTGTCAGGATGGGGACTCATTGCTGTTCCTGGGGGCCTCGGGGTAGGAAAGGCCAACAGTGCACTGGGGGTACTCCTTAGCCCCAGGCTGGGGGTTCGGGGAGGGGGAGGGCCGCCACACCGGAGTTTGTGCCCCTGGTCCTGCCAAGCCACTGGGAGGGTGGATGCTAGCCCACTTGTCACCCGCTTAGCATCCTGGGCTTCCAAGGTCCTCCTCCAGCCAGGCCCGTTTCCCTGCTCCCTTTGGTGCCTTTCTACTGCCCTCACTACCTCCACCGCCCTCTTCCGTTCTCCCTGAAAACCACACTAAGCAGACATTTGTCAAGGTCACAGTGACCTCCATGCTGCCAAGCCCAGTGGACAATTCTCCGGCCTCCTCTGACTTGACCCTCAGCAGCACTTCAGGGGCTGGTCCTTCCCTCCTCCTGCCATCACTCCCTTCCGCAGCTCAGGAATTCCGCTCTCCTGGTTTTCCTTCTGTCCTGCTGGCCCTCCCTCTCAGCCTCCTTTGCTGGTCCCTGATCTCTCCAAGTCTGGGTGCCCCATCCCTACACCTCTTCTGTCTCCCTCTTTAAACGCCCACTTCCTTGGTGATCTCATCCAAGCTCATGGCTTTCAAATGACTCCCGTTCAGTATAATTTAATTAGTTGGTTTTTTATCATCTGTCTTCTCCCAAAGGAAAGCAAGCTCTACAGGCAGGGCTTTTTTTGTCTTAAGTCAGGTTTATTAAGGTATAATTTACATACAGTTAATGTCACCCTTTTTAGTGTTCACTTCTGTAAGTTTCTGACAAACACGTATAGTTGTGAAACTGTCTCTGCCATCAATTACAGGACAGTTCCCATCACCCCCAAAAGTTCTCCATACCCTTGTGGTCATCCCCTCCCCCATGTCCCGCCCTGGGCAGCCACTAGTCTGTTCTTTTGTCCCTTTTCCCTAGTTGTGCCTTTTCTGAAAAGTCATATAAATGGGATTGTACTGCGTGTAACCTTTGGAATCGGCTTCTTCCACTTATCACAATGCACAGCGCATTTGAGATTCACCCATATTGTTGCAGCTGTGAGCCGTTAGTTCTTTTATTCTATTGTATTTTATTGCACAGCTTTGTTTATCTGTTCGGAGGGGGACCAGTTGTCCTGGTTTCCGTGGGAGGGAATGGTTTTTCTGGGACATGGGACTTTCAGTGCTAAAACCAGGGTGGTTGGTTATCTTAGTTCTTTAGTTGAGGGACATTTGGGTTGTTTCTAGGTTGTTGATGATTTTGAATACCTACTCAATATAACCAGTGACAGAGGGTTTTTTGGTGAACACAAATGTCCATTTCTCTTGGGTAAATACCTAGGAGTGGGGTTGCTCAGTTGTATGACGAGTGTACGTATCACTGTAAAAGAGGCTGCCAAGCTGTTCTCCAGAGTGGCTGTATTGTGTAGCATTGTGGGAGAATTCCACTTGCTCTGCATCTTAACCAGAACTTGGTAGTGTGTCAAAAAAAATTAAAAACCGGTTTTTTAGCCATCTTAATAGGTGTATAATGATATCTCCTCACGGTTGGCAGAGATTTCCTTTATTCGCCTTGAGTAGTGTTGTGCCCCCAGTGCCTGGGTTAGTGCCTGCTATGTAGTAGACACTCAATGAATTTTTTTTTTTTTTACTGAGTGAATGAATGTATGGATGGATGAATGAATGAAGTCAAAGGGGCTTCCGGTATCTAAATCTGTTATAGCAAATACATAGCACACGTACCGCCAATTCCCCCATGCCCCATTCTGTTTCCATGGCAGACGTCACTCATCAATTGAGCCATTTTATCCACCTGCTTCATTTCAGACAGGTACGATCCAGTCCTTTGTGTAGCAAGTGAGATGAGCCCCATGAGCTAATGCAGCTTTAGTTCAAGCCTCTCATTGGCTGAAGAAGAGGCCAGGCTCAGAGCAGGGTCCAAGGCTGCCCAAGGACTCACAGCGAGCCAGTGGCAGGACTAGATCTCCAGGCTGGGCTCTCCCCAGAAAAATGCACGATGTCTCTGACAAGGCTGGAGTAGGATGGGAGGCATGGACGTGGATCTGGGCTTGAGGCTGGGTTGGAGCATTGTGGAGTGCTCCCTGGGCCCCGGCCGGGTGGGAAGGCTGATGCCGGCGCTCTTCCTGCAGGTGCCCAGGAGCTGCTGGGATGGCCTACCCGCCCACGTTGGCTCCCTGGCCCAGCAGGCGTACTGGGCTCTGCTGAGCCAGCAGAGGGACCAGAGCATCGTGGCCCTGGGCCAGAGCGGTGCTGGCAAGACCACCTGCTGCGAGCAGGTCCTGGAGCACCTGGTGGGGATGGCAGGCAGTGTGGATGGCAGGGTCTCAGGTACAGTGGTCTCCAGGTGACGTGCAGCTGGGACGTGGTGGGGGCGGTGGCGTGGGGGAAGGGAAGGGAGAGTCAGAGGGGGTGCTGGGCGGCTCTTTCTTATATCTGCTCAGCTAGCGTTCACTGAGCACCTGTGTGCAGACCCTGTGCTGGCTTCTGGGCAGGGCCACCCCTAGTCTGTTGGGTACTTTTGTGTGAATTAGAAACAGGTACTCCTTGCCTAAGACACTCACTGCCACATGTGGAACCGTCGTCACGCATTGACATTGTTAGAACCAAACACTTGACCACCACGTTCTGGGCCATCATCCTAATAAGTATACAGGCCTATGGCTATCTGATATAAATGCTGTGCCCTTAGGTGTGGTGTCCTTGTGCAGCGCACAGCCCACTGGACTGTGCAGAGGACCCGATAAGTAAAAACAAAGACAAGGAGGCACTGACAGCCGGAAGGGAGACTCAGCTGCTCATCTGTGCCAGACTCCAGTGCTCTGCACCGCTTGCTGGCCGAGCTGGGGAGGGGAGAGGCGGAGGGAGCACAGAGAAGGGGCCGGGGGGCTTCCTTGAGGAAATGATGTTTGAGCTGGGCATTAAAGAAAGAGTTTCAACATTGTAAATCAACTATACTTCAATAAAAAATAGTGTCAGTTGGTGATAATAATTACAATATTGATGGGGATCGTGGTAAATGCTTGCTGAGGACTTACGCGCCAGGCTCTATTCCAAGCAGGTTAACTTATTTATTATTTAAAACATCCCTATAAGGTAGACATTATTATTATTTGAATTTTATAGATGAGGCCATTAAAACGCAGGGAGGTTAACCAGCTTGCCCAAGGCCACACAGCTCATACATCCTAGCACCGAGATTCAAACACAGACAGTTTGGCTCCAGAGCTGTTACCCCTGGGCCAGTGTCCTCAATGTATTGTTGCCCCTCTGAGGAGCCTTTTTAGTTGTTCTTTCTCCTAATCGTCTCCCACCGTGAAAAGTTAATGCCATAGAGTCACCATATATTTGTTTATGCAGTGTGTGTGTATGTGTGTATATATATACAGACACACACAGACGTGTGTGTGTGTGTGTGTATCTGTGCTCTATTCTATACATAAGAAAGGAAAACTGCCCCCATCCTCAAGAATCAGTTTCTGCCCTCTTGGGGGCAGTATTCCCCCTGCTGAGAATATATGGCCCAGGCAGTATTGCTTTTCTAATAATAACAAACAATACTAACACCACCACATTTGGAGCATGTTCTGAGCACTTTACATTATTAAAGCTTTTAGTCTTTGTGGCAACCACATGAGGTAAGTAAGTACTATTATTACCCCCATCTTATAGATGGGGTATCTGAGGCACAGGGGGGTTAATTTATTCGCTCCAAATCAGGTGACTAACAACGGGGAGAGGCCATATTCAAGCTTGTTTAACCATTGTACTATCCTGCTTCTCCACTGGGCTTATTCCAATGCTTTATTGATCACCTGTTCTGCACCTGGCCCAGGTTAGAGCCCTGTGAGGAGCTGGGGATACAGCAAGGAGAGGCCCTCCCAGAATGTAGATCTGCTGAAAGTGTGTGTTGGGGGAGTGGGAGTCAGGCTAGGCTGTATCCAGGTGCCTAGCACATAGTGGGTGCTTGTTAAATAGTTATGTTAAAAAGCTTGGGACTGCTGGGCTTTTTGAGCTGGCTGTGATGGGCGTTCCCCGACAGCAGGTCCAAGAATGTTAATGCTCTGCCCTCCTCCTAGACTCCACCAGGCCCAGGAGGCCCTAGGGCAGCCCTTGTCACTCAGATCGTACCAATCCTAGGTGTGTGTATCTCCCCTTCTGGGCTCACTCTTGCTCACCCCGCGCCCCTGCTTGCAGCACAGGGCCAGCCCAGCAGCGGAAGAGGTGTGGCTTAGAGCTGAGTTGGGGGAGTGGAGGGGCCCCTGCTGGGGCCTGGGGCCAGAATGGGGTCCTGTGAGAGGTGGGGGTGGCAGCACCCGGGCCACGGGTGATGCCCTGTCTGTGCCCCACCAGTGGAGAAGATTCGAGCCACCTTCACTGTCCTCCGGGCCTTTGGCTCCGTGTTCACCGGCCACAGCCGCCGTGCCACCCGGTGCTCCATGGTGATGTCACTGGACTTGAACGCCACAGGCCGAGTCACGGCCGCCCAGCTCCAGGTGAGGCCTCTGGGTGGGAGGGAGAGGGGGCTCTTTAGGGCTGCAGTAGCCTCAGCCCCACTCAGCAGGGCCCACGCCTCCAGCTGGGACCCTGGAATGTGTCTAAATGGTCATCGCTCCCCAGGCCAAGGCCAGCTCCTCCCCACCTCACTCAGTGCCCAGACATCTCCTCCCGGAGCAGGCCGCCTCGTCTGTGCCTCGGAGTATCACAGGGATGAAATATTCATGAGTAGATACATAATTCAGCCACTCATTAGCTGGTTCTTAAAAGCGTAAGCTGAAATTAAACAGGCGCTCGCTGGCCTTCTGCGGCAGCCCGTGTGTGACAGGCACATGGCCTGTTTGTTCCTCTCTCTGAAATCACCTGGCTCCTCCCCTTCCCCCCCCACGCCCCCGCCAACATTCTGTTTGAACAGAAAACAGGATTAGGTTATTAGAAGGGTTGTTTGTATGCGGAGCTAGGAGAATACCCAGACTCGCTGGTGCACGATAAATCCCTTTCTGTCCCAGCCCTGAAAGTCTACCGTGCATCACCATGTGGGTCAAGTTATTAAGGGCTTCGGTTGCATAAGAGTGTGTTGGAGGGCGGCTCTGGGTTAATTGTTAGTACCCTTGGATTCCTTCATCGGAATGAGCCCGTTGCATTCGTTGATTGCCTGCGTGGACGCTGAATCAGTGAGACAAAGGCCTGGCACGTTTTGATTTGGAGGCGTCCAGCCAAGTTGGGGCCTGAGGTGCTGCCTCGAAGAGTGGGCCTGGGGGTTGGTGGGGGTGTGCGGGCAGCCTAGCGGGGCCTCGTGCTGACCGGCGCCTGTCCTCTCCCCTGGCAGACGATGCTGTTGGAGAAGAGCCACATGGCCCGGCAGCTGGAAGGGGAAGGCAGTTTCGAGGTTTTCTCCCAGATGCTATCTGGATTGGACCTGGCTCTCAGGTGAGCGACTGGGCTGAGCAGGGACAGCCGAGGGCAGTGAGACAAAGGGCCTCCGCTCTCCAGGGCCCCAGCCCTGCCTCTGCCCAGAGGTGAGAGGCAGTGGAGCCCAGTGGTTAGGAATCTGGCCTCTGATTCTTGCTGCCTGGTACTGCTCCTGGGCTGGGTGAACCTGGCCAGGTGTCACCTGCTCTGAACCTCTGTTTCTTCCTCTGTAAAGTGGAAATAGTACCTTGACTGCTGACCTTACAGGATTAAGTGAGATAATTCACATACGGCTCTTTATACACGCTGGGGGGTGGTGGTGGATGTCTGCTGTGACGGTGACATTTTGGTACAGGTTCTGACAGCAGCGTGGGAGGTGGGCAAGGAACAGCAGACCGCAAATCTTCCAGAAGCTCCTAAACTCTGTGAGAGCCTTGGGTGCACCTGAGGTAGCTCAGGGCGAGGAGGCACCAGGTGGAACAGCAGAGAAGCCACAAGACTCATCTGGGAGGGCCTTCTGGGGGAGGTGGCCCAGGGAGTCATCTCTGCCCCTCGCTGACTCCTGGGAATTCTTGGACATGTGGCTCCCTGTCTCTGAGCCTTGGTTTCCTCATCTGTTGAACGAATGAGTAAGGTTCTATCTAGTGAAGCTCCAGGGAGTGCTCACCCCAGGCGAGGGGTGATAATTTTCAATTTGCCTCTGCGTCCCCCATCATTTGTCTCCTGCCTTCCACCCCCGTCTGAAGGGCAGGCCCAACCTGTCCTGAGCCTCCTGGCTAAGGCCAGAGGGGCACCTTACCCTTTGGAGAGAGGGCAGATTAGGGAGGAAACTCCCAGTTTTCAGAGCAGGGTAACTGAGGAGTAAGGAAGCTTCTGGAAGGCCTTCACTTAAGAAGGGCCCATTGAGGGCAGCAAGTGAGGAATATTCGGGAGGCAGGGCCAGGGCCTGAGGCAGACCCCGGGGCCACCTGGGGCACTCTGTGGAGCCCCGTGCCATGATGCCCACCTGCCCTGCCAGGCCACTGGTGTGGGTGGGTCCTCCCTTACTTCTGGTCCCTTCTCTGTTTCCAGGACAGAACTGTACCTGCACCAGCTGGCAGACAGCAGCTCCTTCGGCATGGGCGTGTGGCCTAAGGTAAAGAGGAGGTCCTTCTGGGTGTGAGTGGGTGTCTGTGTCCCCATGGCCAAGATGGGCGGGTCCCCTGTGTGGCTCGTCCCTCTGCCACTGGGGTGAGTAGTTGGCAAGGGCTGGTCACGTGGGGGAGGCAGGGTTGCCTTTATGGGGCCTGGGCTTGTCAGGGAAATGAGTCTTGTGCTAATAAAGGGAACCAGGAGGTGGTTTGTGTAGAGGTAAGGGCGCGGTCTCCGGGACAGGCTGTCTGGGTTCAAACCCCGGCTCTGACACTTACTGGATATGAGACCTCAGGCATGGACCCTAGCCTCTCTGAATGTCTGTGTCCTCTTCGGTAAAATAACAACAGAACGGGCGGGCAGGCTGAGGGGAGGACAGAGCGTGGCACGGCCTGCCCGCCTGGGCCACGGGGAGAAGGTCGGGGCGCCGCCCGCGCCCTCGTTCCGCTGCCTGGCGTCCTTTGTGGAGGCAGGGCTCCCAAGGAGCTCAAAGGCCAGGGAAGGACACACGGGACGGTCCAGAGCCACCCTACCGCTCCAGTGGTGCAGCACCCTCTCTGAATTCCTACTGCCACCAAAACACATCCCTAAGGCCTTTGGGAAGAATTGCTAGGACCCAGGAAGGCGGCCCCTTGCTGTGGTCCAGACTTCAGCAGCTGCCGATGACCAGAGGGAGCCAGCCGGCCGGCCGTGAGCAGGAGGACAGGACACGGGGACAGGGACAGCCACAGCCGGGCTTCCCGCAGCTGTGCCCACCGCCAGAACCAGCTCCAGCCAGTCACAGCCCCCGAGATGCCAAACAGTGACGGGCGAGAGGCCGGCAGGAAACTGACACCCCCTCACTGGAGAGCTTGCCCGGTCGGGGTGCGGGGCACCATCCCCGTCTGAACTCACCCCACAGCTCAGCCGTCTCCCAGTGACCCAGACGCGTCACCACGGCCCCAGGGCTGATCCCCGACCAAGGTCAGAACTCCCCCCAGTGTGACGGCCCCCATGCCACTCCTGTGGTGGAAGGGACGGCAGGCAGAGACCAGGAGTAGAGTCTTTTTTATTAATGGCTGCGTTTTCAAAGAACCGTTTTGTTACCAGGAAAGCTCCCCAGGAAGGGATTGCATTAGTGCAACAAGGGGGAGCCTTGATGCCAGGCTTTCCAGACACTTCCAGGTGGAGACTTTTGGCCTAGGCCGGCCGCCGGGGACTCGGGGGCTGGGAGGACACACGGCCCCTCCCCCGCCCCGACGGGGCGCTAAGGCACCCGGCCCGCCTGGGGGGGCAAAACCCCGTGCCGTCAGCAGGCCGGCGGCTTGCAGCCCTCAACCTGCAGCCCTTTGCTCAGGAGAAAGGCGTCCTGCATGGGGTCACAACACAGGAAGAGCTTCACCATGCCCTTGGCATCCTCGGAGTCCCCTGGCCTCAGAATGCAGCTTCTGTAGTCCATGGCAACCTGAGGAGAGGGGGCGGGGCTGCAGGAGGGTGGAGCACCTCCTTCATGGAGGGTGTGGATGTGGCCACCTCTGCTGTGACTCAACAAAGGGCAGGGGAGCAGGGGGTTCTGGGCAGGGCCCTCAGAGCCTGGCAGGCCCAGGCGGGCGGCACAAGCATCTAGGCCCAGGCCAAGGACCTCCGTGTTGGTCTGCACGGCAGGCCGGCCTCTCACCTTGCCACTCAGGACGCCCTCCTGCTTGAAACGAGTGTGTGGACCGTGTCCGCGGAGTACACCTCGCTGCACAGGTAGCCATAGGACTGGGCGTCGTAGCTTCCTGCCAGGTGGCCGAAAGTCGCAGGCAGGTGGGTCCCTGGGACACACGCGGAGAGGCTCCTGCCCGGCCCCCTGGCCGCTCTGTGCCCCCTCCCCAGAGCCCAGAGCTTGGGGCCTCAAAGCAGCCCTGTCTGAGTCCCCTGCCACTAGAGGGAGTATTGGCCCAACACTTCTAGAAAACGGGGACCTTGCGGGCAACTCAGTGGAGGGACACAAATCAATCTTTGCCGACTTTCTGCTGAAGCTCACGAGGGTTCACCCCTAAGCCTCTTACAGGGACAGCTGCCCGAGGCTCCGAGGGATGAGTCAGGGCTCGCCCTCCAGCACGGGGAGAGCGCGGGTTAAAGCGCTCACGAGGGAGTGAACTGCGTCTCTGCACCGACACGCACGGGCAAACCTCGTCGACGTGTTCCATCCGGGGTATGAAGCCCTCTCCTGCCTCTTCCAGGCTCTCCAGAAAGCACGTGCAGATACGCCCAGCCCACCCTCGGACTCCGCGGGCCACAGCTGGAGGGACCAGCCCAGGAACCCAGGCAGGAAGAGGCCAGAGGTCAGCGGGCCTCGACCAGAGCCCGTCAGTCGGTCCCCCTTCACACACCACCAGAGGATCCTCTTGAACTGGGCAGTAGCCGCCAACCGACCGCTAAGGTGGGCCCGGCGTGCACTTGGCTACCTGGCGTGGCTGGGACCCCGAGGATCTCCTGGCAGAGGCGGGCATTGTCCTAGGCCGGGTCCGAGGGCGTCTGCGTGTGCAGGGCCTGGTCCACCTTGGCCAGGACGATCTGGCGCAGGTTGAAGAGGCCTGGAGGGCGGGAGGAAGGAGACGGGGGCGCTGGCACTGTGTCCAGGCCGCGCTTTCCAGCCGGGCGGTCCGGGAGCCCCTTTCCTTTCCCTCGGCCCGGCCGCACGGGGGTTGGCCAGCCGGGACTTGATGAGCTTGTCCAGCAGCTCCTGGGGGACGGCGCTGCTCGTGCCCCGCCGAGACTGGCAGCAGCGCCAGGGCTTCACAGGGCGCGGCGCTCCCGGCCCCAGAGCCTACCCTCTGGTTCTCATCCCCGGCTGTCACCAGAGTCGCAGGCAACGTGCCCTTCTTTTCGTTTGTCTTTTTTCCGGCCCTCGACCACGCAAAGGTGTGAAGCCCTGCCACTCGCTGCCACGTGGATGCACCGTGAGAACACGGTGCTCAGCGAGAGAAGTCAGACACAGAAGGACACACAGGGTGTGACCCCACTGAGGGGAAACGTCCAGAACAGGTAGATCCACAGAGTCAGAGTGGGTTCCTGGTTGTCAGGGACAGGGGAGGGGAGGGAATGATAACTAAGGGCGTGAGGGACCTTTTTGGGGTGAGGGAAATGTTCCAGAACAGGGCAGTAGTGACGGCTGCACAGCTCAGTAAAGTGTCCCCACGCGCTCCGGTTGCAGTCTGTGAGAGCATCGCTCTCAGGACGAAGGGCTGACTGCAGGAAGACTGAACGAGCACTGGGTCCTGGGCCCAGACGCTCAGCTGGGGACCCCCCCATTGGGAAGTCACTGGGACTTGCTGAGCCTCCACCGAGACTTGGAGCAGCCCCAGGACCTCACAGGGCGTGGTGCTCCTGGCCCCAGAGCCTAACCTCTGGTTCTCATCACTGCCTGTCACCAGCCTTGCATGCAACGTTCCTTTCTTCTATTTTGTCTTTTTTAAAGGCAACTCTTGAATACCTGTATTTAACATGCAGGGAACCAGTCCTGACTCCTTGATCTGGGACTTCCAGCCTCCAGAGTCTCGAGGACATCCACTTCCGTTGTTTACACGCCCAGTGCGTGGGGTTTGATGATGGAAACTGACACCGAGAGCGTCTCCTCGTGCGGGGTGACATCAGCGGAAGAATCCCGTGGCGAGGGCCTGCCTGAGGACCACGGGAGAGCCCGGGCCCTCCCCGCCCCCTGCCTTCAGCCCCTCGCCCGCACCCTCCTGGGAGCGGAGCTGGTGCATCGCTTGCCAGAACTCATGGAAGTAGGTCTCCAGCTCATCATGCTGCAACAGGGAGGGCGGGTTGGGCGTAGGCTTGGTGAAGTTGGCCACCATGGCCGCGATGGCAATCTGGCGCCTCCCGTCCTGCTGCAGGCAGCCCGGCTGCAGGCCAAAGCAGGCCATGTGCCCGGACTTCCCTTCCCTGGGGAGGGACGCGGGTGAGGCCCCGCTACCACAGAGGAGCCCCGGCCCACGGCCGACAGGTTCCCCCACGCATGCACCGAGGGTAGAGGTCCAGGTAGAACTTGCTGATGGATGACCTTGCCCGAGGCCGCGTCCCGGACCGTGTAGAGCCTCACATCTTCATCTTCGTGACGCATGTTGGCGCCTTCCTCCAGGTCGAAGGTCAGCCCCAGCAGCTCCTGGGAGATGCCCAGCCACCCGCGCGTGACCACCTGCATGGGGAAGGACTCATTGAGCAGGTACTGGTCCACGTGGTAGCGCGTCTCCTCCCCCTGGTTCATGTAGTAGCGCAGGTCCTAGACGTTGATGGGCCCGTCAAAGTGCAGGCCCCGCCTCTGGCACTCAGCCTTCTTTAGCTCCAGGATCACGGCCGCTCCTGCTCCCCGAGGGGCTTCAGCTTCTGGGCCAGCTCATCTGCGGGCGGAGGGGAGAGGCTCAGCTATGTCCCTGTGGCAGCCGCCCAGCCGCCCCCCACCCCACGCCCCTCGAGGCAGAATGAAGGGTTGGGGAAGGCGACCCCCAAGGGCTGACACAGTGGGGTCTCAGGCAGCACCACGTCCAGTCAAGGTCCACCTGACCCCCGTCCCCACTGGGACTCGGGGAGGCGGGGTTACCTAGGAAAGTGGCCACCACCTGGCTGGTCTTGGCCATGTTCATCTCCAGCACAGAGTCGGCTCGCGTGCTGAATCCCAGCAGGCGGGACTTCTGAGCCTGCAGCCTTACCAGCTCCCCGAGGATCGCGCAGTTCTCCTGGAACCCAGAGACAGCCAGCGCTGGGGACCGTGGGCCACGCCCTCCCCACAGGCCCCGGGCCAGGTCTCTGTGGGTGGGAGGGCTCTCAGGCCACTGGCGGGCACAGCCAAACCCCCTCCCTCCTCCTCCTGGCCTGGATTTCTAGACACTTTGGTGCTGTCCTAACATGTGGTCTTTATGAACACAGGTCCTTTTGGAACCAGAAACGGCGTGAACCATGATGAGCTCTAAGGCCAAGGGCAGGAAGAAATGTGACCAGGCTCTCCAGGAGCCACCCAGGGGCCTCCCCGGGCTCAACAATACAAACTTGGCTGCCGTGCAGACAGCAGCTCATCCCCACGGCGCCCGAACACCCAGCCCCTGGACGGCGAGAGACCTGTTGCTGCAGGTGCCCCGTGGTTGGCTGGTGAGGCCTGGCCCCAGGCGTACGCCACCTTCTCTGGGGCCACCTCTCTGGGTCTGCGGTGGGGTTCTCCTGGGAGCCCCCAGTCACCACAGGACCAACGTGGCCTGTCTGCAGCCCAAGAAGGTGGGGACACAGGTCTGTCCCCCGTGGACATCACCCGCGAGGCCGAGCAAGCACCAGTGGTGTCTGCGGGGAAGATGAAGGGCTCATGCACAGCCCCCATCTACTGAAGATGCTAAACGGGAGAAGCACAGACTGCAGCCACATGCGGTATGGACCAAACGCAAGTGTCCTTGCAGGAACCGATGTCTGAATGTCGAGGCTGTTCCCGGGCCACAGTGAGAAGGCCCAGGCCCCACGCAAGGCACAGAGAGGGGATGGGGGGAACATCTGCGAATCTGAGCTCATCGGGCATCACCCCAGAAGGAGAGGGAGAGAGCCAGAAGGAGATACGGAGGGAGAGGGAGAGGGAGGGAGGTACAGACGTCTCTCCTTTCCCTGGGGGTTCTCTAGTGCAGCCAAGCCTGAAAACCACTGCATTTCGGGAGATGGGTCCTCGTGGAAAAGTTAAATAGTAGCTCATGGCATTATCGACACATATTAAAATGGCCCCAAATCTTGGGGAGTCAGGGAGGGGAGCTGGCGGCTGCCTCGTAAACGAGGAGAGATTGGGCGTCAGAGGAGGTGCCTGCCTCCACCACCTCCGCCGCCCCCGCCCCCCCCCAGGGCCCCGCAGACTTCATCTCCCAGCTGTGGTCCTGGGCTGGAAGGCAGCGGGGAGGTCAGGCCGTCCCAAGCATCAACGTTGACTTCAGGGCTGATCTGAAAGGCGCCTGGTGTTTGTTGAAGCAGAAAAAAGAGAAAGCAGTGGGCAGAGGATGGGAGGGGGAGGGAGCCCCCATCAGCCCTTCTCCCTGTCTCCCTCTCTGTCTCCCTCTCTGTCTCCCTCCCTCCCTCCCTCCCTCTACCTCCCTGCCTCTCACTCTCCCTCCATCTCTCCCTCTGCCTCTCTCCCTCCCTCTCTCCCTCCCTCTCTCCCTGTCCCTCTTGCCCTGTCCTGTCCCTCTCTCCCTCCCTCCATCCCTGTCTCTCTTTCCCTGTCCCTCTCTCCCTCTCCCTCTATCCGTCCCCCCTCCCTTTCCCCGTTTCCATCTCCCTCTCTGCCTCCCTCTTTCCCTGTCCCTGTTTCCCTGCTCTGCTCTCCCTCTCCCTCTTTCCCTCTCCCTCTCTCCCTGTCCCCCTTTCGCTGTCCCTGTTTCCCTGTTCCGCTCTTCCTATACCTCTTTCCCTCTCCCTCTCTCCCTCTCGTGCTCCCTCTCCCTCTCCCTCTCCCTCCACCTCCTCCCCTCTCCAGAGAGGGAAGGAGGTGGAGGGAGAGGGACAGGGAGCAGGAGAGGGAGGGGGGAGAGGGAGAGAGGGATAGAGGGAGGGAGGGAAAGACAAAGACATCTCTCCCTCCCTCCCTCTATCCCTCTCTCCCTCCCTCTCTCCCTCTGTCCCTCTCTCCCTCCCTCTCTCCCTCTTCCTCGCTCCCTCTCCTCCCTCTCCCTCCGTCTCTCCATCTCCCTCACTCCCTCCCAGAGACAGAGAGACGAAGAGGCAGAGACAAGGGAGAGGGAGAGAGGGAGAGGGAGAGAGAGGGGGAGAGAGGGAGAGACGGAGAGAGGGAGAGAGAGAGAGGTCTCTTCCTCCCTTTCCCTCTCTCCTCCTTCTCTCCCTCTCTCCCTCTCTCCCCCCTCCCTCTCTCCCTCTCCCCCTCTCCCTCGTCTCTCCCTCTCCCTCCATCTCTCCCTCTCTGGGAGGGAGTGAGGGAGAGGGAGAGACAGAGGGAGGGAGAGGGTGAGACAGAGGGAGGGAGAGGGAGAGAGGAAGGGAAAGGGCGAGGGAGGGAGAGGGAAGGAGGGCGAGACGTCTCTCCCTCTCCGTTTCCCTTCCCCTCCCTCTCTCCCTCTCCCTCCCTTCCTCTCCCCCTCCCTCTCCTAGAGGGAGGGAGGGAGAGGGAGAGACAGAGGGAGAGGAGAGGGGGAGTCGGAGAAGGAGGTAGGGAGAGGGAGAAGGCGAGAGGGTGCCTGCTTCCCTCTCTGTCTCCCTCCCTCCCTCCCTCCCTCCCTCTCCGTGTCCCTGTCTCCCCCCTCTCCCTCTCCCTCTCCCTCTGTCTCTCCCTCTCTGGGAGGGAGAGAGGGAGAGGGAGAAGGAGGGAAAGTGATGGAGGGAGGGAGAGGGAGAGAGGGTGAGGGAGAGAGGGAGAGAAGGAGGAGAGAGGGAGAGGGAGGAGGAAGAGAGCTCTCCCTCTCTCCCCCCTCTCTCTCCCCCTCCCTCTCTCCCTCTCCCCCTCTCCCTTGTCTTTGCCTCTCCCTCCGTCTCTCCCTCTCTGAGAGGGAGTGAGGGAGACGGAGAGACGGAGGGAGAGGGAAAGCGAGGAGAGGGAGGGAGGCTGAGGGAGGGAGGGAGGGAGAGACGTCTCCTCCCTCCCTCTCCTCCCTCTCCTCCGTCTTCTCCCTCTCCCTCTCCCTCCAACTCTCCCGCTCCCTCCATCTCTCCATCTCCCTCACTCCCTCCCAGAGGGAGAGACGGAGGGAGAGGCAGAGACAGGGGAGAGGGAGAGAGGAAGAGGGAGAGAGAGGGGGGAGAGAGGGAGAGGGAGAGAGGGGGAGGGAGAGAAGGAGAGGGAAAGAGGAGAGGGAAGAGGGAGAGGAAAGAGAGGGAAGAGGGAGAGGAAGAGGGAAGAGGGAGAGAGGAGAGAGGGAGATAGGGAGAGGAAAGAGAGAGGGAGGGAGAGGGAGAGAGGAAGAGACAGAGGGAGAGAGAGAGAGGGAGTGGGAAAGAGGTAGAGGGAGAGCGGAACAGGGAAAGAGGTACAGGGAGAGAGGGAGGCAGAGAGGGAGGAGAGGAAGCAGGGAGAAAAGAGAGAAAGAACACACCGTCTACATTTCTGTCAAATGACACCGGGGATCCTTACACAACCAGGAGAAAGTAACACAGGGAGGCTCTTTCTCAGCTGGAACTGGAACTGCAGACGGGGCCAAACACCACCAGGCTGGCCACACGTGTCCAGCCGCCGCTCCAGCCCCGTCAGCCGTGAGTCTGGTCACCAGGGCTCTGAGTGTCTGCTCCAGGGAGCTGGGGTTCACCCTCTCACCCGGGAGGCCGGGCCAAGAGAGCAGGGCCCCGGGCTGGACACATAGGGGAAAACGCATCCCCACAGGACAGCTTGTGCGAGCAGATTCAGCTACCAGATTCTAGAGGCCCGGGACCACCCTGTGGCCCGTGAAACCCAGGAGCCACGAGGGTCTTGCAACGTGATTCCTGTCCGTTGGACTGTAAAGTTTGTGTAGGGAATCTTGGAAACAGTGGTAACAAGGCTGAATTGGAACGAGCTTTAGGCTATTATGGACCACTCTGAAGTGTGTGGGGTGCTAAAAACCCTCCCGGCTTCGCTCTCGTTGAATGTGAAGATCCCCGAGATGCAGCCGATGCTGTCCGAGAACTAGATGGGAGAACACTATGTGGCTGCCGAGTAAGAGTGGACCTGTCGAATGGGGAAAAGAGAAGTCGAAATCGTGACCGCCTCCTTCTTGGGGTCGTCGCCCTCGAGATGATTATGGGAGGAGGAGTCCTCCACCTCCCACACATCTCCAAGATGGAGAGCCTTCTCCGTCAGCCAGAGCAGGTCCCTTTCTAGATATAGGAGAAGAGAGAGATCCCTGTCCCAAGAGAGAAATCACAAGCCGTCCTGATCTTTCTCTAGGTCTCCTAGCCGATCTAGGTCAGATGAAAGGAAATAGAAGACCACTTTGCAAGAGGAGTGGTGTACAGGCAATAACTTCATTTGGCAGGAGTATGTACAGAAAATTCAAGTTTTGTTTGAGACTTCTGAAGCTTGGTGCACTTTTTAAATATTTTAGTTGTTCACATTTGTTTGTCTCTTGGGACAGTGACACATAAAGGTGTCATTCTCTATGGTTTGAAATGGGTCCTGGGAGGCATGTAATATGAAGAATTGTTACCTTACAATGTTCCCTTAAGCAAAATTGAACTTGCTTTGAATTTTTGGTCTTGCCTAGACTGATAATAAAACTCTAACTCCTGCCCACCTAAAGTGTGATGTTTACTATTATGGAAACACACTGGCAAACATTGAAAAGACTTTCTGTAGCTGGGATATGGTATGCAGCTGTAGTTAAGCAAGCAGTCTTTAAAAGGTGCTGTGAACCCAAGCCAGCAGGTAAAAATGAAAGCCGCACCCTTACCCTAGATTAGAGGTTTAAAAATTCCACTAGTCTTCACACCGGACAAGAGGTTGTCCAGGGAGTTTAAAATCTAAGAAGTTTCAAGGAAGTTAGTTTACCTTTGAGTTAGGTCATACGTCCCCTCTGTGATTGCTGTACATGAATACATAGCTCTTTGTAATATTTTTTGGAAATTTGAGATTATCAAGATACCAATGTCCTGCCAGATTAAGAGTATATTGTAGAGCTGAACTTTGAGTTACTGTGCAATTTTTTTTTCATGCTGTCATTTGTAATATGTTTTGTGAGAATCCTTGGGATTAAAGTTTTGGTTGCAAAAGAAAAAAAGAAAAGAAAAGAATCCGCCTGCCAATGCAGGGGACACAGGTTCAAGCCCTGGTCCGGGAAGATCCCAGGTGCCGCAGATCAACTAAGCCCGTGGGCCACAACTACTGAGCCTGCACTCTAGATCCTGGGAGCCAGAACTACTGAGCCCCCGTGCCACAACTACAGAAGCCCACACGCAACGAAGACCCAACGCAGCAAGAAAAAAAAGACGATACTGGCCAGGTGATCAAGGGTAAAATCGTTTGTCATAAGTCCCGTTGATGGTGTGTATCCTTGATGTGACCTGAGGAGAATGGCATTTTTATCTCTGTCTGGGTCTTCCGCCCCAAACCCCATAACTCCAGACCAACCATAAGAAAACACCAGAAAACAAACAGACAAACAAATTGAGGGACAAAACACCTGACCAGTCCTCAAAACTTTCAAGGTATCAAAACCCAGCGACGTCTGAGAAATGTCACAGCCCAGAGGAGACTGGGACAGAAAAAGGATGTTAGGGGAACACTAGGGAAATTCTAATAAAGTGTGGACTTTAGTTAATAACAATGTATCCATCTTGGTTCCTTAGTTGGATAAACATGTCGTACTAAGGTACTAACGAGTTGGAAATAGGGGTACTGGGTCAGGGTCCACGGCACTCTGTACAGATCTTTGCAACTTTTTTGTAACTCTAAGCTCTTGTAAAATTAAGCGAGTACTGAACAGAGCTAAGAATGTTATTTCCCTGATTTGAACATGCCTGAGTTTCTTTTCATGGTCACATTTTTGCTATTTGGATGTGTCTTGGAATCAGTAGCAAAGGAGAGTTGCCAGCCCCTGGGAAGATGTGGGTGGTTCGCAGGTGGCTTGCTCTGGAGCTGAAGACCACGGTGGGAAGTCTGCAGCCTCGGGCTGCACTTAGAACCATGGGAGGCGATGGGCCAGCTCAGTTAGGGATGGAACCTATAAATAAAACTTTTTTCTTTTCCGTTATGGCTTATCACAGGATACTGAATATAGTTCCCTGTGCTAGACAGTAGGACGTTGTAGTTTATCCATCCTATATTTAATAGTTTGCATCTGCTAACCCCAAACTCCCAATCCAACCCTCCCTCACTGTTTCTCCCCCTTGGCAACCACAAGTCTGTTCTCTATGTCTGTGAGTCTGTTTTTGTTTTGTAGACGCGTTCATTTGTGTCGTATTTTAGATTTCACATATAAGTGAGATCATATGATATTTGTCTTTCTCTTCTGACTTACTTCACTTAGTATGATAATCTCTAGGTCCATCCACGTTGCTGCAAATAGCATTATTTCATTCTTTTTATGGCTGAATAATATTCCATTGTATATATGTACCACATCTTCTTTATCCATTCATCCATCAGTGGACATTTAGGTAGCTTCCATGTCTTGGCTACTGTAAATAGTGCTGCAATGAACGTTGGGGTGCATGTATCTTTCTTCCTTTCTTTCTTTCTCTCTTTCTCTTCCTTTCTTTCTTTCTTTCTCTCTCTTTCTCTCTTTCTCTCTTTCTTTCTTTCTTTTGTCTTTCTTCTTTTATTGTCACACGGCATGTGAGATCTTAGTTCCCTGACCAGAGATGGAACCCACGCCCCCTGCACTGGAAGCATGGATTCTTAACCACTGGACCACCAGGGAAATGCCAGGGGTGTATGTATAGTTTTGAATTAGAGTTTTCTCCGGATCTATGCCCGGGAGTGGAATTGTGGGACCCTATGGCAGCTGTATCTCTTCCTGCACACCTCACATCAACCACCTGCACTCCAATCCTTGCTCTCAACGTCATCTTCGGGGAACTCAACCTGCGACAGGGACCTTGACAAGAAGAAATGGCTCAGGGAAAAGCTACCTGCACAGGGAGGAGATAGAGACCATCGCCCCTGGGGTGCGGAGGGGAGAGTGGGTGCAGAGGTTTGTCATTTCACCCCCGATACTCATCTCAGCCCTCGTGGCTGCCCCACTCTAGGTCACCTCGGGATACAGGTGAGCCGGTTAGAGTCCCTGCCTGTGCAGGAATCGGGGCACCAGCGGGTCTGAATAATATTAGTGCAGGGTCTCCCCCGTGGCACTGGGGTTATTCGGGGCAGGTCATCCTCTGCTGAGGGCCCCTCCTGGGCACTGTGTGGGGTTTAGCAGCATCCCTGGCCTCACCCATTTGATTCCAGGGGCCCTCCCTCCCAGTTGTGACAACCACAGATTTTCCCCACACATCACGGAAGAACTGGGTGAGGCGGGGGCAGGATGGCTCTGGGCGAGGACAGCTGTGTTGAAGCAACCAGCCTGGCCCAGGGCAAGGTCTGCCCCAATCCCGTCAGCGCCTGCATTTAGAACTGCCCCTTTCCTCTCCCACCTCCCCTGCCCTGCAGTGGTCTCCGAGACATCATCCCCATGTAATAAATCACACCTTCTCAGTTTACTGTTTGCTGCCCTCGCTAGAACGTGAGCTCTTTGAGGACAGGGATGCTGTTATGTCCCCAGCACCTAGAAGAGTGTCTGCTGTGTAGTAGATGCTTCATAAATACTTGCTGAATAAAGGAGTTGAATAAAGGGATGAGTGGATGAATGAATGAAGGTTACAATGGAAGGAGGGGGGAGATTCCCTTTCTGGCTCTCGGGGGTTGGGAGATCAAGTGAAAGATCTGTCCTAAATAGGCTGACCAGCCTTCTGGGGTTCCCCGGGACTGAGAGTTTCCCCAGAGTTCCAGCGCTCAAACCTGAGCGGTCCTGGGCAAACTGGGGGCGGGTGTTGGTCACCCTATCTAAACACAGTAACAATTCCAGCTGCAATAGCAATGGCCAATGACCTCTACGGTCTTATTGACCATGCACAGTTCTCTACCTGGCGGGGAAGGGTGGGCCGGGATTGGAATTCTGGTGATCCAGGGCGGGTGAGGGCACACCCCGGGCTTGTGGAGGGGAGTCCAGGAAGGTTCTGGAGGAAGTGACAGTGACACAGGAGGGAGGGAGGAGTCTAAGGAAGAACATCCCACATGACAACCTGTGCCAATGGCCCTGGGCCCAAGGTCACACCTTGCTTTTTTTTTTTCTAATTTACTTTTCCCCACATGGATATGCAATTGTCCTAATGCCATTTATTGAAAACTCCTTAATTTCCCCACTTTCTATCATATCAAGTTCTCATATATCTGTTTCTGGACCTTTTTTCTATACCATAGAGCTATACGTCCCATCCTTGCACCACTAGGGCTGTTTCATCACTATAACTTTATTTATTCATTTTGTTTTGGCCGTGCTGTGTGGCATGTGGGATCTTATGTCCCTGACCAGGGATCGAACCCGCGTCCCCTGCAGTGGAAGCTCGGAGTCTTAATCACTGGACCTCCAGGGAAGTCCCCAGGGCTTGCTTTGACATCCATGGAATGGTGGCAGGTGGGCACGGGGAGCAGCTGTCTGTGAGCCATCCTGTGTAGAAATGCAGGGTGGAGGGGAGGACAGATGGAGCTGGAGGGGAAGAAGCGGAGGAGGGAGGGAGGAAGGGAGGGAGGCCGGGCGAGAGACAGACAGAGAGTTTCCGGAGACAATAGCTCTGGCCGTGTCCTAGGGCATGAAAGCTGAAAATAGCTCCTAGTGCCGGGAGCCTTGGAGCCGGAGGCTGGGAGCCAGGGTGACTGGCTCTCCTCCCTGGTGTGTGTGTGTTGCGGGGGGGTGGGTGGCTCTGGGCTTCTCAGGCTGGGAATGGGGTGCACAGAGCAGGAACGGAGCAGGGACCCTTCTCTCTGGAACCTCGTGGGCCATCCTCAGCTCACAAAGCTGAGCCACTCCTTGCCCTACGAGTGGGGGGCTTATCCTCCCTGTCCCCTGGATCATACCCCCTCACACACAACTTCCCCGTGTGTGTTCCCAGCAACCAAGAGAATCTGTTTTTAAAAGATTTGGGGGAGGGGGGTAACCATACAAACAAGAGCAGAATGGATACTTTTTCAGGATATGAATGGCTCTGTGTAAGCCCACCCCCAGGGTAACCACAGTCCTGACCTCTAACACTCTTGACGAGTCAGCCTTGGTCTGGGCTTGCGGACCCACGGAAGCTTCCTCATTCCCTCCTTCAGGTCCCGACTCTCCCTCGGCGTCTTTGTGAGAAGCACCCGGGGAAGTGGGACTGCTAGGCTGTACTGCTGCTAGAACTCCACCTGGGCTCCACCAGGCTCCAGCCCCCCGCCCTGTCCACCTAACTGACCCTGAGGCACCTCAACTGGTAGGAGCAGCATCACCTTCCCTCCTGGGACTCGTGATACTTAAGGGAGACACCGAAAGACAAGCCTTTGGCTCCCTGGCTGGCAAAGAGCAGGTACTCAATTGTCATAAGTGTCCGTATCAGTGAGGGTTCTCCAGACAAACAGAATCCATATGGGGTGTGTGTGTATATACACACACACGTACATATGTACAAGCATACAAAAATATACAGCTGTGTACATATGCAGTATGCGTACACACATATACACATATAGTATATACAATACACACATACATATATACACACATATAAAATGCAGTTTGTATATATACAGTATGTATACACACATATACACACAATATAGACAATACACACATACATATACACTATACATACACACATATAAAATGCATAGTTGGTATGTATACAGTATGTACACATACATACGTATAACATATGCAATATACACACCTAGGTACATATATAGCATACGTATATACACACATACAAAGATATTTAGGTGTGCATATAGACAGTATACATACATACACATATAATATATGCAATACATACACGTACGTACATATAGACACACATATACACCTACATATAAAAGCATATAGCATAAAAATATATATGTACTGTATATAGAAATTCATCGTATATATACATACATATATCATATATATAAGATATATACACATACATATATACAATGTGTACACACACACCCCTATATGTAAATATGCGCATGTACATACACATATAAATTCATACGCAAGTGTGTATATAATAGTATATTCATATATACATATAATACCTAGAAACATATTGGGGGGGAGGTGTCACGGTACGTCAAGGGCGGGAGTCGAACCCGCCACCCCAGGCCCCGAGGGGTCTCCCCGGGTCTCCACTTCGGGCCGGTGGGTGTGGCCGGGGGGGGCAGCTGAAGACGTGCGTGCGTGCTTGCGTGCGTACGTGCGTGCGTTCGTACGTGCGTACGTGCGTGCGTGGGGGCGGGTCCACGGGGCGGGAGGCGCTCGCCGCGAGTGAGTGGTTCAGCCGGGCCCCGGCTCATTGTGCTTGCCTCACGCCGGCCCCAGTTGGCAGCAGCGCTGGAGGCCCCGGGCCTGTGACCACAAAGAGGGAGCCGGGGGCCGGACGGGAGCAGGCCGGCGGCGGCGGCGGCGGCGGCGGCGCCGGCTGAGGCCCAGGCCAGGCTCCCTCCCCTCAGCCTCCCGCCCGCCCGCCCGCCTGTCCCGCCCCCGCCGGCGGCGCCCCGCCCCTCCCCCAACCGCCAGACTAGCCTGGTGCGGGGGCCGCGCGCGAAAACGTGGGGGAGAAGCTGAGGCTGGAGTCGCCCGTGGTGGCCGAGCCCGCCGTCTACCCATGGCTGCTGCTGGTCTACGTGAGTGCCGCCCGTCCCCTCTTCCCGGACCTCCACCTCTCTTCCCCCACGGCGCGCGCTGAGCCCACCGAGTAACGGAGCGACTCGAGTCGCCAGACCCTCTTTGGAGCCCCCCTTCCCGCCCTGCCTGGTTCTCCGCGGCCGTTTCCAGCCCCCGCGCGCAGGGTGGGCAGAGGGGAGCCGGGGCCGGCCGGGGCCACAGACTCGGCAGCGGGGACCCCGCGCTTCCGAGGGGCGCCCGAGCCGGTCTGCCGTTGGCCCTGTAGGGCTGGGGACCCAGGTCCGCCCCCCCGCCCCCCGGCCTGGACTGCCGGCGGGCTTGCCCTTCCATACTTTATGATCTGACACGTCGGGTTTCTTTTTCCTGGCCAGCTTTACCATTACCTGACCAGCTTTCCCAGCATCCCCTGATAATGTGTTAGATATTCAAGTTTTAGGGCCCGGTCCCAGCCCTATGGAATCAGCAACTCTGGTGGGGCTCAGTGATCTCTGTTACAACAGGCCCTCCAGATGATTTTTATTCACCTTAAAGTTTGAAAATATCTGCATTGTCAGCTGGCCGAAGCGTCCACCAGCAGGTGAAGGGGAGTGGCGCCTGGAAAAGATAGGGACTAGCCAAGGTAAGTACAGTAGCATTTGCCATGGTAGTAATGGAGAATGCCTTTTCTCCACTGGTTGGCACAGACTAGTATCTGGGAGCAGTGGCAGGGTTATTTAGGATGCTTTACATTGCAGTGTAGAGTGACCGCTGTCCTGGTTTGCCAGGGACTTCCCCTGTGTGAGCACTTAAAATCTCATCCTGGCAAACCCCTTAGCCTTGGGTTTGAAAAACTTAGGGAATAACATGAAATTTAGGGGAAACATGATCTAGGTTTTGGGCAAGTCACAAGTGCTAATTAAAGCTAAGCAAGTATGGACAACATCTAGCCTTCTTTACCCCTTTGCGGGGAGGTAAATCTTGATTGGGTGAGAGGACTTATTGTTACGAGATCTTTGTAGAAACATCCCCTTCTGCTTAGTCCGCTGGTTCTCCGTTCTGGCTAGACATTGGCATCGTCTGAGGAGAGTTAAAATGATTGTATTGGTCTAGCATGACCAACCGTCGGTGTGAGGGTTTTTAAAAAGTGCTTCAGAGGATTCTAATGTGCAGCCAAATTTAGGTGCCACTGCTTAAGCTTTTGAACCGCTGCTACGTATTTTCACCTCATCTTGCTGTGAGAATATCCAACTGTAGTTGAGGTTTGTTGTTTTTCTTTTTCTTTTTTTAACTGTCTTATTATAAGATTTACTGTCTTAAATAAGATTGAATGGACAGAAAATCCTGCTAGTCCATCTGGTATAGCTGGATACCCAGAGTAATATCGTTAAGATATGTACCTTTTAAGTATTGTGACTGGCCTTTTAAAAATTAACATATGCATTAAATTAGTATTGATAGTATAGATCTCTTTCGAAGTTGTCATGTTGGGGAGCTATACCTCTAATCTGCTGCCATTGCTAAATATCTGGACACCTCTTACTAGGAATTGCTTTTAAAAATCTTTAGGGATTAAAACCAAGATTGCTGTATTATTTGTACTGGGACCACAAAAACCTCACAGAGTTCCCCCGCTGTACCTTCTACCCCCATCTCTAACCCTTGGCAACTTCTAATCTGTTCTCCATCTCCACAGTTTTGTTATTTTAAGAATAATATGTAAACATAATCATGAATTACTTAATCTTCGGAGATTGGCTTTTAAAAACTTTTCCCTCGGCATCATTCCCTTGAAGTTCATTTCAATTTTTGCATATATTAATAATTTGTTCCTTGTTGTTGCTCGGTAGTATTCTATCATAAGATTTTATCACAATCTGTTTCAACATTCACCCATTGAAAGACATTTGGGGAGTTGCCAGTTTGTGGCTATTAGAAATAAAACTGCTATGAACATTTATGTGTAAGTTTCTGTGGGAACTTCATTAAGTTTTTGTTTCTTTTGGATAAATGCTCAAGAGTACAATTACTGCATTGTAGGGTGAATCTACTTTTAGGATTAAAAGAGACTGTCAAGCTGTTTCTCAGAGTGGCTAAACCATTTTATTTTCCCACCAGTGATGTGATATAATTTTTCTACGTACTCGCTAGCATTTGATGTTGTCACTATACTTTAATTTTAGTTATTCTCTGATATCTCATTATGGTCTTAATTTGCATTTCCCTGATGGCTAACGATGTTGAACATCTTTTCATGTGCTTCTTTGCCATGTGTATATTCTCTTCCATGAAATGTCTGTTCCTGTCTTCTGCCTATTCTCTAGTTGGATTTTTTTAAGTTGTTTGGAGAGTTCTTTGTATATTATAGATACAAGTCATTTGTCTCCTATGGGATTTTCAAATATGTTTTCCCACTGTGTAATTTGAGCTTTCATCCACTTAAAAGGATCTTCTATGAAGCATTTTTAACTCATTTTGATGAGATCCAATTGATCAGTTTTTGCTTTTATTGATCATACTTTCGGTGTCAAGTCTAAGAATTATTCACCTAGTTGTAGATGCCAAAGATTTTCTCCTATTTTTTTTTTCTAAAAATGTCCTGCTTTTACATTTAAGATTATGATCCACTTTGATTTAATTTTTGTGTAAGATGTGTAAGGTTTAGGTTAAGGTTCATTGTTTGTTTGTTTGTTTTTGTCGAGGGATGTCCAACTGTTTCAGTACCATTTTTTGAAAAGTCTATTCTTCCTTGATAGCTTTTGCACTGCTGTCAAAACCAAGTTAAATGTATTTGTGTCAGTCTATTGCTGGGTTCTCTGTTCCATTCCATTGATCTATGTATCTACCCTCCATCACTACTGCGAAATCTTGAAATTGGGTAGATTAATTCCTCCCATTTTAATCTTCCTTTACAAATTGTTTTAGCTGTTCTTCAGCCTCTTCCTACCATATAAATCTTAGAATAAGCTTGTCTATATCCACAAAAACCTTGAGGGCATTTTAAGAGTAATTGTGTTAAGCCTCTTAACTTGGGGAGAATTGACAGCTTTATTATGTTGTGTTTTCTAATCCATGAACAAGGTATGTCTCCCTATTTGTTTGGGACTTTTAAAATTTTCTTCATCAGCATTTTGTAATTTTCAGTATAGAGGTCCTATAAATGTCTTATTGGGCTTCTATTTAAGTATTTATTTAGGTCAGTTGTAAATGGCATCACATATTTTTATTTAAGCTTCTACACATTTGTTATTAATATATAATTTGATAAAATTGTGTGGATCTTGTACTCTAAAACATTTACAAACTAATATTATTTCTCAAGCTTTTTGTGGATTCCTTGGTATTTTCTCCATTTAGATTAGCATCTCATCTTCAGATACAGACAGTTTTAGTTTTCCTTATTCAATATAATAGGATATATTACTATTCAACATTCAGGAGGATATATTCCTTCCTATTCAACATAGTAGGAATAGTTCTTTCATCTTTTAAATAAACTTTTTAAAACTTTAACTTTTAAATTTATCTGTTTATTTATTTTTGCTTTATTTTCTTACTAGAACCTCCAGTAATATATTTAATAAAAGTGGTGAGAGCAGATATCGGTGCCTTGTTTCTGATCTTACAGAGAAAGCGTTCAGTCTTTCACAGTTAAATATAATGTCGGTATAGGTTGTTTGTAGATCATCTTTATGAGTTTCAGTATGTTCCTTTTCTATTCCTGGTTTGCTTGGAGTTTCTTTTCTTCTTTTTTTAAAATCATGAATGGGATTGGATTTTGTCAAATGCTTTCTCTGCATTAATGATTAGGATCACATGACTTTTCCCCCTTAGTCTATTGGATATGGTAGATTACATTGTTTGATTTTCAAATATTTAACCAACTTTGCATAACTGGAATAAATACCACTTGGTCATGGTATATTATTCTTTTTATATATTTCTGGAGTTAATTTGCTAATATTTGGCTGAGGATTTTTACAGCCAATTTCATAAAAAATACTGGCCTGTAGTTTTCTTCTTTCTATACTATCCCAGTCTGGTTTTGGTATCAAGGTAATACTGGCTTCATAAAATTAATTAGGAACTGTTCCCTCTACTTCTGTTTCTTATCAAGTCATGTAAAATTGGTGTTAATTCTTTAAGTCTTGGGTACAAGTGAAACATCTAAGCCTGAATATTTCTTTTGGGAGTTTTTAAATGAAAAATCAGTGTTTCTCATAGTTACAGGAAAATTGAGATTGTCTCTTTCATCTTGGCTGAGTTTTGGTAGTTTTGGGTGTAGACGCATTGGTCCATTTCATCCACATTTTTGAATTTATAGTGTAGACTTGTTCATAATAACTTGTCCCTTATTAACCTGCAGGATATGTCATGGTATCCTTGGTTGCATTTCTGATATCTGTGATTTGTGCCATCTCTCTTTTTATCTTGATCAGTCTTGCTACATCTTTCTTGATGAGATTGTTTATTTTGAAGAACCAGCCTTTTGTTTCATTGATTTCCTCCCCCCCCCATTTTCCTGTTTTCAGTTTCATGGATTTTTGTTTCATCTTTATTATTTCCTTCTTTCTGCTTGTTTAGTGTTTTTTCCTCTTCCGTTTTTACTATTTTAATATAGAAAATTAGACTATTTCTTTGAAATATTTTCTTTCCCAATTTAGTGCTATAGACTTCCCGTTCAGCATTGCTTTCACTTCATTCCACAAATGTTGATCTGTTATATCTCCATTTTCTGTTATTCTATGCATTTAAAAATTTTTCCTTGACTTTTTACCCATGAGTTATTTGGAATTGTGATGTTTAGTTTTCATGTGATTGAAGATTTTCCTGTTGTCTTTCTGTTATTGATTTCTAGTCTGGTTCCATTATGGCTAGAGAATATACTCTCTATGATTTTAATTCTTTTAAATCTGCTAATGTTTTTTTTTATCACCCAGTGTATGGTATATGAGTGAATGTTCCATGGACACTTGACTATGTATTCTGCTTTTATTGAGTGTGTTCTTTAAATGTCAGTTATATCCTGTTGATTGATGATGTTTTCAGTTCTTCCATACCCTTGCTGATTTTTCTCTCTGGGAGTTCTATAAATTGCTGTGTTGAAGTCTCAAATAATAATTGTGGATTTGAAATTCTCTCCTTTTACCTTTTTCAGTGTTTGCTTCATGTGTTTTGAAGTTCTGTTGTTTGGTGCACACACATTTAGTATCACTAGGTCATCTAGGTGGATTATTCCTGTTATCTTTATGTAATGACCCTCTTTGCCCCTAATAATTTCCTTTGCTCTGAAATCTACTTTATCTGATATTAATATAGCCATTCCTGCTTTTTCTGATGAATGTTCACATGATATACCTTTTTCATCCTTTTACTTTGAACTACCTATATCATGATGTTTAAAGTAAGCTTCTTATAGACAGTATAGAGTTGGATCATGCTTGTGGTTTTTTCATCTACTCTTCCAATCTCTGTCTTTGACTTGGTTATTTAGATCGTTTACAGTTAATGTAATTATTGCTATGTTAAAGATTAGGTCTACCATTTTATTTTTTGTTTTGTCTTTTACCTTAGTTTCTCAATCCTGTGTTTCTCTTATTTTGCCTTCTTGTGGGTTACTTAAACATTTTTTGGTAAGTCCATTTTAATCTAATTTATTTATAATCATTTGTGTATACTGTTTGTATAGTTTTCTTAGTGGTTGCTTTTGGCATTACACTATACATATGTAACTTATCATAGCCTACTGGAATCTGTCTTTTATTACTTCAAGTGAAGTTTCAAAATTTTACTTCCATTTAGGTCTCTTAATAGTCCCCAGTTTTAAAGTATGATTTTCTGTAGTATTTCCTTTATATACATTGAGAACCACATCAGATGGTGTCATAATTTTTGCTTTGACCATCATAGGGAATTTAAGAAACTCATGAGGCTAATGATAGTCTCTTATATTTATCCCACTTGTTTTCACCCATTCCATTGTTCCCCTTTTCTTTCTGAAGTTGCCAGTCTTCTGTTATTGTTTTTTATGTTTTCATAACAGTAGGTGATATCTGGGCTTTCCAGTGCCATTGGATATGAGTTTCAGGAAACACTGAGCCTGGCTCACTTAATGCTACTGAGTTGGAGGGTTTGTATACGTTGGGCCTGTTGGCACAGCAGATGCTAGCAGATTAGACTAATGCTGATGGGACTAGTGCCACAGGAGGATGCATTCCCATTCAGGCTACGCTGCTGCTACAGTAGATCAAATCCCCCTCTACCCCAAGTGTGGGGCAGTGACCTGCTGCTGTCACTGCTTCTTTATTAGGCTGCTTTCGCCTCAGGTGTGTGGTGGGATCCCTTGGAAGCTGCTGCTGCTGTGAATCACAGGGTTAAATTCATTTTAGAAATACTTAAATATAAATATATAGCCTGGCTCTTGTAGGACCTCTGTATTTGTTTTTTATTGCTTTCATACGAATTACCGCAAATTGAGTGACTCAAAACATCGTAAATTTATTACCTTACAAGTCTGACATTGGTCTCAGTTGAGTAAAGTAAAAGTGTTGGCAGGATCGACAGATGAATGGATAAAGCTGTGGCACATATATACAATGGACTATTACTCAGCCATAAAAAGAAATGAAATTGAGTTATTTGTAGTGAGGTGGATTGACCTAGAGACTGTCATACAGAGTGAAGTAAGTCAGAAAGAGAAAAACAAATACCGTATGCTAACACATATATATGGAATCTAAAAAAAAAGAAAAAAATGGTTATGAAGAACCTAGGGGCAGGACAGGAATAAAGACTCAGCCATAGAGAATGGACTTGAGGACACAGGGAGGGGGAAGGGTAATCTGGGATGAAGTCAGAGAGTGGCATGGACATATATACACTACCAAATGTAAACTAGATAGCTAGTGGGAAGCAGCCACAAAGCACAGGGAGTGGAATCCTGCAGTGTTTGCTGATGGTCATTTGACTGGTGTGAGCTGAAACCTTTTTGACGTTGGATTTGCATGTGGCTAATAATTCCTTATACTGAGCTTTAGGCATGTCCTTTTTTTTCTTTTCCTTTTTTTTTTAAAGAGTGACTACAACTTCCCTCTTCATATTGACGTCTTGAAAAATTTGTCATGTGTTGAATTTCCTTGCCTATTCCCTACCCCAGGGCATTTTTTGAGGGCAGGCGTCATTTACAGCCCAGCAGTCCTTGTGACTATTAAGCTACCATTAGCACTGGGTTTAAAGCTGCTGTTGTGGGAAAGAGCCACAAGGTGGCAGCATTATTTCGTTCTCAACTCTTGTTACTAGGGCAACAGAGTCTTCCTGGAGGTAGTGTTCCAAGGTTGTAAATTAGAGTGGAATGTGCTGGGACAAGCCCCCAGAAGTTTATGTCTCCTTACTTATGTTTGCTTTTTAAATTTAATTTCTATTTCTTATCGGAGTAAATTTGATTAGAGTGTTGTGATTGTTTGGCTGTACAGAATCTGCTCAATGATTCATGCATATGTCTGTTCATCTTCGGATCCTGTTACCATGTATGTTATTACAGAATGTTGAGTAGACCTCCCTTGGTATTTGGTAGGTGTTTTGTCATTATATATTTTCTATGTATTAGTGATTATATAATTCATATAGTTTATATGTTATGTGTTTATATACATTTAACATACATTAATCTATGTATGTTAGCCCCTTAGTCCTAAATTATCCATCCTCCCACCTTTCATTTTGGTTAACCATTAGTTTGTTTTATAAGTCTGTGAGTGTCTTTTTCTGTGGAAATATGTTCATTGGTAGCAATCTTAGGATAACATGTATAAATGATATCATAGGATATTTGTCATTCCCTTTTGACTGACTTAACCTAATATGATTATTTCTAGGCTCATCTGTAGTCCTGTAAACGGCATTGTTCATTTTTTTCCCGAGGCTACTATTCCATTCGGTACGTATACCACTTCTTCTTTGTCCATTTATCTGTTGATGGGCATTTTGTTTGCTTCCATGTCTTGCCTATTGTAAATACTGCTGCAATACACGATTTTCCATCCCGTGTCTTTTGGATTCTGGCTTTCACAGGTGACAGGCCCAATAGTGGGCCTTCCAGATCATATGGTGACTCACTTTTTACCTTTAAACACACTGCCATTCTGTTCCTATTATTGGCTGTTACCAGTTTACATCCCACTTAGACCGAGAGGTTATGCTGTTCTCCACAACTTCTTCAACATCTATTGTTTGTTGACTTTTTGCTGATGGTCATTCTGACTGGTGTGAGGTGATACCTTTGTGTAGATTGGGTTTCCATGCGTCTGACAATTCCTGATGTTTTGCGTTTATCAATGTCCTTTTCATTTTTTTTTAAGATTGAGCTAAACTTACAACTTCTAATTGCCTTCTTGAAAAATTTGCCGCGTTTGGATTTTTTGGCCATTCCCTGCCCCAGGATATTTTTTGAGGGCATGAGTCATTTACAGCCCTGCAGTCCTTGTGAATATTAGTGACCATTAGCAGTAGATTTGAGCTGCCATTTGAGGAAACGGCCTTAGGGTGGGAAGACTTCTACGTTGCCAACTCTGCTTGCTAGGGAAACAGAACCTTGCTGCAAGTTGTGCTTTTAGGTTGCAGATTAGAGTGGAATGTGCCAGGACAAACCCCCATAAGTTTTAGCCTCCTTAATTCTTGTCTGTGTCTTTAAGTTGTAGTTTTTATCAGAGCAAACTTGATTGAAAAATGTCTTTTTTTCTAGGTGTACAGAATCTTGTTCATTTACACATATACATATATCTATTGATCTTTGGGTTCTTTTCCATGTAGGTTATTACAGAGTGTTGAGTAGACCACTCTTGGTATTCCATAGGTCTTTGGGGATTATATATTTTATATGTATTAGTATATGTGTGTTAACCCCAATATCCTAATTTATCCATTCCTCACACCTTTTCTTTGGCTTAACCATAAGTTTGTCTTCTCAATCTGAGATTGCCTTTCTCTGTGGAAATATGTTCATTTTTATGAATTTTCAGATAACATAAGTGACATCAAAAGGCATTTGTCTTTCGCATTCTGATTTACTTCACGTTGTGTGATTATCTCTAGGCTCATGTGTGGTGCTGCATATGCCATTCTTTTATTTTTTTTCGTGACTTATATTCCGTTCTGTCTATATACCACTTCTTCTTTGTCCATTCATCTGTTTATGGACCTTTTTTTTGCTTCCATATCTTGGCTATTTCAATATTGCTGCAGTGCACATTTGCCTGCCTCTGTCTTTCCGATTCTGGTGGCCTTAGGTTATAGGCCCAAAAGGTGCCCTGCCGCATCATATGGTAGCTGAATTTTTACCTTTTAAAGCAGCTCCATTCAGTTTGTGTTAGTGCTGTTACCACTTTACATCCCACCAGCAGCTAGAAGGTACACAGTTCTCTAAAAGCCCTTCAGCATTTATAGTTTGTAGACTTTTTGCTGATGGTCATTTGACTGGTGTGAGCTGAAACCTTTTTGGACGTTGGATTTGCATATGGCTGAGAATTCCTTATAGTGAACTTTAGGCATGTCCTTTTTTTTCTTTTCCTTTTTTTTTTAAAGAGTGACTACACCTTCCCTCTTCATATTGAGTTCTTGAAAAATTTGTCATGTGTTGAATTTCCTTGCCTATGCCCTACCCCAGGGCATTTTTTGAGGGCAGGCGTCATTTACAGTTTTTTTTTTAATTTAATTTATTTTATTTTTTATTTTATTTTATTTTTGGCTGTGTTGGGTCTTCATTGCTGCGCACTGGCTTCCTCTAGTTGCGGTGAGCGGGGGCTACTCTTTGTTACAGTGCGCAGGCCTCTCATTGTGGTGGCTTCTCTTATTGTGGAGCACGGGCTCTAGGGTGCGCGGGCTTCAGTAGTTGTGGCACGCGGGCTCAGTAGTTGTGGCTCGCGGGCTCTAGAGCGCAGTCTCAGTAGTTGTGGCGCATGGGCTTAGTTGCTCCGCGGCATGTGGGATCTTCCGGGACCAGGGCTCGAACCCGTGTCCCCTGCGTTGGCAGGCGGATTCGTAACCACTGCGCCACCAGGGAAGGCCAAGATGGTGTTTTTTAACGTGTAATTTGAGCAAGTGGTTCCGTGTTATTAACATGCCCGGGGCGGGGTGGGGGGTCGGTGTGACAGGCCTGCCCTCCTCTGCAGGTCTAGTTCCAGTCTCTGAAAGGCATTGAGGATTCTGTTTGAGGATTCTGTCTTCCTTTGTGTTTTCTGCTCCCCACGCTCCCTCCTGTAACCCCTTTCTGCCATCCCCACTCCCCCCACCCCCCCAGTCACACGTTGCAAACCCCAGACCCGTTTTTTCCGTTGTGATTAAACCGTCACCTGAAGCCGCCTCCAGGAGCCTCTGATCTGAACCCCCTAGTGGCATTAACGTGGCCCTCGTGCTATTAACTTCAGCCTCACAGACTTTCCCCGCTGAGAACAGCTTTGCTGGGCACTGAGGGTCTGTGACTTTTATCTCAGTTAGGCCGTTAAAAAACTGAAACATGGTTTAGATAAATAAATAACTCCTCCTTCCCTTCCTCCTGGCTCTGAGCTTGGAGCTGGTGAGCTGTCTGGGGAGAAGGTCACGGGATGGGGGCTGGGGGATGGGGAGAGAGGACAAGGTAACCGTGCCTGACAGGGATCTGTAACTACACGTGGACAGAGCTCTATACTGAACGTGTCTGGTCCCTCCTTTGCTCCGAGGTGTTCCCGTTTTCTGGTTGGTGTGAGGGGTGGGGCAGAGTGGAAGGTGGACCAAGGTTGCAGTAGCTTTGTCTGACTCTAGGTCTGTGACATCCCCCTTCAAGCACATCCCTCTTCCCCACTGTCTCCCCATCTCTTCCCTCCGCCCCTTTCCGTGACTGTCTCCCTGTGTTTCCACCTTGTTGCTTTTCTGTGGTCCCTCTGTTTCTCTTTCACCCTCTACCTGTCTCCGCCTTTTGTCTCCTTCCGAACCTTCCAGCATCCCCTGTGCTGCGGTTGGCGCATGGTTTGGGGGATCGCCCTCCAACGCGGGCTGCAGGCGACTTGTCAGACTGCTTTGTGAAACCAAAAAATGTAGAAATCTTTCATTTCCTTGGCCTCTGAGGCTTCGCTGGGGTGGCGGGCAATTGGCAGGCCTGTCGGCTACACCCCACACTGGTCGTTGTTTCATATTCTTAGCTATAAAAGTGGGGATACAAATGGTACCTGCTTCATAAGGCCGTAGTGAGGATCCAGCAGGAAGTGGATGCGAAGCCCTGAGCACAGTGATTGATTCTCAGCAGATGCTCAATGAATGAAATCTCTTAAATGAAATCGTTTATTATAAAAATGTTTAGTCCGGGGTAAAAGTGGACCAGAACAATGAGCCCCCATGCATATACATCAGCCAGATTCGGTATGTTTCAACATTTTGTGTACCTGCTTTGTCCATCCCCTCTTCTTGTGGTTGCCGGAATATTTTAAAGCAATTAGCAAACCCCTCGTAGCATTTCAGCCCTATGTGCGTCTCTAAAAAATCTGAATGTTTTCTCATACAACCTTAAGACCTTTATGCCAACCAATGAAAATGATGATTCTTACTTTAATAGAGTCCATATTCAGGTTTTTCTGATTAACTTTAAAATGTCCTTTTACTCTTGTGTTTTTTGAATCAGGATCCAAATATTGTTCTTGTATTGTAATTGGTAATAACATCCCATTAATCCAGAACAGCCCCCCACCCCACCCCCACCCCCACCCCCAGGTAATTGACGTATTGAAGAAACTGGGCCGGCTGTAGAGTGTTCCACATTCTGGATTTCTCTGTTTGCTTTTTCGTGGTGTCATTTAAATTGCACTTCTGCTTCCTAAATTTCCTATGAGCTGAAAGCCAGCTCCAACAGCTGGATTAGCGTGTTAGGTTCGGACTTTGTAGCAAGAGGCACATGACACGTAGGGGCCGCTCTGCCGTCCGTCACTTCTCTAAAGTGGGCTCAGGTGCGCTCAGCTCTCCGGCTCCTCACTCAGCTGTCATCTGCCATTCGTTTCATTTTCACTGACGATCTCTGCATAAATCGATTATTTTATTAGGAAGTTAGGAAGCGGTGAGTTTGCTAATCATGCCATTCCTTCCACGTTGACTGCTTTTTACTCATCCACTTGCGCTATATATTTGCCTGTAAAGACAGTCAGGTGCGGTTGGCAGATTTCTGCGACGTCTCCCGTGACTTTTAAAAGCCTCCAGGGGTTACTCCCAGGGGTAACCCGCTGAAAGAGATTTTGCAGATATAATTAAGGTTGTGTTCTGGGTGGGTTGAATTTGCTCACACCAGCCCTTTAAAAGCAGAGAATGTCCTCAGGCCGGCAGCAGAAGTCAGAGAGATTGAAGCAGGAGAAAGGTGGGACGCACCCTTGGCAACTTTGCAGGTGGAGGGGGCCCCATGAGAAGGATTGTGAGTGTGTCGAGGAGCTGAGGGTGACCCCTCCTCCTTGGCAGGCAGCAAGGGAACAGGGACCTCAGTCCTACAGCCCTCGGACCTGCATTCTGCCAACAGCATGAATGAGTTTGGGAGCAGATTCCTCCCTGGAGCCTCTAGATAAGAACCCAGGTTGCCAGCACCTTGATTCTGGCTTTGTGAGCCCCTAGGCAGAAAACCCAGCAGAGCCAGCCAGGACTTCTGACCTCCAGAACTGGGAGGTATTTATTAGTGGTGTTTTTAAGTCACTGAGTTTGTGGATATTTGTTACACAGCAATAGAAGACTAATAGAGCAGGATCAATGCTTAACTTCTTTGTTTTTAATTGCCGGTTTCCAGAATAAAAAAGGTTAAGTAAATGACAGCTGCCTTTATCTTCCTCATCCTTACATAGAAACCATACGTCTTAACGGACATCAATGAAGTGGATTCCTAATTTGCTGTCAGTAAAACTTACTCATTTAGAGATTGACAAGTGTCCTGGGTTTGGCTCATTGAAAGAATGGTTTTAAAGGGATACTGGTTATCAAATAGACAGTAAAATCAATTTGTCGGTTAAAATCAATTTGTATGGTTAAGATGTTTTGCTACCATTTTCTTCTGTGATATACTAAAATAATTTCATCATATGCAAGTGGGGCACATAACATTTGATAAATTCCATCTGTCTGTTGACAATCTACTCACTTCTCTGACTGCATACCCTCTCCTGTTAGAGAAGGATGTTTCCGATTATAAGGAGACTCCAAAATAGATGCTTAATTCATAAAGTATGCAAATGTTACTCTCATATATAAAGAACATCATGGTTAAAGTACTATGACGTCACATCATTATTGCCATGGAAGACATTTCATTTTCTCACACTGACTTCAGAGCTTAATCCAGAGTCTGAATATTGATCTTTTTGAATTCGTGTGAGAATTGGTGTCTTTGAAACATGGTTTTGGTCAAAACAAAATTTTGCAACTTTTACTCTTTGAAAAACAGCTTTATCGAGGCATGATATTACATGTTATAAAATTCACTCACTATGAGTGTAAATTTGATGAGTTTTAGTAAACTCCGAGTTGTGCAGCCAGCACCACAGTCTAATTTTAAAACATTTCCATGTGTCAAAGAGACCCCCTGTGCCCACTTGTAGTCACTTCCTGCTCCCATCCCCAGGCAACCAATAATCTGCTTTCTGTCTCTATAGTAATTTTCCTTTTCTGAACATTTCATATGAGTGGAATCTTACAGGTTGTAGACTGTTTGTCTTTTGCACATGGCTTCTTTCATTTAACACCAGGTTTTGGAGGTTGATCCACGTTGTGTGTTCCGGTCTCTCGTTCCCTTTTGTTGCTGAATAATATTCCATTACGTGGATAGACCACATTTTGTTTATCCCTTCGCCAGTTGATGGACATTTGAATTATTCCCACTTTTGGTCTATTACAAACGATGCTGCTGTGTTCACATTCACGTACAAGTGTGGATGTATGTTTTCATTTCTCCTGGGTATGTAACTAGGAGTGGAATTGCTGGGCTGTATGGTGAATTCATGTTTAACTTTCTAAGGAAACACTAATTGCTTTCTAAATTATACTACATTTACATTCTCACCATCATTTTATGAGAGTTCCAGGTTTGCCATAGCCTCATCAACACTTGCTTTTGTCTTTGATTCTAGCCTTCCTAGTGGGTGTGAAGTGGTGCTTCATTGGGGTCTTGGTTTGCATTTCCCTAACAGTTAGTGATATTGGACATGTTTGTGGTGATTAGCCATTCTTATATCTTCTTTGGTGAAATATCTATTTAAATCTTATGCCCATTTAAAAAATTGATTGTCTTTATTTATGTTATTTATCATGTGTATAATTCACAAATACTTCCTCCCAGTCAGTGGCTTCTTTTTCATTTTCTTCATAGTGACTTTTGAAGTACAGAAGGTTTTAATTTTGAAGTCCAGTTTACAACTTTTTGAATGAATTTTAGTGTCTTATCTAAGAACTTTTTGCCTAACTGAATTCCCCAAAGATTTTTTTCTCTTTTTCTTCTAGAAGTGTTTTAGCATTTTAGCTCTTAGGTCTTTGTTTGATTTTTGAGTTGTCATGTATAACGTGAGGTAAGGGTCTAAATTCATCTTTTTTTGCATGTGGCTATCTAGTTGTCTGAAAAATGTTTGTTTTTTTGTTTGAAGATAAAAACGTTTTCTTCCCCCGTTGGATTGTCTTGGCACCTTTGTTAAAAATTGATTGACCATAAACTTAAGGACTTATGTCTGGACTCTTAGTTTTGTTCTGTTGATGTATATGTCTGTCCTTATGCTGGTCCCACAGTGTCTTGATTACTGTAGCTTTATAGTAAGTTTTGAAATCAGGAAATAAAAATCTTCTCACTTTATTCTTTTCTTTCTTTTTTTTTTCAAACTTATTTTTGGCTCTTCTGGATCCTTTGCATTTCCATATGAATTTTAGCATCAGTTTTTCAATTTCTGCCCCCCCTCAAAAAAAAGCCTACTCAGATTTTGGTAGGGATTTTGTTGAATGTATAGATTTGGAGACAACTGTCATTTTAACAACATTAAGTCTTCCAATCCATGAATGAAATGTCTCTACAGTTGTTTACGTCGTCCCTAATTTCTCTCAGCAGTGCTTTGTAGTTTTCAGTCTTATGTGTCTTCTTAAATTTATTCACAAATATTTTAATGTTTTTGATGCTATTATGGATGAAATTGTTTCTTTAATTTCATTTTTGGTTGTTCATTGCTAGTACATGGAAATAGAATTGGATTTTGTATGGTGATCTTGTATCCTACAATCTTGCTGAACTAATTTATTAGTTCTAGTAGATTTGTGTATGTGTGTATGTGTGTGAGTTCTTCAGGATTTTCTACATGTAAGATCCTGTCTCTGAATAAAAACAAATGTACTCCTTTCTTTCCAGTCTGGTGCCTTTTCTTTTCGATTTTTACTTTTCACTTTAATTTCTTAAATATTTATTAACGTTGGTCTCAAACATATTTAGCATGCTTTCAAAGAACATTCGGGTTGAAAGAATGCATAAATTATATTTGGCGTTTGGGGCTAAGGCATAAGAAATATACTTGCCATGGACTTTGAAAAAAAAAGTATGTTTCATTATAAAAAGGATACATTGGAAAGACAGAAATTGCTACCTTACAAAGTTCTTTTTTTTTTAATTATTATTTATTTATTTATTTATTTATTTTTGGCTGTGTTGGGTCTTCGTTTCTGTGCGAGGGCTTCCTCTAGCTGCGGCAAGTGGGGGCCACTCTTCATCGCGGTGCGTGGGCCTCACTATCGTGGCCTTTCGTTGCGGAGCACAGGCTCCAGACGCGCAGGCTCAGTAGTTGTGGCTCACGGGCCTAGTTGCTCTGCGGCATGCGGGATCTTCCCAGAGCAGGGCTTGAACCCGTGTCCCCTGCATTAGCAGGCAGAGTCTCAACCACTGCGCCACCAGGGAAGCCCCAAAGTTCTTTTTAAAAGGATTTTCTAAGCAGGCCTGTAGAAAGAAAGATGGACACAGACATGACATAGAGACCTCTTTTTTTAATTTGGTAATTATATGCAAAATACAGGACCACAGAAGTACTGAAAAAAAAAATAAGCGACACAGAGGAAAACATTTTAGGTTTACTTTTTTGTCAGTTTCAAGGAACAAAGTTACCAGCCTATTTTATGATTATAAAATTATTGCTCGAAGTGCTTTGTGCTTCAAAACATGGTAGGTGGCTAAAATCTGCAAATACTTAACCTCTGTGCAACTTCTGACTTGAAGAGCAGAGTTAAATGATAGAACATCGAGCCCTTTTGCTTGTGGTCGTAGAGAGGGAAATCTTAACCTGGGAACCCCCCTTCAGGCTTTGTTTTCTCTTTTGTTTCCACCTTTGTTTGGAAGAGTTTGTTTGTGTCCCTGTGCAGGGCCTTCCCCAGACAAACAGCCTCCCTGATTGACAGTCACAGATGGCCGCCGTCCCACCCTGTCTGACGTGTAAAACTTCCTCCAGCTGAGAGCCACCAGCCCCAAAAGAGAAGAAAACCTGAGGCCCCATTCAACCCTGCATCAATTATCCATGGCTTTGTGGAGACTTCTAGTGAGGGAAAGAGTTAAAGATCCATTTAAACTTTCAAACAGCAGAGGTAAACACTTGGCTAAGCACAGCTGATTGGATTTTCAATTGAAGAGGCCAGGCAGCCACAGGCAACGGGTGGTGAGGAACCCACAGAAATGATGGACACAGATTCTGCACTTTCAACTTGCATCTCTAGACAGAAATGCCGCCTAGAGAGGAAAGACACTGAAGAAGAGGGAAAGGCTGTGAGTCCAAACCCCACTGGTAGGCAGTCCTTTGGGCTGACTCCTTATCTGTGTTGGCTCCCACAAGCCTGGGTATTGGCGCCCCGGGTTGGAGACGCCACCTGCCCTGCCACGCAGCCTCTGCGGCTCTGAAAACTGGGGACATCTGAGAAAATTGTGGCAGCTTTCAAAGAGAGTAAAAAGGCTTAAACCAGTCCTATGAGAAATTTCGTTGTCTTTTTTGTTCGTTTATTTTAAACCAGTTTATTTGGGCCGGTTTTCCTCTTACAAGACATCATTCAGGTTCTAAGATCAGCCATGATTATCTCTTCCCAGAGAAATTCAGAAGAGCTACACTTCTGCTGGAATGGCACAGTCCTTTAACATCTGCTAATCACTAGAACTATAGGAACCCTGGCATGTGACCACCAGACCCCTGATCTGCCGGCTGGCAACTCTCTCTCTGATCTTGTAGGTGGTTGCTATTTAATTTTCCCTGAGCTCTTCTGAGCCCGTGGTTGATGGGAATTACTATTGGTTTAAGACAGTGATGGCCACCTGTGTACTAAACACAGCACTAGTATTTTCTATGCTAGTTAAAATAATGTGACCAAGTTTGCCCATCCCCCAAAAAGCAGAGCCTGAATAGGAGGTAGGCACTTCACAACTGCTATTTTCTGTCTGTCACCAGGAAAAGTTAGTGGGGAAATGAGCACGCCTCGGGTTTTTTTTTTTTTTTTAATTTTTTTCTTTAAATTTATTTATTTATATTTATTTTTGGCTGTGTTGGGTCTTTGTTTCTACGCGAGGGCTTTTCTCCAGTTGCGGCAAGCGGGGGCCACTCTTCATCGCGGTGCGCCGGCCTCTCACTCTCGCGGCCTCTCTTGTTGCGGAGCACAGGCTCCAGACGCGCAGGCTCAGTAGTTGTGGCTCACGGGCCTAGTTGCTCCGCGGCATGTGGGATCTTCCCAGACCAGGGCTCGAACCCGTGTCCCCTGCATTGGCAGGCAGATTCTCAACCACTGCGCCACCAGGGAAGCCCTGGGTTTTTTTTTAATTGAAGTATAGTTGATAGAATGTTGTGTTAGTTTCAGGTGTACAGCAAAGTGATTCAGTTATACATATATATATTCTTTTTCAGATTCTTTTCCATTATAGGTTATTACAAGATACTGAATGTAGTTCCCTGTGCCATACAGTAGGTCCTTGTGTTTATCTATTTTATATATAATGGTGTGTATCTGTTAATCCCAAACTCCTAATTTATCCCTCCCCACGTTTCTCCTTCGGTAGCCATAAGTTTGTTTTCTATGTCTGTGAGTCTATTTCTGTTTTGTAAATCAGTTCATTTGTATCATTTTTTTAGATTCCATGTATAAGTGATATCATGTAATATTTGTCTTTCTCTGTCTGACTCACTTCACTTAGTATGATCATCTCTAGGTCCGTCCATGTTGCTGCAAATGGCATTATTTCATTCTTTTTTATGGCTGCATAATATACCATTGTGTATATATTGATATATACCACATCATCTTTATCCATTCATCTGTGGACGGACATTTAGGCTGCTTCCATGTCTTGGCTATTGTAAGTAGTGCTGGAGTTTGTTTTTTAAAAAAGCATATAAACTATACAATTCCTAGTTAATATATCATGATACTAAAATCCAGAATTTGGGGGCAGTGCACAGGTCTCTGCTTTATGTGCTTTGTTGAATGAGACATTGAGAATCTAATATATATTAAGTGCTCCACTGGAAATGTCTTATTAAACAAAACAGCACATAGGGGAGACTAGAACAGCGTCAGGCCACAGAGGACTTTCCACCTGCCACCAGCTCACTCTGCAAAAGGATGGATGTGAAACCCACAGACCTCTGGCATGCCAGTATCAGACAGCTGTAAGGAGTGTTTACTACTGCCCAGAAGTCTCCGAAATTCTTGGAAGGGGCTACTGGTGATGTTTCAGCGCCATGAGTTTAGATCCCACGGCAAGTGTGGGGAAACCACTCTTAGCCAAAAGGAAAGTCTAGCCAATCAGCCAACATCTGCAACTGACTCAACTTTGTAGCTGTCTCGTTGCCTGGGTCCACATAATTAAGGGAAAATGCTACATGCTCTAGCAATATTAGCAAAGCTGGGGTCTTAATATATATTCCTAGAGAGTTCTAAGGACCCAGGAAACATCACCTCTACTGGAAAAGTTGACCGTCAGCTTTTTGAACTGACAGTAGAGGGATGATTGGGCGGTTTTAGGACTTTAGGAGCCCCAAACGCCTGAAATTCCAGGTGGCAGTGCACTGTCATTAATATCCCCTGGTTTTAGCTCTTTGGGAGATACCTTTTCTGAGGGTTTTATACATTATTTTTGATTTATTTTAGTATTCCTACTTCTAGTCAAAGTCAAGACCAGGAAATGTAGAGATATGCTATGAGGTGGTTCTCGGGCTTTGTTTGAAATCTACTAAAAATTCCGTCATTCGTTCAGTGACTTTCACTGTGTACCATGCATCCGTGAGTAGTACTGCTATGGGTGCCCCTATGGAGCTGACATTCTTTGTTTAATATACTTATTTAATTATTTATTTGGCTGCGCTGGGTCTTAGTTGTGGCACGTGGGATCTTTTAGTTGCAGCATGCGAACTCTTAGTTGTGGCATGTGGGATCTAGTGCCCTGACCAGGGATCGAACCCGGGCCCCCCTGCACTTAGCCACTGGACCACCAGGGAAGTCCCTGGAGCTAACATTCTACCGGGGGGTTGGGGGGGGGGGCGGGAGACAGACCAACGAATACACACTGTCCGCACAGTAGTAAATGTTGTGGAGAATTGTAGAGGCCAGAGGGGGGCAGGGCTTGCCGGTATGTGCGGCAGTTTCAAAAGGGTGTTTGGAGAAGGCACCACTTATAAAGGGACGGTTGAACAGCGTCCTGGGGAGGTGTGAGGGCTGAGCCCCTGTGTACTGGGGGGAAGTGGGTCCAGGCAGAGGGCTCAGCAGGGCAGAGACCTTAAGACTGGAACCACGTGGTGGAGGAAGAGCAAGGTGGCTGCAGCCAAGGGGCTGAGTGCGAGGGACCGCGAGACAGGTGGGGGGTGGTTGGCGAAGCTTTTTAGGCAATCACGAGGATCTCCACTTTTACTGGTCCTGGGATGGGGCACAGGAAAGTTTGAGCACTGGGGCGGCACACCCTGACTCAAGTGCTCATGCAGCATCGTCTCGGTGCTGTGGAAGCAAGAAGCAGGAGATGCTGCAGCACTCAGCAAGAGATGATCCCGGCTTTGGGACCAGCGGCCAGCAGTGGAGGTGGTGAGAAGTCATCTGAAGATGGGAGGATAGATTTGCAGTGAATTGTGCTGTGGTACAAAAGCGGGTGGGAGGCACAGGGGCTTGCAGGGTACCATGTGCTTGGGTTCAGCTGGGGTCAGAAGGTGAAAGAAAGGCTCAGGCAAGAGCCTGAGGGTGTAGGGCGATGACTGTGTTCATGCATCTCGGAATTAAGGTGACTTGCTTGCTTTGCACAGTGGGCCGTCTGCTGAAGAGTATTGTCACACCCGCTCTGTGTTCTGCGTGATGCTTTTAGGTCAGCCTTAGAGTTCAGAGCTTTGTCCCAACTCTGCTCGCTGATGAACAGAGAAGATTCTTGTGATTTGGTGGTTTCCAAGAGAAATCCCAGCAAAGTGTGGATGGAGGTGGGGGCAGAGAGAATTGCTTTAGTCCCTCAAAGAGACTGTTTATAACAGTAGAACACAGTGAGAGCAACTAGGACAGCTTCTTCAAGAAGCACATATTCTTTCTTCCCTTGTAAGAGGCACTTACTCTCCAAAGAAATCTTTTTTTTTTTCCTTACTGGAAATATTTCACTGCTTTGATTTTAGTTTTTAATTCATTGTCTTCAAAGTTTGCTCTTTCAGAATTCATTTGCTTACCATATAATCTATGACTATTTCAGAAGATTGAAATTAGGTTTGTTTTGTGGCTTCTACTTTTAAACCAAGAAGTGGGTTCAGAATTGGTGATGGAAGAGAACTTGAAATAGGATAGCTTATTGGGAACATTGATTTGGGCCCTTTTCTTCTAGTGTTACTTTTTAGCTTATCTCTTTCAGAATATGCCTGATTTCCTTCTCGTGAGATACCACATGTCTAAGGATCCAGTTGTTACTTAATTTTTCTTTGTTTACTGATAAATATGCTGTATGCTTTTGTTCTTTTAAAAAGCAATTTTATTGAGGTATAAAACACTCACAATAAAATACATCCAATTTAAGTATAGAGTTTGAGTTTTGACAAAAGTGTGCACCCGCGTACCTGTTACCACGATCCATATATGGACCATTTCCATCACTTTAAAAAGTACACTCTGGGCCCGTTTCTAAATAGCTCATCCCACCCAGCCCCAGGCAAACACTGATCTGCTTCTGCTTCCAGTCACAATAGATTATATTTGCCTTTTCTAGAACATCCTATCAATAGAATCAAATCCTATGCACTCTTTTGGGTCTGGCCCCTTTGCCTCAGCACCATGTTCTTCCTTGAGGTTCATTATCATGTTGCTTGTGTTGGGGTTTTTGTTTCTTTTATTGCTGAATAGTATTCCAATGTATGGACTTATTAACACACTTCACTTTTCATGGACATCGGGTTGTTTCCAGTTCAGGGAAATTATGAGTAAAGCTGCTATGGATATTTTTCATCAAGTCTTGTTGTGAACAAATGCTGTCATTTCTCTTTGGTAAGTGCCTAGGAGAGGCATTGTTGCATCTCCTGTGATAGGTACACACGGTATTTTTTTGTTTTTTGGTCGTACCATGCAGCTTGCGGGATCTTAGTCCCCCGACCAGAGATTGAACCTGTGCCCCCTGCAGTGGAAGCATGGACCCCTAACCACTTACCGCCAGGGAATTCCCAGTACACACACATTATGATTGTTATGTCATCTTGATGAATCTACCACTTTTATCATGATGAGAAGTCTGTCCTGGTAATAATATATTTGTTCTGACGTCTACTTTGTCTAATATTGTTATAATCACTCGAGCTTTCTTGATATTAGTGTTTGCATGGTATGTCTATTCTCTGACCTCTGCCTTGTAATTAGACTATTTAGACCATTTACACTTGAATAATTACCAATTTAGTTGGATTTAAATCTCGTATGTATTATTTGTTTCCTTGTTGCTTTTTTCTTCTCCAGTCTTCTTTTGGATTGAGTATATCCTAGTAAGTTGTCATCACCACTGGCTTATAATAGCTATATAGCTCTTCATTTCATTTATTTTTCTGGTGTTTCCAGGCACCTCGTCTTCCGTGAACTCCTGGTGCCTTTGCCTCGGCAGGACCACCATGGTCTGCTTGGGTCCCCCTCCCAGCACCACATTTCAGAAAGTGCCTCCAGGCGAAGAGCTGACGCAGCCTGGGGTCCTCCTAGCTTGCTTCCCTTCTTTCAGGGACTCTAGCCCCTTCTGTGTCTGAAAACAGTTACTTCATATACTTTGTCCAGTTTTCTGGTTGTTACTGTGGGAGCTTAGGTTCGGCTCTGGTTACCATATTATGTTCTGAAGTGTAATTTTATTTTTGAAATAAAGTATTTGGTTCTTGGCAGGAGAATGTGTTAAATATGTGAAATTGGGACTGCCTGTAAAACCCTAGATGCATAACACCATTGTTATGACTTCACAAAGTGATGTAAAGATGGTGATGATCAGTTTCCGGCTTAGGCATAGCAGCACGTGTAAACCTCAGAAGCAGAAGCTTTGAAAAGTTCTGTATCAGTCCCGTTTGAATGATAACAGCCCATAATCGAGCCCTTAGGTGCTCAGTGTTCTACATACAGATCTTTTTTAAAAAAAATCATCTTACGTGTGTGTTTTTTAAATTATTTATTTATTTATTTATTTATTTTTGGCTGCGTTGAGTCTTCGTTGCTGTGCACGGGTTTTCTCTAGTTGCGGCGAGCGGGGGCTGCTCTTCGTTGTGGTGTGAGGGCTTCTCACTGTGGTAGCTTCTCTTGTTGCAGAGCACGGGCTGTAGCACGCGGGCTTCAGTAGTTGTGGTGCGTGGGCTTCAGTAGTTGTGGCTCACCGGCTCTAGAGCGCAGGCTCAGTAGTTGTAGTGCACGGGCTTAGTTGCTCCGAGGCATGTGGGATCTTCCCGGACCAGGGCTTAAACCCGTGTCCCCTGCATTGACAGGCGGATTCTTAACCACTGTGCCACCAGGGAAGCCCCTGAGGTTTTAATTTAATTTTAATTCATTTAAATTGAAATAGCCCCATGTGGCTAGTGGCTGCCGTATTAGACAGCAAAACTCCAGGTAGCAAGGGAGCAGGGGTAGAAAGACAGCCCTGTGATGGAGCAGTCAGGGGAGCCTCCCAGCAAAAGACTGACCAGCCTCTTGCCTCACTGTGGCAGGGGAAGCCCCAGGCTGGAAATGGCAAATACTTGGCACAGGCACCACTCCGAACCATTCCTGCGCCCATGGCAGACATTGCTAGTCAATCACCACACACTTTCTTGCTAGTTCAGCCATAGCTCAGGATCCTTCTCAATACAACACTCCAGGCAGTCCCCAACTACAGATCAGTAGATGCTAGCATTTGAGAGAAATATTACTGGTCATCCCTAGGCCAGGAGGCCCATCTGGGAGGTCCAGGATCTCACCAGGCTGTAAGGTGGCTGGCAAGGGACGTGTGGCCAACCTGGGTCAGTGAGGCAACCACAAATATGGAGAGTGGAGAGGCAATGTGCTGGAGGAGCCAAGATTTTTCTATTTCTTCAAGAAACACTCAGAGCATGATTTAGGGAGAGAGGAAGGGGGTTGGGGGAGAGGTGAAGACTTGTCAAAGCCAGCTGATGTGCAAAGCATTTGGAGATTTTTATTGAGCTGGGTGCAATATTGTGATTTATGAAGAAAAATACATATTTGGTCATTCAGACCAAAAATATATATTTGGCCATCTCCCACGTGGCCCAAACCTTAAAATATTTACATTTTCGCCCTTTTTGGAAAAAAAAAATTTGCGGACCCTTATTCTAGAGAGGGTTCTGAATTGCCCACAAAAGTGGACTTGCTGGATTAAAGGAAATATGCATTGAAAATTTCAGCAGATGCTGCCCTTCATACTTGCACTAGCAGTGTATGAGATTGCCTGTTCCCCAGTATCCTCACCAACACAGAGTAATATCAAACTTTTCCATGTGGCCAATTTGATAGGTGAAAATGGTATTTCACTATCGTTTTAATTGTACTTACCTTATTAGCAGTAAGATTTAGTATTAGGCAGTAGGTATAATAAAATATATATTTGGTCTTTGTCCCTCATTCCTGGCACAAAACTTCTAAACCCCGTGGAATTTCCAGATAGGAGTGTCTTTTGATATTCATAACAAAACCCTTTCAACCACACCTGAGTTTGTGTTAATGAGGTGACTTTTGGAAAGCCCCTAAGGAAGGGGCTGGTTGCCAGGGGAACCAACCAGAATTAGAGGATTGGAACTTTCAGTCTCTTCCACCCTCCCCCCCACCCCCTTGAAGGGGAGAGGGGCTTGAGGTTGAATCAGTTAATCCTGTCTACATAACGAAGCTTCAGTGAAATTAAAAGAATGGAGTTTGGGGCTTCCCTGGTGGCGCAGTGGTTGAGAGTCTGCCTGCCAATGCAGGGGACGCGGGCTCGAGCCCTGGTCTGGGAAGATCCCACATGACACGGAGCAAGTGGGCCCGTGAGCCACAACTGCTGAGCCTGCGCGTCTGGAGCCTGTGCTCCGCAACAAGAGAGGCCGCGATGGTGAGAGACCCGCGCATCGCGATGAAGAGTGGCCCCCGCTTGCCACAACTAGAGAAAGCCCTTGCACAGAAACGAAGACCCAACACAACTAAAATAAATAAATAAATAAATAATTAAAAAAAAAAGTTCTTCAAAATTATTTAAAAAAAAAAAAAAAGAATGGAGTTTGGAGAGCTTCTGGATTGGTGTACCCAGGGAGGTGCCAGGTGGGACAGCATGGAAGCTTTGCACCCCTTTCCCCATACCTTGCCCTGTGCGTCTCTTCCATATGGCTGTTCCTGAGTTAGATCTTTTTATAATAAACTGGTAATCTAGAAAGGAAAAAAAAATATTATATATATATATATATATATATTTGGTCATCTCATATATATTTGGCTTTCCAAAAGTCACCTCATTAACATAACAAAAGGCACCTTTTTTAAAAAATTAATTTTATTTGAGCGTAGTTCTGCTGTACAGCAAAGTGAATCAGCTATACATATACATATATCCCCTCTTTTTTGGATTTCCTTCCCATTTAGGTCACCACAGAGCATTGAGTAGAGTTCCCTGTGCTATACAGTAGGTTCTCATTAGCCTGGAAGGGCGACGCTGCACTCTCCCCTCCGTTGCCAGGCAGGCTGTGCTTCTGTTACTGCAGCCCAAGGCCCCGAGAGCCTGCTCTGGTTCCTTAGGGGCCCCTGGGAGGGGTGTTTGTCACAGGTCTCTCCGCAAGCCCAGTTCTCTCGACCGTGACTGTCCTCGATTGCGGCGTCTGCTACACGGCCTGGGTCAAAGAGCCTAAAAGTGCGGGGATTGGGACCCAACCTGGTAGGAGGAACTTGAGTCCCGTGATCCCCCTAAGCCCCTGTAACCCTGCGGTGGGCGTGGGTCCCCCTCAAGTCACGCTGCCTCCCACACCCACAGCTTCCTTCTGTCTTTGGCTGAGTCCCCTCTGGTTCCTCAAATGGCCACCAGGTGGGAGCAGAGACCTGCGGTGAGGCTGGGACTGAGGCCTCCTTGAAGATGGGCTAGGAGGGCTCCAGGCAGGGCTGGGGGCCTCTCTCACTGGGGGTCTGGGCTTGCCGGGTGGCTGGGAGCTGGGTGCGTGCCTGGGGGTGCAGGCCTCTTTTGGGGTGAGTGTGCTGTGACTGCGTGGGGTGTAGATGGGCACACCTGTGTGCAGAGGCCTCTGCAGCTGTTGGGTGCGTGTGCCCTTGAGCATGCCCGTGTGCAAGCATGCAGGGGGTACCTGTGTGTGACTGTGGGGCCTGGGTCTGCAGAATCCTCCCTGTTCCCCTGCAGGCCTGAGAAGGCTGACGATTGGGATAGCCTGGCCCTTGAACTTTATGTTTCCAAAGCGGCAGGTGGCTCCGAGGCTCGGACCTCAGGACCCCCTGCCCGCTGCGTTCCCTTAGGCTGTGTCCAGCCAGTGTGGCGGCTTGTCCTACTTTGCCAGGTTTGGGGTCCTGCTGAGCCTTTTTTATTTATTTATTTATTTTAACATCTTTATTGGAGTATACTTGCTTTACAATGGTGTGTTAGTTTCTGCTGTGTAACAAAGTGAATCAGTTATACATATACGTATGTTCCCATATCTCTTCCCTCTTGCATCTCCCTCCCTCCCACCCTCCCTATCCCACCCCTCTAGGTGGTCACAAAGCACCAAGCTGATCTCCCTGTGCTCTGCGGCTGCTTCCCACTAGCTCTCTGTTTGACGTTTGATAGTGTATATATGTCCATGCCACTGTCTCACTTTGTCACATCTTACCCTTCCCCCTCCCCATATCCTCAGGTCCATTCTCTAGTAGGTCTGTGAGCCTTTTGATTTGTGTCAGGATGGGGACTCATTGCTGTTCCTGGGGGCCTCGGGGTAGGAAAGGCCAACAGTGCACTGGGGGTGCTCCTTAGCCCCAGGCTGGGGGTTCGGGGAGGGGGAGGGCCGCCACACCGGAGTTTGTGCCCCTGGTCCTGCCAAGCCACTGGGAGGGTGGATGCTAGCCCACTTGTCACCCGCTTAGCATCCTGGGCTTCCAAGGTCCTCCTCCAGCCAGGCCCGTTTCCCTGCTCCCTTTGGTGCCTTTCTACTGCCCTCACTACCTCCACCGCCCTCTTCCGTTCTCCCTGAAAACCACGCTAAGCAGACATTTGTCAAGGTCACAGTGACCTCCATGCTGCCAAGCCCAGTGGACAATTCTCCGGCCTCCTCTGACTTGACCCTCAGCAGCACTTCAGGGGCTGGTCCTTCCCTCCTCCTGCCATCACTCCCTTCCGCAGCTCAGGAATTCCGCTCTCCTGGTTTTCCTTCTGTCCCGCTGGCCCTCCCTCTCAGCCTCCTTTGCTGGTCCCTGATCTCTCCAAGTCTGGGTGCCCCATCCCTACACCTCTTCTGTCTCCCTCTTTAAACGCCCACTTCCTTGGTGATCTCATCCAAGCTCATGGCTTTCAAATGACTCCCGTTGAGTATAATTTAATTAGTTGGTTTTTTATCATCTGTCTTCTCCCAAAGGAAAGCAAGCTCTACAGGCAGGGCTTTTTTTGTCTTAAGTCAGGTTTATTAAGGTATAATTTACATACAGTTAATGTCACCCTTTTTAGTGTTCACTTCTGTAAGTTTTTGACAAACACGTATAGTTGTGAAACTGTCTCTGCCATCAATTACAGGACAGTTCCCATCCCCCCCAAAAGTTCTCCATACCCTTGTGGTCATCCCCTCCCCCATGTCCCGCCCTGGGCAGCCACTAATCTGTTCTTTTGTCCCTTTTCCCTAGTTGTGCCTTTTCTGAAAAGTCATATAAATGGGATTGTACTGCGTGTAACCTTTGGAATCGGCTTCTTCCACTTATCACAATGCACAGCGCATTTGAGATTCACCCATATTGTTGCAGCTGTGAGCCGTTAGTTCTTTTATTCTATTGTATTTTATTGCACAGCTTTGTTTATCTGTTCGGAGGGGGACCAGTTGTCCTGGTTTCCGTGGGAGGGAATGGTTTTTCTGGGACATGGGACTTTCAGTGCTAAAACCAGGGTGGTTGGTTATCTTAGTTCTTTAGTTGAGGGACATTTGGGTTGTTTCTAGGTTGTTGATGATTTTGAATACCTACTCAATATAACCAGTGACAGAGGGTTTTTTGGTGAACACAAATGTCCATTTCTCTTGGGTAAATACCTAGGAGTGGGGTTGCTCAGTTGGATGACGAGTGTACGTATCACTGTAAAAGAGGCTGCCAAGCTGTTCTCCAGAGTGGCTGTATTGTGTAGCATTGTGGGAGAATTCCACTTGCTCTGCATCTTAACCAGAACTTGGTAGTGTGTCAAAAAAAATTAAAAACCGGTTTTTTAGCCATCTTAATAGGTGTATAATGATATCTCCTCACGGTTGGCAGAGATTTCCTTTATTCGCCTTGAGTAGTGTTGTGCCCCCAGTGCCTGGGTTAGTGCCTGCTATGTAGTAGACACTCAATGAATTTTTTTTTTTTTTTACTGAGTGAATGAATGTATGGATGGATGAATGAATGAAGTCAAAGGGGCTTCCGGTATCTAAATCTGTTATAGCAAATACATAGCACACGTACCGCCAATTCCCCCATGCCCCATTCTGTTTCCATGGCAGACGTCACTCATCAATTGAGCCATTTTATCCACCTGCTTCATTTCAGACAGGTACGATCCAGTCCTTTGTGTAGCAAGTGAGATGAGCCCCATGAGCTAATGCAGCTTTAGTTCAAGCCTCTCATTGGCTGAAGAAGAGGCCAGGCTCAGAGCAGGGTCCAAGGCTGCCCAAGGACTCACAGCGAGCCAGTGGCAGGACTAGATCTCCAGGCTGGGCTCTCCCCAGAAAAATGCACGACGTCTCTGACAAGGCTGGAGTAGGATGGGAGGCATGGACGTGGATCTGGACCTGAGGCCGGGTTGGAGCATTGTGGAGTGCTCCCTGGGCCCCGGCCGGGTGGGAAGGCTGATGCCGGCGCTCTTCCTGCAGGTGCCCAGGAGCTGCTGGGATGGCCTACCCGCCCACGTTGGCTCCCTGGCCCAGCGGGCGTACTGGGCTCTGCTGAGCCAGCAGAGGGACCAGAGCATCGTGGCCCTGGGCCAGAGCGGTGCTGGCAAGACCACCTGCTGCGAGCAGGTCCTGGAGCACCTGGTGGGGATGGCAGGCAGTGTGGATGGCAGGGTCTCAGGTACAGTGGTCTCCAGGTGACGTGCAGCTGGGACGTGGTGGGGGCGGTGGCGTGGGGGAAGGGAAGGGAGAGTCAGAGGGGGTGCTGGGCGGCTCTTTCTTATATCTGCTCAGCTAGCGTTCACTGAGCACCTGTGTGCAGACCCTGTGCTGGCTTCTGGGCAGGGCCACCCCTAGTCTGTTGGGTACTTTTGTGTGAATTAGAAACAGGTACTCCTTGCCTAAGACACTCACTGCCACATGTGGAACCGTCGTCACGCATTGACATTGTTAGAACCAAACACTTGACCACCACGTTCTGGGCCATCATCCTAATAAGTATACAGGCCTATGGCTATCTGATATAAATGCTGTGCCCTTAGGTGTGGTGTCCTTGTGCAGCGCACAGCCCACTGGACTGTGCAGAGGACCCGATAAGTAAAAACAAAGACAAGGAGGCACTGACAGCCGGAAGGGAGACTCAGCTGCACATCTGTGCCAGACTCCAATGCTCTGCACCGCTTGCTGGCCGAGCTGGGGAGGGGAGAGGCGGAGGGAGCACAGAGAAGGGGCCGGGGGGCTTCCTTGAGGAAATGATGTTTGAGCTGGGCATTAAAGAAAGAGTTTCAACATTGTAAATCAACTATACTTCAATAAAAAATAGTGTCAGTTGGTGATAATAATTACAATATTGATGGGGATCGTGGTAAATGCTTGCTGAGGACTTACGCGCCAGGCTCTATTCCAAGCAGGTTAACTTATTTATTATTTAAAACATCCCTATAAGGTAGACATTATTATTATTTGAATTTTATAGATGAGGCCATTAAAACGCAGGGAGGTTAACCAGCTTGCCCAAGGCCACACAGCTCATACATCCTAGCACCGAGATTCAAACACAGACAGTTTGGCTCCAGAGCTGTTACCCCTGGGCCAGTGTCCTCAATGTATTGTTGCCCCTCTGAGGAGCCTTTTTAGTTGTTCTTTCTCCTAATCGTCTCCCACCATGAAAAGTTAATGCCATAGATTCACCATATATTTGTTTATGCAGTGTGTGTGTATGTGTGTATATATATACAGACACACACAGACGTGTGTGTGTGTGTGTGTATCTGTGCTCTATTCTATACATAAGAAAGGAAAACTGCCCCCATCCTCAAGAATCAGTTTCTGCCCTCTTGGGGGCAGTATTCCCCCTGCTGAGAATATATGGCCCAGGCAGTATTGCTTTTCTAATAATAACAAACAATACTAACACCACCACATTTGGAGCATGTTCTGAGCACTTTACATTATTAAATCTTTTAGTCTTTGTGGCAACCACATGAGGTAAGTAAGTACTATTATTACCCCCATCTTATAGATGGGGTATCTGAGGCACAGGGAGGTTAATTTATTCGCTCCAAATCAGGTGACTAACAACGGGGAGAGGCCATATTCAAGCTTGTTTAACCATTGTACTATCCTGCTTCTCCACTGGGCTTATTCCAATGCTTTATTGATCACCTGTTCTGCACCTGGCCCAGGTTAGAGCCCTGTGAGGAGCTGGGGATACAGCAAGGAGAGGCCCTCCCAGAATGTAGATCTGCTGAAAGTGTGTGTTGGGGGAGTGGGAGTCAGGCTAGGCTGTATCCAGGTGCCTAGCACATAGTGGGTGCTTGTTAAATAGTTATGTTAAAAAGCTTGGGACTGCTGGGCTTTTTGAGCTGGCTGTGATGGGCGTTCCCCGACAGCAGGTCCAAGAATGTTAATGCTCTGCCCTCCTCCTAGACTCCACCAGGCCCAGGAGGCCCTAGGGCAGCCCTTGTCACTCAGATCGTACCAATCCTAGGTGTGTGTATCTCCCCTTCTGGGCTCACTCTTGCTCACCCCGCGCCCCTGCTTGCAGCACAGGGCCAGCCCAGCAGCGGAAGAGGTGTGGCTTAGAGCTGAGTTGGGGGAGTGGAGGGGCCCCTGCTGGGGCCTGGGGCCAGAATGGGGTCCTGTGAGAGGTGGGGGTGGCAGCACCCGGGCCACGGGTGATGCCCTGTCTGTGCCCCACCAGTGGAGAAGATTCGAGCCACCTTCACTGTCCTCCGGGCCTTTGGCTCCGTGTTCACCGGCCACAGCCGCCGTGCCACCCGGTGCTCCATGGTGATGTCACTGGACTTGAACGCCACAGGCCGAGTCACGGCCGCCCAGCTCCAGGTGAGGCCTCTGGGTGGGAGGGAGAGGGGGCTCTTTAGGGCTGCAGTAGCCTCAGCCCCACTCAGCAGGGCCCACGCCTCCAGCTGGGACCCTGGAATGTGTCTAAATGGTCATCGCTCCCCAGGCCAAGGCCAGCTCCTCCCCACCTCACTCAGTGCCCAGACATCTCCTCCCGGAGCAGGCCGCCTCGTCTGTGCCTCGGAGTATCACAGGGATGAAATATTCATGAGTAGATACATAATTCAGCCACTCATTAGCTGGGTCTTAAAAGCGTAAGCTGAAATTAAACAGGCGCTCGCTGGCCTTCTGCGGCAGCCCGTGTGTGACAGGCACATGGCCTGTTTGTTCCTCTCTCTGAAATCACCTGGCTCCTCCCCTTCCCCCCCCCCACGCCCCCGCCAACATTCTGTTTGAACAGAAAACAGGATTAGGTTATTAGAAGGGTTGTTTGTATGCGGAGCTAGGAGAATACCCAGACTCGCTGGTGCACGATAAATCCCTTTCTGTCCCGGCCCTGAAAGTCTACCGTGCATCACCATGTGGGTCAAGTTATTAAGGGCTTCGGTTGCATAAGAGTGTGTTGGAGGGCGGCTCTGGGTTAATTGTTAGTACCCTTGGATTCCTTCATCGGAATGAGCCCGTTGCATTCGTTGATTGCCTGTGTGGACTCTGAATCAGTGAGACAAAGGCCTGGCACGTTTTGATTTGGAGGCGTCCAGCCAAGTTGGGGCCTGAGGTGCTGCCTCGAAGAGTGGCCTGGGGGTTGGTGGGGGTGTGCGGGCAGCCTAGCGGGGCCTCGTGCTGACCGGCGCCTGTCCTCTCCCCTGGCAGACGATGCTGTTGGAGAAGAGCCACGTGGCCCCGCAGCTGGAAGGGGAAGGCAATTTCGAGGTTTTCTCCCAGATGCTATCCGGATTGGACCTGGCTCTCAGGTGAGCGACTGGGCTGAGCAGGGACAGCCGAGGGCAGTGAGACAAAGGGCCTCCGCTCTCCAGGGCCCCTGCCCTGCCTCTGCCCAGAGGTGAGAGGCAGTGGAGCCCAGTGGTTAGGAATCTGGCCTCTGATTCTTGCTGCCTGGTACTGCTCCTGGGCTGGGTGAACCTGGCCAGGTGTCACCTGCTCTGAACCTCCGTTTCTTCCTCTGTAAAGTGGAAATAGTACCTTGACTGCTGACCTTACAGGATTAAGTGAGATAATTCACATATGGCTCTTTATACACGCTGGGGGGTGGTGGTGGATGTCTGCTGTGACGGTGACATTTTGGTACAGGTTCTGACAGCAGCGTGAGAGGTGGGCAAGGAACAGCAGACCGCAAATCTTCCAGAAGCTCCTAAACTCTGTGAGAGCCTTGGGTGCACCTGAGGTAGCTCAGGGCGAGGAGGCACCAGGTGGAACAGCAGAGAAGCCACAAGACTCATCTGGGAGGGCCTTCTGGGGGAGGTGGCCCAGGGAGTCATCTCTGCCCCTCGCTGACTCCTGGGAATTCTTGGACATGTGGCTCCCTGTCTCTGAGCCTTGGTTTCCTCATCTGTTGAACGAATGAGTAAGGTTCTATCTAGTGAAGCTCCAGGGAGTGCTCACCCCAGGCGAGGGGTGATAATTTTCAATTTGCCTCTGCGTCCCCCATCATTTGTCTCCTGCCTTCCACCCCCGTCTGAAGGGCAGGCCCAACCTGTCCTGAGCCTCCTGGCTAAGGCCAGAGGGGCACCTTACCCTTTGGAGAGAGGGCAGATTAGGGAGGAAACTCCCAGTTTTCAGAGCAGGGTAACTGAGGAGTAAGGAAGCTTCTGGAAGGCCTTCACTTAAGAAGGGCCCATTGAGGGCAGCAAGTGAGGAATATTCGGGAGGCAGGGCCAGGGCCTGAGGCAGACCCCGGGGCCACCTGGGGCACTCTGTGGAGCCCCGTGCCATGATGCCCACCTGCCCTGCCAGGCCACTGGTGTGGGTGGGTCCTCCCTTACTTCTGGTCCCTTCTCTGTTTCCAGGACAGAACTGTACCTGCACCAGCTGGCAGACAGCAGCTCCTTCGGCATGGGCGTGTGGCCTAAGGTAAAGAGGAGGTCCTTCTGGGTGTGAGTGGGTGTCTGTGTCCCCATGGCCAAGATGGGCGGGTCCCCTGTGTGGCTCGTCCCTCTGCCACTGGGGTGAGTAGTTGGCAAGGGCTGGTCACGTGGGGGAGGCAGGGTTGCCTTTATGGGGCCTGGGCTTGTCAGGGAAATGAGTCTTGTGCTAATAAAGGGAACCAGGAGGTGGTTTGTGTAGAGGTTAGGGCGCGGTCTCCGGGACAGGCTGTCTGGGTTCAAACCCCGGCTCTGACACTTACTGGATATGAGACCTCAGGCATGGACCCTAGCCTCTCTGAATGTCTGTGTCCTCTTCGGTAAAATAACAACAGAACGGGCGGGCAGGCTGAGGGGAGGACAGAGCGTGGCACGGCCTGCCCGCCTGGGCCACGGGGAGAAGGTCGGGGCGCCGCCCGCGCCCTCGTTCCGCTGCCTGGCGTCGTTTGTGGAGGGAGGGCTCCCAAGGAGCTCAAAGGCCAGGGAAGGACACACGGGACGGTCCAGAGCCACCCTACCGCTCCAGTGGTGCAGCACCCTCTCTGAATTCCTACTGCCACCAAACACATCCCTAAGGCCTTTGGGAAGAATTGCTAGGACCCAGGAAGGCGGCCCCTTGCTGTGGTCCAGACTTCAGCAGCTGCCGATGACCAGAGGGAGCCAGCCGGCCGGCCGTGAGCAGGAGGACAGGACACGGGGACAGGGACAGCCACAGCCGGGCTTCCCGCAGCTGTGCCCACCGCCAGAACCAGCTCCAGCCAGTCACAGCCCCCGAGATGCCAAACAGTGACGGGCGAGAGGCCGGCAGGAAACTGACACCCCCTCACTGGAGAGCCTGCCCGGTCGGGGTGCGGGGCACCATCCCCGTCTGAACTCACCCCACAGCTCAGCCGTCTCCCAGTGACCCAGACGCGTCACCACGGCCCCAGGGCTGATCCCCGACCAAGGTCAGAACTCCCCCCAGTGTGACGGCCCCCATGCCACTCCTGTGGTGGAAGGGACGGCAGGCAGAGACCAGGAGTAGAGTCTTTTTTATTAATGGCTGCGTTTTCAAAGAACCGTTTTGTTACCAGGAAAGCTCCCCAGGAAGGGATTGCATTAGTGCAACAAGGGGGAGCCTTGATGCCAGGCTTTCCAGACACTTCCAGGTGGAGACTTTTGGCCTAGGCCGGCCGCCGGGGACTCGGGGGCTGGGAGGACACACGGCCCCTCCCCCGCCCCGACGGGGCGCTAAGGCACCCGGCCCGCCTGGGGGGGCAAAACCCCGTGCCGTCAGCAGGCCGGCGGCTTGCAGCCCTCAACCTGCAGCCCTTTGCTCAGGAGGAAGGCGTCCTGCATGGGGTCACAACCCAGGAAGAGCTTCACCATGCCCTTGGCATCCTCGGAGCCCCCTGGCCTCAGAATGCAGCTTCTGTAGTCCATGGCAACCTGAGGAGAGGGGGCGGGGCTGCAGGAGGGTGGAGCACCCCCTTCACGGAGGGTGTGGGTGTGGCCACCTCTGCTGTGACTCAACAAAGGGCAGGGGAGCAGGGGGTTCTGGGCAGGGCCCTCAGAGCCTGGCAGGCCCAGGCGGGCGGCACAAGCATCTAGGCCCAGGCCAAGGACCTCCGTGTTGGTCTGCACGGCAGGCCGGCCTCTCACCTTGCCACTCAGGACGCCCTCCTGCTTGAAACGAGTGTGTGGACCGTGTCCGCGGAGTACACCTCGCTGCACAGGTAGCCATAGGACTGGGCGTCGTAGCTTCCTGCCAGGTGGCCGAAGGTCGCAGGCAGGTGGGTCCCTGGGACACACGCGGAGAGGCTTCTGCCCGGCCCCCTGGCCGCTCTGTGCCCCTTCCCCAGAGCCCAGAGCTTGGGGCCTCAAAGCAGCCCTGTCTGAGTCCCCTGCCACTAGAGGGAGTATTGGCCCAACACTTCTAGAAAACGGGGACCTTGCGGGCAACTCAGTGGAGGGACACAAATCAATCTTTGCCGACTTTCTGCTGAAGCTCACGAGGGTTCACCCCTAAGCCTCTTACAGGGACAGCTGCCCGAGGCTCCGAGGGATGAGTCAGGGCTCGCCCTCCAGCACGGGGAGAGCGCGGGTTAAAGCGCTCACGAGGGAGTGAACTGCGTCTCCGCACCGACACGCACGGGCAAACCTCGTCGACGCGTTCCGTCCGGGGTATGAAGCCCTCTCCTGCCTCTTCCAGGCTCTCCAGAAAGCACGTGCAGATACGCCCAGCCCACCCTCGGACTCCGCGGGCCACAGCTGGAGGGACCAGCCCAGGAACCCAGGCAGGAAGAGGCCAGAGGTCAGCGAGCCTCGACCAGAGCCCGTCAGTCGGTCCCCCTTCACACACCACCAGAGGATCCTCTTGACCTGGGCAGTAGCCGCCAACCGACCGCTAAGGTGGGCCCGGCGTGCGCTTGGCTACCTGGCGTGGCTGGGACCCCGAGGATCTCCTGGCAGAGGCGGGCATTGTCCTAGGCCGGGTCCGAGGGCGTCTGCGTGTGCAGGGCCTGGTCCACCTTGGCCAGGACGATCTGGCGCAGGTTGAAGAGGCCTGGAGGGCGGGAGGAAGGAGACGGGGGCGCTGGCACTGTGTCCAGGCCGCGCTTTCCAGCCGGGCGGTCCGGGAGCCCCTTTCCTTTCCCTCGGCCCGGCCGCACGGGGGTTGGCCAGCCGGGACTTGATGAGCTTGTCCAGCAGCTCCTGGGGGACGGCGCTGCTCGTGCCCCGCCGAGACTGGCAGCAGCGCCAGGGCTTCACAGGGCGCGGCGCTCCCGGCCCCAGAGCCTACCCTCTGGTTCTCATCCCCGGCTGTCACCAGAGTCGCAGGCAACGTGCCCTTCTTTTCGTTTGTCTTTTTTCCGGCCCTCGACCACGCAAAGGTGTGAAGCCCTGCCACTTGCTGCCACGTGGATGCACCGTGAGAACACGGTGCTCAGCGAGAGAAGTCAGACACAGAAGGACACACAGGGTGTGACCCCACTGAGGGGAAACGTCCAGAACAGGTAGATCCACAGAGTCAGAGTGGGTTCCTGGTTGTCAGGGACAGGGGAGGGGAGGGAATGATAACTAAGGGCGTGAGGGACCTTTTTGGGGTGAGGGAAATGTTCCAGAACAGGGCAGTAGTGACGGCTGCACAGCTCAGTAAAGTGTCCCCACGCGCTCCGGTTGCAGTCTGTGAGAGCATCGCTCTCAGGACGAAGGGCTGACTGCAGGAAGACTGAACGAGCACTGGGTCCTGGGCCCAGACGCTCAGCTGGGGACCCCCCCATTGGGAAGTCACTGGGACTTGCTGAGCCTCCACCGAGACTTGGAGCAGCCCCAGGACCTCACAGGGCGTGGTGCTCCTGGCCCCAGAGCCTAACCTCTGGTTCTCATCACTGCCTGTCACCAGCCTTGCATGCAACGTTCCTTTCTTCTATTTTGTCTTTTTTAAAGGCAACTCTTGAATACCTGTATTTAACATGCAGGGAACCAGTCCTGACTCCTTGATCTGGGACTTCCAGCCTCCAGAGTCTCGAGGACATCCACTTCCGTTGTTTACGCGCCCAGTGCGTGGGGTTTGATGATGGAAACTGACACCGAGAGCGTCTCCTCGTGCGGGGTGACATCAGCGGAAGAATCCCGTGGCGAGGGCCTGCCTGAGGACCACGGGAGAGCCCGGGCCCTCCCCGCCCCCTGCCTTCAGCCCCTCGCCCGCACCCTCCTGGGAGCGGAGCTGGTGCATCGCTTGCCAGAACTCATGGAAGTAGGTCTCCAGCTCATCATGCTGCAACAGGGAGGGCGGGTTGGGCGTAGGCTTGGTGAAGTTGGCCACCATGGCCGCGATGGCAATCTGGCGCCTCCCGTCCTGCTGCAGGCAGCCCGGCTGCAGGCCAAAGCAGGCCATGTGCCCGGACTTCCCTTCCCTGGGGAGGGACGCGGGTGAGGCCCCGCTACCACAGAGGAGCCCCGGCCCACGGCCGACAGGTTCCCCCACGCATGCACCGAGGGTAGAGGTCCAGGTAGAACTTGCTGATGGATGACCTTGCCCGAGGCCGCGTCCCGGACCGTGTAGAGCCTCACATCTTCATCTTCGTGACGCATGTTGGCGCCTTCCTCCAGGTCGAAGGTCAGCCCCAGCAGCTCCTGGGAGATGCCCAGCCGCCCGCGCGTGACCACCTGCATGGGGAAGGACTCATTGAGCAGGTACTGGTCCACGTGGTAGCGCGTCTCCTCCCCCTGGTTCATGTAGTAGCACAGGTCCTAGACGTTGATGGGCCCGTCAAAGTGCAGGCCCCGCCTCTGGCACTCAGCCTTCTTTAGCTCCAGGATCACGGCCGCTCCTGCTCCCCGAGGGGCTTCAGCTTCTGGGCCAGCTCATCTGCGGGCAGAGGGGAGAGGCTCAGCTATGTCCCTGTGGCAGCCGCCCAGCCGCCCCCCACCCCACGCCCCTCGAGGCAGAATGAAGGGTTGGGGAAGGCGACCCCCAAGGGCTGACACAGTGGGGTCTCAGGCAGCACCACGTCCAGTCAAGGTCCACCTGACCCCCGTCCCCACTGGGACTCGGGGAGGCGGGGTTACCTAGGAAAGTGGCCACCACCTGGCTGGTCTTGGCCATGTTCATCTCCAGCACAGAGTCGGCACGCGTGCTGAATCCCAGCAGGCGGGACTTCTGAGCCTGCAGCCTTACCAGCTCCCCGAGGATCGCGCAGTTCTCCTGGAACCCAGAGACAGCCAGCGCTGGGGACCGTGGGCCACGCCCTCCCCACAGGCCCCGGGCCAGGTCTCTGTGGGTGGGAGGGCTCTCAGGCCACTGGCGGGCACAGCCAAACCCCCTCCCTCCTCCTCCTGGCCTGGATTTCTAGACACTTTGGTGCTGTCCTAACATGTGGTCTTTATGAACACAGGTCCTTTTGGAACCAGAAACGGCATGAACCATGATGAGCTCTAAGGCCAAGGGCAGGAAGAAATGTGACCAGGCTCTCCAGGAGCCACCCAGGGGCCTCCCCGGGCTCAACAATACAAACTTGGCTGCCGTGCAGACAGCAGCTCATCCCCACGGCGCCCGAACACCCAGCCCCTGGACGGCGAGAGACCTGTTGCTGCAGGTGCCCCGTGGTTGGCTGGTGAGGCCTGGCCCCAGGCGTACGCCACCTTCTCTGGGGCCACCTCTCTGGGTCTGCGGTGGGGTTCTCCTGGGAGCCCCCAGTCACCACAGGACCAACGTGGCCTGTCTGCAGCCCAAGAAGGTGGGGACACAGGTCTGTCCCCCGTGGACATCACCCGCGAGGCCGAGCAAGCACCAGTGGTGTCTGCGGGGAAGATGAAGGGCTCATGCACAGCCCCCATCTACTGAAGATGCTAAACGGGAGAAGCACAGACTGCAGCCACATGCGGTATGGACCAAACGCAAGTGTCCTTGCAGGAACCGATGTCTGAATGTCGAGGCTGTTCCCGGGCCACAGTGAGAAGGCCCAGGCCCCACGCAAGGCACAGAGAGGGGATGGGGGGAACATCTGCGAATCTGAGCTCATCGGGCATCACCCCAGAAGGAGAGGGAGAGAGCCAGAAGGAGATACGGAGGGAGAGGGAGAGAGAGGGAGGTACAGACGTCTCTCCTTTCCCTGGGGGTTCTCTAGTGCAGCCAAGCCTGAAAACCACTGCATTTCGGGAGATGGGTCCTCGTGGAAAAGTTAAATAGTAGCTCATGGCATTATCGACACATATTAAAATGGCCCCAAATCTTGGGGAGTCAGGGAGGGGAGCTGGCGGCTGCCTCGTAAACGAGGAGAGATTGGGCGTCAGAGGAGGTGCCTGCCTCCACCACCTCCGCCGCCGCCACCCCCCCCCCAGGGCCCCGCAGACTTCATCTCCCAGCTGTGGTCCTGGGCTGGAAGGTAGCGGGGAGGTCAGGCCGTCCCAAGCAGCAACGTTGACTTCAGGGCTGATCTGAAAGGCGCCTGGTGTTTGTTGAAGCAGAAAAAAGAGAAAGCAGTGGGCAGAGGATGGGAGGGGGAGGGAGCCCCCATCAGCCCTTCTCCCTGTCTCCCTCTCTGTCTCCCTCTCTGTCTCCCTCCCTCCCTCCCTCCCTCTACCTCCCTGCCTCTCACTCTCCCTCCATCTCTCCCTCTGCCTCTCTCCCTCCCTCTCTCCCTCCCTCTCTCCCTGTCCCTCTTGCCCTGTCCTGTCCCTCTCTCCCTCCCTCCATCCCTGTCTCTCTTTCCCTGTCCCTCTCTCCCTCTCCCTCTATCCGTCCCCCCTCCCTTTCCCCGTTTCCATCTCCCTCTCTGCCTCCCTCTTTCCCTGTCCCTGTTTCCCTGCTCTGCTCTCCCTCTCCCTCTTTCCCTCTCCCTCTCTCCCTGTCCCCCTTTCCCTGTCCCTGTTTCCCTGTTCCGTTCTTCCTATACCTTTTTCCCTCTCCCTCTCTCCCTCTCGTGCTCCCTCTCCCTCTCCCTCTCCCTCCACCTCCTTCCCTCTCCAGAGAGGGAAGGAGGTGGAGGGAGAGGGACAGGGAGCAGGAGAGGGAGGGGGGAGAGGGAGAGAGGGATAGAGGGAGGGAGGGAAAGACAAAGACATCTCTCCCTCCCTCCCTCTATCCCTCTCTCCCTCCCTCTCTCCCTCTCTCCCTCCCTCTCTCCCTCTCTCCCTCCCTCTCTCCCTCTTCCTCGCTCCCTCTCCTCCCTCTCCCTCTGTCTCTCCATCTCCCTCACTCCCTCCCAGAGACAGAGAGACGAAGAGGCAGAGACAAGGGAGAGGGAGAGAGGGAGAGGGAGAGAGAGGGGGAGAGAGGGAGAGACGGAGAGAGGGAGAGAGAGAGAGGTCTCTTCCTCCCTTTCCCTCTCTCCTCCTTCTCTCCCTCTCTCCCACTCTCCCTCTTCCCTCTCCCTCTCTCCCCCCCTCCCTCTCTCCCTCTCCCCCTCTCCCTCGTCTCTCCCTCTCCCTCCATCTCTCCCTCTCTGGGAGGGAGTGAGGGAGACGGAGAGACGGAGGGAGAGGGAGGAGAGGGAGGGAGGGAGGGAGACGTTTCCTCCCTCCCTTTCCTCCCTCTTCTCCCTCTCCCTCTCCCTCTCCCTCTAACTCTCCCGCTCCCTCCATCTCTCCATCTCCCTCACTCCCTCCCAGAGGGAGAGGGGAGGGAGAGAAGGAGAGGGAAAGAGGAGAGGGAAGAGGGAGAGGAAAGAGGCAGAGGAAAGAGGCAGAGGGAAGAGGGAGAGAGGGAAGAGGGCGAGAGGGAGAGGGAGAGAGAGGGGGAGACGGAGAGAGGGAGAAAGAGAGAGGTCTCTTCCTCCCTTTCCCTCTCTCCTCCTTCTCTCCCTCTCTCCCACTCTCCCTCTTCCCTCTCCCTCTCTCCCCCCTCCCTCTCTCCCTCTCCCCCTCTCCCTCGTCTCTCCCTCTCCCTCCATCTCTCCCTCTCTGGGAGGGAGTGAGGGAGAGGGAGAGACAGAGGGAGGGAGAGGGTGAGACAGAGGGAGGGAGAGGGAGAGAGGAAGGGAAAGGGCGAGGGAGGGAGAGGGAAGGAGGGCGAGACGTCTCTCCCTCTCCGTCTCCCTTCCCCTCCCTCTCTCTCTCTCCCTCCCTTCCTCTCCCTCTCCCTCTCCTAGAGGGAGGGAGGGAGAGGGAGAGACAGAGGGAGAGGAGAGGGGGAGTCGGAGAAGCAGGTAGGGAGAGGGAGAAGGCGAGAGGGTGCCTGCTTCCCTCTCTGTCTCCCTCCCTCCCTCCCTCCCTCTCCGTGTCCCTGTCTCCCCCCTCTCCCTCTCCCTCTGTCTCTCCCTCTCTGGGAGGGAGAGAGGGAGAGGGAGAAGGAGGGAAAGTGATGGAGGGAGGGAGAGGGAGAGAGGGTGAGGGAGAGAGGGAGAGAAGGAGGAGAGAGGGAGAGGGAGGGAGGAAGAGAGCTCTCCCTCTCTCCCCCCTCTCTCTCCCCCTCCCTCTCTCCCTCTCCCCCTCTCCCTTGTCTTTGCCTCTCCCTCCGTCTCTCCCTCTCTGAGAGGGAGTGAGGGAGACGGAGAGACGGAGGGAGAGGGAAAGCGAGGAGAGGGAGGGAGGCAGAGGGAGGGAGGGAGGGAGAGACGTCTCCTCCCTCCCTCTCCTCCCTCTCCTCCCTCTTCTCCCTCTCCCTCTCCCTCTCCCTCCAACTCTCCCGCTCCCTCCATCTCTCCATCTCCCTCACTCCCTCCCAGAGGGAGAGACGGAGGGAGAGGCAGAGACAGGGGAGAGGGAGAGAGGAAGAGGGAGAGAGAGGGGGGAGAGAGGGAGAGGGAGAGAGGGGGAGGGAGAGAAGGAGAGGGAAAGAGGAGAGGGAAGAGGGAGAGGAAAGAGGCAGAGGGAAGAGGGAGAGGCAGAGGGAAGAGGGAGAGGAAGAGGGAAGAGGGAGAGAGGAGAGAGGGAGATAGGGAGAGGAAAGAGAGAGGGAGAGGGAGGGAGAGGGAGAGAGGAAGAGACAGAGGGAGAGAGAGAGAGGGAGTGGGAAAGAGGTAGAGGGAGAGCGGAACAGGGAAAGAGGTACAGGGAGAGAGGGAGGCAGAGAGGGAGGAGAGGAAGCAGGGAGAAAAGAGAGAAAGAACACACCATCTACATTTCTGTCAAATGACACCGGGGATCCTTACACAACCAGGAGAAAGTAACACAGGGAGGCTCTTTCTCAGCTGGAACTGGAACTGCAGACGGGGCCAAACACCACCAGGCTGGCCACACGTGTCCAGCCGCCGCTCCAGCCCCGTCAGCCGTGAGTCCGGTCACCAGGGCTCTGAGTGTCTGCTCCAGGGAGCTGGGGTTCACCCTCTCACCCGGGAGGCCGGGCCAAGAGAGCAGGGCCCCGGGCTGGACACATAGGGGAAAACGCATCCCCACAGGACAGCTTGTGCGAGCAGATTCAGCTACCAGATTCTAGAGGCCCGGGACCACCCTGTGGCCCGTGAAACCCAGGAGCCACGAGGGTCTTGCAACGTGATTCCTGTCCGTTGGACTGTAAAGTTTGTGTAGGGAATCTTGGAAACAGTGGTAACAAGGCTGAATTGGAACGAGCTTTAGGCTATTATGGACCACTCTGAAGTGTGTGGGGTGCTAAAAACCCTCCCGGCTTCGCTCTCGTTGAATGTGAAGATCCCCGAGATGCAGCCGATGCTGTCCGAGAACTAGATGGGAGAACACTATGTGGCTGCCGAGTAAGAGTGGACCTGTCGAATGGGGAAAAGAGAAGTCGAAATCGTGACTGCCTCCTTCTTGGGGTCGTCGCCCTCGAGATGATTATGGGAGGAGGAGTCCTCCACCTCCCACACATCTCCAAGATGGAGAGCCTTCTCCGTCAGCCAGAGCAGGTCCCTTTCTAGATATAGGAGAAGAGAGAGATCCCTGTCCCAAGAGAGAAATCACAAGCCGTCCTGATCTTTCTCTAGGTCTCCTAGCCGATCTAGGTCAGATGAAAGGAAATAGAAGACCACTTTGCAAGAGGAGTGGTGTACAGGCAATAACTTCATTTGGCAGGAGTATGTACAGAAAATTCAAGTTTTGTTTGAGACTTCCGAAGCTTGGTGCACTTTTTAAATGTTTTAGTTGTTCACATTTGTTTGTCTCTTGGGAGAGTGACACATAAAGGTGTCATTCTCTATGGTTTGAAATGGGTCCTGGGAGGCATGTAATATGAAGAATTGTTACCTTACAATGTTCCCTTAAGCAAAATTGAACTTGCTTTGAATTTTTGGTCTTGCCTAGACTGATAATAAAACTCTAACTCCTGCCCACCTAAAGTGTGATGTTTACTATTATGGAAACAACACTGGCAAACGTTGAAAAGACTTTCTGTAGCTGGGATATGGTATGCAGCTGTAGTTAAGCAGTCTTTAAAAGGTGCTGTGAACCCAAGCCAGCAGGTAAAAATGAAAGCCGCACCCTTACCCTAGATTAGAGGTTTAAAAATTCCACTAGTCTTCACACCGGACAAGAGATTGTCCAGGGAGTTTAAAATCTAAGAAGTTTCAAGGAAGTTAGTTTACCTTTGAGTTAGGTCATACGTCCCCTCTGTGATTGCTGTACATGAATACATAGCTCTTTGTAATATTTTTTGGAAATTTGAGATTATCAAGATACCAATGTCCTGCCAGATTAAGAGTATATTGTAGAGCTGAACTTTGAGTTACTGTGCAATTTTTTTTTTCATGCTGTCATTTGTAATATGTTTTGTGAGAATCCTTGGGATTAAAGTTTTGGTTGCAAAAGAAAAAAAGAAAAGAAAAGAATCCGCCTGCCAATGCAGGGGACACAGGTTCAAGCCCTGGTCCGGGAAGATCCCAGGTGCCGCAGATCAACTAAGCCCGTGGGCCACAACTACTGAGCCTGCACTCTAGATCCTGGGAGCCAGAACTACTGAGCCCCCGTGCCACAACTACAGAAGCCCACACGCAACGAAGACCCAACGCAGCAAGAAAAAAAAGACGATACTGGCCAGGTGATCAAGGGTAAAATCGTTTGTCATAAGTCCCGTTGATGGTGTGTATCCTTGATGTGACCTGAGGAGAATGGCATTTTTATCTCTGTTTGGGTCTTCCGCCCCAAACCCCATAACTCCAGACCAACCATAAGAAAACATCAGAAAACAAACAGACTAACAAATTGAGGGACAAAACACCTGACCAGTCCTCCTCAAAACTTTCAAGGTATCAAAACCCAGTGACGTCTGAGAAATGTCACAGCCCAGAGGAGACTGGGACAGAAAAAGGATGTTAGGGGAACACTAGGGAAATTCTAATAAAGTGTGGACTTTAGTTAATAACAATGTATCCATCTTGGTTCCTTAGTTGGATAAACATGTCACACTAAGGTACTAATGAGTTGGAAATAGGGGTACTGGGTCAGGGTCCACGGCACTCTGTACACTCTGTACAGATCTTTGCAACTTTTTTGTAACTCTAAGCTCTTGTAAAATTAAGCGAGTACTGAACAGAGCTAAGAATGTTATTTCCCTGATTTGAACATGCCTGAGTTTCTTTTCATGGTCACATTTTTGCTATTTGGATGTGTCTTGGAATCAGTAGCAAAGGAGAGTTGCCAGCCCCTGGGAAGATGTGGGTGGTTCGCAGGTGGCTTGCTCTGGAGCTGAAGACCACGGTGGGAAGTCTGCAGCCTCGGGCTGCACTTAGAACCATGGGAGGCGATGGGCCAGCTCAGTTAGGGATGGAACCTATAAATAAAACTTTTTTCTTTTCCGTTATGGCTTATCACAGGATACTGAATATAGTTCCCTGTGCTAGACAGTAGGACGTTGTAGTTTATCCATCCTATATTTAATAGTTTGCATCTGCTAACCCCAAACTCCCAATCCAACCCTCCCTCACTGTTTCTCCCCCTTGGCAACCACAAGTCTGTTCTCTATGTCTGTGAGTCTGTTTTTGTTTTGTAGACGCGTTCATTTGTGTCGTATTTTAGATTTCACATATAAGTGAGATCATATGATATTTGTCTTTCTCTTCTGACTTACTTCACTTAGTATGATAATCTCTAGGTCCATCCACGTTGCTGCAAATAGCATTATTTCATTCTTTTTATGGCTGAATAATATTCCATTGTATATATGTACCACATCTTCTTTATCCATTCATCCATCAGTGGACATTTAGGTAGCTTCCATGTCTTGTCTACTGTAAATAGTGCTGCAATGAACGTTGGGGTGCATGTATCTTTCTTTCTTTCTTCTTTCCTTCTTCCTTTCTTCCTTTCTTTCTTTCTCTCTCTCTCTTTCTCTTTCTTTCTTTCTTTCTTTCTTTCTTTCTTTCTTTCTCTCTCTCTCTCTCTTTCTTTCTTTCTTTCTTTTTTCTTTCTTCTTTTATTGTCACACGGCATGTGAGATCTTAGTTCCCTGACCAGAGATGGAACCCACGCCCCCTGCACTGGAAGCATGGATTCTTAACCACTGGACCACCAGGGAAATGCCAGGGGTGTATGTATAGTTTTGAATTAGAGTTTTCTCCGGATCTATGCCCGGGAGTGGAATTGTGGGACCCTATGGCAGCTGTATCTGTTCCTGCACGCCTCACATCAACCACCTGCACTCCAATCCTTGCTCTCAACGTCATCTTCGGGGAACCCAACCTGCGACAGGGACCTTGACAAGAAGAAATGGCTCAGGGAAAAGCTACCTGCACGGGGAGGAGATAGAGACCATCACCCCTGGGGTGCGGAGGGGAGAGTGGGTGCAGAGGTTTGTCATTTCACCCCCGATACTCATCTCAGCCCTCGTGGCTGCCCCACTCTAGGTCACCTCGGGATACAGAGGTGAGCCGGTTAGAGTCCCTGCCTGTGCAGGAATCGGGGCACCAGCGGGTCTGAATAATATTAGTGCAGGGTCTCCCCCGTGGCACTGGGGTTATTCGGGGCGGGTCATCCTCTGCTGAGGGCCCCTCCTGGGCACTGTGTGGGGTTTAGCAGCATCCCTGGCCTCACCCATTTGATTCCAGGGGCCCTCCCTCCCAGTTGTGACAACCACAGATTTTCCCCACACATCACGGAAGAACTGGGTGAGGCGGGGGCAGGATGGCTCTGGGCGAGGACAGCTGTGTTGAAGCAACCAGCCTGGCCCAGGGCAAGGTCTGCCCCAATCCCGTCAGCGCCTGCATTTAGAACTGCCCCTTTCCTCTCCCACCTCCCCTGCCCTGCAGTGGTCTCCGAGACATCATCCCCATGTAATAAATCACACCTTCTCAGTTTACTGTTTGCTGCCCTCGCTAGAACGTGAGCTCTTTGAGGACAGGGATGCTGTTATGTCCCCAGCACCTAGAAGAGTGTCTGCTGTGTAGTAGATGCTTCATAAATACTTGCTGAATAAAGGAGTTGAATAAAGGGATGAGTGGATGAATGAATGAAGGTTACAATGGAAGGAGGGGGGAGACTCCCTTTCTGGCTCTCGGGGGTTGGGAGATCAAGTGAAAGATCTGTCCTAAATAGGCTGACCAGCCGTCTGGGGTTCCCCGGGACTGAGAGTTTCCCCAGAGTTCCAGCGCTCAAACCTGAGCGGTCCTGGGCAAACTGGGGGCGGGTGTTGGTCACCCTATCTAAACACAGTAACAATTCCAGCTGCAATAGCAATGGCCAATGACCTCTACGGTCTTATTGACCATGCACAGTTCTCTACCTGGCGGGGAAGGGTGGGCCGGGATTGGAATTCTGGTGATCCAGGGCGGGTGAGGGCACACCCCGGGCTTGTGGAGGGGAGTCCAGGAAGGTTCTGGAGGAAGTGACAGTGACACAGGAGGGAGGGAGGAGTCTAAGGAAGAACATCCCACATGACAACCTGTGCCAATGGCCCTGGGCCCAAGGTCACACCTTGCTTTTTTTTTTTTCTAATTTACTTTTCCCCACATGGATATGCAATTGTCCTAATGCCATTTATTGAAAACTCCTTAATTTCCCCACTTTCTATCATATCAAGTTCTCATATATCTGTTTCTGGACCTTTTTTCTATACCATAGAGCTATACGTCCCATCCTTGCACCACTAGGGCTGTTTCATCACTATAACTTTATTTATTCATTTTGTTTTGGCCGTGCTGTGTGGCATGTGGGATCTTATGTCCCTGACCAGGGATCGAACCCGCGTCCCCTGCAGTGGAAGCTCGGAGTCTTAATCACTGGACCTCCAGGGAAGTCCCCAGGGCTTGCTTTGACATCCATGGAATGGTGGCAGGTGGGCACGGGGAGCAGCTGTCTGTGAGCCATCCTGTGTAGAAATGCAGGGTGGAGGGGAGGACAGATGGAGCTGGAGGGGAAGAAGCGGAGGAGGGAGGGAGGAAGGGAGGGAGGCCGGGCGAGAGACAGACAGAGAGTTTCCGGAGACAATAGCTCTGGCCGTGTCCTAGGGCATGAAAGCTGAAAATAGCTCCTAGTGCCGGGAGCCTTGGAGCCGGAGGCTGGGAGCCAGGGTGACTGGCTCTCCTCCCTGGTGTGTGTGTGTTGCGGGGGGGTGGGTGGCTCTGGGCTTCTCAGGCTGGGAATGGGGTGCACAGAGCAGGAACGGAGCAGGGACCCTTCTCTCTGGAACCTCGTGGGCCATCCTCAGCTCACAAAGCTGAGCCACTCCTTGCCCTACGAGTGGGGGGCTTATCCTCCCTGTCCCCTGGATCATACCCCCTCACACACAACTTCCCCGTGTGTGTTCCCAGCAACCAAGAGAATCTGTTTTTAAAAGATTTGGGGGAGGGGGGTAACCATACAAACAAGAGCAGAATGGATACTTTTTCAGGATATGAATGGCTCTGTGTAAGCCCACCCCCAGGGTAACCACAGTCCTGACCTCTAACACTCTTGACGAGTCAGCCTTGGTCTGGGCTTGCGGACCCACGGAAGCTTCCTCATTCCCTCCTTCAGGTCCCGACTCTCCCTCGGCGTCTTTGTGAGAAGCACCCGGGGAAGTGGGACTGCTAGGCTGTACTGCTGCTAGAACTCCACCTGGGCTCCACCAGGCTCCAGCCCCCCACCCTGTCCACCTAACTGACCCTGAGGCACCTCAACTGGTAGGAGCAGCATCACCTTCCCTCCTGGGACTCGTGATACTTAAGGGAGACACCGAAAGACAAGCCTTTGGCTCCCTGGCTGGCAAAGAGCAGGTACTCAATTGTCATAAGTGTCCGTATCAGTGAGGGTTCTCCAGACAAACAGAATCCATATGGGGTGTGTGTGTATATACACACACACGTACATATGTACAAGCATACAAAAATATACAGCTGTGTACATATGCAGTATGCGTACACACATATACACATATAGTATATACAATACACACATACATATATACACACATATAAAATGCAGTTTGTATATATACAGTATGTATACACACATATACACACAATATAGACAATACACACATACATATACACTATACATACACACATATAAAATGCATAGTTGGTATGTATACAGTATGTACACATACATACGTATAACATATGCAATATACACACCTAGGTACATATATAGCATACGTATATACACACATACAAAGATATTTAGGTGTGCATATAGACAGTATACATACATACACATATAATATATGCAATACATACACGTACGTACATATAGACACACATATACACCTACATATAAAAGCATATAGCATAAAAATATATATGTACTGTATATAGAAATTCATCGTATATATACATACATATATCATATATATAAGATATATACACATACATATATACAATGTGTACACACACACCCCTATATGTAAATATGCGCATGTACATACACATATAAATTCATACGCAAGTGTGTATATAATAGTATATTCATATATACATATAATACCTAGAAACATATTGGGGGGGAGGTGTCACGGTACGTCAAGGGCGGGAGTCGAACCCGCCACCCCAGGCCCCGAGGGGTCTCCCCGGGTCTCCACTTCGGGCCGGTGGGTGTGGCCGGGGGGGGCAGCTGAAGACGTGCGTGCGTGCTTGCGTGCGTACGTGCGTGCGTTCGTACGTGCGTACGTGCGTGCGTGGGGGCGGGTCCACGGGGCGGGAGGCGCTCGCCGCGAGTGAGTGGTTCAGCCGGGCCCCGGCTCATTGTGCTTGCCTCACGCCGGCCCCAGTTGGCAGCAGCGCTGGAGGCCCCGGGCCTGTGACCACAAAGAGGGAGCCGGGGGCCGGACGGGAGCAGGCCGGCGGCGGCGGCGGCGGCGGCGGCGCCGGCTGAGGCCCAGGCCAGGCTCCCTCCCCTCAGCCTCCCGCCCGCCCGCCCGCCTGTCCCGCCCCCGCCGGCGGCGCCCCGCCCCTCCCCCAACCGCCAGACTAGCCTGGTGCGGGGGCCGCGCGCGAAAACGTGGGGGAGAAGCTGAGGCTGGAGTCGCCCGTGGTGGCCGAGCCCGCCGTCTACCCATGGCTGCTGCTGGTCTACGTGAGTGCCGCCCGTCCCCTCTTCCCGGACCTCCACCTCTCTTCCCCCACGGCGCGCGCTGAGCCCACCGAGTAACGGAGCGACTCGAGTCGCCAGACCCTCTTTGGAGCCCCCCTTCCCGCCCTGCCTGGTTCTCCGCGGCCGTTTCCAGCCCCCGCGCGCAGGGTGGGCAGAGGGGAGCCGGGGCCGGCCGGGGCCACAGACTCGGCAGCGGGGACCCCGCGCTTCCGAGGGGCGCCCGAGCCGGTCTGCCGTTGGCCCTGTAGGGCTGGGGACCCAGGTCCGCCCCCCCGCCCCCCGGCCTGGACTGCCGGCGGGCTTGCCCTTCCATACTTTATGATCTGACACGTCGGGTTTCTTTTTCCTGGCCAGCTTTACCATTACCTGACCAGCTTTCCCAGCATCCCCTGATAATGTGTTAGATATTCAAGTTTTAGGGCCCAGTCCCAGCCCTATGGAATCAGCAACTCTGGTGGGGCTCAGTGATCTCTGTTACAACAGGCCCTCCAGATGATTTTTATTCACCTTAAAGTTTGAAAATATCTGCATTGTCAGCTGGCCGAAGCGTCCACCAGCAGGTGAAGGGGAGTGGCGCCTGGAAAAGATAGGGACTAGCCAAGGTAAGTACAGTAGCATTTGCCATGGTAGTAATGGAGAATGCCTTTTCTCCACTGGTTGGCACAGACTAGTATCTGGGAGCAGTGGCAGGGTTATTTAGGATGCTTTACATTGCAGTGTAGAGTGACCGCTGTCCTGGTTTGCCAGGGACTTCCCCTGTGTGAGCACTTAAAATCTCATCCTGGCAAACCCCTTAGCCTTGGGTTTGAAAAACTTAGGGAATAACATGAAATTTAGGGGAAACATGATCTAGGTTTTGGGCAAGTCACAAGTGCTAATTAAAGCTAAGCAAGTATGGACAACATCTAGCCTTCTTTACCCCTTTGCGGGGAGGTAAATCTTGATTGGGTGAGAGGACTTATTGTTAAGAGATCTTTGTAGAAACATCCCCTTCTGCTTAGTCCGCTGGTTCTCCGTTCTGGCTAGACATTGGCATCGTCTGAGGAGAGTTAAAATGATTGTATTGGTCTAGCATGACCAACCGTCGGTGTGAGGGTTTTTAAAAAGTGCTTCAGAGGATTCTAATGTGCAGCCAAATTTAGGTGCCACTGCTTAAGCTTTTGAACCGCTGCTACGTATTTTCACCTCATCTTGCTGTGAGAATATCCAACTGTAGTTGAGGTTTGTTGTTTTTCTTTTTCTTTTTTTAACTGTCTTATTATAAGATTTACTGTCTTAAATAAGATTGAATGGACAGAAAATCCTGCTAGTCCATCTGGTATAGCTGGATACCCAGAGTAATATCGTTAAGATATGTACCATTTAAGTATTGTGACTGGCCTTTTAAAAATTAACATATGCATTAAATTAGTATTGATAGTATAGATCTCTTTCGAAGTTGTCATGTTGGGGAGCTATACCTCTAATCTGCTGCCATTGCTAAATATCTGGACACCTCTTACTAGGAATTGCTTTTAAAAATCTTTAGGGATTAAAACCAAGATTGCTGTATTATTTGTACTGGGACCACAAAAACCTCACAGAGTTCCCCCGCTGTACCTTCTACCCCCATCTCTAACCCTTGGCAACTTCTAATCTGTTCTCCATCTCCACAGTTTTGTTATTTTAAGAATAATATGTAAACATAATCATGAATTACTTAATCTTCGGAGATTGGCTTTTAAAAACTTTTCCCTCGGCATCATTCCCTTGAAGTTCATTTCAATTTTTGCATATATTAATAATTTGTTCCTTGTTGTTGCTCGGTAGTATTCTATCATAAGATTTTATCACAATCTGTTTCAACATTCACCCATTGAAAGACATTTGGGGAGTTGCCAGTTTGTGGCTATTAGAAATAAAACTGCTATGAACATTTATGTGTAAGTTTCTGTGGGAACTTCATTAAGTTTTTGTTTCTTTTGGATAAATGCTCAAGAGTACAATTACTGCATTGTAGGGTGAATCTACTTTTAGGATTAAAAGAGACTGTCAAGCTGTTTCTCAGAGTGGCTAAACCATTTTATTTTCCCACCAGTGATGTGATATAATTTTTCTACGTACTCGCTAGCATTTGATGTTGTCACTATACTTTAATTTTAGTTATTCTCTGATATCTCATTATGGTCTTAATTTGCATTTCCCTGATGGCTAACGATGTTGAACATCTTTTCATGTGCTTCTTTGCCATGTGTATATTCTCTTCCATGAAATGTCTGTTCCTGTCTTCTGCCTATTCTCTAGTTGGATTTTTTTAAGTTGTTTGGAGAGTTCTTTGTATATTATAGATACAAGTCATTTGTCTCCTATGGGATTTTCAAATATGTTTTCCCACTGTGTAATTTGAGTTTTCATCCACTTAAAAGGATCTTCTATGAAACATTTTTAACTCATTTTGATGAGATCCAATTGATCAGTTTTTGCTTTTATTGATCATACTTTCGGTGTCAAGTCTAAGAATTATTCACCTAGTTCTAGATGCCAAAGATTTTCTCCTATTTTTTTTTTTCTAAAAATGTCCTGCTTTTACATTTAAGATTATGATCCACTTTGATTTAATTTTTGTGTAAGATGTGTAAGGTTTAGGTTAAGGTTCATTGTTTGTTTGTTTGTTTTTGTCGAGGGATGTCCAACTGTTTCAGTACCATTTTTTGAAAAGTCTATTCTTCCTTGATAGCTTTTGCACTGCTGTCAAAACCAAGTTAAATGTATTTGTGTCAGTCTATTGCTGGGTTCTCTGTTCCATTCCATTGATCTATGTATCTACCCTCCATCACTACTGCGAAATCTTGAAATTGGGTAGATTAATTCCTCCCATTTTAATCTTCCTTTACAAATTGTTTTAGCTGTTCTTCAGCCTCTTCCTACCATATAAATCTTAGAATAAGCTTGTCTATATCCACAAAAACCTTGAGGGCATTTTAAGAGTAATTGTGTTAAGCCTCTTAACTTGGGGAGAATTGACAGCTTTATTATGTTGTGTTTTCTAATCCATGAACAAGGTATGTCTCCCTATTTGTTTGGGACTTTTAAAATTTTCTTCATCAGCATTTTGTAATTTTCAGTATAGAGGTCCTATAAATGTCTTATTGGGCTTCTATTTAAGTATTTATTTAGGTCAGTTGTAAATGGCATCACATATTTTTATTTAAGCTTCTACACATTTGTTATTAATATATAATTTGATAAAATTGTGTGGATCTTGTACTCTAAAACATTTACAAACTAATATTATTTCTCAAGCTTTTTGTGGATTCCTTGGTATTTTCTCCATTTAGATTAGCATCTCATCTTCAGATACAGACAGTTTTAGTTTTCCTTATTCAATATAATAGGATATATTACTATTCAACATTCAGGAGGATATATTCCTTCCTATTCAACATAGTAGGAATAGTTCTTTCATCTTTTAAATAAACTTTTTAAAACTTTAACTTTTAAATTTATCTGTTTATTTATTTTTGCTTTATTTTCTTACTAGAACCTCCAGTAATATATTTAATAAAAGTGGTGAGAGCAGATATCGGTGCCTTGTTTCTGATCTTACAGAGAAAGCGTTCAGTCTTTCACAGTTAAATATAATGTCGGTATAGGTTGTTTGTAGATCATCTTTATGAGTTTCAGTATGTTCCTTTTCTATTCCTGGTTTGCTTGGAGTTTCTTTTCTTCTTTTTTTAAAATCATGAATGGGATTGGATTTTGTCAAATGCTTTCTCTGCATTAATGATTAGGATCACATGACTTTTCCCCCTTAGTCTATTGGATATGGTAGATTACATTGTTTGATTTTCAAATATTTAACCAACTTTGCATAACTGGAATAAATACCACTTGGTCATGGTATATTATTCTTTTTATATATTTCTGGAGTTAATTTGCTCATATTTGGCTGAGGATTTTTACAGCCAATTTCATAAAAAATACTGGCCTGTAGTTTTCTTCTTTCTATACTATCCCAGTCTGGTTTTGGTATCAAGGTAATACTGGCTTCATAAAATTAATTAGGAACTGTTCCCTCTACTTCTGTTTCTTATCAAGTCATGTAAAATTGGTGTTAATTCTTTAAGTCTTGGGTAAAAGTGAAACATCTAAGCCTGAATATTTCTTTTGGGAGTTTTTAAATGAAAAATCAGTGTTTCTCATAGTTACAGGAAAATTGAGATTGTCTCTTTCATCTTGGCTGAGTTTTGGTAGTTTTGGGTGTAGACGCATTGGTCCATTTCATCCACATTTTTGAATTTATAGTGTAGACTTGTTCATAATAACTTGTCCCTTATTAACCTGCAGGATATGTCATGGTATCCTTGGTTGCATTTCTGATATCTGTGATTTGTGCCATCTCTCTTTTTATCTTGATCAGTCTTGCTACATCTTTCTTGATGAGATTGTTTATTTTGAAGAACCAGCCTTTTGTTTCATTGATTTCCTCCCCCCCCCCCATTTTCCTGTTTTCAGTTTCATGGATTTTTGTTTCATCTTTATTATTTCCTTCTTTCTGCTTGTTTAGTGTTTTTTCCTCTTCCGTTTTTACTATTTTAATATAGAAAATTAGACTATTTCTTTGAAATATTTTCTTTCCCAATTTAGTGCTATAGACTTCCCTTTCAGCATTGCTTTCACTTCATTCCACAAATGTTGATCTGTTATATCTCCATTTTCTTTTATTCTATGCATTTAAAAATTTTTCCTTGACTTTTTACCCATGAGTTATTTGGAATTGTGATGTTTAGTTTTCATGTGATTGAAGATTTTCCTGTTGTCTTTCTGTTATTGATTTCTAGTCTGGTTCCATTATGGCTAGAGAATATACTCTCTATGATTTTAATTCTTTTAAATCTGCTAATGTTTTTTTTTATCACCCAGTGTATGGTATATGAGTGAATGTTCCATGGACACTTGAATATGTATTCTGCTTTTATTGAGTGTGTTCTTTAAATGTCAGTTATATCCTGTTGATTGATGATGTTTTCAGTTCTTCCATACCCTTGCTGATTTTTCTCTCTGGGAGTTCTATAAATTGCTGTGTTGAAGTCTCAAATAATAATTGTGGATTTGAAATTCTCTCCTTTTACCTTTTTCAGTGTTTGCTTCATGTGTTTTGAAGTTCTGTTGTTTGGTGCACACACATTTAGTATCACTAGGTCATCTAGGTGGATTATTCCTGTTATCTTTATGTAATGACCCTCTTTGCCCCTAATAATTTCCTTTGCTCTGAAATCTACTTTATCTGATATTAATATAGCCATTCCTGCTTTTTCTGATGAATGTTCACATGATATACCTTTTTCATCCTTTTACTTTGAACTACCTATATCATGATGTTTAAAGTAAGCTTCTTATAGACAGTATAGAGTTGGATCATGCTTGTGATTTTTTCATCTACTCTTCCAATCTCTGTCTTTGACTTGGTTATTTAGATCATTTACAGTTAATGTAATTATTGCTATGTTAAAGATTAGGTCTACCATTTTATTTTTTGTTTTGTCTTTTACCTTAGTTTCTCAATCCTGTGTTTCTCTTATTTTGCCTTCTTGTGGGTTACTTAAACATTTTTTGGTAAGTCCATTTTAATCTAATTTATTTATAATCATTTGTGTATACTGTTTGTATAGTTTTCTTAGTGGTTGCTTTTGGCCTTACACTATACATATGTAACTTATCATAGCCTACTGGAATCTGTCTTTTATTACTTCAAGTGAAGTTTCAAAATTTTACTTCCATTTAGGTCTCTTAATAGTCCCCAGTTTTAAAGTATGATTTTCTGTAGTATTTCCTTTGTATACATTGAGAACCACATCAGACGGTGTCATAATTTTTGTTTGACCATCATAGGGAATTTAAGAAACTCATGAGACTAATGATAGTCTCTTATATTTATCCCACTTGTTTTCACCCATTCCATTTTTCCCCTTTTCTTTCTGAAGTTGCCAGTCTTCTGTTATTGTTTTTTATGTTTTCATAACAGTAGGTGGTATCTGGGCTTTCCAGTGCCATTGGATATGAGTTTCAGGAAACACTGAGCCTGGCTCACTTAATGCTACTGAGTTGGAGGGTTTGTATACGTTGGGCCTGTTGGCACAGCAGATGCTAGCATATTAGACTAATGCTGATGGGACTAGTGCCACAGGAGGATGCATTCCCATTCAGGCTACGCTGCTGCTACAGTAGATCAAATCCCCCTCTACCCCAAGTGTGGGGCAGTGACCTGCTGCTGTCACTGCTTCTTTATTAGGCTGCTTTCGCCTCAGGTGTGTGGTGGGATCCCTTGGAAGCTGCTGCTGCTGTGAATCACAGGGTTAAATTCATTTTAGAAATACTTAAATATAAATATATAGCCTGGCTCTTGTAGGACCTCTGTATTTGTTTTTTATTGCTTTCATACGAATTACCGCAAATTGAGTGACTCAAAACATCGTAAATTTATTACCTTACAAGTCTGACATTGGTCTCAGTTGAGTAAAGTAAAAGTGTTGGCAGGATCGACAGATGAATGGATAAAGCTGTGGCACATATATACAATGGACTATTACTCAGCCATAAAAAGAAATGAAATTGAGTTATTTGTAGTGAGGTGGATTGACCTAGAGACTGTCATACAGAGTGAAGTAAGTCAGAAAGAGAAAAACAAATACCGTATGCTAACACATATATATGGAATCTAAAAAAAAAGAAAAAAATGGTTATGAAGAACCTAGGGGCAGGACAGGAATAAAGACTCAGCCATAGAGAATGGACTTGAGGACACAGGGAGGGGGAAGGGTAATCTGGGATGAAGTCAGAGAGTGGCATGGACATATATACACTACCAAATGTAAACTAGATAGCTAGTGGGAAGCAGCCACAAAGCACAGGGAGTGGAATCCTGCAGTGTTTGCTGATGGTCATTTGACTGGTGTGAGCTGAAACCTTTTTGACGTTGGATTTGCATGTGGCTAATAATTCCTTATACTGAGCTTTAGGCATGTCCTTTTTTTTCTTTTCCTTTTTTTTTTTAAAGAGTGACTACAACTTCCCTCTTCATATTGACGTCTTGAAAAATTTGTCATGTGTTGAATTTCCTTGCCTATTCCCTACCCCAGGGCATTTTTTGAGGGCAGGCGTCATTTACAGCCCAGCAGTCCTTGTGACTATTAAGCTACCATTAGCACTGGGTTTAAAGCTGCTGTTGTGGGAAAGAGCCACAAGGTGGCAGCATTATTTCGTTCTCAACTCTTGTTACTAGGGCAACAGAGTCTTCCTGGAGGTAGCGTTCCAAGGTTGTAAATTAGAGTGGAATGTGCTGGGACAAGCCCCCAGAAGTTTATGTCTCCTTACTTATGTTTGCTTTTTAAATTTAATTTCTATTTCTTATCGGAGTAAATTTGATTAGAGTGTTGTGGTTGTTTGGCTGTACAGAATCTGCTCAATGATTCATGCATATGTCTGTTCATCTTCGGATCCTGTTACCATGTATGTTATTACAGAATGTTGAGTAGACCTCCCTTGGTATTTGGTAGGTGTTTTGTCATTATATATTTTCTATGTATTAGTGATTATATAATTCATATAGTTTATATGTTATATGTTTATATACATTTAACATACATTAATCTATGTATGTTAGCCCCTTAGTCCTAAATTATCCATCCTCCCACCTTTCATTTTGGTTAACCATTAGTTTGTTTTATAAGTCTGTGAGTGTCTTTTTCTGTGGAAATATGTTCATTGGTAGCAATCTTAGGATAACATGTATAAATGATATCATAGGATATTTGTCATTCCCTTTTGACTGACTTAACCTAATATGATTATTTCTAGGCTCATCTGTAGTCCTGTAAACGGCATTGTTCATTTTTTTCCCGAGGCTACTATTCCATTCGGTACGTATACCACTTCTTCTTTGTCCATTTATCTGTTGATGGGCATTTTGTTTGCTTCCATGTCTTGCCTATTGTAAATACTGCTGCAATACACGATTTTCCATCCCGTGTCTTTTGGATTCTGGCTTTCACAGGTGACAGGCCCAATAGTGGGCCTTCCAGATCATATGGTGACTCACTTTTTACCTTTAAACACACTGCCATTCTGTTCCTATTATTGGCTGTTACCACTTTACATCCCACTTAGACCGAGAGGTTATGCTGTTCTCCACAACTTCTTCAACATCTATTGTTTGTTGACTTTTTGCTGATGGTCATTCTGACTGGTGTGAGGTGATACCTTTGTGTAGATTGGGTTTCCATGCGTCTGACAATTCCTGATGTTTTGCGTTTATCAATGTCCTTTTCATTTTTTTTTAAGATTGAGCTAAACTTACAACTTCTAATTGCCTTCTTGAAAAATTTGCCGCGTTTGGATTTTTTGGCCATTCCCTGCCCCAGGATATTTTTTGAGGGCATGAGTCATTTACAGCCCTGCAGTCCTTGTGAATATTAGTGACCATTAGCAGTAGATTTGAGCTGCTGTTTGAGGAAACGGCCTTAGGGTGGGAAGACTTCTACGTTGCCAACTCTGCTTGCTAGGGAAACAGAACCTTGCTGCAAGTTGTGCTTTTAGGTTGCAGATTAGAGTGGAATGTGCCAGGACAAACCCCCATAAGTTTTAGCCTCCTTAATTCTTGTCTGTGTCTTTAAGTTGTAGTTTTTATCAGAGCAAACTTGATTGAAAAATGTCTTTTTTTCTAGGTGTACAGAATCTTGTTCATTTACACATATACATATATCTATTGATCTTTGGGTTCTTTTCCATGTAGGTTATTACAGAGTGTTGAGTAGACCACTCTTGGTATTCCATAGGTCTTTGGGGATTATATATTTTATATGTATTAGTATATGTGTGTTAACCCCAATATCCTAATTTATCCATTCCTCACACCTTTTCTTTGGCTTAACCATAAGTTTGTCTTCTCAATCTGAGATTGCCTTTCTCTGTGGAAATATGTTCATTTTTATGAATTTTCAGATAACATAAGTGATATCAAAAGGCATTTGTCTTTCGCATTCTGATTTACTTCACGTTGTGTGATTATCTCTAGGCTCATGTGTGGTGCTGCATATGCCATTCTTTTATTTTTTTTCGTGACTTATATTCCATTCTGTCTATATACCACTTCTTCTTTGTCCATTCATCTGTTTATGGACCTTTTTTTTGCTTCCATATCTTGGCTATTTCAATATTGCTGCAGTGCACATTTGCCTGCCTCTGTCTTTCCGATTCTGGTGGCCTTAGGTTATAGGCCCAAAAGGTGCCCTGCCGCATCATATGGTAGCTGAATTTTTACCTTTTAAAGCAGCTCCATTCAGTTTGTGTTAGTGCTGTTACCACTTTACATCCCACCAGCAGCTAGAAGGTACACAGTTCTCTAAAAGCCCTTCAGCATTTATAGTTTGTAGACTTTTTGCTGATGGTCATTTGACTGGTGTGAGCTGAAACCTTTTTGGACATTGGATTTGCATATGGCTAAGAATTCCTTATAGTGAACTTTAGGCATGTCCTTTTTTTTCTTTTCCTTTTTTTTTTAAAGAGTGACTACACCTTCCCTCTTCATATTGAGTTCTTGAAAAATTTGTCATGTGTTGAATTTCCTTGCCTATGCCCTACCCCAGGGCATTTTTTGAGGGCAGGCGTCATTTACAGTTTTTTTTTTAAATTTAATTTATTTTATTTTTTATTTTATTTTATTTTTGGCTGTGTTGGGTCTTCATTGCTGCGCACTGGCTTCCTCTAGTTGCGGTGAGCGGGGGCTACTCTTTGTTACAGTGCGCAGGCCTCTCATTGTGGTGGCTTCTCTTATTGTGGAGCACGGGCTCTAGGGTGCGCGGGCTTCAGTAGTTGTGGCACGCGGGCTCAGTAGTTGTGGCTCGCGGGCTCTAGAGCGCAGTCTCAGTAGTTGTGGCGCACGGGCTTAGTTGGTCCGCGGCATGTGGGATCTTCCGGGACCAGGGCTCGAACCCGTGTCCCCTGCGTTGGCAGGCGGATTCGTAACCACTGCGCCACCAGGGAAGGCCAAGATGGTGTTTTTTAACGTGTAATTTGAGCAAGTGGTTCCGTGTTATTAACATGCCCGGGGCGGGGTGGGGGGTCGGTGTGACAGGCCTGCCCTCCTCTGCAGGTCTAGTTCCAGTCTCTGAAAGGCATTGAGGATTCTGTTTGAGGATTCTGTCTTCCTTTGTGTTTTCTGCTCCCCACGCTCCCTCCTGTAACCCCTTTCTGCCATCCCCACTCCCCCCACCCCCCCAGTCACACGTTGCAAACCCCAGACCCGTTTTTTCCGTTGTGATTAAACCGTCACCTGAAGCCGCCTCCAGGAGCCTCTGATCTGAACCCCCTAGTGGCATTAACGTGGCCCTCGTGCTATTAACTTCAGCCTCACAGACTTTCCCCGCTGAGAACAGCTTTGCTGGGCACTGAGGGTCTGTGACTTTTATCTCAGTTAGGCCGTTAAAAAACTGAAACATGGTTTAGATAAATAAATAACTCCTCCTTCCCTTCCTCCTGGCTCTGAGCTTGGAGCTGGTGAGCTGTCTGGGGAGAAGGTCACGGGATGGGGGCTGGGGGATGGGGAGAGAGGACAAGGTAACCGTGCCTGACAGGGATCTGTAACTACACGTGGACAGAGCTCTATACTGAACGTGTCTGGTCCCTCCTTTGCTCCGAGGCGTTCCCGTTTTCTGGTTGGTGTGAGGGGTGGGGCAGAGTGGAAGGTGGACCAAGGTTGCAGTAGCTTTGTCTGACTCTAGGTCTGTGACATCCCCCTTCAAGCACATCCCTCTTCCCCACTGTCTCCCCATCTCTTCCCTCCGCCCCTTTCCGTGACTGTCTCCCTGTGTTTCCACCTTGTTGCTTTTCTGTGGTCCCTCTGTTTCTCTTTCACCCTCTACCTGTCTCCGCCTTTTGTCTCCTTCCGAACCTTCCAGCATCCCCTGTGCTGCGGTTGGCGCATGGTTTGGGGGATCGCCCTCCAACGCGGGCTGCAGGCGACTTGTCAGACTGCTTTGTGAAACCAAAAAATGTAGAAATCTTTCATTTCCTTGGCCTCTGAGGCTTCGCTGGGGTGGCGGGCAATTGGCAGGCCTGTCGGCTACACCCCACACTGGTCGTTGTTTCATATTCTTAGCTATAAAAGTGGGGATACAAATGGTACCTGCTTCATAAGGCCGTAGTGAGGATCCAGCAGGAAGTGGATGCGAAGCCCTGAGCACAGTGATTGATTCTCAGCAGATGCTCAATGAATGAAATCTCTTAAATGAAATCGTTTATTATAAAAATGTTTAGTCCGGGGTAAAAGTGGACCAGAACAATGAGCCCCCATGCATATACATCAGCCAGATTCGGTATGTTTCAACATTTTGTGTACCTGCTTTGTCCATCCCCTCTTCTTGTGGTTGCCGGAATATTTTAAAGCAATTAGCAAACCCCTCGTAGCATTTCAGCCCTATGTGCGTCTCTAAAAAATCTGAATGTTTTCTCATACAACCTTAAGACCTTTATGCCAACCAATGAAAATGATGATTCTTACTTTAATACTGAGTCCATATTCAGGTTTTTCTGATTAACTTTAAAATGTCCTTTTACTCTTGTGTTTTTTGAATCAGGATCCAAATATTGTTCTTGTATTGTAATTGGTAATAACATCCCATTAATCCAGAACAGCCCCCCACCCCACCCCCACCCCCACCCCCAGGTAATTGACGTATTGAAGAAACTGGGCCGGCTGTAGAGTGTTCCACATTCTGGATTTCTCTGTTTGCTTTTTCGTGGTGTCATTTAAATTGCACTTCTGCTTCCTAAATTTCCTATGAGCTGAAAGCCAGCTCCAACAGCTGGATTAGCGTGTTAGGTTCGGACTTTGTAGCAAGAGGCACATGACACGTAGGGGCCGCTCTGCCGTCCGTCACTTCTCTAAAGTGGGCTCAGGTGCGCTCAGCTCTCCGGCTCCTCACTCAGCTGTCATCTGCCATTCGTTTCATCTTCACTGACGATCTCTGCATAAATCGATTATTTTATTAGGAAGTTAGGAAGCGGTGAGTTTGCTAATCATGCCATTCCTTCCACGTTGACTGCTTTTTACTCATCCACTTGCGCTATATATTTGCCTGTAAAGACAGTCAGGTGCGGTTGGCAGATTTCTGCGACGTCTCCCGTGACTTTTAAAAGCCTCCAGGGGTTACTCCCAGGGGTAACCCGCTGAAAGAGATTTTGCAGATATAATTAAGGTTGTGTTCTGGGTGGGTTGAATTTGCTCACACCAGCCCTTTAAAAGCAGAGAATGTCCTCAGGCCGGCAGCAGAAGTCAGAGAGATTGAAGCAGGAGAAAGGTGGGACGCACCCTTGGCAACTTTGCAGGTGGAGGGGGCCCCATGAGAAGGATTGTGAGTGTGTCGAGGAGCTGAGGGTGACCCCTCCTCCTTGGCAGGCAGCAAGGGAACGGGGACCTCAGTCCTACAGCCCTCGGAACTGCATTCTGCCAACAGCATGAATGAGTTTGGGAGCAGATTCCTCCCTGGAGCCTCTAGATAAGAACCCAGGTTGCCAGCGCCTTGATTCTGGCTTTGTGAGCCCCTAGGCAGAAAACCCAGCAGAGCCAGCCAGGACTTCTGACCTCCAGAACTGGGAGGTATTTATTAGTGGTGTTTTTAAGTCACTGAGTTTGTGGATGTTTGTTACACAGCAATAGAAGACTAATAGAGCAGGATCAATGCTTAACTTCTTTGTTTTTAATTGCCGGTTTCCAGAATAAAAAAGGTTAAGTAAATGACAGCTGCCTTTATCTTCCTCATCCTTACATAGAAACCATACGTCTTAACGGACATCAATGAAGTGGATTCCTAATTTGCTGTCAGTAAAACTTACTCATTTAGAGATTGACAAGTGTCCTGGGTTTGGCTCATTGAAAGAATGGTTTTAAAGGGATACTGGTTATCAAATAGACAGTAAAATCAATTTGTCGGTTAAAATCAATTTGTGTGGTTAAGATGTTTTGCTACCATTTTCTTCTGTGATATACTGAAATAATTTCATCATATGCAAGTGGGGCACATAACATTTGATAAATTCCATCTGTCTGTTGACAATCTACTCACTTCTCTGACTGCATACCCTCTCCTGTTAGAGAAGGATGTTTCCGATTATAAGGAGACTCCAAAATAGATGCTTAATTCATAAAGTATGCAAATGTTACTCTCATATATAAAGAACATCATGGTTAAAGTACTATGACGTCACATCATTATTGCCATGGAAGACATTTCATTTTCTCACACTGACTTCAGAGCTTAATCCAGAGTCTGAATATTGATCTTTTTGAATTCGTGTGAGAATTGGTGTCTTTGAAACATGGTTTTGGTCAAAACAAAATTTTGCAACTTTTACTCTTTGAAAAACAGCTTTATCGAGGCATGATATTACATGTTATAAAATTCACTCACTATGAGTGTAAATTTGATGAGTTTTAGTAAACTCTGAGTTGTGCAGCCAGCACCACAGTCTAATTTTAAAACATTTCCATGTGTCAAAGAGACCCCCTGTGCCCACTTGTAGTCACTTCCTGCTCCCATCCCCAGGCAACCAATAATCTGCTTTCTGTCTCTATAGTAATTTTCCTTTTCTGAACATTTCATATGAGTGGAATCTTACAGGTTGTAGACTGTTTGTCTTTTGCACATGGCTTCTTTCATTTAACACCAGGTTTTGGAGGTTGATCCACGTTGTGTGTTCCGGTCTCTCGTTCCCTTTTGTTGCTGAATAATATTCCATTACGTGGATAGACCACATTTTGTTTATCCCTTCGCCAGTTGATGGACATTTGAATTATTCCCACTTTTGGTCTATTACAAACGATGCTGCTGTGTTCACATTCACGTACAAGTGTGGATGTATGTTTTCATTTCTCCTGGGTATGTAACTAGGAGTGGAACTGCTGGGCTGTATGGTGAATTCATGTTTAACTTTCTAAGGAATCACTAGTTGCTTTCTAAATTATACTACATTTACATTCTCACCATCATTTTATGAGAGTTCCGGGTTTGCCATAGCCTCATCAACACTTGCTGTTGTCTTTGATTCTAGCCTTCCTAGTGGGTGTGAAGTGGTGCTTCATTGGGGTCTTGATTTGCATTTCCCTAACAGTTAGTGATATTGGACATGTTTGTGGTGATTAGCCATTCTTATATCTTCTTTGGTGAAATATCTATTTAAATCTTATGCCCATTTAAAAAATTGATTGTCTTTATTTATGTTATTTATCATGTGTATAATTCACAAATACTTCCTCCCAGTCAGTGGCTTCTTTTTCATTTTCTTCATAGTGACTTTTGAAGTACAGAAGGTTTTAATTTTGAAGTCCAGTTTACAACTTTTTGGAATGAATTTTAGTGTCTTATCTAAGAACTTTTTGCCTAACTGAATTCCCCAAAGATTTTTTTCTCTTTTTCTTCTAGAAGTGTTTTAGCATTTTAGCTCTTAGGTCTTTGTTTGATTTTTGAGTTGTCATGTATAACGTGAGGTAAGGGTCTAAATTCATCTTTTTTTGCATGTGGCTATCTAGTTGTCTGAAAAATGTTTGTTTTTTTGTTTGAAGATAAAAACGTTTTCTTCCCCCGTTGGATTGTCTTGGCACCTTTGTTGAAAATTGATTGACCATAAACTTAAGGACTTATTTCTGGACTCTTAGTTTTGTTCTGTTGATGTATATGTCTGTCCTTATGCTGGTCCCACAGTGTCTTGATTACTGTAGCTTTATAGTAAGTTTTGAAATCAGGAAATAAAAATCTTCTCACTTTATTCTTTTCTTTCTTTTTTTTTTCAAACTTGTTTTTGGCTCTTCTGGATCCTTTGCATTTCCATATGAATTTTAGCATCAGTTTTTCAACTTCTGCCCCCCCTCAAAAAAAAGCCTACTCAGATTTTGGTAGGGATTTTGTTGAATGTATAGATTTGGAGACAACTGTCATTTTAACAACATTAAGTCTTCCAATCCATGAATGAAATGTCTCTACAGTTGTTTACGTCGTCCCTAATTTCTCTCAGCAGTGCTTTGTAGTTTTCAGTCTTATGTGTCTTCTTAAATTTATTCACAAATATTTTAATGTTTTTGATGCTATTATGGATGAAATTGTTTCTTTAATTTCATTTTTGGTTGTTCATTGCTAGTACATGGAAATAGAATTGGATTTTGTATGGTGATCTTGTATCCTACAATCTTGCTGAACTAATTTATTAGTTCTAGTAGATTTGTGTATGTGTGTATGTGTGTGAGTTCTTCAGGATTTTCTACATGTAAGATCCTGTCTCTGAATAAAAACAAATGTACTCCTTTCTTTCCAGTCTGGTGCCTTTTCTTTTCGATTTTTACTTTTCACTTTAATTTCTTAAATATTTATTAACGTTGGTCTCAAACATATTTAGCATGCTTTCAAAGAACATTCGGGTTGAAAGAATGCATAAATTATATTTGGCGTTTGGGGCTAAGGCATAAGAAATATACTTGCCATGGACTTTGAAAAAAAATGTATGTTTCATTATAAAAAGGATACATTGGAAAGACAGAAATTGCTACCTTACAAAGTTCTTTTTTTTTTAATTATTATTTATTTATTTATTTATTTATTTAGTTTTGGCTGTGTTGGGTCTTCGTTTCTGTGCGAGGGCTTCCTCTAGCTGCGGCAAGTGGGGGCCACTCTTCATCGCGGTGCGTGGGCCTCACTATCGTGGCCTTTCGTTGCGGAGCACGGGCTCCAGACGCGCAGGCTCAGTAGTTGTGGCTCACGGGCCTAGTTGCTCTGCGGCATGCGGGATCTTCCCAGACCAGGGCTCGAACCCGTGTCCCCTGCATTAGCAGGCAGAGTCTCAACCACTGCGCCACCAGGGAAGCCCCAAAGTTCTTTTTAAAAGGATTTTCTAAGCAGGCCTGTAGAAAGAAAGATGGACACAGACATGACATAGAGACCTCTTTTTTTAATTTGGTAATTATATGCAAAATACAGGACCACAGAAGTACTGAAAAAAAAATAAGCGACACAGAGGAAAACATTTTAGGTTTACTTTTTTGTCAGTTTCAAGGAACAAAGTTACCAGCCTATTTTATGATTATAAAATTATTGCTCGAAGTGCTTTGTGCTTCAAAACATGGTAGGTGGCTAAAATCTGCAAATACTTAACCTCTGTGCAACTTCTGACTTGAAGAGCAGAGTTAAATGATAGAACATCGAGCCCTTTTGCTTGTGGTCGTAGAGAGGGAAATCTTAACCTGGGAACCCCCCTTCAGGCTTTGTTTTCTCTTTTGTTTCCACCTTTGTTTGGAAGAGTTTGTTTGTGTCCCTGTGCAGGGCCTTCCCCAGACAAACAGCCTCCCTGATTGACAGTCACAGATGGCCGCCGTCCCACCCTGTCTGACGTGTAAAACTTCCTCCAGCTGAGAGCCACCAGCCCCAAAAGAGAAGAAAACCTGAGGCCCCATTCAACCCTGCATCAATTATCCATGGCTTTGTGGAGACTTCTAGTGAGGGAAAGAGTTAAAGATCCATTTAAACTTTCAAACAGCAGAGGTAAACACTTGGCTAAGCACAGCTGATTGGATTTTCAATTGAAGAGGCCAGGCAGCCACAGGCAACGGGTGGTGAGGAACCCACAGAAATGATGGACACAGATTCTGCACTTTCAACTTGCATCTCTAGACAGAAATGCCGCCTAGAGAGGAAAGACACTGAAGAAGAGGGAAAGGCTGTGAGTCCAAACCCCACTGGTAGGCAGTCCTTTGGGCTGACTCCTTATCTGTGTTGGCTCCCACAAGCCTGGGTATTGGCGCCCCGGGTTGGAGACGCCACCTGCCCTGCCACGCAGCCTCTGCGGCTCTGAAAACTGGGGACATCTGAGAAAATTGTGGCAGCTTTCAAAGAGAGTAAAAAGGCTTAAACTAGTCCTATGAGAAATTTCGTTGTCTTTTTTGTTCGTTTATTTTAAACCAGTTTATTTGGGCCGGTTTTCCTCTTACAAGACATCATTCAGGTTCTAAGATCAGCCATGATTATCTCTTCCCAGAAAAATTCAGAAGAGCTACACTTCTGCTGGAATGGCACAATCCTTTAACATCTGCTAATCACTAGAACTATAGGAACCCTGGCATGTGACCACCAGACCCCTGATCTGCAGGCTGGCAACTCTCTCTCTGATCTTGTAGGTGGTTGCTATTTAATTTTCCCTGAGCTCTTCTGAGCCCGTGGTTGATGGGAATTACTGTTGGTTTAAGACAGTGATGGCCACCTGTGTACTAAACACAGCACTAGTATTTTCTATGCTAGTTAAAATAATGTGACCAAGTTTGCCCATCCCCCAAAAAGCAGAGCCTGAATAGGAGGTAGGCACTTCACAACTGCTATTTTCCGTCTGTCACCAGGAAAAGTTAGTGGGGAAATGAGCACGCCTCGGGGTTTTTTTTTTTATTTTATTTTTTTCTTTAAATTTATTTATTTATATTTATTTTTGGCTGTGTTGGGTCTTTGTTTCTACGCGAGGGCTTTTCTCCAGTTGCGGCAAGCGGGGGCCACTCTTCATCGCGGTGCGCCGGCCTCTCACTCTCGCGGCCTCTCTTGTTGCGGAGCACAGGCTCCAGACGCGCAGGCTCAGTAGTTGTGGCTCACGGGCCTAGTTGCTCCGCGGCATGTGGGATCTTCCCAGACCAGGGCTCGAACCCGTGTCCCCTGCATTGGCAGGCAGATTCTCAACCACTGCGCCACCAGGGAAGCCCTGGGTTTTTTTTTAATTGAAGTATAGTTGATAGAATGTTGTGTTAGTTTCAGGTGTACAGCAAAGTGATTCAGCTATACATATATATATTCTTTTTCAGATTCTTTTCCATTATAGGTTATTACAAGATACTGAATGTAGTTCCCTGTGCCATACAGTAGGTCCTTGTGTTTATCTATTTTATATATAATGTTGTGTATCTGTTAATCCCAAACTCCTAATTTATCCCTCCCCACGTTTCTCCTTCGGTAGCCATAAGTTTGTTTTCTATGTCTGTGAGTCTATTTCTGTTTTGTAAATCAGTTCATTTGTATCATTTTTTTAGATTCCATGTATAAGTGATACCATGTAATATTTGTCTTTCTCTGTCTGACTCACTTCACTTAGTATGATCATCTCTAGGTCCGTCCATGTTGCTGCAAATGGCATTATTTCATTCTTTTTTATGGCTGCATAATATACCATTGTGTATATATTGATATATACCACATCATCTTTATCCATTCATCTGTGGACGGACATTTAGGCTGCTTCCATGTCTTGGCTATTGTAAGTAGTGCTGGAGTTTGTTTTTTAAAAAAGCATATAAACTATACAATTCCTAGTTAATATATCATGATACTAAAATCCAGAATTTGGGGGCAGTGCACAGGTCTCTGCTTTATGTGCTTTGTTGAATGAGACATTGAGAATCTAATATATATTAAGTGCTCCACTGGAAATGTCTTATTAAACAAAACAGCACATAGGGGAGACTAGAACAGCGTCAGGCCACAGAGGACTTTCCACCTGCCACCAGCTCACTCTGCAAAAGGATGGATGTGAAACCCACAGACCTCTGGCATGCCAGTATCAGACAGCTGTAAGGAGTGTTTACTACTGCCCAGAAGTCTCCGAAATTCTTGGAAGGGGCTACTGGTGATGTTTCAGCGCCATGAGTTTAGATCCCACGGCAAGTGTGGGGAAACCACTCTTAGCCAAAAGGAAAGTCTAGCCAATCAGCCAACATCTGCAACTGACTCAACTTTGTAGCTGTCTCGTTGCCTGGGTCCACATAATTAAGGGAAAATGCTACATGCTCTAGCAATATTAGCAAAGCTGGGGTCTTAATATATATTCCTAGAGAGTTCTAAGGACCCAGGAAACATCACCTCTACTGGAAAAGTTGACCGTCAGCTTTTTGAACTGACAGTAGAGGGATGATTGGGCGGGTTTAGGACTTTAGGAGCCCCAAACGCCTGAAATTCCAGGTGGCAGTGCACTGTCATTAATATCCCCTGGTTTTAGCTCTTTGGGAGATACCTTTTCTGAGGGTTTTATACATTATTTTTGATTTATTTTAGTATTCCTACTTCTAGTCAAAGTCAAGACCAGGAAATGTAGAGATATGCTATGAGGTGGTTCTCGGGCTTTGTTTGAAATCTACTAAAAATTCCGTCCTTCGTTCAGTGACTTTCACTGTGTACCATGCATCCGTGAGTAGTACTGCTATGGGTGCCCCTATGGAGCTGACATTCTTTGTTTAATATACTTATTTAATTATTTATTTGGCTGCGCTGGGTCTTAGTTGTGGCACGTGGGATCTTTTAGTTGCAGCATGCGAACTCTTAGTTGTGGCATGTGGGATCTAGTGCCCTGACCAGGGATCGAACCCGGGCCCCCCTGCACTTAGCCACTGGACCACCAGGGAAGTCCCTGGAGCTAACATTCTACCGGGGGGTTGGGGGGGGGCGGGAGACAGACCAACGAATACACACTGTCCGCACAGTAGTAAATGTTGTGGAGAATTGTAGAGGCCAGAGGGGGGCAGGGCTTGCCGGTATGTGCGGCAGTTTCAAAAGGGTGTTTGGAGAAGGCACCACTTATAAAGGGACGGTTGAACAGCGTCCTGGGGAGGTGTGAGGGCTGAGCCCCTGTGTACTGGGGGGAAGTGGGTCCAGGCAGAGGGCTCAGCAGGGCAGAGACCCTAAGACTGGAACCACGTGGTGGAGGAAGAGCAAGGTGGCTGCAGCCAAGGGGCTGAGTGCGAGGGACCGCGAGACAGGTGGGGGGTGGTTGGCGAAGCTTTTTAGGCAATCACGAGGATCTCCACTTTTACTGGTCCTGGGATGGGGCACAGGAAAGTTTGAGCACTGGGGCGGCACACCCTGACTCAAGTGCTCATGCAGCATCGTCTCGGTGCTGTGGAAGCAAGAAGCAGGAGATGCTGCAGCGCTCAGCAAGAGATGATCCCGGCTTTGGGACCAGCGGCCAGCAGTGGAGGTGGTGAGAAGTCATCTGAAGATGGGAGGATAGATTTGCAGTGAATTGTGCTGTGGTACAAAAGCGGGTGGGAGGCACAGGGGCTTGCAGGGTACCATGTGCTTGGGTTCAGCTGGGGTCAGAAGGTGAAAGAAAGGCTCAGGCAAGAGCCTGAGGGTGTAGGGCGATGACTGTGTTCATGCATCTCGGAATTAAGGTGACTTGCTTGCTTTGCACAGTGGGCCGTCTGCTGAAGAGTATTGTCACACCCGCTCTGTGTTCTGCGTGATGCTTTTAGGTCAGCCTTAGAGTTCAGAGCTTTGTCCCAACTCTGCTCGCTGATGAACAGAGAAGATTCTTGTGATTTGGTGGTTTCCAAGAGAAATCCCAGCAAAGTGTGGATGGAGGTGGGGGCAGAGAGAATTGCTTTAGTCCCTCAAAGAGACTGTTTATAACAGTAGAACACAGTGAGAGCAACTAGGACAGCTTCTTCAAGAAGCACATATTCTTTCTTCCCTTGTAAGAGGCACTTACTCTCCAAAGAAATCTTTTTTTTTTCTTCCTTACTGGAAATATTTCACTGCTTTGATTTTAGTTTTTAATTCATTGTCTTCAAAGTTTGCTCTTTCAGAATTCATTTGCTTACCATATAATCTATGACTATTTCAGAAGATTGAAATTAGGTTTGTTTTGTGGCTTCTACTTTTAAACCAAGAAGTGGGTTCAGAATTGGTGATGGAAGAGAACTTGAAATAGGATAGCTTATTGGGAACATTGATTTGGGCCCTTTTCTTCTAGTGTTACTTTTTAGCTTATCTCTTTCAGAATATGCCTGATTTCCTTCTCGTGAGATACCACATGTCTAAGGATCCAGTTGTTACTTAATTTTTCTTTGTTTACTGATAAATATGCTGTATGCTTTTGTTCTTTTAAAAAGCAATTTTATTGAGGTATAAAACACTCACAATAAAATACATCCAATTTAAGTATAGAGTTTGAGTTTTGACAAAAGTGTGCACCCGCGTACCTGTTACCACGATCCATATATGGACCATTTCCATCACTTTAAAAAGTACACTCTGGGCCCGTTTCTAAATAGCTCATCCCACCCAGCCCCAGGCAAACACTGATCTGCTTCTGCTTCCAGTCACAATAGATTATATTTGCCTTTTCTAGAACATCCTATCAATAGAATCAAATCCTATGCACTCTTTTGGGTCTGGCCCCTTTGCCTCAGCACCATGTTCTTCCTTGAGGTTCATTATCATGTTGCTTGTGTTGGGATTTTTGTTTCTTTTATTGCTGAATAGTATTCCAATGTATGGACTTATTAACACACTTCACTTTTCATGGACATCGGGTTGTTTCCAGTTCAGGGAAATTATGAGTAAAGCTGCTATGGATATTTTTCATCAAGTCTTGTTGTGAACAAATGCTGTCATTTCTCTTTGGTAAGTGCCCAGGAGAGGCATTGTTGCATCTCCTGTGATAGGTACACACGGTATTTTTTTGTTTTTTGGTCGTACCATGCAGCTTGCGGGATCTTAGTCCCCCGACCAGAGATTGAACCTGTGCCCCCTGCAGTGGAAGCATGGACCCCTAACCACTTACCGCCAGGGAATTCCCAGTACACACACATTATGATTGTTATGTCATCTTGATGAATCTACCACTTTTATCATGATGAGAAGTCTGTCCTGGTAATAATATATTTGTTCTGACGTCTACTTTGTCTAATATTGTTATAATCACTCGAGCTTTCTTGATATTAGTGTTTGCATGGTATGTCTATTCTCTGACCTCTGCCTTGTAATTAGACTATTTAGACCATTTACACTTGAATAATTACCAATTTAGTTGGATTTAAATCTCGTATGTATTATTTGTTTCCTTGTTGCTTTTTTCTTCTCCAGTCTTCTTTTGGATTGAGTATATCCTAGTAAGTTGTCATCACCACTGGCTTATAATAGCTATATAGCTCTTCATTTCATTTATTTTTCTGGTGTTTCCAGGCACCTCGTCTTCCGTGAACTCCTGGTGCCTTTGCCTCGGCAGGACCACCATGGTTTGCTTGGGTCCCCCTCCCAGCACCACATTTCAGAAAGTGCCTCCAGGCGAAGAGCTGACGCAGCCTGGGGTCCTCCTAGTTTGCTTCCCTTCTTTCAGGGACTCTAGCCCCTTCTGTGTCTGAAAACAGTTACTTCATATACTTTGTCCAGTTTTCTGGTTGTTATTGTGGGAGCTTAGGTTCGGCTCTGGTTACCATATTATGTTCTGAAGTGTAATTTTATTTTTGAAATAAAGTATTTGGTTCTTGGCAGGAGAATGTGTTAAATATGTGAAATTGGGACTGCCTGTAAAACCCTAGATGCATAACACCATTGTTATGACTTCACAAAGTGATGTAAAGATGGTGATGATCAGTTTCCGGCTTAGGCATAGCAGCACGTGTAAACCTCAGAAGCAGAAGCTTTGAAAAGTTCTGTATCAGTCCCGTTTGAATGATAACAGCCCATAATCGAGCCCTTAGGTGCTCAGTGTTCTACATACAGATCTTTTTTATAAAAAAAATCATCTTACGTGTGTGTTTTTTAAATTATTTATTTATTTATTTATTTATTTTTGGCTGTGTTGAGTCTTCGTTGCTGTGCACGGGTTTTCTCTAGTTGCGGCGAGCGGGGGCTGCTCTTCGTTGTGGTGTGAGGGCTTCTCACTGTGGTAGCTTCTCTTGTTGCAGAGCACGGGCTGTAGCACGCGGGCTTCAGTAGTTGTGGTGCGTGGGCTTCAGTAGTTGTGGCTCACCGGCTCTAGAGCGCAGGCTCAGTAGTTGTAGTGCACGGGCTTAGTTGCTCCGAGGCATGTGGGATCTTCCCGGACCAGGGCTTAAACCCGTGTCCCCTGCATTGACAGGCGGATTCTTAACCACTGTGCCACCAGGGAAGCCCCTGAGGTTTTAATTTAATTTTAATTCATTTAAATTGAAATAGCCCCATGTGGCTAGTGGCTGCCGTATTAGACAGCAAAACTCCAGGTAGCAAGGGAGCAGGGGTAGAAAGACAGCCCTGTGATGGAGCAGTCAGGGGAGCCTCCCAGCAAAAGACTGACCAGCCTCTTGCCTCACTGTGGCAGGGGAAGCCCCAGGCTGGAAATGGCAAATACTTGGCACAGGCACCACTCCGAACCATTCCTGCGCCCATGGCAGACATTGCTAGTCAATCACCACACACTTTCTTGCTAGTTCAGCCATAGCTCAGGATCCTTCTCAATACAACACTCCAGGCAGTCCCCAACTACAGATCAGTAGATGCTAGCATTTGAGAGAAATATTACTGGTCATCCCTAGGCCAGGAGGCCCATCTGGGAGGTCCAGGATCTCACCAGGCTGTAAGGTGGCTGGCAAGGGACGTGTGGCCAACCTGGGTCAGTGAGGCAACCACAAATATGGAGAGTGGAGAGGCAATGTGCTGGAGGAGCCAAGATTTTTCTATTTCTTCAAGAAACACTCAGAGCATGATTTAGGGAGAGAGGAAGGGGGTGGGGGGAGAGGTGAAGACTTGTCAAAGCCAGCTGATGTGCAAAGCATTTGGAGATTTTTATTGAGCTGGGTGCAATATTGTGATTTATGAAGAAAAATACATATTTGGTCATTCAGACCAAAAATATATATTTGGCCATCTCCCACGTGGCCCAAACCTTAAAATATTTACATTTTCGCCCTTTTTGGAAAAAAAAAAATTTGCTGACCCTTATTCTAGAGAGGGTTCTGAATTGCCCACAAAAGTGGACTTGCTGGATTAAAGGAAATATGCATTGAAAATTTCAGCAGATGCTGCCCTTCATACTTGCACTAGCAGTGTATGAGATTGCCTGTTCCCCAGTATCCTCACCAACACAGAGTAATATCAAACTTTTCCATGTGGCCAATTTGATAGGTGAAAATGGTATTTCACTATCGTTTTAATTGTACTTACCTTATTAGCAGTAAGATTTAGTATTAGGCAGTAGGTATAATAAAATATATATTTGGTCTTTGTCCCTCATTCCTGGCACAAAACTTCTAAACCCCGTGGAATTTCCAGATAGGAGTGTCTTTTGATATTCATAACAAAACCCTTTCAACCACACCTGAGTTTGTGTTAATGAGGTGACTTTTGGAAAGCCCCTAAGGAAGGGGCTGGTTGCCAGGGGAACCAACCAGAATTAGAGGATTGGAACTTTCAGTCTCTTCCACCCTCCCCCCCACCCCCTTGAAGGGGAGAGGGGCTTGAGGTTGAATCAGTTAATCCTGTCTACATAACGAAGCTTCAGTGAAATTAAAAGAATGGAGTTTGGGGCTTCCCTGGTGGCGCAGTGGTTGAGAGTCTGCCTGCCAATGCAGGGGACGCGGGCTCGAGCCCTGGTCTGGGAAGATGCCACATGACACGGAGCAAGTGGGCCCGTGAGCCACAACTGCTGAGCCTGCGCGTCTGGAGCCTGTGCTCCGCAACAAGAGAGGCCGCGATGGTGAGAGACCCGCGCATCGCGATGAAGAGTGGCCCCCGCTTGCCACAACTAGAGAAAGCCCTTGCACAGAAACGAAGACCCAACACAACTAAAATAAATAAATAAATAAATAATTTTTAAAAAAAGTTCTTCAAAATTATTTAAAAAAAAAAAAAAAGAATGGAGTTTGGAGAGCTTCTGGATTGGTGTACCCAGGGAGGTGCCAGGTGGGACAGCATGGAAGCTTTGCACCCCTTTCCCCATACCTTGCCCTGTGCGTCTCTTCCATATGGCTGTTCCTGAGTTAGATCTTTTTATAATAAACTGGTAATCTAGAAAGGAAAAAAAAATATTATATATATATATATATATATATTTGGTCATCTCATATATATTTGGCTTTCCAAAAGTCACCTCATTAACATAACAAAAGGCACCTTTTTTAAAAAATTAATTTTATTTGAGCGTAGTTCTGCTGTACAGCAAAGTGAATCAGCTATACATATACATATATCCCCTCTTTTTTGGATTTCCTTCCCATTTAGGTCACCACAGAGCATTGAGTAGAGTTCCCTGTGCTATACAGTAGGTTCTCATTAGCCTGGAAGGGCGACGCTGCACTCTCCCCTCCGTTGCCAGGCAGGCTGTGCTTCTGTTACTGCAGCCCAAGGCCCCGAGAGCCTGCTCTGGTTCCTTAGGGGCCCCTGGGAGGGGTGTTTGTCACAGGTCTCTCCGCAAGCCCAGTTCTCTCGACCGTGACTGTCCTCGATTGCGGCGTCTGCTACACGGCCTGGGTCAAAGAGCCTAAAAGTGCGGGGATTGGGACCCAACCTGGTAGGAGGAACTTGAGTCCCGTGATCCCCCTAAGCCCCTGTAACCCTGCGGTGGGCGTGGGTCCCCCTCAAGTCACGCTGCCTCCCACACCCACAGCTTCCTTCTGTCTTTGGCTGAGTCCCCTCTGGTTCCTCAAATGGCCACCAGGTGGGAGCAGAGACCTGCGGTGAGGCTGGGACTGAGGCCTCCTTGAAGATGGGCTAGGAGGGCTCCAGGCAGGGCTGGGGGCCTCTCTCACTGGGGGTCTGGGCTTGCCGGGTGGCTGGGAGCTGGGTGCGTGCCTGGGGGTGCAGGCCTCTTTTGGGGTGAGTGTGCTGTGACTGCGTGGGGTGTAGATGGGCACACCTGTGTGCAGAGGCCTCTGCAGCTGTTGGGTGCGTGTGCCCTTGAGCATGCCCGTGTGCAAGCATGCAGGGGGTACCTGTGTGTGACTGTGGGGCCTGGGTCTGCAGAATCCTCCCTGTTCCCCTGCAGGCCTGAGAAGGCTGACGATTGGGATAGCCTGGCCCTTGAACTTTATGTTTCCAAAGCGGCAGGTGGCTCCGAGGCTCGGACCTCAGGACCCCCTGCCCGCTGCGTTCCCTTAGGCTGTGTCCAGCCAGTGTGGCGGCTTGTCCTACTTTGCCAGGTTTGGGGTCCTGCTGAGCCTTTTTTATTTATTTATTTATTTTAACATCTTTATTGGAGTATACTTGCTTTACAATGGTGTGTTAGTTTCTGCTGTGTAACAAAGTGAATCAGTTATACATATACGTATGTTCCCATATCTCTTCCCTCTTGCATCTCCCTCCCTCCCACCCTCCCTATCCCACCCCTCTAGGTGGTCACAAAGCACCAAGCTGATCTCCCTGTGCTCTGCGGCTGCTTCCCACTAGCTCTCTGTTTGACGTTTGATAGTGTATATATGTCCATGCCACTGTCTCACTTTGTCACATCTTACCCTTCCCCCTCCCCATATCCTCAGGTCCATTCTCTAGTAGGTCTGTGAGCCTTTTGATTTGTGTCAGGATGGGGACTCATTGCTGTTCCTGGGGGCCTCGGGGTAGGAAAGGCCAACAGTGCACTGGGGGTGCTCCTTAGCCCCAGGCTGGGGGTTCGGGGAGGGGGAGGGCCGCCACACCGGAGTTTGTGCCCCTGGTCCTGCCAAGCCACTGGGAGGGTGGATGCTAGCCCACTTGTCACCCGCTTAGCATCCTGGGCTTCCAAGGTCCTCCTCCAGCCAGGCCCGTTTCCCTGCTCCCTTTGGTGCCTTTCTACTGCCCTCACTACCTCCACCGCCCTCTTCCGTTCTCCCTGAAAACCACGCTAAGCAGACATTTGTCAAGGTCACAGTGACCTCCATGCTGCCAAGCCCAGTGGACAATTCTCCGGCCTCCTCTGACTTGACCCTCAGCAGCACTTCAGGGGCTGGTCCTTCCCTCCTCCTGCCATCACTCCCTTCCGCAGCTCAGGAATTCCGCTCTCCTGGTTTTCCTTCTGTCCCGCTGGCCCTCCCTCTCAGCCTCCTTTGCTGGTCCCTGATCTCTCCAAGTCTGGGTGCCCCATCCCTACACCTCTTCTGTCTCCCTCTTTAAACGCCCACTTCCTTGGTGATCTCATCCAAGCTCATGGCTTTCAAATGACTCCCGTTGAGTATAATTTAATTAGTTGGTTTTTTATCATCTGTCTTCTCCCAAAGGAAAGCAAGCTCTACAGGCAGGGCTTTTTTTGTCTTAAGTCAGGTTTATTAAGGTATAATTTACATACAGTTAATGTCACCCTTTTTAGTGTTCACTTCTGTAAGTTTTTGACAAACACGTATAGTTGTGAAACTGTCTCTGCCATCAATTACAGGACAGTTCCCATCCCCCCCAAAAGTTCTCCATACCCTTGTGGTCATCCCCTCCCCCATGTCCCGCCCTGGGCAGCCACTAATCTGTTCTTTTGTCCCTTTTCCCTAGTTGTGCCTTTTCTGAAAAGTCATATAAATGGGATTGTACTGCGTGTAACCTTTGGAATCGGCTTCTTCCACTTATCACAATGCACAGCGCATTTGAGATTCACCCATATTGTTGCAGCTGTGAGCCGTTAGTTCTTTTATTCTATTGTATTTTATTGCACAGCTTTGTTTATCTGTTCGGAGGGGGACCAGTTGTCCTGGTTTCCGTGGGAGGGAATGGTTTTTCTGGGACATGGGACTTTCAGTGCTAAAACCAGGGTGGTTGGTTATCTTAGTTCTTTAGTTGAGGGACATTTGGGTTGTTTCTAGGTTGTTGATGATTTTGAATACCTACTCAATATAACCAGTGACAGAGGGTTTTTTGGTGAACACAAATGTCCATTTCTCTTGGGTAAATACCTAGGAGTGGGGTTGCTCAGTTGGATGACGAGTGTACGTATCACTGTAAAAGAGGCTGCCAAGCTGTTCTCCAGAGTGGCTGTATTGTGTAGCATTGTGGGAGAATTCCACTTGCTCTGCATCTTAACCAGAACTTGGTAGTGTGTCAAAAAAAATTAAAAACCGGTTTTTTAGCCATCTTAATAGGTGTATAATGATATCTCCTCACGGTTGGCAGAGATTTCCTTTATTCGCCTTGAGTAGTGTTGTGCCCCCAGTGCCTGGGTTAGTGCCTGCTATGTAGTAGACACTCAATGAATTTTTTTTTTTTTTTACTGAGTGAATGAATGTATGGATGGATGAATGAATGAAGTCAAAGGGGCTTCCGGTATCTAAATCTGTTATAGCAAATACATAGCACACGTACCGCCAATTCCCCCATGCCCCATTCTGTTTCCATGGCAGACGTCACTCATCAATTGAGCCATTTTATCCACCTGCTTCATTTCAGACAGGTACGATCCAGTCCTTTGTGTAGCAAGTGAGATGAGCCCCATGAGCTAATGCAGCTTTAGTTCAAGCCTCTCATTGGCTGAAGAAGAGGCCAGGCTCAGAGCAGGGTCCAAGGCTGCCCAAGGACTCACAGCGAGCCAGTGGCAGGACTAGATCTCCAGGCTGGGCTCTCCCCAGAAAAATGCACGACGTCTCTGACAAGGCTGGAGTAGGATGGGAGGCATGGACGTGGATCTGGACCTGAGGCCGGGTTGGAGCATTGTGGAGTGCTCCCTGGGCCCCGGCCGGGTGGGAAGGCTGATGCCGGCGCTCTTCCTGCAGGTGCCCAGGAGCTGCTGGGATGGCCTACCCGCCCACGTTGGCTCCCTGGCCCAGCGGGCGTACTGGGCTCTGCTGAGCCAGCAGAGGGACCAGAGCATCGTGGCCCTGGGCCAGAGCGGTGCTGGCAAGACCACCTGCTGCGAGCAGGTCCTGGAGCACCTGGTGGGGATGGCAGGCAGTGTGGATGGCAGGGTCTCAGGTACAGTGGTCTCCAGGTGACGTGCAGCTGGGACGTGGTGGGGGCGGTGGCGTGGGGGAAGGGAAGGGAGAGTCAGAGGGGGTGCTGGGCGGCTCTTTCTTATATCTGCTCAGCTAGCGTTCACTGAGCACCTGTGTGCAGACCCTGTGCTGGCTTCTGGGCAGGGCCACCCCTAGTCTGTTGGGTACTTTTGTGTGAATTAGAAACAGGTACTCCTTGCCTAAGACACTCACTGCCACATGTGGAACCGTCGTCACGCATTGACATTGTTAGAACCAAACACTTGACCACCACGTTCTGGGCCATCATCCTAATAAGTATACAGGCCTATGGCTATCTGATATAAATGCTGTGCCCTTAGGTGTGGTGTCCTTGTGCAGCGCACAGCCCACTGGACTGTGCAGAGGACCCGATAAGTAAAAACAAAGACAAGGAGGCACTGACAGCCGGAAGGGAGACTCAGCTGCACATCTGTGCCAGACTCCAATGCTCTGCACCGCTTGCTGGCCGAGCTGGGGAGGGGAGAGGCGGAGGGAGCACAGAGAAGGGGCCGGGGGGCTTCCTTGAGGAAATGATGTTTGAGCTGGGCATTAAAGAAAGAGTTTCAACATTGTAAATCAACTATACTTCAATAAAAAATAGTGTCAGTTGGTGATAATAATTACAATATTGATGGGGATCGTGGTAAATGCTTGCTGAGGACTTACGCGCCAGGCTCTATTCCAAGCAGGTTAACTTATTTATTATTTAAAACATCCCTATAAGGTAGACATTATTATTATTTGAATTTTATAGATGAGGCCATTAAAACGCAGGGAGGTTAACCAGCTTGCCCAAGGCCACACAGCTCATACATCCTAGCACCGAGATTCAAACACAGACAGTTTGGCTCCAGAGCTGTTACCCCTGGGCCAGTGTCCTCAATGTATTGTTGCCCCTCTGAGGAGCCTTTTTAGTTGTTCTTTCTCCTAATCGTCTCCCACCATGAAAAGTTAATGCCATAGATTCACCATATATTTGTTTATGCAGTGTGTGTGTATGTGTGTATATATATACAGACACACACAGACGTGTGTGTGTGTGTGTGTATCTGTGCTCTATTCTATACATAAGAAAGGAAAACTGCCCCCATCCTCAAGAATCAGTTTCTGCCCTCTTGGGGGCAGTATTCCCCCTGCTGAGAATATATGGCCCAGGCAGTATTGCTTTTCTAATAATAACAAACAATACTAACACCACCACATTTGGAGCATGTTCTGAGCACTTTACATTATTAAATCTTTTAGTCTTTGTGGCAACCACATGAGGTAAGTAAGTACTATTATTACCCCCATCTTATAGATGGGGTATCTGAGGCACAGGGAGGTTAATTTATTCGCTCCAAATCAGGTGACTAACAACGGGGAGAGGCCATATTCAAGCTTGTTTAACCATTGTACTATCCTGCTTCTCCACTGGGCTTATTCCAATGCTTTATTGATCACCTGTTCTGCACCTGGCCCAGGTTAGAGCCCTGTGAGGAGCTGGGGATACAGCAAGGAGAGGCCCTCCCAGAATGTAGATCTGCTGAAAGTGTGTGTTGGGGGAGTGGGAGTCAGGCTAGGCTGTATCCAGGTGCCTAGCACATAGTGGGTGCTTGTTAAATAGTTATGTTAAAAAGCTTGGGACTGCTGGGCTTTTTGAGCTGGCTGTGATGGGCGTTCCCCGACAGCAGGTCCAAGAATGTTAATGCTCTGCCCTCCTCCTAGACTCCACCAGGCCCAGGAGGCCCTAGGGCAGCCCTTGTCACTCAGATCGTACCAATCCTAGGTGTGTGTATCTCCCCTTCTGGGCTCACTCTTGCTCACCCCGCGCCCCTGCTTGCAGCACAGGGCCAGCCCAGCAGCGGAAGAGGTGTGGCTTAGAGCTGAGTTGGGGGAGTGGAGGGGCCCCTGCTGGGGCCTGGGGCCAGAATGGGGTCCTGTGAGAGGTGGGGGTGGCAGCACCCGGGCCACGGGTGATGCCCTGTCTGTGCCCCACCAGTGGAGAAGATTCGAGCCACCTTCACTGTCCTCCGGGCCTTTGGCTCCGTGTTCACCGGCCACAGCCGCCGTGCCACCCGGTGCTCCATGGTGATGTCACTGGACTTGAACGCCACAGGCCGAGTCACGGCCGCCCAGCTCCAGGTGAGGCCTCTGGGTGGGAGGGAGAGGGGGCTCTTTAGGGCTGCAGTAGCCTCAGCCCCACTCAGCAGGGCCCACGCCTCCAGCTGGGACCCTGGAATGTGTCTAAATGGTCATCGCTCCCCAGGCCAAGGCCAGCTCCTCCCCACCTCACTCAGTGCCCAGACATCTCCTCCCGGAGCAGGCCGCCTCGTCTGTGCCTCGGAGTATCACAGGGATGAAATATTCATGAGTAGATACATAATTCAGCCACTCATTAGCTGGGTCTTAAAAGCGTAAGCTGAAATTAAACAGGCGCTCGCTGGCCTTCTGCGGCAGCCCGTGTGTGACAGGCACATGGCCTGTTTGTTCCTCTCTCTGAAATCACCTGGCTCCTCCCCTTCCCCCCCCCCACGCCCCCGCCAACATTCTGTTTGAACAGAAAACAGGATTAGGTTATTAGAAGGGTTGTTTGTATGCGGAGCTAGGAGAATACCCAGACTCGCTGGTGCACGATAAATCCCTTTCTGTCCCGGCCCTGAAAGTCTACCGTGCATCACCATGTGGGTCAAGTTATTAAGGGCTTCGGTTGCATAAGAGTGTGTTGGAGGGCGGCTCTGGGTTAATTGTTAGTACCCTTGGATTCCTTCATCGGAATGAGCCCGTTGCATTCGTTGATTGCCTGTGTGGACTCTGAATCAGTGAGACAAAGGCCTGGCACGTTTTGATTTGGAGGCGTCCAGCCAAGTTGGGGCCTGAGGTGCTGCCTCGAAGAGTGGCCTGGGGGTTGGTGGGGGTGTGCGGGCAGCCTAGCGGGGCCTCGTGCTGACCGGCGCCTGTCCTCTCCCCTGGCAGACGATGCTGTTGGAGAAGAGCCACGTGGCCCCGCAGCTGGAAGGGGAAGGCAATTTCGAGGTTTTCTCCCAGATGCTATCCGGATTGGACCTGGCTCTCAGGTGAGCGACTGGGCTGAGCAGGGACAGCCGAGGGCAGTGAGACAAAGGGCCTCCGCTCTCCAGGGCCCCTGCCCTGCCTCTGCCCAGAGGTGAGAGGCAGTGGAGCCCAGTGGTTAGGAATCTGGCCTCTGATTCTTGCTGCCTGGTACTGCTCCTGGGCTGGGTGAACCTGGCCAGGTGTCACCTGCTCTGAACCTCCGTTTCTTCCTCTGTAAAGTGGAAATAGTACCTTGACTGCTGACCTTACAGGATTAAGTGAGATAATTCACATATGGCTCTTTATACACGCTGGGGGGTGGTGGTGGATGTCTGCTGTGACGGTGACATTTTGGTACAGGTTCTGACAGCAGCGTGAGAGGTGGGCAAGGAACAGCAGACCGCAAATCTTCCAGAAGCTCCTAAACTCTGTGAGAGCCTTGGGTGCACCTGAGGTAGCTCAGGGCGAGGAGGCACCAGGTGGAACAGCAGAGAAGCCACAAGACTCATCTGGGAGGGCCTTCTGGGGGAGGTGGCCCAGGGAGTCATCTCTGCCCCTCGCTGACTCCTGGGAATTCTTGGACATGTGGCTCCCTGTCTCTGAGCCTTGGTTTCCTCATCTGTTGAACGAATGAGTAAGGTTCTATCTAGTGAAGCTCCAGGGAGTGCTCACCCCAGGCGAGGGGTGATAATTTTCAATTTGCCTCTGCGTCCCCCATCATTTGTCTCCTGCCTTCCACCCCCGTCTGAAGGGCAGGCCCAACCTGTCCTGAGCCTCCTGGCTAAGGCCAGAGGGGCACCTTACCCTTTGGAGAGAGGGCAGATTAGGGAGGAAACTCCCAGTTTTCAGAGCAGGGTAACTGAGGAGTAAGGAAGCTTCTGGAAGGCCTTCACTTAAGAAGGGCCCATTGAGGGCAGCAAGTGAGGAATATTCGGGAGGCAGGGCCAGGGCCTGAGGCAGACCCCGGGGCCACCTGGGGCACTCTGTGGAGCCCCGTGCCATGATGCCCACCTGCCCTGCCAGGCCACTGGTGTGGGTGGGTCCTCCCTTACTTCTGGTCCCTTCTCTGTTTCCAGGACAGAACTGTACCTGCACCAGCTGGCAGACAGCAGCTCCTTCGGCATGGGCGTGTGGCCTAAGGTAAAGAGGAGGTCCTTCTGGGTGTGAGTGGGTGTCTGTGTCCCCATGGCCAAGATGGGCGGGTCCCCTGTGTGGCTCGTCCCTCTGCCACCGGGGTGAGTAGTTGGCAAGGGCTGGTCACGTGGGGGAGGCAGGGTTGCCTTTATGGGGCCTGGGCTTGTCAGGGAAATGAGTCTTGTGCTAATAAAGGGAACCAGGAGGTGGTTTGTGTAGAGGTTAGGGCGCGGTCTCCGGGACAGGCTGTCTGGGTTCAAACCCCGGCTCTGACACTTACTGGATATGAGACCTCAGGCATGGACCCTAGCCTCTCTGAATGTCTGTGTCCTCTTCGGTAAAATAACAACAGAACGGGCGGGCAGGCTGAGGGGAGGACAGAGCGTGGCACGGCCTGCCCGCCTGGGCCACGGGGAGAAGGTCGGGGCGCCGCCCGCGCCCTCGTTCCGCTGCCTGGCGTCGTTTGTGGAGGGAGGGCTCCCAAGGAGCTCAAAGGCCAGGGAAGGACACACGGGACGGTCCAGAGCCACCCTACCGCTCCAGTGGTGCAGCACCCTCTCTGAATTCCTACTGCCACCAAACACATCCCTAAGGCCTTTGGGAAGAATTGCTAGGACCCAGGAAGGCGGCCCCTTGCTGTGGTCCAGACTTCAGCAGCTGCCGATGACCAGAGGGAGCCAGCCGGCCGGCCGTGAGCAGGAGGACAGGACACGGGGACAGGGACAGCCACAGCCGGGCTTCCCGCAGCTGTGCCCACCGCCAGAACCAGCTCCAGCCAGTCACAGCCCCCGAGATGCCAAACAGTGACGGGCGAGAGGCCGGCAGGAAACTGACACCCCCTCACTGGAGAGCCTGCCCGGTCGGGGTGCGGGGCACCATCCCCGTCTGAACTCACCCCACAGCTCAGCCGTCTCCCAGTGACCCAGATGTGTCACCACGGCCCCAGGGCTGATCCCCGACCAAGGTCAGAACTCCCCCCAGTGTGACGGCCCCCATGCCACTCCTGTGGTGGAAGGGACGGCAGGCAGAGACCAGGAGTAGAGTCCTTTTTATTAATGGCTGCGTTTTCAAAGAACCGTTTTGTTACCAGGAAAGCTCCCCAGGAAGGGATTGCATTAGTGCAACAAGGGGGAGCCTTGATGCCAGGCTTTCCAGACACTTCCAGGTGGAGACTTTTGGCCTAGGCCGGCCGCCGGGGACTCGGGGGCTGGGAGGACACACGGCCCCTCCCCCGCCCCGACGGGGCGCTAAGGCACCCGGCCCGCCTGGGGGGGCAAAACCCCGTGCCGTCAGCAGGCCGGCGGCTTGCAGCCCTCAACCTGCAGCCCTTTGCTCAGGAGGAAGGCGTCCTGCATGGGGTCACAACCCAGGAAGAGCTTCACCATGCCCTTGGCATCCTCGGAGCCCCCTGGCCTCAGAATGCAGCTTCTGTAGTCCATGGCAACCTGAGGAGAGGGGGCGGGGCTGCAGGAGGGTGGAGCACCCCCTTCACGGAGGGTGTGGGTGTGGCCACCTCTGCTGTGACTCAACAAAGGGCAGGGGAGCAGGGGGTTCTGGGCAGGGCCCTCAGAGCCTGGCAGGCCCAGGCGGGCGGCACAAGCATCTAGGCCCAGGCCAAGGACCTCCGTGTTGGTCTGCACGGCAGGCCGGCCTCTCACCTTGCCACTCAGGACGCCCTCCTGCTTGAAACGAGTGTGTGGACCGTGTCCGCGGAGTACACCTCGCTGCACAGGTAGCCATAGGACTGGGCGTCGTAGCTTCCTGCCAGGTGGCCGAAGGTCGCAGGCAGGTGGGTCCCTGGGACACACGCGGAGAGGCTCCTGCCCGGCCCCCTGGCCGCTCCGTGCCCCTTCCCCAGAGCCCAGAGCTTGGGGCCTCAAAGCAGCCCTGTCTGAGTCCCCTGCCACTAGAGGGAGTATTGGCCCAACACTTCTAGAAAACGGGGACCTTGCGGGCAACTCAGTGGAGGGACACAAATCAATCTTTGCCGACTTTCTGCTGAAGCTCACGAGGGTTCACCCCTAAGCCTCTTACAGGGACAGCTGCCCGAGGCTCCGAGGGATGAGTCAGGGCTCGCCCTCCAGCACGGGGAGAGCGCGGGTTAAAGCGCTCACGAGGGAGTGAACTGCGTCTCCGCACCGACACGCACGGGCAAACCTCGTCGACGCGTTCCGTCCGGGGTATGAAGCCCTCTCCTGCCTCTTCCAGGCTCTCCAGAAAGCACGTGCAGATACGCCCAGCCCACCCTCGGACTCCGCGGGCCACAGCTGGAGGGACCAGCCCAGGAACCCAGGCAGGAAGAGGCCAGAGGTCAGCGAGCCTCGACCAGAGCCCGTCAGTCGGTCCCCCTTCACACACCACCAGAGGATCCTCTTGACCTGGGCAGTAGCCGCCAACCGACCGCTAAGGTGGGCCCGGCGTGCGCTTGGCTACCTGGCGTGGCTGGGACCCCGAGGATCTCCTGGCAGAGGCGGGCATTGTCCTAGGCCGGGTCCGAGGGCGTCTGCGTGTGCAGGGCCTGGTCCACCTTGGCCAGGACGATCTGGCGCAGGTTGAAGAGGCCTGGAGGGCGGGAGGAAGGAGACGGGGGCGCTGGCACTGTGTCCAGGCCGCGCTTTCCAGCCGGGCGGTCCGGGAGCCCCTTTCCTTTCCCTCGGCCCGGCCGCACGGGGGTTGGCCAGCCGGGACTTGATGAGCTTGTCCAGCAGCTCCTGGGGGACGGCGCTGCTCGTGCCCCGCCGAGACTGGCAGCAGCGCCAGGGCTTCACAGGGCGCGGCGCTCCCGGCCCCAGAGCCTACCCTCTGGTTCTCATCCCCGGCTGTCACCAGAGTCGCAGGCAACGTGCCCTTCTTTTCGTTTGTCTTTTTTCCGGCCCTCGACCACGCAAAGGTGTGAAGCCCTGCCACTCGCTGCCACGTGGATGCACCGTGAGAACACGGTGCTCAGCGAGAGAAGTCAGACACAGAAGGACACACAGGGTGTGACCCCACTGAGGGGAAACGTCCAGAACAGGTAGATCCACAGAGTCAGAGTGGGTTCCTGGTTGTCAGGGACAGGGGAGGGGAGGGAATGATAACTAAGGGCGTGAGGGACCTTTTTGGGGTGAGGGAAATGTTCCAGAACAGGGCAGTAGTGACGGCTGCACAGCTCAGTAAAGTGTCCCCACGCGCTCCGGTTGCAGTCTGTGAGAGCATCGCTCTCAGGACGAAGGGCTGACTGCAGGAAGACTGAACGAGCACTGGGTCCTGGGCCCAGACGCTCAGCTGGGGACCCCCCCATTGGGAAGTCACTGGGACTTGCTGAGCCTCCACCGAGACTTGGAGCAGCCCCAGGACCTCACAGGGCGTGGTGCTCCTGGCCCCAGAGCCTAACCTCTGGTTCTCATCACTGCCTGTCACCAGCCTTGCATGCAACGTTCCTTTCTTCTATTTTGTCTTTTTTAAAGGCAACTCTTGAATACCTGTATTTAACATGCAGGGAACCAGTCCTGACTCCTTGATCTGGGACTTCCAGCCTCCAGAGTCTCGAGGACATCCACTTCCGTTGTTTACGCGCCCAGTGCGTGGGGTTTGATGATGGAAACTGACACCGAGAGCGTCTCCTCGTGCGGGGTGACATCAGCGGAAGAATCCCGTGGCGAGGGCCTGCCTGAGGACCACGGGAGAGCCCGGGCCCTCCCCGCCCCCTGCCTTCAGCCCCTCGCCCGCACCCTCCTGGGAGCGGAGCTGGTGCATCGCTTGCCAGAACTCATGGAAGTAGGTCTCCAGCTCATCATGCTGCAACAGGGAGGGCGGGTTGGGCGTAGGCTTGGTGAAGTTGGCCACCATGGCCGCGATGGCAATCTGGCGCCTCCCGTCCTGCTGCAGGCAGCCCGGCTGCAGGCCAAAGCAGGCCATGTGCCCGGACTTCCCTTCCCTGGGGAGGGACGCGGGTGAGGCCCCGCTACCACAGAGGAGCCCCGGCCCACGGCCGACAGGTTCCCCCACGCATGCACCGAGGGTAGAGGTCCAGGTAGAACTTGCTGATGGATGACCTTGCCCGAGGCCGCGTCCCGGACCGTGTAGAGCCTCACATCTTCATCTTCGTGACGCATGTTGGCGCCTTCCTCCAGGTCGAAGGTCAGCCCCAGCAGCTCCTGGGAGATGCCCAGCCGCCCGCGCGTGACCACCTGCATGGGGAAGGACTCATTGAGCAGGTACTGGTCCACGTGGTAGCGCGTCTCCTCCCCCTGGTTCATGTAGTAGCACAGGTCCTAGACGTTGATGGGCCCGTCAAAGTGCAGGCCCCGCCTCTGGCACTCAGCCTTCTTTAGCTCCAGGATCACGGCCGCTCCTGCTCCCCGAGGGGCTTCAGCTTCTGGGCCAGCTCATCTGCGGGCAGAGGGGAGAGGCTCAGCTATGTCCCTGTGGCAGCCGCCCAGCCGCCCCCCACCCCACGCCCCTCGAGGCAGAATGAAGGGTTGGGGAAGGCGACCCCCAAGGGCTGACACAGTGGGGTCTCAGGCAGCACCACGTCCAGTCAAGGTCCACCTGACCCCCGTCCCCACTGGGACTCGGGGAGGCGGGGTTACCTAGGAAAGTGGCCACCACCTGGCTGGTCTTGGCCATGTTCATCTCCAGCACAGAGTCGGCACGCGTGCTGAATCCCAGCAGGCGGGACTTCTGAGCCTGCAGCCTTACCAGCTCCCCGAGGATCGCGCAGTTCTCCTGGAACCCAGAGACAGCCAGCGCTGGGGACCGTGGGCCACGCCCTCCCCACAGGCCCCGGGCCAGGTCTCTGTGGGTGGGAGGGCTCTCAGGCCACTGGCGGGCACAGCCAAACCCCCTCCCTCCTCCTCCTGGCCTGGATTTCTAGACACTTTGGTGCTGTCCTAACATGTGGTCTTTATGAACACAGGTCCTTTTGGAACCAGAAACGGCATGAACCATGATGAGCTCTAAGGCCAAGGGCAGGAAGAAATGTGACCAGGCTCTCCAGGAGCCACCCAGGGGCCTCCCCGGGCTCAACAATACAAACTTGGCTGCCGTGCAGACAGCAGCTCATCCCCACGGCGCCCGAACACCCAGCCCCTGGACGGCGAGAGACCTGTTGCTGCAGGTGCCCCGTGGTTGGCTGGTGAGGCCTGGCCCCAGGCGTACGCCACCTTCTCTGGGGCCACCTCTCTGGGTCTGCGGTGGGGTTCTCCTGGGAGCCCCCAGTCACCACAGGACCAACGTGGCCTGTCTGCAGCCCAAGAAGGTGGGGACACAGGTCTGTCCCCCGTGGACATCACCCGCGAGGCCGAGCAAGCACCAGTGGTGTCTGCGGGGAAGATGAAGGGCTCATGCACAGCCCCCATCTACTGAAGATGCTAAACGGGAGAAGCACAGACTGCAGCCACATGCGGTATGGACCAAACGCAAGTGTCCTTGCAGGAACCGATGTCTGAATGTCGAGGCTGTTCCCGGGCCACAGTGAGAAGGCCCAGGCCCCACGCAAGGCACAGAGAGGGGATGGGGGGAACATCTGCGAATCTGAGCTCATCGGGCATCACCCCAGAAGGAGAGGGAGAGAGCCAGAAGGAGATACGGAGGGAGAGGGAGAGAGAGGGAGGTACAGACGTCTCTCCTTTCCCTGGGGGTTCTCTAGTGCAGCCAAGCCTGAAAACCACTGCATTTCGGGAGATGGGTCCTCGTGGAAAAGTTAAATAGTAGCTCATGGCATTATCGACACATATTAAAATGGCCCCAAATCTTGGGGAGTCAGGGAGGGGAGCTGGCGGCTGCCTCGTAAACGAGGAGAGATTGGGCGTCAGAGGAGGTGCCTGCCTCCACCACCTCCGCCGCCGCCACCCCCCCCCCAGGGCCCCGCAGACTTCATCTCCCAGCTGTGGTCCTGGGCTGGAAGGTAGCGGGGAGGTCAGGCCGTCCCAAGCAGCAACGTTGACTTCAGGGCTGATCTGAAAGGCGCCTGGTGTTTGTTGAAGCAGAAAAAAGAGAAAGCAGTGGGCAGAGGATGGGAGGGGGAGGGAGCCCCCATCAGCCCTTCTCCCTGTCTCCCTCTCTGTCTCCCTCTCTGTCTCCCTCCCTCCCTCCCTCCCTCTACCTCCCTGCCTCTCACTCTCCCTCCATCTCTCCCTCTGCCTCTCTCCCTCCCTCTCTCCCTCCCTCTCTCCCTGTCCCTCTTGCCCTGTCCTGTCCCTCTCTCCCTCCCTCCATCCCTGTCTCTCTTTCCCTGTCCCTCTCTCCCTCTCCCTCTATCCGTCCCCCCTCCCTTTCCCCGTTTCCATCTCCCTCTCTGCCTCCCTCTTTCCCTGTCCCTGTTTCCCTGCTCTGCTCTCCCTCTCCCTCTTTCCCTCTCCCTCTCTCCCTGTCCCCCTTTCGCTGTCCCTGTTTCCCTGTTCCGCTCTTCCTATACCTCTTTCCCTCTCCCTCTCTCCCTCTCGTGCTCCCTCTCCCTCTCCCTCTCCCTCCACCTCCTCCCCTCTCCAGAGAGGGAAGGAGGTGGAGGGAGAGGGACAGGGAGCAGGAGAGGGAGGGGGGAGAGGGAGAGAGGGATAGAGGGAGGGAGGGAAAGACAAAGACATCTCTCCCTCCCTCCCTCTATCCCTCTCTCCCTCCCTCTCTCCCTCTGTCCCTCTCTCCCTCCCTCTCTCCCTCTTCCTCGCTCCCTCTCCTCCCTCTCCCTCCGTCTCTCCATCTCCCTCACTCCCTCCCAGAGACAGAGAGACGAAGAGGCAGAGACAAGGGAGAGGGAGAGAGGGAGAGGGAGAGAGAGGGGGAGAGAGGGAGAGACGGAGAGAGGGAGAGAGAGAGAGGTCTCTTCCTCCCTTTCCCTCTCTCCTCCTTCTCTCCCTCTCTCCCTCTCTCCCCCCTCCCTCTCTCCCTCTCCCCCTCTCCCTCGTCTCTCCCTCTCCCTCCATCTCTCCCTCTCTGGGAGGGAGTGAGGGAGAGGGAGAGACAGAGGGAGGGAGAGGGTGAGACAGAGGGAGGGAGAGGGAGAGAGGAAGGGAAAGGGCGAGGGAGGGAGAGGGAAGGAGGGCGAGACGTCTCTCCCTCTCCGTTTCCCTTCCCCTCCCTCTCTCCCTCTCCCTCCCTTCCTCTCCCCCTCCCTCTCCTAGAGGGAGGGAGGGAGAGGGAGAGACAGAGGGAGAGGAGAGGGGGAGTCGGAGAAGGAGGTAGGGAGAGGGAGAAGGCGAGAGGGTGCCTGCTTCCCTCTCTGTCTCCCTCCCTCCCTCCCTCCCTCCCTCTCCGTGTCCCTGTCTCCCCCCTCTCCCTCTCCCTCTCCCTCTGTCTCTCCCTCTCTGGGAGGGAGAGAGGGAGAGGGAGAAGGAGGGAAAGTGATGGAGGGAGGGAGAGGGAGAGAGGGTGAGGGAGAGAGGGAGAGAAGGAGGAGAGAGGGAGAGGGAGGAGGAAGAGAGCTCTCCCTCTCTCCCCCCTCTCTCTCCCCCTCCCTCTCTCCCTCTCCCCCTCTCCCTTGTCTTTGCCTCTCCCTCCGTCTCTCCCTCTCTGAGAGGGAGTGAGGGAGACGGAGAGACGGAGGGAGAGGGAAAGCGAGGAGAGGGAGGGAGGCTGAGGGAGGGAGGGAGGGAGAGACGTCTCCTCCCTCCCTCTCCTCCCTCTCCTCCGTCTTCTCCCTCTCCCTCTCCCTCCAACTCTCCCGCTCCCTCCATCTCTCCATCTCCCTCACTCCCTCCCAGAGGGAGAGACGGAGGGAGAGGCAGAGACAGGGGAGAGGGAGAGAGGAAGAGGGAGAGAGAGGGGGGAGAGAGGGAGAGGGAGAGAGGGGGAGGGAGAGAAGGAGAGGGAAAGAGGAGAGGGAAGAGGGAGAGGAAAGAGAGGGAAGAGGGAGAGGAAGAGGGAAGAGGGAGAGAGGAGAGAGGGAGATAGGGAGAGGAAAGAGAGAGGGAGGGAGAGGGAGAGAGGAAGAGACAGAGGGAGAGAGAGAGAGGGAGTGGGAAAGAGGTAGAGGGAGAGCGGAACAGGGAAAGAGGTACAGGGAGAGAGGGAGGCAGAGAGGGAGGAGAGGAAGCAGGGAGAAAAGAGAGAAAGAACACACCGTCTACATTTCTGTCAAATGACACCGGGGATCCTTACACAACCAGGAGAAAGTAACACAGGGAGGCTCTTTCTCAGCTGGAACTGGAACTGCAGACGGGGCCAAACACCACCAGGCTGGCCACACGTGTCCAGCCGCCGCTCCAGCCCCGTCAGCCGTGAGTCTGGTCACCAGGGCTCTGAGTGTCTGCTCCAGGGAGCTGGGGTTCACCCTCTCACCCGGGAGGCCGGGCCAAGAGAGCAGGGCCCCGGGCTGGACACATAGGGGAAAACGCATCCCCACAGGACAGCTTGTGCGAGCAGATTCAGCTACCAGATTCTAGAGGCCCGGGACCACCCTGTGGCCCGTGAAACCCAGGAGCCACGAGGGTCTTGCAACGTGATTCCTGTCCGTTGGACTGTAAAGTTTGTGTAGGGAATCTTGGAAACAGTGGTAACAAGGCTGAATTGGAACGAGCTTTAGGCTATTATGGACCACTCTGAAGTGTGTGGGGTGCTAAAAACCCTCCCGGCTTCGCTCTCGTTGAATGTGAAGATCCCCGAGATGCAGCCGATGCTGTCCGAGAACTAGATGGGAGAACACTATGTGGCTGCCGAGTAAGAGTGGACCTGTCGAATGGGGAAAAGAGAAGTCGAAATCGTGACCGCCTCCTTCTTGGGGTCGTCGCCCTCGAGATGATTATGGGAGGAGGAGTCCTCCACCTCCCACACATCTCCAAGATGGAGAGCCTTCTCCGTCAGCCAGAGCAGGTCCCTTTCTAGATATAGGAGAAGAGAGAGATCCCTGTCCCAAGAGAGAAATCACAAGCCGTCCTGATCTTTCTCTAGGTCTCCTAGCCGATCTAGGTCAGATGAAAGGAAATAGAAGACCACTTTGCAAGAGGAGTGGTGTACAGGCAATAACTTCATTTGGCAGGAGTATGTACAGAAAATTCAAGTTTTGTTTGAGACTTCTGAAGCTTGGTGCACTTTTTAAATATTTTAGTTGTTCACATTTGTTTGTCTCTTGGGACAGTGACACATAAAGGTGTCATTCTCTATGGTTTGAAATGGGTCCTGGGAGGCATGTAATATGAAGAATTGTTACCTTACAATGTTCCCTTAAGCAAAATTGAACTTGCTTTGAATTTTTGGTCTTGCCTAGACTGATAATAAAACTCTAACTCCTGCCCACCTAAAGTGTGATGTTTACTATTATGGAAACACACTGGCAAACATTGAAAAGACTTTCTGTAGCTGGGATATGGTATGCAGCTGTAGTTAAGCAAGCAGTCTTTAAAAGGTGCTGTGAACCCAAGCCAGCAGGTAAAAATGAAAGCCGCACCCTTACCCTAGATTAGAGGTTTAAAAATTCCACTAGTCTTCACACCGGACAAGAGGTTGTCCAGGGAGTTTAAAATCTAAGAAGTTTCAAGGAAGTTAGTTTACCTTTGAGTTAGGTCATACGTCCCCTCTGTGATTGCTGTACATGAATACATAGCTCTTTGTAATATTTTTTGGAAATTTGAGATTATCAAGATACCAATGTCCTGCCAGATTAAGAGTATATTGTAGAGCTGAACTTTGAGTTACTGTGCAATTTTTTTTTCATGCTGTCATTTGTAATATGTTTTGTGAGAATCCTTGGGATTAAAGTTTTGGTTGCAAAAGAAAAAAAGAAAAGAAAAGAATCCGCCTGCCAATGCAGGGGACACAGGTTCAAGCCCTGGTCCGGGAAGATCCCAGGTGCCGCAGATCAACTAAGCCCGTGGGCCACAACTACTGAGCCTGCACTCTAGATCCTGGGAGCCAGAACTACTGAGCCCCCGTGCCACAACTACAGAAGCCCACACGCAACGAAGACCCAACGCAGCAAGAAAAAAAAGACGATACTGGCCAGGTGATCAAGGGTAAAATCGTTTGTCATAAGTCCCGTTGATGGTGTGTATCCTTGATGTGACCTGAGGAGAATGGCATTTTTATCTCTGTCTGGGTCTTCCGCCCCAAACCCCATAACTCCAGACCAACCATAAGAAAACACCAGAAAACAAACAGACAAACAAATTGAGGGACAAAACACCTGACCAGTCCTCAAAACTTTCAAGGTATCAAAACCCAGCGACGTCTGAGAAATGTCACAGCCCAGAGGAGACTGGGACAGAAAAAGGATGTTAGGGGAACACTAGGGAAATTCTAATAAAGTGTGGACTTTAGTTAATAACAATGTATCCATCTTGGTTCCTTAGTTGGATAAACATCTCGTACTAAGGTACTAACGAGTTGGAAATAGGGGTACTGGGTCAGGGTCCACGGCACTCTGTACAGATCTTTGCAACTTTTTTGTAACTCTAAGCTCTTGTAAAATTAAGCGAGTACTGAACAGAGCTAAGAATGTTATTTCCCTGATTTGAACATGCCTGAGTTTCTTTTCATGGTCACATTTTTGCTATTTGGATGTGTCTTGGAATCAGTAGCAAAGGAGAGTTGCCAGCCCCTGGGAAGATGTGGGTGGTTCGCAGGTGGCTTGCTCTGGAGCTGAAGACCACGGTGGGAAGTCTGCAGCCTCGGGCTGCACTTAGAACCATGGGAGGCGATGGGCCAGCTCAGTTAGGGATGGAACCTATAAATAAAACTTTTTTCTTTTCCGTTATGGCTTATCACAGGATACTGAATATAGTTCCCTGTGCTAGACAGTAGGACGTTGTAGTTTATCCATCCTATATTTAATAGTTTGCATCTGCTAACCCCAAACTCCCAATCCAACCCTCCCTCACTGTTTCTCCCCCTTGGCAACCACAAGTCTGTTCTCTATGTCTGTGAGTCTGTTTTTGTTTTGTAGACGCGTTCATTTGTGTCGTATTTTAGATTTCACATATAAGTGAGATCATATGATATTTGTCTTTCTCTTCTGACTTACTTCACTTAGTATGATAATCTCTAGGTCCATCCACGTTGCTGCAAATAGCATTATTTCATTCTTTTTATGGCTGAATAATATTCCATTGTATATATGTACCACATCTTCTTTATCCATTCATCCATCAGTGGACATTTAGGTAGCTTCCATGTCTTGGCTACTGTAAATAGTGCTGCAATGAACGTTGGGGTGCATGTATCTTTCTTCCTTTCTTTCTTTCTCTCTTTCTCTTCCTTTCTTTCTTTCTTTCTCTCTCTTTCTCTCTTTCTCTCTTTCTTTCTTTCTTTTGTCTTTCTTCTTTTATTGTCACACGGCATGTGAGATCTTAGTTCCCTGACCAGAGATGGAACCCACGCCCCCTGCACTGGAAGCATGGATTCTTAACCACTGGACCACCAGGGAAATGCCAGGGGTGTATGTATAGTTTTGAATTAGAGTTTTCTCCGGATCTATGCCCGGGAGTGGAATTGTGGGACCCTATGGCAGCTGTATCTCTTCCTGCACACCTCACATCAACCACCTGCACTCCAATCCTTGCTCTCAACGTCATCTTCGGGGAACTCAACCTGCGACAGGGACCTTGACAAGAAGAAATGGCTCAGGGAAAAGCTACCTGCACAGGGAGGAGATAGAGACCATCGCCCCTGGGGTGCGGAGGGGAGAGTGGGTGCAGAGGTTTGTCATTTCACCCCCGATACTCATCTCAGCCCTCGTGGCTGCCCCACTCTAGGTCACCTCGGGATACAGGTGAGCCGGTTAGAGTCCCTGCCTGTGCAGGAATCGGGGCACCAGCGGGTCTGAATAATATTAGTGCAGGGTCTCCCCCGTGGCACTGGGGTTATTCGGGGCAGGTCATCCTCTGCTGAGGGCCCCTCCTGGGCACTGTGTGGGGTTTAGCAGCATCCCTGGCCTCACCCATTTGATTCCAGGGGCCCTCCCTCCCAGTTGTGACAACCACAGATTTTCCCCACACATCACGGAAGAACTGGGTGAGGCGGGGGCAGGATGGCTCTGGGCGAGGACAGCTGTGTTGAAGCAACCAGCCTGGCCCAGGGCAAGGTCTGCCCCAATCCCGTCAGCGCCTGCATTTAGAACTGCCCCTTTCCTCTCCCACCTCCCCTGCCCTGCAGTGGTCTCCGAGACATCATCCCCATGTAATAAATCACACCTTCTCAGTTTACTGTTTGCTGCCCTCGCTAGAACGTGAGCTCTTTGAGGACAGGGATGCTGTTATGTCCCCAGCACCTAGAAGAGTGTCTGCTGTGTAGTAGATGCTTCATAAATACTTGCTGAATAAAGGAGTTGAATAAAGGGATGAGTGGATGAATGAATGAAGGTTACAATGGAAGGAGGGGGGAGATTCCCTTTCTGGCTCTCGGGGGTTGGGAGATCAAGTGAAAGATCTGTCCTAAATAGGCTGACCAGCCTTCTGGGGTTCCCCGGGACTGAGAGTTTCCCCAGAGTTCCAGCGCTCAAACCTGAGCGGTCCTGGGCAAACTGGGGGCGGGTGTTGGTCACCCTATCTAAACACAGTAACAATTCCAGCTGCAATAGCAATGGCCAATGACCTCTACGGTCTTATTGACCATGCACAGTTCTCTACCTGGCGGGGAAGGGTGGGCCGGGATTGGAATTCTGGTGATCCAGGGCGGGTGAGGGCACACCCCGGGCTTGTGGAGGGGAGTCCAGGAAGGTTCTGGAGGAAGTGACAGTGACACAGGAGGGAGGGAGGAGTCTAAGGAAGAACATCCCACATGACAACCTGTGCCAATGGCCCTGGGCCCAAGGTCACACCTTGCTTTTTTTTTTTCTAATTTACTTTTCCCCACATGGATATGCAATTGTCCTAATGCCATTTATTGAAAACTCCTTAATTTCCCCACTTTCTATCATATCAAGTTCTCATATATCTGTTTCTGGACCTTTTTTCTATACCATAGAGCTATACGTCCCATCCTTGCACCACTAGGGCTGTTTCATCACTATAACTTTATTTATTCATTTTGTTTTGGCCGTGCTGTGTGGCATGTGGGATCTTATGTCCCTGACCAGGGATCGAACCCGCGTCCCCTGCAGTGGAAGCTCGGAGTCTTAATCACTGGACCTCCAGGGAAGTCCCCAGGGCTTGCTTTGACATCCATGGAATGGTGGCAGGTGGGCACGGGGAGCAGCTGTCTGTGAGCCATCCTGTGTAGAAATGCAGGGTGGAGGGGAGGACAGATGGAGCTGGAGGGGAAGAAGCGGAGGAGGGAGGGAGGAAGGGAGGGAGGCCGGGCGAGAGACAGACAGAGAGTTTCCGGAGACAATAGCTCTGGCCGTGTCCTAGGGCATGAAAGCTGAAAATAGCTCCTAGTGCCGGGAGCCTTGGAGCCGGAGGCTGGGAGCCAGGGTGACTGGCTCTCCTCCCTGGTGTGTGTGTGTTGCGGGGGGGTGGGTGGCTCTGGGCTTCTCAGGCTGGGAATGGGGTGCACAGAGCAGGAACGGAGCAGGGACCCTTCTCTCTGGAACCTCGTGGGCCATCCTCAGCTCACAAAGCTGAGCCACTCCTTGCCCTACGAGTGGGGGGCTTATCCTCCCTGTCCCCTGGATCATACCCCCTCACACACAACTTCCCCGTGTGTGTTCCCAGCAACCAAGAGAATCTGTTTTTAAAAGATTTGGGGGAGGGGGGTAACCATACAAACAAGAGCAGAATGGATACTTTTTCAGGATATGAATGGCTCTGTGTAAGCCCACCCCCAGGGTAACCACAGTCCTGACCTCTAACACTCTTGACGAGTCAGCCTTGGTCTGGGCTTGCGGACCCACGGAAGCTTCCTCATTCCCTCCTTCAGGTCCCGACTCTCCCTCGGCGTCTTTGTGAGAAGCACCCGGGGAAGTGGGACTGCTAGGCTGTACTGCTGCTAGAACTCCACCTGGGCTCCACCAGGCTCCAGCCCCCCGCCCTGTCCACCTAACTGACCCTGAGGCACCTCAACTGGTAGGAGCAGCATCACCTTCCCTCCTGGGACTCGTGATACTTAAGGGAGACACCGAAAGACAAGCCTTTGGCTCCCTGGCTGGCAAAGAGCAGGTACTCAATTGTCATAAGTGTCCGTATCAGTGAGGGTTCTCCAGACAAACAGAATCCATATGGGGTGTGTGTGTATATACACACACACGTACATATGTACAAGCATACAAAAATATACAGCTGTGTACATATGCAGTATGCGTACACACATATACACACATAGTACATACAATACACACATACATATATACACACATATAAAATGCAGTTTGTATATATACAGTATGTATACACACATATACACACAATATAGACAATACACACATACATATACACTATACATACACACATATAAAATGCATAGTTGGTATGTATACAGTATGTACACATACGTATAACATATGCAATATACACACCTAGGTACATATATAGCATACGTATATACACACATACAAAGATATTTAGGTGTGCATATAGACAGTATACATACATACACATATAATATATGCAATACATACACGTACGTACATATAGACACACATATACACCTACATATAAAAGCATATAGCATAAAAATATATATGTACTGTATATAGAAATTCATCGTATATATACATACATATATCATATATATAAGATATATACACATACATATATACAATGTGTACACACACACCCCTATATGTAAATATGCGCATGTACATACACATATAAATTCATACGCAAGTGTGTATATAATAGTATATTCATATATACATATAATACCTAGAAACATATTGGGGGGGAGGTGTCACGGTACGTCAAGGGCGGGAGTCGAACCCGCCACCCCAGGCCCCGAGGGGTCTCCCCGGGTCTCCACTTCGGGCCGGTGGGTGTGGCCGGGGGGGGGGGCAGCTGAAGACGTGCGTGCGTGCTTGCGTGCGTACGTGCGTGCGTGCGTACGTGCGTGCGTGGGGGCGGGTCCACGGGGCGGGAGGCGCTCGCCGCGAGTGAGTGGTTCAGCCGGGCCCCGGCTCATTGTGCTTGCCTCACGCCGGCCCCAGTTGGCAGCAGCGCTGGAGGCCCCGGGCCTGTGACCACAAAGAGGGAGCCGGGGGCCGGACGGGAGCAGGCCGGCGGCGGCGGCGGCGGCGGCGGCGCCGGCTGAGGCCCAGGCCAGGCTCCCTCCCCTCAGCCTCCCGCCCGCCCGCCCGCCTGTCCCGCCCCCGCCGGCGGCGCCCCGCCCCTCCCCCAACCGCCAGACTAGCCTGGTGCGGGGGCCGCGCGCGAAAACGTGGGGGAGAAGCTGAGGCTGGAGTCGCCCGTGGTGGCCGAGCCCGCCGTCTACCCATGGCTGCTGCTGGTCTACGTGAGTGCCGCCCGTCCCCTCTTCCCGGACCTCCACCTCTCTTCCCCCACGGCGCGCGCTGAGCCCACCGAGTAACGGAGCGACTCGAGTCGCCAGACCCTCTTTGGAGCCCCCCTTCCCGCCCTGCCTGGTTCTCCGCGGCCGTTTCCAGCCCCCGCGCGCAGGGTGGGCAGAGGGGAGCCGGGGCCGGCCGGGGCCACAGACTCGGCAGCGGGGACCCCGCGCTTCCGAGGGGCGCCCGAGCCGGTCTGCCGTTGGCCCTGTAGGGCTGGGGACCCAGGTCCGCCCCCCCGCCCCCCGGCCTGGACTGCCGGCGGGCTTGCCCTTCCATACTTTATGATCTGACACGTCGGGTTTCTTTTTCCTGGCCAGCTTTACCATTACCTGACCAGCTTTCCCAGCATCCCCTGATAATGTGTTAGATATTCAAGTTTTAGGGCCCGGTCCCAGCCCTATGGAATCAGCAACTCTGGTGGGGCTCAGTGATCTCTGTTACAACAGGCCCTCCAGATGATTTTTATTCACCTTAAAGTTTGAAAATATCTGCATTGTCAGCTGGCCGAAGCGTCCACCAGCAGGTGAAGGGGAGTGGCGCCTGGAAAAGATAGGGACTAGCCAAGGTAAGTACAGTAGCATTTGCCATGGTAGTAATGGAGAATGCCTTTTCTCCACTGGTTGGCACAGACTAGTATCTGGGAGCAGTGGCAGGGTTATTTAGGATGCTTTACATTGCAGTGTAGAGTGACCGCTGTCCTGGTTTGCCAGGGACTTCCCCTGTGTGAGCGCTTAAAATCTCATCCTGGCAAACCCCTTAGCCTTGGGTTTGAAAAACTTAGGGAATAACATGAAATTTAGGGGAAACATGATCTAGGTTTTGGGCAAGTCACAAGTGCTAATTAAAGCTAAGCAAGTATGGACAACATCTAGCCTTCTTTACCCCTTTGCGGGGAGGTAAATCTTGATTGGGTGAGAGGACTTATTGTTACGAGATCTTTGTAGAAACATCCCCTTCTGCTTAGTCCGCTGGTTCTCCGTTCTGGCTAGACATTGGCATCGTCTGAGGAGAGTTAAAATGATTGTATTGGTCTAGCATGACCAACCGTCGGTGTGAGGGTTTTTAAAAAGTGCTTCAGAGGATTCTAATGTGCAGCCAAATTTAGGTGCCACTGCTTAAGCTTTTGAACCGCTGCTACGTATTTTCACCTCATCTTGCTGTGAGAATATCCAACTGTAGTTGAGGTTTGTTGTTTTTCTTTTTCTTTTTTTAACTGTCTTATTATAAGATTTACTGTCTTAAATAAGATTGAATGGACAGAAAATCCTGCTAGTCCATCTGGTATAGCTGGATACCCAGAGTAATATCGTTAAGATATGTACCTTTTAAGTATTGTGACTGGCCTTTTAAAAATTAACATATGCATTAAATTAGTATTGATAGTATAGATCTCTTTCGAAGTTGTCATGTTGGGGAGCTATACCTCTAATCTGCTGCCATTGCTAAATATCTGGACACCTCTTACTAGGAATTGCTTTTAAAAATCTTTAGGGATTAAAACCAAGATTGCTGTATTATTTGTACTGGGACCACAAAAACCTCACAGAGTTCCCCCGCTGTACCTTCTACCCCCATCTCTAACCCTTGGCAACTTCTAATCTGTTCTCCATCTCCACAGTTTTGTTATTTTAAGAATAATATGTAAACATAATCATGAATTACTTAATCTTCGGAGATTGGCTTTTAAAAACTTTTCCCTCGGCATCATTCCCTTGAAGTTCATTTCAATTTTTGCATATATTAATAATTTGTTCCTTGTTGTTGCTCGGTAGTATTCTATCATAAGATTTTATCACAATCTGTTTCAACATTCACCCATTGAAAGACATTTGGGGAGTTGCCAGTTTGTGGCTATTAGAAATAAAACTGCTATGAACATTTATGTGTAAGTTTCTGTGGGAACTTCATTAAGTTTTTGTTTCTTTTGGATAAATGCTCAAGAGTACAATTACTGCATTGTAGGGTGAATCTACTTTTAGGATTAAAAGAGACTGTCAAGCTGTTTCTCAGAGTGGCTAAACCATTTTATTTTCCCACCAGTGATGTGATATAATTTTTCTACGTACTCGCTAGCATTTGATGTTGTCACTATACTTTAATTTTAGTTATTCTCTGATATCTCATTATGGTCTTAATTTGCATTTCCCTGATGGCTAACGATGTTGAACATCTTTTCATGTGCTTCTTTGCCATGTGTATATTCTCTTCCATGAAATGTCTGTTCCTGTCTTCTGCCTATTCTCTAGTTGGATTTTTTTAAGTTGTTTGGAGAGTTCTTTGTATATTATAGATACAAGTCATTTGTCTCCTATGGGATTTTCAAATATGTTTTCCCACTGTGTAATTTGAGCTTTCATCCACTTAAAAGGATCTTCTATGAAGCATTTTTAACTCATTTTGATGAGATCCAATTGATCAGTTTTTGCTTTTATTGATCATACTTTCGGTGTCAAGTCTAAGAATTATTCACCTAGTTGTAGATGCCAAAGATTTTCTCCTATTTTTTTTTTCTAAAAATGTCCTGCTTTTACATTTAAGATTATGATCCACTTTGATTTAATTTTTGTGTAAGATGTGTAAGGTTTAGGTTAAGGTTCATTGTTTGTTTGTTTGTTTTTGTCGAGGGATGTCCAACTGTTTCAGTACCATTTTTTGAAAAGTCTATTCTTCCTTGATAGCTTTTGCACTGCTGTCAAAACCAAGTTAAATGTATTTGTGTCAGTCTATTGCTGGGTTCTCTGTTCCATTCCATTGATCTATGTATCTACCCTCCATCACTACTGCGAAATCTTGAAATTGGGTAGATTAATTCCTCCCATTTTAATCTTCCTTTACAAATTGTTTTAGCTGTTCTTCAGCCTCTTCCTACCATATAAATCTTAGAATAAGCTTGTCTATATCCACAAAAACCTTGAGGGCATTTTAAGAGTAATTGTGTTAAGCCTCTTAACTTGGGGAGAATTGACAGCTTTATTATGTTGTGTTTTCTAATCCATGAACAAGGTATGTCTCCCTATTTGTTTGGGACTTTTAAAATTTTCTTCATCAGCATTTTGTAATTTTCAGTATAGAGGTCCTATAAATGTCTTATTGGGCTTCTATTTAAGTATTTATTTAGGTCAGTTGTAAATGGCATCACATATTTTTATTTAAGCTTCTACACATTTGTTATTAATATATAATTTGATAAAATTGTGTGGATCTTGTACTCTAAAACATTTACAAACTAATATTATTTCTCAAGCTTTTTGTGGATTCCTTGGTATTTTCTCCATTTAGATTAGCATCTCATCTTCAGATACAGACAGTTTTAGTTTTCCTTATTCAATATAATAGGATATATTACTATTCAACATTCAGGAGGATATATTCCTTCCTATTCAACATAGTAGGAATAGTTCTTTCATCTTTTAAATAAACTTTTTAAAACTTTAACTTTTAAATTTATCTGTTTATTTATTTTTGCTTTATTTTCTTACTAGAACCTCCAGTAATATATTTAATAAAAGTGGTGAGAGCAGATATCGGTGCCTTGTTTCTGATCTTACAGAGAAAGCGTTCAGTCTTTCACAGTTAAATATAATGTCGGTATAGGTTGTTTGTAGATCATCTTTATGAGTTTCAGTATGTTCCTTTTCTATTCCTGGTTTGCTTGGAGTTTCTTTTCTTCTTTTTTTAAAATCATGAATGGGATTGGATTTTGTCAAATGCTTTCTCTGCATTAATGATTAGGATCACATGACTTTTCCCCCTTAGTCTATTGGATATGGTAGATTACATTGTTTGATTTTCAAATATTTAACCAACTTTGCATAACTGGAATAAATACCACTTGGTCATGGTATATTATTCTTTTTATATATTTCTGGAGTTAATTTGCTAATATTTGGCTGAGGATTTTTACAGCCAATTTCATAAAAAATACTGGCCTGTAGTTTTCTTCTTTCTATACTATCCCAGTCTGGTTTTGGTATCAAGGTAATACTGGCTTCATAAAATTAATTAGGAACTGTTCCCTCTACTTCTGTTTCTTATCAAGTCATGTAAAATTGGTGTTAATTCTTTAAGTCTTGGGTACAAGTGAAACATCTAAGCCTGAATATTTCTTTTGGGAGTTTTTAAATGAAAAATCAGTGTTTCTCATAGTTACAGGAAAATTGAGATTGTCTCTTTCATCTTGGCTGAGTTTTGGTAGTTTTGGGTGTAGACGCATTGGTCCATTTCATCCACATTTTTGAATTTATAGTGTAGACTTGTTCATAATAACTTGTCCCTTATTAACCTGCAGGATATGTCATGGTATCCTTGGTTGCATTTCTGATATCTGTGATTTGTGCCATCTCTCTTTTTATCTTGATCAGTCTTGCTACATCTTTCTTGATGAGATTGTTTATTTTGAAGAACCAGCCTTTTGTTTCATTGATTTCCTCCCCCCCCCATTTTCCTGTTTTCAGTTTCATGGATTTTTGTTTCATCTTTATTATTTCCTTCTTTCTGCTTGTTTAGTGTTTTTTCCTCTTCCGTTTTTACTATTTTAATATAGAAAATTAGACTATTTCTTTGAAATATTTTCTTTCCCAATTTAGTGCTATAGACTTCCCGTTCAGCATTGCTTTCACTTCATTCCACAAATGTTGATCTGTTATATCTCCATTTTCTGTTATTCTATGCATTTAAAAATTTTTCCTTGACTTTTTACCCATGAGTTATTTGGAATTGTGATGTTTAGTTTTCATGTGATTGAAGATTTTCCTGTTGTCTTTCTGTTATTGATTTCTAGTCTGGTTCCATTATGGCTAGAGAATATACTCTCTATGATTTTAATTCTTTTAAATCTGCTAATGTTTTTTTTTATCACCCAGTGTATGGTATATGAGTGAATGTTCCATGGACACTTGACTATGTATTCTGCTTTTATTGAGTGTGTTCTTTAAATGTCAGTTATATCCTGTTGATTGATGATGTTTTCAGTTCTTCCATACCCTTGCTGATTTTTCTCTCTGGGAGTTCTATAAATTGCTGTGTTGAAGTCTCAAATAATAATTGTGGATTTGAAATTCTCTCCTTTTACCTTTTTCAGTGTTTGCTTCATGTGTTTTGAAGTTCTGTTGTTTGGTGCACACACATTTAGTATCACTAGGTCATCTAGGTGGATTATTCCTGTTATCTTTATGTAATGACCCTCTTTGCCCCTAATAATTTCCTTTGCTCTGAAATCTACTTTATCTGATATTAATATAGCCATTCCTGCTTTTTCTGATGAATGTTCACATGATATACCTTTTTCATCCTTTTACTTTGAACTACCTATATCATGATGTTTAAAGTAAGCTTCTTATAGACAGTATAGAGTTGGATCATGCTTGTGGTTTTTTCATCTACTCTTCCAATCTCTGTCTTTGACTTGGTTATTTAGATCATTTACAGTTAATGTAATTATTGCTATGTTAAAGATTAGGTCTACCATTTTATTTTTTGTTTTGTCTTTTACCTTAGTTTCTCAATCCTGTGTTTCTCTTATTTTGCCTTCTTGTGGGTTACTTAAACATTTTTTGGTAAGTCCATTTTAATCTAATTTATTTATAATCATTTGTGTATACTGTTTGTATAGTTTTCTTAGTGGTTGCTTTTGGCATTACACTATACATATGTAACTTATCATAGCCTACTGGAATCTGTCTTTTATTACTTCAAGTGAAGTTTCAAAATTTTACTTCCATTTAGGTCTCTTAATAGTCCCCAGTTTTAAAGTATGATTTTCTGTAGTATTTCCTTTATATACATTGAGAACCACATCAGATGGTGTCATAATTTTTGCTTTGACCATCATAGGGAATTTAAGAAACTCATGAGGCTAATGATAGTCTCTTATATTTATCCCACTTGTTTTCACCCATTCCATTGTTCCCCTTTTCTTTCTGAAGTTGCCAGTCTTCTGTTATTGTTTTTTATGTTTTCATAACAGTAGGTGATATCTGGGCTTTCCAGTGCCATTGGATATGAGTTTCAGGAAACACTGAGCCTGGCTCACTTAATGCTACTGAGTTGGAGGGTTTGTATACGTTGGGCCTGTTGGCACAGCAGATGCTAGCAGATTAGACTAATGCTGATGGGACTAGTGCCACAGGAGGATGCATTCCCATTCAGGCTACGCTGCTGCTACAGTAGATCAAATCCCCCTCTACCCCAAGTGTGGGGCAGTGACCTGCTGCTGTCACTGCTTCTTTATTAGGCTGCTTTCGCCTCAGGTGTGTGGTGGGATCCCTTGGAAGCTGCTGCTGCTGTGAATCACAGGGTTAAATTCATTTTAGAAATACTTAAATATAAATATATAGCCTGGCTCTTGTAGGACCTCTGTATTTGTTTTTTATTGCTTTCATACGAATTACCGCAAATTGAGTGACTCAAAACATCGTAAATTTATTACCTTACAAGTCTGACATTGGTCTCAGTTGAGTAAAGTAAAAGTGTTGGCAGGATCGACAGATGAATGGATAAAGCTGTGGCACATATATACAATGGACTATTACTCAGCCATAAAAAGAAATGAAATTGAGTTATTTGTAGTGAGGTGGATTGACCTAGAGACTGTCATACAGAGTGAAGTAAGTCAGAAAGAGAAAAACAAATACCGTATGCTAACACATATATATGGAATCTAAAAAAAAAGAAAAAAATGGTTATGAAGAACCTAGGGGCAGGACAGGAATAAAGACTCAGCCATAGAGAATGGACTTGAGGACACAGGGAGGGGGAAGGGTAATCTGGGATGAAGTCAGAGAGTGGCATGGACATATATACACTACCAAATGTAAACTAGATAGCTAGTGGGAAGCAGCCACAAAGCACAGGGAGTGGAATCCTGCAGTGTTTGCTGATGGTCATTTGACTGGTGTGAGCTGAAACCTTTTTGACGTTGGATTTGCATGTGGCTAATAATTCCTTATACTGAGCTTTAGGCATGTCCTTTTTTTTCTTTTCCTTTTTTTTTTAAAGAGTGACTACAACTTCCCTCTTCATATTGACGTCTTGAAAAATTTGTCATGTGTTGAATTTCCTTGCCTATTCCCTACCCCAGGGCATTTTTTGAGGGCAGGCGTCATTTACAGCCCAGCAGTCCTTGTGACTATTAAGCTACCATTAGCACTGGGTTTAAAGCTGCTGTTGTGGGAAAGAGCCACAAGGTGGCAGCATTATTTCGTTCTCAACTCTTGTTACTAGGGCAACAGAGTCTTCCTGGAGGTAGTGTTCCAAGGTTGTAAATTAGAGTGGAATGTGCTGGGACAAGCCCCCAGAAGTTTATGTCTCCTTACTTATGTTTGCTTTTTAAATTTAATTTCTATTTCTTATCGGAGTAAATTTGATTAGAGTGTTGTGATTGTTTGGCTGTACAGAATCTGCTCAATGATTCATGCATATGTCTGTTCATCTTCGGATCCTGTTACCATGTATGTTATTACAGAATGTTGAGTAGACCTCCCTTGGTATTTGGTAGGTGTTTTGTCATTATATATTTTCTATGTATTAGTGATTATATAATTCATATAGTTTATATGTTATGTGTTTATATACATTTAACATACATTAATCTATGTATGTTAGCCCCTTAGTCCTAAATTATCCATCCTCCCACCTTTCATTTTGGTTAACCATTAGTTTGTTTTATAAGTCTGTGAGTGTCTTTTTCTGTGGAAATATGTTCATTGGTAGCAATCTTAGGATAACATGTATAAATGATATCATAGGATATTTGTCATTCCCTTTTGACTGACTTAACCTAATATGATTATTTCTAGGCTCATCTGTAGTCCTGTAAACGGCATTGTTCATTTTTTTCCCGAGGCTACTATTCCATTCGGTACGTATACCACTTCTTCTTTGTCCATTTATCTGTTGATGGGCATTTTGTTTGCTTCCATGTCTTGCCTATTGTAAATACTGCTGCAATACACGATTTTCCATCCCGTGTCTTTTGGATTCTGGCTTTCACAGGTGACAGGCCCAATAGTGGGCCTTCCAGATCATATGGTGACTCACTTTTTACCTTTAAACACACTGCCATTCTGTTCCTATTATTGGCTGTTACCAGTTTACATCCCACTTAGACCGAGAGGTTATGCTGTTCTCCACAACTTCTTCAACATCTATTGTTTGTTGACTTTTTGCTGATGGTCATTCTGACTGGTGTGAGGTGATACCTTTGTGTAGATTGGGTTTCCATGCGTCTGACAATTCCTGATGTTTTGCGTTTATCAATGTCCTTTTCATTTTTTTTTAAGATTGAGCTAAACTTACAACTTCTAATTGCCTTCTTGAAAAATTTGCCGCGTTTGGATTTTTTGGCCATTCCCTGCCCCAGGATATTTTTTGAGGGCATGAGTCATTTACAGCCCTGCAGTCCTTGTGAATATTAGTGACCATTAGCAGTAGATTTGAGCTGCCGTTTGAGGAAACGGCCTTAGGGTGGGAAGACTTCTACGTTGCCAACTCTGCTTGCTAGGGAAACAGAACCTTGCTGCAAGTTGTGCTTTTAGGTTGCAGATTAGAGTGGAATGTGCCAGGACAAACCCCCATAAGTTTTAGCCTCCTTAATTCTTGTCTGTGTCTTTAAGTTGTAGTTTTTATCAGAGCAAACTTGATTGAAAAATGTCTTTTTTTCTAGGTGTACAGAATCTTGTTCATTTACACATATACATATATCTATTGATCTTTGGGTTCTTTTCCATGTAGGTTATTACAGAGTGTTGAGTAGACCACTCTTGGTATTCCATAGGTCTTTGGGGATTATATATTTTATATGTATTAGTATATGTGTGTTAACCCCAATATCCTAATTTATCCATTCCTCACACCTTTTCTTTGGCTTAACCATAAGTTTGTCTTCTCAATCTGAGATTGCCTTTCTCTGTGGAAATATGTTCATTTTTATGAATTTTCAGATAACATAAGTGATATCAAAAGGCATTTGTCTTTCGCATTCTGATTTACTTCACGTTGTGTGATTATCTCTAGGCTCATGTGTGGTGCTGCATATGCCATTCTTTTACTTTTTTTCGTGACTTATATTCCATTCTGTCTATATACCACTTCTTCTTTGTCCATTCATCTGTTTATGGACCTTTTTTTTGCTTCCATATCTTGGCTATTTCAATATTGCTGCAGTGCACATTTGCCTGCCTCTGTCTTTCCGATTCTGGTGGCCTTAGGTTATAGGCCCAAAAGGTGCCCTGCCGCATCATATGGTAGCTGAATTTTTACCTTTTAAAGCAGCTCCGTTCAGTTTGTGTTAGTGCTGTTACCACTTTACATCCCACCAGCAGCTAGAAGGTACACAGTTCTCTAAAAGCCCTTCAGCATTTATAGTTTGTAGACTTTTTGCTGATGGTCATTTGACTGGTGTGAGCTGAAACCTTTTTGGACGTTGGATTTGCATATGGCTGAGAATTCCTTATAGTGAACTTTAGGCATGTCCTTTTTTTTCTTTTCCTTTTTTTTTAAAGAGTGACTACACCTTCCCTCTTCATATTGAGTTCTTGAAAAATTTGTCATGTGTTGAATTTCCTTGCCTATGCCCTACCCCAGGGCATTTTTTGAGGGCAGGCGTCATTTACAGTTTTTTTTTTAAATTTAATTTATTTTATTTTTTATTTTATTTTATTTTTGGCTGTGTTGGGTCTTCATTGCTGCGCACTGGCTTTCTCTAGTTGCGGTGAGCAGGGGCTACTCTTTGTTACAGTGCGCAGGCCTCTCATTGTGGTGGCTTCTCTTATTGTGGAGCACGGGCTCTAGGGTGCGCGGGCTTCAGTAGTTGTGGCACGCGGGCTCAGTAGTTGTGGCTCGCGGGCTCTAGAGCGCAGTCTCAGTAGTTGTGGCGCACGGGCTTAGTTGCTCCGCGGCATGTGGGATCTTCCGGGACCAGGGCTCGAACCCGTGTCCCCTGCGTTGGCAGGCGGATTTGTAACCACTGCGCCACCAGGGAAGGCCAAGAAGGTGTTTTTTAACGTGTAATTTGAGCAAGTGGTTCCGTGTTATTAACATGCCTGGGGCGGGGTGGGGGGTCGGTGTGACAGGGCTGCCCTCCTCTGCAGGTCTAGTTCCAGTCTCTGAAAGGCATTGAGGATTCTGTTTGAGGATTCTGTCTTCCTTTGTGTTTTCTGCTCCCCACGCTCCCTCCTGTAACCCCTTTCTGCCATCCCCACTCCCCCCACCCCCCCAGTCACACGTTGCAAACCCCAGACCCGTTTTTTCCGTTGTGATTAAACCGTCACCTGAAGCCGCCTCCAGGAGCCTCTGATCTGAACCCCCTAGTGGCATTAACGTGGCCCTCGTGCTATTAACTTCAGCCTCACAGACTTTCCCCGCTGAGAACAGCTTTGCTGGGCACTGAGGGTCTGTGACTTTTATCTCAGTTAGGCCATTAAAAAACTGAAACATGGTTTAGATAAATAAATAACTCCTCCTTCCCTTCCTCCTGACTCTGAGCTTGGAGCTGGTGAGCTGTCTGGGGAGAAGGTCACGGGATGGGGGCTGGGGGATGGGGAGAGAGGACAAGGTAACCGTGCCTGACAGGGATCTGTAACTACACGTGGACAGAGCTCTATACTGAACGTGTCTGGTCCCTCCTTTGCTCCGAGGCGTTCCCGTTTTCTGGTTGGTGTGAGGGGTGGGGCAGAGTGGAAGGTGGACCAAGGTTGCAGTAGCTTTGTCTGACTCTAGGTCTGTGACATCCCCCTTCAAGCACATCCCTCTTCCCCACTGTCTCCCCATCTCTTCCCTCCGCCCCTTTCCATGACTGTCTCCGTGTGTTTCCACCTTGTTGCTTTTCTGTGGTCCCTCTGTTTCTCTTTCACCCTCTACCTGTCTCCGCCTTTTGTCTCCTTCCGAACCTTCCAGCATCCCCTGTGCTGCGGTTGGCGCATGGTTTGGGGGATCGCCCTCCAACGCGGGCTGCAGGCGACTTGTCAGACTGCTTTGTGAAACCAAAAAATGTAGAAATCTTTCATTTCCTTGGCCTCTGAGGCTTCGCTGGGGTGGCGGGCAATTGGCAGGCCTGTCGGCTACACCCCACACTGGTCGTTGTTTCATATTCTTAGCTATAAAAGTGGGGATACAAATGGTACCTGCTTCATAAGGCCGTAGTGAGGATCCAGCAGGAAGTGGATGCGAAGCCCTGAGCACAGTGATTGATTCTCAGCAGATGCTCAATGAATGAAATCTCTTAAATGAAATCGTTTATTATAAAAATGTTTAGTCCGGGGTAAAAGTGGACCAGAACAATGAGCCCCCATGCATATACATCAGCCAGATTCGGTATGTTTCAACATTTTGTGTACCTGCTTTGTCCATCCCCTCTTCTTGTGGTTGCCGGAATATTTTAAAGCAATTAGCAAACCCCTCGTAGCATTTCAGCCCTATGTGCGTCTCTAAAAAATCTGAATGTTTTCTCATACAACCTTAAGACCTTTATGCCAACCAATGAAAATGATGATTCTTACTTTAATACTGAGTCCATATTCAGGTTTTTCTGATTAACTTTAAAATGTCCTTTTACTCTTGTGTTTTTTGAATCAGGATCCAAATATTGTTCTTGTATTGTAATTGGTAATAACATCCCATTAATCCAGAACAGCCCCCCACCCCACCCCCACCCCCACCCCCAGGTAATTGATGTATTGAAGAAACTGGGCCGGCTGTAGAGTGTTCCACATTCTGGATTTCTCTGTTTGCTTTTTCGTGGTGTCATTTAAATTGCACTTCTGCTTCCTAAATTTCCTATGAGCTGAAAGCCAGCTCCAACAGCTGGATTAGCGTGTTAGGTTCGGACTTTGTAGCAAGAGGCACATGACACGTAGGGGCCGCTCTGCCGTCCGTCACTTCTCTAAAGTGGGCTCAGGTGCGCTCAGCTCTCCGGCTCCTCACTCAGCTGTCATCTGCCATTCGTTTCATTTTCACTGACGATCTCTGCATAAATCGATTATTTTATTAGGAAGTTAGGAAGCGGTGAGTTTGCTAATCATGCCATTCCTTCCACGTTGACTGCTTTTTACTCATCCACTTGCGCTATATATTTGCCTGTAAAGACAGTCAGGTGCGGTTGGCAGATTTCTGCGACGTCTCCCGTGACTTTTAAAAGCCTCCAGGGGTTACTCCCAGGGGTAACCCGCTGAAAGAGATTTTGCAGATATAATTAAGGTTGTGTTCTGGGTGGGTTGAATTTGCTCACACCAGCCCTTTAAAAGCAGAGAATGTCCTCAGGCCGGCAGCAGAAGTCAGAGAGATTGAAGCAGGAGAAAGGTGGGACGCACCCTTGGCAACTTTGCAGGTGGAGGGGGCCCCATGAGAAGGATTGTGAGTGTGTCGAGGAGCTGAGGGTGACCCCTCCTCCTTGGCAGGCAGCAAGGGAACGGGGACCTCAGTCCTACAGCCCTCGGAACTGCATTCTGCCAACAGCATGAATGAGTTTGGGAGCAGATTCCTCCCTGGAGCCTCTAGATAAGTACCCAGGTTGCCAGCGCCTTGATTCTGGCTTTGTGAGCCCCTAGGCAGAAAACCCAGCAGAGCCAGCCAGGACTTCTGACCTCCAGAACTGGGAGGTATTTATTAGTGGTGTTTTTAAGTCACTGAGTTTGTGGATGTTTGTTACACAGCAATAGAAGACTAATAGAGCAGGATCAATGCTTAACTTCTTTGTTTTTAATTGCCGGTTTCCAGAATAAAAAAGGTTAAGTAAATGACAGCTGCCTTTATCTTCCTCATCCTTACATAGAAACCATACGTCTTAACGGACATCAATGAAGTGGATTCCTAATTTGCTGTCAGTAAAACTTACTCATTTAGAGATTGACAAGTGTCCTGGGTTTGGCTCATTGAAAGAATGGTTTTAAAGGGATACTGGTTATCAAATAGACAGTAAAATCAATTTGTCGGTTAAAATCAATTTGTGTGGTTAAGATGTTTTGCTACCATTTTCTTCTGTGATATACTGAAATAATTTCATCATATGCAAGTGGGGCACATAACATTTGATAAATTCCATCTGTCTGTTGACAATCTACTCACTTCTCTGACTGCATACCCTCTCCTGTTAGAGAAGGATGTTTCCGATTATAAGGAGACTCCAAAATAGATGCTTAATTCATAAAGTATGCAAATGTTACTCTCATATATAAAGAACATCATGGTTAAAGTACTATGACGTCACATCATTATTGCCATGGAAGACATTTCATTTTCTCACACTGACTTCAGAGCTTAATCCAGAGTCTGAATATTGATCTTTTTGAATTCGTGTGAGAATTGGTGTCTTTGAAACATGGTTTTGGTCAAAACAAAATTTTGCAACTTTTACTCTTTGAAAAACAGCTTTATCGAGGCATGATATTACATGTTATAAAATTCACTCACTATGAGTGTAAATTTGATGAGTTTTAGTAAACTCTGAGTTGTGCAGCCAGCACCACAGTCTAATTTTAAAACATTTCCATGTGTCAAAGAGACCCCCTGTGCCCACTTGTAGTCACTTCCTGCTCCCATCCCCAGGCAACCAATAATCTGCTTTCTGTCTCTATAGTAATTTTCCTTTTCTGAACATTTCATATGAGTGGAATCTTACAGGTTGTAGACTGTTTGTCTTTTGCACATGGCTTCTTTCATTTAACACCAGGTTTTGGAGGTTGATCCACGTTGTGTGTTCCGGTCTCTCGTTCCCTTTTGTTGCTGAATAATATTCCATTACGTGGATAGACCACATTTTGTTTATCCCTTCGCCAGTTGATGGACATTTGAATTATTCCCACTTTTGGTCTATTACAAACGATGCTGCTGTGTTAACATTCACGTACAAGTGTGGATGTATGTTTTCATTTCTCCTGGGTATGTAACTAGGAGTGGAATTGCTGGGCTGTATGGTGAATTCATGTTTAACTTTCTAAGGAATCACTAGTTGCTTTCTAAATTATACTACATTTACATTCTCACCATCATTTTATGAGAGTTCCAGGTTTGCCATAGCCTCATCAACACTTGCTGTTGTCTTTGATTCTAGCCTTCCTAGTGGGTGTGAAGTGGTGCTTCATTGGGGTCTTGATTTGCATTTCCCTAACAGTTAGTGATATTGGACATGTTTGTGGTGATTAGCCATTCTTATATCTTCTTTGGTGAAATATCTATTTAAATCTTATGCCCATTTAAAAAATTGATTGTCTTTATTTATGTTATTTATCATGTGTATAATTCACAAATACTTCCTCCCAGTCAGTGGCTTCTTTTTCATTTTCTTCATAGTGACTTTTGAAGTACAGAAGGTTTTAATTTTGAAGTCCAGTTTACAACTTTTTGGAATGAATTTTAGTGTCTTATCTAAGAACTTTTTGCCTAACTGAATTCCCCAAAGATTTTTTTCTCTTTTTCTTCTAGAAGTGTTTTAGCATTTTAGCTCTTAGGTCTTTGTTTGATTTTTGAGTTGTCATGTATAACGTGAGGTAAGGGTCTAAATTCATCTTTTTTTGCATGTGGCTATCTAGTTGTCTGAAAAATGTTTGTTTTTTTGTTTGAAGATAAAAACGTTTTCTTCCCCCGTTGGATTGTCTTGGCACCTTTGTTGAAAATTGATTGACCATAAACTTAAGGACTTATTTCTGGACTCTTAGTTTTGTTCTGTTGATGTATATGTCTGTCCTTATGCTGGTCCCACAGTGTCTTGATTACTGTAGCTTTATAGTAAGTTTTGAAATCAGGAAATAAAAATCTTCTCACTTTATTCTTTTCTTTCTTTTTTTTTTCAAACTTGTTTTTGGCTCTTCTGGATCCTTTGCATTTCCATATGAATTTTAGCATCAGTTTTTCAACTTCTGCCCCCCCTCAAAAAAAAGCCTACTCAGATTTTGGTAGGGATTTTGTTGAATGTATAGATTTGGAGACAACTGTCATTTTAACAACATTAAGTCTTCCAATCCATGAATGAAATGTCTCTACAGTTGTTTACGTCGTCCCTAATTTCTCTCAGCAGTGCTTTGTAGTTTTCAGTCTTATGTGTCTTCTTAAATTTATTCACAAATATTTTAATGTTTTTGATGCTATTATGGATGAAATTGTTTCTTTAATTTCATTTTTGGTTGTTCATTGCTAGTACATGGAAATAGAATTGGATTTTGTATGGTGATCTTGTATCCTACAATCTTGCTGAACTAATTTATTAGTTCTAGTAGATTTGTGTATGTGTGTATGTGTGTGAGTTCTTCAGGATTTTCTACATGTAAGATCCTGTCTCTGAATAAAAACAAATGTACTCCTTTCTTTCCAGTCTGGTGCCTTTTCTTTTCGATTTTTACTTTTCACTTTAATTTCTTAAATATTTATTAACGTTGGTCTCAAACATATTTAGCATGCTTTCAAAGAACATTCGGGTTGAAAGAATGCATAAATTATATTTGGCGTTTGGGGCTAAGGCATAAGAAATATACTTGCCATGGACTTTGAAAAAAAATGTATGTTTCATTATAAAAAGGATACATTGGAAAGACAGAAATTGCTACCTTACAAAGTTCTTTTTTTTTTAATTATTATTTATTTATTTATTTATTTATTTAGTTTTGGCTGTGTTGGGTCTTCGTTTCTGTGCGAGGGCTTCCTCTAGCTGCGGCAAGTGGGGGCCACTCTTCATCGCGGTGCATGGGCCTCACTATCGTGGCCTTTCGTTGCGGAGCACAGGCTCCAGACGCGCAGGCTCAGTAGTTCTGGCTCACGGGCCTAGTTGCTCTGCGGCATGCGGGATCTTCCCAGAGCAGGGCTCGAACCCGTGTCCCCTGCATTGGCAGGCAGAGTCTCAACCACTGCGCCACCAGGGAAGCCCCAAAGTTCTTTTTAAAAGGATTTTCTAAGCAGGCCTGTAGAAAGAAAGATGGACACAGACATGACATAGAGACCTCTTTTTTTAATTTGGTAATTATATGCAAAATACAGGACCACAGAAGTACTGAAAAAAAAATAAGCGACACAGAGGAAAACATTTTAGGTTTACTTTTTTGTCAGTTTCAAGGAACAAAGTTACCAGCCTATTTTATGATTATAAAATTATTGCTCGAAGTGCTTTGTGCTTCAAAACATGGTAGGTGGCTAAAATCTGCAAATACTTAACCTCTGTGCAACTTCTGACTTGAAGAGCAGAGTTAAATGATAGAACATCGAGCCCTTTTGCTTGTGGTCGTAGAGAGGGAAATCTTAACCTGGGAACCCCCCTTTAGGCTTTGTTTTCTCTTTTGTTTCCACCTTTGTTTGGAAGAGTTTGTTTGTGTCCCTGTGCAGGGCCTTCCCCAGACAAACAGCCTCCCTGATTGACAGTCACAGATGGCCGCCGTCCCACCCTGTCTGACGTGTAAAACTTCCTCCAGCTGAGAGCCACCAGCCCCAAAAGAGAAGAAAACCTGAGGCCCCATTCAACCCTGCATCAATTATCCATGGCTTTGTGGAGACTTCTAGTGAGGGAAAGAGTTAAAGATCCATTTAAACTTTCAAACAGCAGAGGTAAACACTTGGCTAAGCACAGCTGATTGGATTTTCAATTGAAGAGGCCAGGCAGCCACAGGCAACGGGTGGTGAGGAACCCACAGAAATGATGGACACAGATTCTGCACTTTCAACTTGCATCTCTAGACAGAAATGCCGCCTAGAGAGGAAAGACACTGAAGAAGAGGGAAAGGCTGTGAGTCCAAACCCCACTGGTAGGCAGTCCTTTGGGCTGACTCCTTATCTGTGTTGGCTCCCACAAGCCTGGGTATTGGCGCCCCGGGTTGGAGACGCCACCTGCCCTGCCACGCAGCCTCTGCGGCTCTGAAAACTGGGGACATCTGAGAAAACTGTGGCAGCTTTCAAAGAGAGTAAAAAGGCTTAAACCAGTCCTATGAGAAATTTCGTTGTCTTTTTTGTTCGTTTATTTTAAACCAGTTTATTTGGGCCGGTTTTCCTCTTACAAGACATCATTCAGGTTCTAAGATCAGCCATGATTATCTCTTCCCAGAAAAATTCAGAAGAGCTACACTTCTGCTGGAATGGCACAATCCTTTAACATCTGCTAATCACTAGAACTATAGGAACCCTGGCATGTGACCACCAGACCCCTGATCTGCCGGCTGGCAACTCTCTCTCTGATCTTGTAGGTGGTTGCTATTTAATTTTCCCTGAGCTCTTCTGAGCCCGTGGTTGATGGGAATTACTATTGGTTTAAGACAGTGATGGCCACCTGTGTACTAAACACAGCACTAGTATTTTCTATGCTAGTTAAAATAATGTGACCAAGTTTGCCCATCCCCCAAAAAGCAGAGCCTGAATAGGAGGTAGGCACTTCACAACTGCTATTTTCTGTCTGTCACCAGGAAAAGTTAGTGGGGAAATGAGCACGCCTCGGGTTTTTTTTTTTTTTTTAATTTTTTTCTTTAAATTTATTTATTTATATTTATTTTTGGCTGTGTTGGGTCTTTGTTTCTACGCGAGGGCTTTTCTCCAGTTGCGGCAAGCGGGGGCCACTCTTCATCGCGGTGCGCCGGCCTCTCACTCTCGCGGCCTCTCTTGTTGCGGAGCACAGGCTCCAGACGCGCAGGCTCAGTAGTTGTGGCTCACGGGCCTAGTTGCTCCGCGGCATGTGGGATCTTCCCAGACCAGGGCTCGAACCCGTGTCCCCTGCATTGGCAGGCAGATTCTCAACCACTGCGCCACCAGGGAAGCCCTGGGTTTTTTTTTAATTGAAGTATAGTTGATAGAATGTTGTGTTAGTTTCAGGTGTACAGCAAAGTGATTCAGTTATACATATATATATTCTTTTTCAGATTCTTTTCCATTATAGGTTATTACAAGATACTGAATGTAGTTCCCTGTGCCATACAGTAGGTCCTTGTGTTTATCTATTTTATATATAATGGTGTGTATCTGTTAATCCCAAACTCCTAATTTATCCCTCCCCACGTTTCTCCTTCGGTAGCCATAAGTTTGTTTTCTATGTCTGTGAGTCTATTTCTGTTTTGTAAATCAGTTCATTTGTATCATTTTTTTAGATTCCATGTATAAGTGATACCATGTAATATTTGTCTTTCTCTGTCTGACTCACTTCACTTAGTATGATCATCTCTAGGTCTGTCCATGTTGCTGCAAATGGCATTATTTCATTCTTTTTTATGGCTGCATAATATACCATTGTGTATATATTGATATATACCACATCATCTTTATCCATTCATCTGTGGACGGACATTTAGGCTGCTTCCATGTCTTGGCTATTGTAAGTAGTGCTGGAGTTTGTTTTTTAAAAAAGCATATAAACTATACAATTCCTAGTTAATATATCATGATACTAAAATCCAGAATTTGGGGGCAGTGCACAGGTCTCTGCTTTATGTGCTTTGTTGAATGAGACATTGAGAATCTAATATATATTAAGTGCTCCACTGGAAATGTCTTATTAAACAAAACAGCACATAGGGGAGACTAGAACAGCGTCAGGCCACAGAGGACTTTCCACCTGCCACCAGCTCACTCTGCAAAAGGATGGATGTGAAACCCACAGACCTCTGGCATGCCAGTATCAGACAGCTGTAAGGAGTGTTTACTACTGCCCAGAAGTCTCCGAAATTCTTGGAAGGGGCTACTGGTGATGTTTCAGCGCCATGAGTTTAGATCCCACGGCAAGTGTGGGGAAACCACTCTTAGCCAAAAGGAAAGTCTAGCCAATCAGCCAACATCTGCAACTGACTCAACTTTGTAGCTGTCTCGTTGCCTGGGTCCACATAATTAAGGGAAAATGCTACATGCTCTAGCAATATTAGCAAAGCTGGGGTCTTAATATATATTCCTAGAGAGTTCTAAGGACCCAGGAAACATCACCTCTACTGGAAAAGTTGACCGTCAGCTTTTTGAACTGACAGTAGAGGGATGATTGGGCGGGTTTAGGACTTTAGGAGCCCCAAACGCCTGAAATTCCAGGTGGCAGTGCACTGTCATTAATATCCCCTGGTTTTAGCTCTTTGGGAGATACCTTTTCTGAGGGTTTTATACATTATTTTTGATTTATTTTAGTATTCCTACTTCTAGTCAAAGTCAAGACCAGGAAATGTAGAGATATGCTATGAGGTGGTTCTCGGGCTTTGTTTGAAATCTACTAAAAATTCCGTCATTCGTTCAGTGACTTTCACTGTGTACCATGCATCCGTGAGTAGTACTGCTATGGGTGCCCCTATGGAGCTGACATTCTTTGTTTAATATACTTATTTAATTATTTATTTGGCTGCGCTGGGTCTTAGTTGTGGCACGTGGGATCTTTTAGTTGCAGCATGCGAACTCTTAGTTGTGGCATGTGGGATCTAGTGCCCTGACCAGGGATCGAACCCGGGCCCCCCTGCACTTAGCCACTGGACCACCAGGGAAGTCCCTGGAGCTAACATTCTACCGGGGGGTTGGGGGGGGGGGCGGGAGACAGACCAACGAATACACACTGTCCGCACAGTAGTAAATGTTGTGGAGAATTGTAGAGGCCAGAGGGGGGCAGGGCTTGCCGGTATGTGCGGCAGTTTCAAAAGGGTGTTTGGAGAAGGCACCACTTATAAAGGGACGGTTGAACAGCGTCCTGGGGAGGTGTGAGGGCTGAGCCCCTGTGTACTGGGGGGAAGTGGGTCCAGGCAGAGGGCTCAGCAGGGCAGAGACCTTAAGACTGGAACCACGTGGTGGAGGAAGAGCAAGGTGGCTGCAGCCAAGGGGCTGAGTGCGAGGGACCGCGAGACAGGTGGGGGGTGGTTGGCGAAGCTTTTTAGGCAATCACGAGGATCTCCACTTTTACTGGTCCTGGGATGGGGCACAGGAAAGTTTGAGCACTGGGGCGGCACACCCTGACTCAAGTGCTCATGCAGCATCGTCTCGGTGCTGTGGAAGCAAGAAGCAGGAGATGCTGCAGCACTCAGCAAGAGATGATCCCGGCTTTGGGACCAGCGGCCAGCAGTGGAGGTGGTGAGAAGTCATCTGAAGATGGGAGGATAGATTTGCAGTGAATTGTGCTGTGGTACAAAAGCGGGTGGGAGGCACAGGGGCTTGCAGGGTACCATGTGCTTGGGTTCAGCTGGGGTCAGAAGGTGAAAGAAAGGCTCAGGCAAGAGCCTGAGGGTGTAGGGCGATGACTGTGTTCATGCATCTCGGAATTAAGGTGACTTGCTTGCTTTGCACAGTGGGCCGTCTGCTGAAGAGTATTGTCACACCCGCTCTGTGTTCTGCGTGATGCTTTTAGGTCAGCCTTAGAGTTCAGAGCTTTGTCCCAACTCTGCTCGCTGATGAACAGAGAAGATTCTTGTGATTTGGTGGTTTCCAAGAGAAGTCCCAGCAAAGTGTGGATGGAGGTGGGGGCAGAGAGAATTGCTTTAGTCCCTCAAAGAGACTGTTTATAACAGTAGAACACAGTGAGAGCAACTAGGACAGCTTCTTCAAGAAGCACATATTCTTTCTTCCCTTGTAAGAGGCACTTACTCTCCAAAGAAATCTTTTTTTTTTTCCTTACTGGAAATATTTCACTGCTTTGATTTTAGTTTTTAATTCATTGTCTTCAAAGTTTGCTCTTTCAGAATTCATTTGCTTACCATATAATCTATGACTATTTCAGAAGATTGAAATTAGGTTTGTTTTGTGGCTTCTACTTTTAAACCAAGAAGTGGGTTCAGAATTGGTGATGGAAGAGAACTTGAAATAGGATAGCTTATTGGGAACATTGATTTGGGCCCTTTTCTTCTAGTGTTACTTTTTAGCTTATCTCTTTCAGAATATGCCTGATTTCCTTCTCGTGAGATACCACATGTCTAAGGATCCAGTTGTTACTTAATTTTTCTTTGTTTACTGATAAATATGCTGTATGCTTTTGTTCTTTTAAAAAGCAATTTTATTGAGGTATAAAACACTCACAATAAAATACATCCAATTTAAGTATAGAGTTTGAGTTTTGACAAAAGTGTGCACCCGCGTACCTGTTACCACGATCCATATATGGACCATTTCCATCACTTTAAAAAGTACACTCTGGGCCCGTTTCTAAATAGCTCATCCCACCCAGCCCCAGGCAAACACTGATCTGCTTCTGCTTCCAGTCACAATAGATTATATTTGCCTTTTCTAGAACATCCTATCAATAGAATCAAATCCTATGCACTCTTTTGGGTCTGGCCCCTTTGCCTCAGCACCATGTTCTTCCTTGAGGTTCATTATCATGTTGCTTGTGTTGGGGTTTTTGTTTCTTTTATTGCTGAATAGTATTCCAATGTATGGACTTATTAACACACTTCACTTTTCATGGACATCGGGTTGTTTCCAGTTCAGGGAAATTATGAGTAAAGCTGCTATGGATATTTTTCATCAAGTCTTGTTGTGAACAAATGCTGTCATTTCTCTTTGGTAAGTGCCTAGGAGAGGCATTGTTGCATCTCCTGTGATAGGTACACACGGTATTTTTTTGTTTTTTGGTCGTACCATGCAGCTTGCGGGATCTTAGTCCCCCGACCAGAGATTGAACCTGTGCCCCCTGCAGTGGAAGCATGGACCCCTAACCACTTACCGCCAGGGAATTCCCAGTACACACACATTATGATTGTTATGTCATCTTGATGAATCTACCACTTTTATCATGATGAGAAGTCTGTCCTGGTAATAATATATTTGTTCTGACGTCTACTTTGTCTAATATTGTTATAATCACTCGAGCTTTCTTGATATTAGTGTTTGCATGGTATGTCTATTCTCTGACCTCTGCCTTGTAATTAGACTATTTAGACCATTTACACTTGAATAATTACCAATTTAGTTGGATTTAAATCTCGTATGTATTATTTGTTTCCTTGTTGCTTTTTTCTTCTCCAGTCTTCTTTTGGATTGAGTATATCCTAGTAAGTTGTCATCACCACTGGCTTATAATAGCTATATAGCTCTTCATTTCATTTATTTTTCTGGTGTTTCCAGGCACCTCGTCTTCCGTGAACTCCTGGTGCCTTTGCCTCGGCAGGACCACCATGGTCTGCTTGGGTCCCCCTCCCAGCACCACATTTCAGAAAGTGCCTCCAGGCGAAGAGCTGACGCAGCCTGGGGTCCTCCTAGCTTGCTTCCCTTCTTTCAGGGACTCTAGCCCCTTCTGTGTCTGAAAACAGTTACTTCATATACTTTGTCCAGTTTTCTGGTTGTTACTGTGGGAGCTTAGGTTCGGCTCTGGTTACCATATTATGTTCTGAAGTGTAATTTTATTTTTGAAATAAAGTATTTGGTTCTTGGCAGGAGAATGTGTTAAATATGTGAAATTGGGACTGCCTGTAAAACCCTAGATGCATAACACCATTGTTATGACTTCACAAAGTGATGTAAAGATGGTGATGATCAGTTTCCGGCTTAGGCATAGCAGCACGTGTAAACCTCAGAAGCAGAAGCTTTGAAAAGTTCTGTATCAGTCCCGTTTGAATGATAACAGCCCATAATCGAGCCCTTAGGTGCTCAGTGTTCTACATACAGATCTTTTTTATAAAAAAATCATCTTACGTGTGTGTTTTTTAAATTATTTATTTATTTATTTATTTATTTTTGGCTGCGTTGAGTCTTCGTTGCTGTGCACGGGTTTTCTCTAGTTGCGGCGAGCGGGGGCTGCTCTTCGTTGTGGTGTGAGGGCTTCTCACTGTGGTAGCTTCTCTTGTTGCAGAGCACGGGCTGTAGCACGCGGGCTTCAGTAGTTGTGGTGCGTGGGCTTCAGTAGTTGTGGCTCACCGGCTCTAGAGCGCAGGCTCAGTAGTTGTAGTGCACGGGCTTAGTTGCTCCGAGGCATGTGGGATCTTCCCGGACCAGGGCTTAAACCCGTGTCCCCTGCATTGACAGGCGGATTCTTAACCACTGTGCCACCAGGGAAGCCCCTGAGGTTTTAATTTAATTTTAATTCATTTAAATTGAAATAGCCCCATGTGGCTAGTGGCTGCCGTATTAGACAGCAAAACTCCAGGTAGCAAGGGAGCAGGGGTAGAAAGACAGCCCTGTGATGGAGCAGTCAGGGGAGCCTCCCAGCAAAAGACTGACCAGCCTCTTGCCTCACTGTGGCAGGGGAAGCCCCAGGCTGGAAATGGCAAATACTTGGCACAGGCACCACTCCGAACCATTCCTGCGCCCATGGCAGACATTGCTAGTCAATCACCACACACTTTCTTGCTAGTTCAGCCATAGCTCAGGATCCTTCTCAATACAACACTCCAGGCAGTCCCCAACTACAGATCAGTAGATGCTAGCATTTGAGAGAAATATTACTGGTCATCCCTAGGCCAGGAGGCCCATCTGGGAGGTCCAGGATCTCACCAGGCTGTAAGGTGGCTGGCAAGGGACGTGTGGCCAACCTGGGTCAGTGAGGCAACCACAAATATGGAGAGTGGAGAGGCAATGTGCTGGAGGAGCCAAGATTTTTCTATTTCTTCAAGAAACACTCAGAGCATGATTTAGGGAGAGAGGAAGGGGGTGGGGGGAGAGGTGAAGACTTGTCAAAGCCAGCTGATGTGCAAAGCATTTGGAGATTTTTATTGAGCTGGGTGCAATATTGTGATTTATGAAGAAAAATACATATTTGGTCATTCAGACCAAAAATATATATTTGGCCATCTCCCACGTGGCCCAAACCTTAAAATATTTACATTTTCGCCCTTTTTGGAAAAAAAAAATTTGCTGACCCTTATTCTAGAGAGGGTTCTGAATTGCCCACAAAAGTGGACTTGCTGGATTAAAGGAAATATGCATTGAAAATTTCAGCAGATGCTGCCCTTCATACTTGCACTAGCAGTGTATGAGATTGCCTGTTCCCCAGTATCCTCACCAACACAGAGTAATATCAGACTTTTCCATGTGGCCAATTTGATAGGTGAAAATGGTATTTCACTATCGTTTTAATTGTACTTACCTTATTAGCAGTAAGATTTAGTATTAGGCAGTAGGTATAATAAAATATATATTTGGTCTTTGTCCCTCATTCCTGGCACAAAACTTCTAAACCCCGTGGAATTTCCAGATAGGAGTGTCTTTTGATATTCATAACAAAACCCTTTCAACCACACCTGAGTTTGTGTTAATGAGGTGACTTTTGGAAAGCCCCTAAGGAAGGGGCTGGTTGCCAGGGGAACCAACCAGAATTAGAGGATTGGAACTTTCAGTCTCTTCCACCCTCCCCCCCACCCCCTTGAAGGGGAGAGGGGCTTGAGGTTGAATCAGTTAATCCTGTCTACATAACGAAGCTTCAGTGAAATTAAAAGAATGGAGTTTGGGGCTTCCCTGGTGGCGCAGTGGTTGAGAGTCTGCCTGCCAATGCAGGGGACGCGGGCTCGAGCCCTGGTCTGGGAAGATGCCACATGACACGGAGCAAGTGGGCCCGTGAGCCACAACTGCTGAGCCTGCGCGTCTGGAGCCTGTGCTCCGCAACAAGAGAGGCCGCGATGGTGAGAGACCCGCGCATCGCGATGAAGAGTGGCCCCCGCTTGCCACAACTAGAGAAAGCCCTTGCACAGAAACGAAGACCCAACACAACTAAAATAAATAAATAAATAAATAATTAAAAAAAAAAGTTCTTCAAAATTATTTAAAAAAAAAAAAAAAGAATGGAGTTTGGAGAGCTTCTGGATTGGTGTACCCAGGGAGGTGCCAGGTGGGACAGCATGGAAGCTTTGCACCCCTTTCCCCATACCTTGCCCTGTGCGTCTCTTCCATATGGCTGTTCCTGAGTTAGATCTTTTTATAATAAACTGGTAATCTAGAAAGGAAAAAAAAATATTATATATATATATATATATATTTGGTCATCTCATATATATTTGGCTTTCCAAAAGTCACCTCATTAACATAACAAAAGGCACCTTTTTTAAAAAATTAATTTTATTTGAGCGTAGTTCTGCTGTACAGCAAAGTGAATCAGCTATACATATACATATATCCCCTCTTTTTTGGATTTCCTTCCCATTTAGGTCACCACAGAGCATTGAGTAGAGTTCCCTGTGCTATACAGTAGGTTCTCATTAGCCTGGAAGGGCGACGCTGCACTCTCCCCTCCGTTGCCAGGCAGGCTGTGCTTCTGTTACTGCAGCCCAAGGCCCCGAGAGCCTGCTCTGGTTCCTTAGGGGCCCCTGGGAGGGGTGTTTGTCACAGGTCTCTCCGCAAGCCTAGTTCTCTCGACCGTGACTGTCCTCGATTGCGGCGTCTGCTACACGGCCTGGGTCAAAGAGCCTAAAAGTGCGGGGATTGGGACCCAACCTGGTAGGAGGAACTTGAGTCCCGTGATCCCCCTAAGCCCCTGTAACCCTGCGGTGGGCGTGGGTCCCCCTCAAGTCACGCTGCCTCCCACACCCACAGCTTCCTTCTGTCTTTGGCTGAGTCCCCTCTGGTTCCTCAAATGGCCACCAGGTGGGAGCAGAGACCTGCGGTGAGGCTGGGACTGAGGCCTCCTTGAAGATGGGCTAGGAGGGCTCCAGGCAGGGCTGGGGGCCTCTCTCACTGGGGGTCTGGGCTTGCCGGGTGGCTGGGAGCTGGGTGCGTGCCTGGGGGTGCAGGCCTCTTTTGGGGTGAGTGTGCTGTGACTGCGTGGGGTGTAGATGGGCACACCTGTGTGCAGAGGCCTCTGCAGCTGTTGGGTGCGTGTGCCCTTGAGCATGCCCGTGTGCAAGCATGCAGGGGGTACCTGTGTGTGACTGTGGGGCCTGGGTCTGCAGAATCCTCCCTGTTCCCCTGCAGGCCTGAGAAGGCTGACGATTGGGATAGCCTGGCCCTTGAACTTTATGTTTCCAAAGCGGCAGGTGGCTCCGAGGCTCGGACCTCAGGACCCCCTGCCCGCTGCGTTCCCTTAGGCTGTGTCCAGCCAGTGTGGCGGCTTGTCCTACTTTGCCAGGTTTGGGGTCCTGCTGAGCCTTTTTTATTTATTTATTTATTTTAACATCTTTATTGGAGTATACTTGCTTTACAATGGTGTGTTAGTTTCTGCTGTGTAACAAAGTGAATCAGTTATACATATACGTATGTTCCCATATCTCTTCCCTCTTGCATCTCCCTCCCTCCCACCCTCCCTATCCCACCCCTCTAGGTGGTCACAAAGCACCAAGCTGATCTCCCTGTGCTCTGCGGCTGCTTCCCACTAGCTCTCTGTTTGACGTTTGATAGTGTATATATGTCCATGCCACTGTCTCACTTTGTCACATCTTACCCTTCCCCCTCCCCATATCCTCAGGTCCATTCTCTAGTAGGTCTGTGAGCCTTTTGATTTGTGTCAGGATGGGGACTCATTGCTGTTCCTGGGGGCCTCGGGGTAGGAAAGGCCAACAGTGCACTGGGGGTGCTCCTTAGCCCCAGGCTGGGGGTTCGGGGAGGGGGAGGGCCGCCACACCGGAGTTTGTGCCCCTGGTCCTGCCAAGCCACTGGGAGGGTGGATGCTAGCCCACTTGTCACCCGCTTAGCATCCTGGGCTTCCAAGGTCCTCCTCCAGCCAGGCCCGTTTCCCTGCTCCCTTTGGTGCCTTTCTACTGCCCTCACTACCTCCACCGCCCTCTTCCGTTCTCCCTGAAAACCACGCTAAGCAGACATTTGTCAAGGTCACAGTGACCTCCATGCTGCCAAGCCCAGTGGACAATTCTCCGGCCTCCTCTGACTTGACCCTCAGCAGCACTTCAGGGGCTGGTCCTTCCCTCCTCCTGCCATCACTCCCTTCCGCAGCTCAGGAATTCCGCTCTCCTGGTTTTCCTTCTGTCCCGCTGGCCCTCCCTCTCAGCCTCCTTTGCTGGTCCCTGATCTCTCCAAGTCTGGGTGCCCCATCCCTACACCTCTTCTGTCTCCCTCTTTAAACGCCCACTTCCTTGGTGATCTCATCCAAGCTCATGGCTTTCAAATGACTCCCGTTGAGTATAATTTAATTAGTTGGTTTTTTATCATCTGTCTTCTCCCAAAGGAAAGCAAGCTCTACAGGCAGGGCTTTTTTTGTCTTAAGTCAGGTTTATTAAGGTATAATTTACATACAGTTAATGTCACCCTTTTTAGTGTTCACTTCTGTAAGTTTTTGACAAACACGTATAGTTGTGAAACTGTCTCTGCCATCAATTACAGGACAGTTCCCATCCCCCCCAAAAGTTCTCCATACCCTTGTGGTCATCCCCTCCCCCATGTCCCGCCCTGGGCAGCCACTAATCTGTTCTTTTGTCCCTTTTCCCTAGTTGTGCCTTTTCTGAAAAGTCATATAAATGGGATTGTACTGCGTGTAACCTTTGGAATCGGCTTCTTCCACTTATCACAATGCACAGCGCATTTGAGATTCACCCATATTGTTGCAGCTGTGAGCCGTTAGTTCTTTTATTCTATTGTATTTTATTGCACAGCTTTGTTTATCTGTTCGGAGGGGGACCAGTTGTCCTGGTTTCCGTGGGAGGGAATGGTTTTTCTGGGACATGGGACTTTCAGTGCTAAAACCAGGGTGGTTGGTTATCTTAGTTCTTTAGTTGAGGGACATTTGGGTTGTTTCTAGGTTGTTGATGATTTTGAATACCTACTCAATATAACCAGTGACAGAGGGTTTTTTGGTGAACACAAATGTCCATTTCTCTTGGGTAAATACCTAGGAGTGGGGTTGCTCAGTTGGATGACGAGTGTACGTATCACTGTAAAAGAGGCTGCCAAGCTGTTCTCCAGAGTGGCTGTATTGTGTAGCATTGTGGGAGAATTCCACTTGCTCTGCATCTTAACCAGAACTTGGTAGTGTGTCAAAAAAAATTAAAAACCGGTTTTTTAGCCATCTTAATAGGTGTATAATGATATCTCCTCACGGTTGGCAGAGATTTCCTTTATTCGCCTTGAGTAGTGTTGTGCCCCCAGTGCCTGGGTTAGTGCCTGCTATGTAGTAGACACTCAATGAATTTTTTTTTTTTTTTACTGAGTGAATGAATGTATGGATGGATGAATGAATGAAGTCAAAGGGGCTTCCGGTATCTAAATCTGTTATAGCAAATACATAGCACACGTACCGCCAATTCCCCCATGCCCCATTCTGTTTCCATGGCAGACGTCACTCATCAATTGAGCCATTTTATCCACCTGCTTCATTTCAGACAGGTACGATCCAGTCCTTTGTGTAGCAAGTGAGATGAGCCCCATGAGCTAATGCAGCTTTAGTTCAAGCCTCTCATTGGCTGAAGAAGAGGCCAGGCTCAGAGCAGGGTCCAAGGCTGCCCAAGGACTCACAGCGAGCCAGTGGCAGGACTAGATCTCCAGGCTGGGCTCTCCCCAGAAAAATGCACGACGTCTCTGACAAGGCTGGAGTAGGATGGGAGGCATGGACGTGGATCTGGACCTGAGGCCGGGTTGGAGCATTGTGGAGTGCTCCCTGGGCCCCGGCCGGGTGGGAAGGCTGATGCCGGCGCTCTTCCTGCAGGTGCCCAGGAGCTGCTGGGATGGCCTACCCGCCCACGTTGGCTCCCTGGCCCAGCGGGCGTACTGGGCTCTGCTGAGCCAGCAGAGGGACCAGAGCATCGTGGCCCTGGGCCAGAGCGGTGCTGGCAAGACCACCTGCTGCGAGCAGGTCCTGGAGCACCTGGTGGGGATGGCAGGCAGTGTGGATGGCAGGGTCTCAGGTACAGTGGTCTCCAGGTGACGTGCAGCTGGGACGTGGTGGGGGCGGTGGCGTGGGGGAAGGGAAGGGAGAGTCAGAGGGGGTGCTGGGCGGCTCTTTCTTATATCTGCTCAGCTAGCGTTCACTGAGCACCTGTGTGCAGACCCTGTGCTGGCTTCTGGGCAGGGCCACCCCTAGTCTGTTGGGTACTTTTGTGTGAATTAGAAACAGGTACTCCTTGCCTAAGACACTCACTGCCACATGTGGAACCGTCGTCACGCATTGACATTGTTAGAACCAAACACTTGACCACCACGTTCTGGGCCATCATCCTAATAAGTATACAGGCCTATGGCTATCTGATATAAATGCTGTGCCCTTAGGTGTGGTGTCCTTGTGCAGCGCACAGCCCACTGGACTGTGCAGAGGACCCGATAAGTAAAAACAAAGACAAGGAGGCACTGACAGCCGGAAGGGAGACTCAGCTGCACATCTGTGCCAGACTCCAATGCTCTGCACCGCTTGCTGGCCGAGCTGGGGAGGGGAGAGGCGGAGGGAGCACAGAGAAGGGGCCGGGGGGCTTCCTTGAGGAAATGATGTTTGAGCTGGGCATTAAAGAAAGAGTTTCAACATTGTAAATCAACTATACTTCAATAAAAAATAGTGTCAGTTGGTGATAATAATTACAATATTGATGGGGATCGTGGTAAATGCTTGCTGAGGACTTACGCGCCAGGCTCTATTCCAAGCAGGTTAACTTATTTATTATTTAAAACATCCCTATAAGGTAGACATTATTATTATTTGAATTTTATAGATGAGGCCATTAAAACGCAGGGAGGTTAACCAGCTTGCCCAAGGCCACACAGCTCATACATCCTAGCACCGAGATTCAAACACAGACAGTTTGGCTCCAGAGCTGTTACCCCTGGGCCAGTGTCCTCAATGTATTGTTGCCCCTCTGAGGAGCCTTTTTAGTTGTTCTTTCTCCTAATCGTCTCCCACCATGAAAAGTTAATGCCATAGATTCACCATATATTTGTTTATGCAGTGTGTGTGTATGTGTGTATATATATACAGACACACACAGACGTGTGTGTGTGTGTGTGTATCTGTGCTCTATTCTATACATAAGAAAGGAAAACTGCCCCCATCCTCAAGAATCAGTTTCTGCCCTCTTGGGGGCAGTATTCCCCCTGCTGAGAATATATGGCCCAGGCAGTATTGCTTTTCTAATAATAACAAACAATACTAACACCACCACATTTGGAGCATGTTCTGAGCACTTTACATTATTAAATCTTTTAGTCTTTGTGGCAACCACATGAGGTAAGTAAGTACTATTATTACCCCCATCTTATAGATGGGGTATCTGAGGCACAGGGAGGTTAATTTATTCGCTCCAAATCAGGTGACTAACAACGGGGAGAGGCCATATTCAAGCTTGTTTAACCATTGTACTATCCTGCTTCTCCACTGGGCTTATTCCAATGCTTTATTGATCACCTGTTCTGCACCTGGCCCAGGTTAGAGCCCTGTGAGGAGCTGGGGATACAGCAAGGAGAGGCCCTCCCAGAATGTAGATCTGCTGAAAGTGTGTGTTGGGGGAGTGGGAGTCAGGCTAGGCTGTATCCAGGTGCCTAGCACATAGTGGGTGCTTGTTAAATAGTTATGTTAAAAAGCTTGGGACTGCTGGGCTTTTTGAGCTGGCTGTGATGGGCGTTCCCCGACAGCAGGTCCAAGAATGTTAATGCTCTGCCCTCCTCCTAGACTCCACCAGGCCCAGGAGGCCCTAGGGCAGCCCTTGTCACTCAGATCGTACCAATCCTAGGTGTGTGTATCTCCCCTTCTGGGCTCACTCTTGCTCACCCCGCGCCCCTGCTTGCAGCACAGGGCCAGCCCAGCAGCGGAAGAGGTGTGGCTTAGAGCTGAGTTGGGGGAGTGGAGGGGCCCCTGCTGGGGCCTGGGGCCAGAATGGGGTCCTGTGAGAGGTGGGGGTGGCAGCACCCGGGCCACGGGTGATGCCCTGTCTGTGCCCCACCAGTGGAGAAGATTCGAGCCACCTTCACTGTCCTCCGGGCCTTTGGCTCCGTGTTCACCGGCCACAGCCGCCGTGCCACCCGGTGCTCCATGGTGATGTCACTGGACTTGAACGCCACAGGCCGAGTCACGGCCGCCCAGCTCCAGGTGAGGCCTCTGGGTGGGAGGGAGAGGGGGCTCTTTAGGGCTGCAGTAGCCTCAGCCCCACTCAGCAGGGCCCACGCCTCCAGCTGGGACCCTGGAATGTGTCTAAATGGTCATCGCTCCCCAGGCCAAGGCCAGCTCCTCCCCACCTCACTCAGTGCCCAGACATCTCCTCCCGGAGCAGGCCGCCTCGTCTGTGCCTCGGAGTATCACAGGGATGAAATATTCATGAGTAGATACATAATTCAGCCACTCATTAGCTGGGTCTTAAAAGCGTAAGCTGAAATTAAACAGGCGCTCGCTGGCCTTCTGCGGCAGCCCGTGTGTGACAGGCACATGGCCTGTTTGTTCCTCTCTCTGAAATCACCTGGCTCCTCCCCTTCCCCCCCCCCACGCCCCCGCCAACATTCTGTTTGAACAGAAAACAGGATTAGGTTATTAGAAGGGTTGTTTGTATGCGGAGCTAGGAGAATACCCAGACTCGCTGGTGCACGATAAATCCCTTTCTGTCCCGGCCCTGAAAGTCTACCGTGCATCACCATGTGGGTCAAGTTATTAAGGGCTTCGGTTGCATAAGAGTGTGTTGGAGGGCGGCTCTGGGTTAATTGTTAGTACCCTTGGATTCCTTCATCGGAATGAGCCCGTTGCATTCGTTGATTGCCTGTGTGGACTCTGAATCAGTGAGACAAAGGCCTGGCACGTTTTGATTTGGAGGCGTCCAGCCAAGTTGGGGCCTGAGGTGCTGCCTCGAAGAGTGGCCTGGGGGTTGGTGGGGGTGTGCGGGCAGCCTAGCGGGGCCTCGTGCTGACCGGCGCCTGTCCTCTCCCCTGGCAGACGATGCTGTTGGAGAAGAGCCACGTGGCCCCGCAGCTGGAAGGGGAAGGCAATTTCGAGGTTTTCTCCCAGATGCTATCCGGATTGGACCTGGCTCTCAGGTGAGCGACTGGGCTGAGCAGGGACAGCCGAGGGCAGTGAGACAAAGGGCCTCCGCTCTCCAGGGCCCCTGCCCTGCCTCTGCCCAGAGGTGAGAGGCAGTGGAGCCCAGTGGTTAGGAATCTGGCCTCTGATTCTTGCTGCCTGGTACTGCTCCTGGGCTGGGTGAACCTGGCCAGGTGTCACCTGCTCTGAACCTCCGTTTCTTCCTCTGTAAAGTGGAAATAGTACCTTGACTGCTGACCTTACAGGATTAAGTGAGATAATTCACATATGGCTCTTTATACACGCTGGGGGGTGGTGGTGGATGTCTGCTGTGACGGTGACATTTTGGTACAGGTTCTGACAGCAGCGTGAGAGGTGGGCAAGGAACAGCAGACCGCAAATCTTCCAGAAGCTCCTAAACTCTGTGAGAGCCTTGGGTGCACCTGAGGTAGCTCAGGGCGAGGAGGCACCAGGTGGAACAGCAGAGAAGCCACAAGACTCATCTGGGAGGGCCTTCTGGGGGAGGTGGCCCAGGGAGTCATCTCTGCCCCTCGCTGACTCCTGGGAATTCTTGGACATGTGGCTCCCTGTCTCTGAGCCTTGGTTTCCTCATCTGTTGAACGAATGAGTAAGGTTCTATCTAGTGAAGCTCCAGGGAGTGCTCACCCCAGGCGAGGGGTGATAATTTTCAATTTGCCTCTGCGTCCCCCATCATTTGTCTCCTGCCTTCCACCCCCGTCTGAAGGGCAGGCCCAACCTGTCCTGAGCCTCCTGGCTAAGGCCAGAGGGGCACCTTACCCTTTGGAGAGAGGGCAGATTAGGGAGGAAACTCCCAGTTTTCAGAGCAGGGTAACTGAGGAGTAAGGAAGCTTCTGGAAGGCCTTCACTTAAGAAGGGCCCATTGAGGGCAGCAAGTGAGGAATATTCGGGAGGCAGGGCCAGGGCCTGAGGCAGACCCCGGGGCCACCTGGGGCACTCTGTGGAGCCCCGTGCCATGATGCCCACCTGCCCTGCCAGGCCACTGGTGTGGGTGGGTCCTCCCTTACTTCTGGTCCCTTCTCTGTTTCCAGGACAGAACTGTACCTGCACCAGCTGGCAGACAGCAGCTCCTTCGGCATGGGCGTGTGGCCTAAGGTAAAGAGGAGGTCCTTCTGGGTGTGAGTGGGTGTCTGTGTCCCCATGGCCAAGATGGGCGGGTCCCCTGTGTGGCTCGTCCCTCTGCCACTGGGGTGAGTAGTTGGCAAGGGCTGGTCACGTGGGGGAGGCAGGGTTGCCTTTATGGGGCCTGGGCTTGTCAGGGAAATGAGTCTTGTGCTAATAAAGGGAACCAGGAGGTGGTTTGTGTAGAGGTTAGGGCGCGGTCTCCGGGACAGGCTGTCTGGGTTCAAACCCCGGCTCTGACACTTACTGGATATGAGACCTCAGGCATGGACCCTAGCCTCTCTGAATGTCTGTGTCCTCTTCGGTAAAATAACAACAGAACGGGCGGGCAGGCTGAGGGGAGGACAGAGCGTGGCACGGCCTGCCCGCCTGGGCCACGGGGAGAAGGTCGGGGCGCCGCCCGCGCCCTCGTTCCGCTGCCTGGCGTCGTTTGTGGAGGGAGGGCTCCCAAGGAGCTCAAAGGCCAGGGAAGGACACACGGGACGGTCCAGAGCCACCCTACCGCTCCAGTGGTGCAGCACCCTCTCTGAATTCCTACTGCCACCAAACACATCCCTAAGGCCTTTGGGAAGAATTGCTAGGACCCAGGAAGGCGGCCCCTTGCTGTGGTCCAGACTTCAGCAGCTGCCGATGACCAGAGGGAGCCAGCCGGCCGGCCGTGAGCAGGAGGACAGGACACGGGGACAGGGACAGCCACAGCCGGGCTTCCCGCAGCTGTGCCCACCGCCAGAACCAGCTCCAGCCAGTCACAGCCCCCGAGATGCCAAACAGTGACGGGCGAGAGGCCGGCAGGAAACTGACACCCCCTCACTGGAGAGCCTGCCCGGTCGGGGTGCGGGGCACCATCCCCGTCTGAACTCACCCCACAGCTCAGCCGTCTCCCAGTGACCCAGATGTGTCACCACGGCCCCAGGGCTGATCCCCGACCAAGGTCAGAACTCCCCCCAGTGTGACGGCCCCCATGCCACTCCTGTGGTGGAAGGGACGGCAGGCAGAGACCAGGAGTAGAGTCCTTTTTATTAATGGCTGCGTTTTCAAAGAACCGTTTTGTTACCAGGAAAGCTCCCCAGGAAGGGATTGCATTAGTGCAACAAGGGGGAGCCTTGATGCCAGGCTTTCCAGACACTTCCAGGTGGAGACTTTTGGCCTAGGCCGGCCGCCGGGGACTCGGGGGCTGGGAGGACACACGGCCCCTCCCCCGCCCCGACGGGGCGCTAAGGCACCCGGCCCGCCTGGGGGGGCAAAACCCCGTGCCGTCAGCAGGCCGGCGGCTTGCAGCCCTCAACCTGCAGCCCTTTGCTCAGGAGGAAGGCGTCCTGCATGGGGTCACAACCCAGGAAGAGCTTCACCATGCCCTTGGCATCCTCGGAGCCCCCTGGCCTCAGAATGCAGCTTCTGTAGTCCATGGCAACCTGAGGAGAGGGGGCGGGGCTGCAGGAGGGTGGAGCACCCCCTTCACGGAGGGTGTGGGTGTGGCCACCTCTGCTGTGACTCAACAAAGGGCAGGGGAGCAGGGGGTTCTGGGCAGGGCCCTCAGAGCCTGGCAGGCCCAGGCGGGCGGCACAAGCATCTAGGCCCAGGCCAAGGACCTCCGTGTTGGTCTGCACGGCAGGCCGGCCTCTCACCTTGCCACTCAGGACGCCCTCCTGCTTGAAACGAGTGTGTGGACCGTGTCCGCGGAGTACACCTCGCTGCACAGGTAGCCATAGGACTGGGCGTCGTAGCTTCCTGCCAGGTGGCCGAAGGTCGCAGGCAGGTGGGTCCCTGGGACACACGCGGAGAGGCTCCTGCCCGGCCCCCTGGCCGCTCCGTGCCCCTTCCCCAGAGCCCAGAGCTTGGGGCCTCAAAGCAGCCCTGTCTGAGTCCCCTGCCACTAGAGGGAGTATTGGCCCAACACTTCTAGAAAACGGGGACCTTGCGGGCAACTCAGTGGAGGGACACAAATCAATCTTTGCCGACTTTCTGCTGAAGCTCACGAGGGTTCACCCCTAAGCCTCTTACAGGGACAGCTGCCCGAGGCTCCGAGGGATGAGTCAGGGCTCGCCCTCCAGCACGGGGAGAGCGCGGGTTAAAGCGCTCACGAGGGAGTGAACTGCGTCTCCGCACCGACACGCACGGGCAAACCTCGTCGACGCGTTCCGTCCGGGGTATGAAGCCCTCTCCTGCCTCTTCCAGGCTCTCCAGAAAGCACGTGCAGATACGCCCAGCCCACCCTCGGACTCCGCGGGCCACAGCTGGAGGGACCAGCCCAGGAACCCAGGCAGGAAGAGGCCAGAGGTCAGCGAGCCTCGACCAGAGCCCGTCAGTCGGTCCCCCTTCACACACCACCAGAGGATCCTCTTGACCTGGGCAGTAGCCGCCAACCGACCGCTAAGGTGGGCCCGGCGTGCGCTTGGCTACCTGGCGTGGCTGGGACCCCGAGGATCTCCTGGCAGAGGCGGGCATTGTCCTAGGCCGGGTCCGAGGGCGTCTGCGTGTGCAGGGCCTGGTCCACCTTGGCCAGGACGATCTGGCGCAGGTTGAAGAGGCCTGGAGGGCGGGAGGAAGGAGACGGGGGCGCTGGCACTGTGTCCAGGCCGCGCTTTCCAGCCGGGCGGTCCGGGAGCCCCTTTCCTTTCCCTCGGCCCGGCCGCACGGGGGTTGGCCAGCCGGGACTTGATGAGCTTGTCCAGCAGCTCCTGGGGGACGGCGCTGCTCGTGCCCCGCCGAGACTGGCAGCAGCGCCAGGGCTTCACAGGGCGCGGCGCTCCCGGCCCCAGAGCCTACCCTCTGGTTCTCATCCCCGGCTGTCACCAGAGTCGCAGGCAACGTGCCCTTCTTTTCGTTTGTCTTTTTTCCGGCCCTCGACCACGCAAAGGTGTGAAGCCCTGCCACTCGCTGCCACGTGGATGCACCGTGAGAACACGGTGCTCAGCGAGAGAAGTCAGACACAGAAGGACACACAGGGTGTGACCCCACTGAGGGGAAACGTCCAGAACAGGTAGATCCACAGAGTCAGAGTGGGTTCCTGGTTGTCAGGGACAGGGGAGGGGAGGGAATGATAACTAAGGGCGTGAGGGACCTTTTTGGGGTGAGGGAAATGTTCCAGAACAGGGCAGTAGTGACGGCTGCACAGCTCAGTAAAGTGTCCCCACGCGCTCCGGTTGCAGTCTGTGAGAGCATCGCTCTCAGGACGAAGGGCTGACTGCAGGAAGACTGAACGAGCACTGGGTCCTGGGCCCAGACGCTCAGCTGGGGACCCCCCCATTGGGAAGTCACTGGGACTTGCTGAGCCTCCACCGAGACTTGGAGCAGCCCCAGGACCTCACAGGGCGTGGTGCTCCTGGCCCCAGAGCCTAACCTCTGGTTCTCATCACTGCCTGTCACCAGCCTTGCATGCAACGTTCCTTTCTTCTATTTTGTCTTTTTTAAAGGCAACTCTTGAATACCTGTATTTAACATGCAGGGAACCAGTCCTGACTCCTTGATCTGGGACTTCCAGCCTCCAGAGTCTCGAGGACATCCACTTCCGTTGTTTACGCGCCCAGTGCGTGGGGTTTGATGATGGAAACTGACACCGAGAGCGTCTCCTCGTGCAGGGTGACATCAGCGGAAGAATCCCGTGGCGAGGGCCTGCCTGAGGACCACGGGAGAGCCCGGGCCCTCCCCGCCCCCTGCCTTCAGCCCCTCGCCCGCACCCTCCTGGGAGCGGAGCTGGTGCATCGCTTGCCAGAACTCATGGAAGTAGGTCTCCAGCTCATCATGCTGCAACAGGGAGGGCGGGTTGGGCGTAGGCTTGGTGAAGTTGGCCACCATGGCCGCGATGGCAATCTGGCGCCTCCCGTCCTGCTGCAGGCAGCCCGGCTGCAGGCCAAAGCAGGCCATGTGCCCGGACTTCCCTTCCCTGGGGAGGGACGCGGGTGAGGCCCCGCTACCACAGAGGAGCCCCGGCCCACGGCCGACAGGTTCCCCCACGCATGCACCGAGGGTAGAGGTCCAGGTAGAACTTGCTGATGGATGACCTTGCCCGAGGCCGCGTCCCGGACCGTGTAGAGCCTCACATCTTCATCTTCGTGACGCATGTTGGCGCCTTCCTCCAGGTCGAAGGTCAGCCCCAGCAGCTCCTGGGAGATGCCCAGCCGCCCGCGCGTGACCACCTGCATGGGGAAGGACTCATTGAGCAGGTACTGGTCCACGTGGTAGCGCGTCTCCTCCCCCTGGTTCATGTAGTAGCACAGGTCCTAGACGTTGATGGGCCCGTCAAAGTGCAGGCCCCGCCTCTGGCACTCAGCCTTCTTTAGCTCCAGGATCACGGCCGCTCCTGCTCCCCGAGGGGCTTCAGCTTCTGGGCCAGCTCATCTGCGGGCAGAGGGGAGAGGCTCAGCTATGTCCCTGTGGCAGCCGCCCAGCCGCCCCCCACCCCACGCCCCTCGAGGCAGAATGAAGGGTTGGGGAAGGCGACCCCCAAGGGCTGACACAGTGGGGTCTCAGGCAGCACCACGTCCAGTCAAGGTCCACCTGACCCCCGTCCCCACTGGGACTCGGGGAGGCGGGGTTACCTAGGAAAGTGGCCACCACCTGGCTGGTCTTGGCCATGTTCATCTCCAGCACAGAGTCGGCACGCGTGCTGAATCCCAGCAGGCGGGACTTCTGAGCCTGCAGCCTTACCAGCTCCCCGAGGATCGCGCAGTTCTCCTGGAACCCAGAGACAGCCAGCGCTGGGGACCGTGGGCCACGCCCTCCCCACAGGCCCCGGGCCAGGTCTCTGTGGGTGGGAGGGCTCTCAGGCCACTGGCGGGCACAGCCAAACCCCCTCCCTCCTCCTCCTGGCCTGGATTTCTAGACACTTTGGTGCTGTCCTAACATGTGGTCTTTATGAACACAGGTCCTTTTGGAACCAGAAACGGCATGAACCATGATGAGCTCTAAGGCCAAGGGCAGGAAGAAATGTGACCAGGCTCTCCAGGAGCCACCCAGGGGCCTCCCCGGGCTCAACAATACAAACTTGGCTGCCGTGCAGACAGCAGCTCATCCCCACGGCGCCCGAACACCCAGCCCCTGGACGGCGAGAGACCTGTTGCTGCAGGTGCCCCGTGGTTGGCTGGTGAGGCCTGGCCCCAGGCGTACGCCACCTTCTCTGGGGCCACCTCTCTGGGTCTGCGGTGGGGTTCTCCTGGGAGCCCCCAGTCACCACAGGACCAACGTGGCCTGTCTGCAGCCCAAGAAGGTGGGGACACAGGTCTGTCCCCCGTGGACATCACCCGCGAGGCCGAGCAAGCACCAGTGGTGTCTGCGGGGAAGATGAAGGGCTCATGCACAGCCCCCATCTACTGAAGATGCTAAACGGGAGAAGCACAGACTGCAGCCACATGCGGTATGGACCAAACGCAAGTGTCCTTGCAGGAACCGATGTCTGAATGTCGAGGCTGTTCCCGGGCCACAGTGAGAAGGCCCAGGCCCCACGCAAGGCACAGAGAGGGGATGGGGGGAACATCTGCGAATCTGAGCTCATCGGGCATCACCCCAGAAGGAGAGGGAGAGAGCCAGAAGGAGATACGGAGGGAGAGGGAGAGAGAGGGAGGTACAGACGTCTCTCCTTTCCCTGGGGGTTCTCTAGTGCAGCCAAGCCTGAAAACCACTGCATTTCGGGAGATGGGTCCTCGTGGAAAAGTTAAATAGTAGCTCATGGCATTATCGACACATATTAAAATGGCCCCAAATCTTGGGGAGTCAGGGAGGGGAGCTGGCGGCTGCCTCGTAAACGAGGAGAGATTGGGCGTCAGAGGAGGTGCCTGCCTCCACCACCTCCGCCGCCGCCACCCCCCCCCCCAGGGCCCCGCAGACTTCATCTCCCAGCTGTGGTCCTGGGCTGGAAGGTAGCGGGGAGGTCAGGCCGTCCCAAGCAGCAACGTTGACTTCAGGGCTGATCTGAAAGGCGCCTGGTGTTTGTTGAAGCAGAAAAAAGAGAAAGCAGTGGGCAGAGGATGGGAGGGGGAGGGAGCCCCCATCAGCCCTTCTCCCTGTCTCCCTCTCTGTCTCCCTCTCTGTCTCCCTCCCTCCCTCCCTCCCTCTACCTCCCTGCCTCTCACTCTCCCTCCATCTCTCCCTCTGCCTCTCTCCCTCCCTCTCTCCCTCCCTCTCTCCCTGTCCCTCTTGCCCTGTCCTGTCCCTCTCTCCCTCCCTCCATCCCTGTCTCTCTTTCCCTGTCCCTCTCTCCCTCTCCCTCTATCCGTCCCCCCTCCCTTTCCCCGTTTCCATCTCCCTCTCTGCCTCCCTCTTTCCCTGTCCCTGTTTCCCTGCTCTGCTCTCCCTCTCCCTCTTTCCCTCTCCCTCTCTCCCTGTCCCCCTTTCCCTGTCCCTGATTTCCTGTTCCGCTCTTCCTATACCTCTTTCCCTCTCCCTCTCTCCCTCTCGTGCTCCCTCTCCCTCTCCCTCTCCCTCCACCTCCTTCCCTCTCCAGAGAGGGAAGGAGGTGGAGGGAGAGGGACAGGGAGCAGGAGAGGGAGGGGGGAGAGGGAGAGAGGGATAGAGGGAGGGAGGGAAAGACAAAGACATCTTTCCCTCCCTCCCTCTATCCCTCTCTCCCTCCCTCCCTCCCTCTCTCCCTCTTCCTCGCTCCCTCTCCTCCCTCTCCCTCCGTCTCTCCATCTCCCTCACTCCCTCCCAGAGACAGAGAGACGAAGAGGCAGAGACAAGGGAGAGGGAGAGAGGGAGAGGGAGAGAGAGGGAGAGAGAGGGAGAGACGGAGAGAGGGAGAGAGAGAGAGGTCTATTCCTCCCTTTCCCTCTCTCCTCCTTCTCTCCCTCTCTCCCTCTCTCCCCCCTCCCTCTTTCCCTCTCCCCCTCTCCCTCGTCTCTCCCTCTCCCTCCATCTCTCCCTCTCTGGGAGGGAGTGAGGGAGAGGGAGAGACAGGGAGGGAGAGGGTGAGACAGAGGGAGGGAGAGGGAGAGAGGAAGGGAAAGGGCGAGGGAGGGAGAGGGAAGGAGGGCGAGACGTCTCTCCCTCTCCGTCTCCCTCCCCCTCCCTCTCTCCCTCTCCCTCCCTTCCTCTCCCTCTCCCTCTCCTAGAGGGAGGGAGGGAGAGGGAGAGACAGAGGGAGAGGAGAGGGGGAGTCGGAGAAGGAGGTAGGGAGAGGGAGAAGGCGAGAGGGTGCCTGCTTCCCTCTCTGTCTCCCTCCCTCCCTCCCTCCCTCTCTCTCCGTGTCCCTGTCTCCCCCCTCTCCCTCTCCCTCTGTCTCTCCCTCTCTGGGAGGGAGAGAGGGAGAGGGAGAAGGAGGGAAAGTGATGGAGGGAGGTAGAGGGAGAGAGGGTGAGGGAGAGAGGGAGAGAAGGAGGAGAGAGGGAGAGGGAGGGAGGAAGAGAGCTCTCCCTCTCTCCCCCCTCTCTCTCCCCCTCCCTCTCTCCCTCTCCCCCTCTCTCTTGTCTTTGCCTCTCCCTCCGTCTCTCCCTCTCTGAGAGGGAGTGAGGGAGACGGAGAGACGGAGGGAGAGGGAAAGGGAGGAGAGGGAGGGAGGGAGGGAGAGACCTTTCCTCCCTCCCTTTCCTCCCTCTTCTCCCTCTCCCTCTCCCTCTCCCTCTAACTCTCCCGCTCCCTCCATCTCTCCATCTCCCTCACTCCCTCCCAGAGGGAGAGGGGAGGGAGAGAAGGAGAGGGAAAGAGGAGAGGGAAGAGGGAGAGGAAAGAGGCAGAGGAAATAGGCAGAGGGAAGAGGGAGAGAGGGAAGAGGGAGAGAGGGAGAGGGAGAGAGGGAGAGGAAAGAGGGAGAGGGAGGGAGAGGGAGAGAGGGAGGGATAGAGGAAGAGACAGAGAGAGAGGGAGAGAGGGAGGGAGTGGGAAAGAGGTAGAGGGAGAGCGGAACAGGGAAAGAGGTACAGGGAGAGAGGGAGGCAGAGAGGGAGGAGAGGAAGCAGGGAGAAAAGAGAGAAAGAACACACCGTCTACATTTCTGTCAAATGACACCGGGGATCCTTACACAACCAGGAGAAAGTAACACAGGGAGGCTCTTTCTCAGCTGGAGCTGGAACTGCAGACGGGGCCAAACACCACCAGGCTGGCCACACGCGTCCAGCCACCGCTCCAGCCCCATCAGCCGTGAGTCCGGTCACCAGGGCTCTGAGTGTCTGCTCCAGGGAGCTGGGGTTCACCCTCTCACCCGGGAGGCCGGGCCAAGAGAGCAGGGCCCCGGGCTGGACACATAGGGGAAAACGCATCCCCACAGGACAGCTTGTGCGAGCAGATTCAGCTACCAGATTCTAGAGGCCCGGGACCACCCTGTGGCCCGTGAAACCCAGGAGCCACGAGAGTCTTGCAACGTGATTCCTGTCCGTTGGACTGTAAAGTTTATGTAGGGAATCTTGGAAACAGTGGTAACAAGGCTGAATTGGAACGAGCTTTAGGCTATTATGGACCACTCTGAAGTGTGTGGGGTGCTAAAAACCCTCCCGGCTTCGCTCTCGTTGAATGTGAAGATCCCCGAGATGCAGCCGATGCTGTCCGAGAACTAGATGGGAGAACACTATGTGGCTGCCGAGTAAGAGTGGACCTGTCGAATGGGAAAAGAGAAGTCGAAATCGTGACTGCCTCCTTCTTGGGGTCGTCGCCCTCGAGATGATTATGGGAGGAGGAGTCCTCCACCTCCCACACATCTCCAAGATGGAGAGCCTTCTCCGTCAGCCAGAGCAGGTCCCTTTCTAGATATAGGAGAAGAGAGAGATCCCTGTCCCAAGAGAGAAATCACAAGCCGTCCTGATCTTTCTCTAGGTCTCCTAGCCGATCTAGGTCAGATGAAAGGAAATAGAAGACCACTTTGCAAGAGGAGTGGTGTACAGGCAATAACTTCATTTGGCAGGAGTATGTACAGAAAATTCAAGTTTTGTTTGAGACTTCCGAAGCTTGGTGCACTTTTTAAATGTTTTAGTTGTTCACATTTGTTTGTCTCTTGGGAGAGTGACACATAAAGGTGTCATTCTCTATGGTTTGAAATGGGTCCTGGGAGGCATGTAATATGAAGAATTGTTACCTTACAATGTTCCCTTAAGCAAAATTGAACTTGCTTTGAATTTTTGGTCTTGCCTAGACTGATAATAAAACTCTAACTCCTGCCCACCTAAAGTGTGATGTTTACTATTATGGAAACACACTGGCAAACATTGAAAAGACTTTCTGTAGCTGGGATATGGTATGCAGCTGTAGTTAAGCAAGCAGTCTTTAAAAGGTGCTGTGAACCCAAGCCAGCAGGTAAAAATGAAAGCCGCACCCTTACCCTAGATTAGAGGTTTAAAAATTCCACTAGTCTTCACACCGGACAAGAGGTTGTCCAGGGAGTTTAAAATCTAAGAAGTTTCAAGGAAGTTAGTTTACCTTTGAGTTAGGTCATACATCCCCTCTGTGATTGCTGTACATGAATACATAGCTCTTTGTAATATTTTTTGGAAATTTGAGATTATCAAGATACCAATGTCCTGCCAGATTAAGAGTATATTGTAGAGCTGAACTTTGAGTTACTGTGCAATTTTTTTTTCATGCTGTCATTTGTAATATGTTTTGTGAGAATCCTTGGGATTAAAGTTTTGGTTGCAAAAGAAAAAAAGAAAAGAAAAGAATCCGCCTGCCAATGCAGGGGACACAGGTTCAAGCCCTGGTCCGGGAAGATCCCAGGTGCCGCAGATCAACTAAGCCCGTGGGCCACAACTACTGAGCCTGCACTCTAGATCCTGGGAGCCAGAACTACTGAGCCCCCGTGCCACAACTACAGAAGCCCACACGCAACGAAGACCCAACGCAGCAAGAAAAAAAAGACGATACTGGCCAGGTGATCAAGGGTAAAATCGTTTGTCATAAGTCCCGTTGATGGTGTGTATCCTTGATGTGACCTGAGGAGAATGGCATTTTTATCTCTGTCTGGGTCTTCCGCCCCAAACCCCATAACTCCAGACCAACCATAAGAAAACACCAGAAAACAAACAGACAAACAAATTGAGGGACAAAACACCTGACCAGTCCTCAAAACTTTCAAGGTATCAAAACCCAGCGACGTCTGAGAAATGTCACAGCCCAGAGGAGACTGGGACAGAAAAAGGATGTTAGGGGAACACTAGGGAAATTCTAATAAAGTGTGGACTTTAGTTAATAACAATGTATCCATCTTGGTTCCTTAGTTGGATAAACATCTCGTACTAAGGTACTAACGAGTTGGAAATAGGGGTACTGGGTCAGGGTCCACGGCACTCTGTACAGATCTTTGCAACTTTTTTGTAACTCTAAGCTCTTGTAAAATTAAGCGAGTACTGAACAGAGCTAAGAATGTTATTTCCCTGATTTGAACATGCCTGAGTTTCTTTTCATGGTCACATTTTTGCTATTTGGATGTGTCTTGGAATCAGTAGCAAAGGAGAGTTGCCAGCCGCTGGGAAGATGTGGGTGGTTCGCAGGTGGCTTGCTCTGGAGCTGAAGACCACGGTGGGAAGTCTGCAGCCTCGGGCTGCACTTAGAACCATGGGAGGCGATGGGCCAGCTCAGTTAGGGATGGAACCTATAAATAAAACTTTTTTCTTTTCCGTTATGGCTTATCACAGGATACTGAATATAGTTCCCTGTGCTAGACAGTAGGACGTTGTAGTTTATCCATCCTATATTTAATAGTTTGCATCTGCTAACCCCAAACTCCCAATCCAACCCTCCCTCGCTGTTTCTCCCCCTTGGCAACCACAAGTCTGTTCTCTATGTCTGTGAGTCTGTTTTTGTTTTGTAGACGCGTTCATTTGTGTCGTATTTTAGATTTCACATATAAGTGAGATCATATGATATTTGTCTTTCTCTTCTGACTTACTTCACTTAGTATGATAATCTCTAGGTCCATCCACGTTGCTGCAAATAGCATTATTTCATTCTTTTTATGGCTGAATAATATTCCATTGTATATATGTACCACATCTTCTTTATCCATTCATCCATCAGTGGACATTTAGGTAGCTTCCATGTCTTGGCTACTGTAAATAGTGCTGCAATGAACGTTGGGGTGCATGTATCTTTCTTTCTTTCTTCTTTCCTTCTTCCTTTCTTCCTTTCTTTCTTTCTCTCTCTCTCTTTTTCTTTCTTTCTTTCTTTCTTTCTCTCTCTTTCTCTCTTTCTCTCTTTCTTTCTTTCTTTTTTCTTTCTTCTTTTATTGTCACACGGCATGTGAGATCTTAGTTCCCTGACCAGAGATGGAACCCACGCCCCCTGCACTGGAAGCGTGGATTCTTAACCACTGGACCACCAGGGAAATGCCAGGGGTGTATGTATAGTTTTGAATTAGAGTTTTCTCCGGATCTATGCCCGGGAGTGGAATTGTGGGACCCTATGGCAGCTGTATCTCTTCCTGCACGCCTCACATCAACCACCTGCACTCCAATCCTTGCTCTCAACGTCATCTTCGGGGAACCCAACCTGCGACAGGGACCTTGACAAGAAGAAATGGCTCAGGGAAAAGCTACCTGCACGGGGAGGAGATAGAGACCATCGCCCCTGGGGTGCGGAGGGGAGAGTGGGTGCAGAGGTTTGTCATTTCACCCCCGATACTCATCTCAGCCCTCGTGGCTGCCCCACTCTAGGTCACCTCGGGATACAGAGGTGACCCGGTTAGAGTCCCTGCCAGTGCAGGAATCGGGGCACCAGTGGGTCTGAATAATATTAGTGCAGGGTCTCCCCCGTGGCACTGGGGTTATTCGGGGCGGGTCATCCTCTGCTGAGGGCCCCTCCTGGGCACTGTGTGGGGTTTAGCAGCATCCCTGGCCTCACCCATTTGATTCCAGGGGCCCTCCCTCCCAGTTGTGACAACCACAGATTTTCCCCACACATCACGGAAGAACTGGGTGAGGCGGGGGCAGGATGGCTCTGGGCGAGGACAGCTGTGTTGAAGCAACCAGCCTGGCCCAGGGCAAGGTCTGCCCCAATCCCGTCAGCGCCTGCATTTAGAACTGCCCCTTTCCTCTCCCACCTCCCCTGCCCTGCAGTGGTCTCCGAGACATCATCCCCATGTAATAAATCACACCTTCTCAGTTTACTGTTTGCTGCCCTCGCTAGAACGTGAGCTCTTTGAGGACAGGGATGCTGTTATGTCCCCAGCACCTAGAAGAGTGTCTGCTGTGTAGTAGATGCTTCATAAATACTTGCTGAATAAAGGAGTTGAATAAAGGGATGAGTGGATGAATGAATGAAGGTTACAATGGAAGGAGGGGGGAGATTCCCTTTCTGGCTCTCGGGGGTTGGGAGATCAAGTGAAAGATCTGTCCTAAATAGGCTGACCAGCCTTCTGGGGTTCCCCGGGACTGAGAGTTTCCCCAGAGTTCCAGCGCTCAAACCTGAGCGGTCCTGGGCAAACTGGGGGCGGGTGTTGGTCACCCTATCTAAACACAGTAACAATTCCAGCTGCAATAGCAATGGCCAATGACCTCTACGGTCTTATTGACCATGCACAGTTCTCTACCTGGTGGGGAAGGGTGGGCCGGGATTGGAATTCTGGTGATCCAGGGCGGGTGAGGGCACACCCCGGGCTTGTGGAGGGGAGTCCAGGAAGGTTCTGGAGGAAGTGACAGTGACACAGGAGGGAGGGAGGAGTCTAAGGAAGAACATCCCACATGACAACCTGTGCCAATGGCCCTGGGCCCAAGGTCACACCTGACCAGGGCTTGCTTTTTTTTTTTTCTAATTTACTTTTCCCCACATGGATATGCAATTGTCCTAATGCCATTTATTGAAAACTCCTTAATTTCCCCACTTTCTATCATATCAAGTTCTCATATATCTGTTTCTGGACCTTTTTTCTATACCATAGAGCTATACGTCCCATCCTTGCACCACTAGGGCTGTTTCATCACTATAACTTTATTTATTCATTTTGTTTTGGCCGTGCTGTGTGGCATGTGGGATCTTATGTCCCTGACCAGGGATCGAACCCGCGTCCCCTGCAGTGGAAGCTCGGAGTCTTAATCACTGGACCTCCAGGGAAGTCCCCAGGGCTTGCTTTGACATCCATGGAATGGTGGCAGGTGGGCACGGGGAGCAGCTGTCTGTGAGCCATCCTGTGTAGAAATGCAGGGTGGAGGGGAGGACAGATGGAGCTGGAGGGGAAGAAGCGGAGGAGGGAGGGAGGAAGGGAGGGAGGCCGGGCGAGAGACAGACAGAGAGTTTCCGGAGACAATAGCTCTGGCCGTGTCCTAGGGCATGAAAGCTGAAAATAGCTCCTAGTGCCGGGAGCCTTGGAGCCGGAGCCTGGGAGCCAGGGTGACTGGCTCTCCTCCCTGGTGTGCGTGTGTTGCGGGGGGGGGGGGGTGGCTCTGGGCTTCTCAGGCTGGGAATGGGGTGCACAGAGCAGGAACGGAGCAGGGACCCTTCTCTCTGGAACCTCGTGGGCCATCCTCAGCTCACAAAGCTGAGCCACTCCTTGCCCTACGAGTGGGGGGCTTATCCTCCCTGTCCCCTGGATCATACCCCCTCACACACAACTTCCCCGTGTGTGTTCCCAGCAACCAAGAGAATCTGTTTTTAAAAGATTTGGGGGAGGGGGGTAACCATACAAACAAGAGCAGAATGGATACTTTTTCAGGATATGAATGGCTCTGTGTAAGCCCACCCCCAGGGTAACCACAGTCCTGACCTCTAACACTCTTGACGAGTCAGCCTTGGTCTGGGCTTGCGGACCCACGGAAGCTTCCTCATTCCCTCCTTCAGGTCCCGACTCTCCCTCGGCGTCTTTGTGAGAAGCACCCGGGGAAGTGGGACTGCTAGGCTGTACTGCTGCTAGAACTCCACCTGGGCTCCACCAGGCTCCAGCCCCCCGCCCTGTCCACCTAACTGACCCTGAGGCACCTCAACTGGTAGGAGCAGCATCACCTTCCCTCCTGGGACTCGTGATACTTAAGGGAGACACCGAAAGACAAGCCTTTGGCTCCCTGGCTGGCAAAGAGCAGGTACTCAATTGTCATAAGTGTCCGTATCAGTGAGGGTTCTCCAGACAAACAGAATCCATATGGGGTGTGTGTGTATATACACACACACGTACATATGTACAAGCATACAAAAATATACAGCTGTGTACATATGCAGTATGCGTACACACATATACACACATAGTACATACAATACACACATACATATATACACACATATAAAATGCAGTTTGTATATATACAGTATGTATACACACATATACACACAATATAGACAATACACACATACATATACACTATACATACACACATATAAAATGCATAGTTGGTATGTATACAGTATGTACACATACGTATAACATATGCAATATACACACCTAGGTACATATATAGCATACGTATATACACACATACAAAGATATTTAGGTGTGCATATAGACAGTATACATACATACACATATAATATATGCAATACATACACGTACGTACATATAGACACACATATACACCTACATATAAAAGCATATAGCATAAAAATATATATGTACTGTATATAGAAATTCATCGTATATATACATACATATATCATATATATAAGATATATACACATACATATATACAATGTGTACACACACACCCCTATATGTAAATATGCGCATGTACATACACATATAAATTCATACGCAAGTGTGTATATAATAGTATATTCATATATACATATAATACCTAGAAACATATTGGGGGGGAGGTGTCACGGTACGTCAAGGGCGGGAGTCGAACCCGCCACCCCAGGCCCCGAGGGGTCTCCCCGGGTCTCCACTTCGGGCCGGTGGGTGTGGCCGGGGGGGGGGGCAGCTGAAGACGTGCGTGCGTGCTTGCGTGCGTACGTGCGTGCGTGCGTACGTGCGTGCGTGGGGGCGGGTCCACGGGGCGGGAGGCGCTCGCCGCGAGTGAGTGGTTCAGCCGGGCCCCGGCTCATTGTGCTTGCCTCACGCCGGCCCCAGTTGGCAGCAGCGCTGGAGGCCCCGGGCCTGTGACCACAAAGAGGGAGCCGGGGGCCGGACGGGAGCAGGCCGGCGGCGGCGGCGGCGGCGGCGGCGCCGGCTGAGGCCCAGGCCAGGCTCCCTCCCCTCAGCCTCCCGCCCGCCCGCCCGCCTGTCCCGCCCCCGCCGGCGGCGCCCCGCCCCTCCCCCAACCGCCAGACTAGCCTGGTGCGGGGGCCGCGCGCGAAAACGTGGGGGAGAAGCTGAGGCTGGAGTCGCCCGTGGTGGCCGAGCCCGCCGTCTACCCATGGCTGCTGCTGGTCTACGTGAGTGCCGCCCGTCCCCTCTTCCCGGACCTCCACCTCTCTTCCCCCACGGCGCGCGCTGAGCCCACCGAGTAACGGAGCGACTCGAGTCGCCAGACCCTCTTTGGAGCCCCCCTTCCCGCCCTGCCTGGTTCTCCGCGGCCGTTTCCAGCCCCCGCGCGCAGGGTGGGCAGAGGGGAGCCGGGGCCGGCCGGGGGCACAGACTCGGCAGCGGGGACCCCGCGCTTCCGAGGGGCGCCCGAGCCGGTCTGCCGTTGGCCCTGTAGGGCTGGGGACCCAGGTCCGCCCCCCCGCCCCCCGGCCTGGACTGCCGGCGGGCTTGCCCTTCCATACTTTATGATCTGACACGTCGGGTTTCTTTTTCCTGGCCAGCTTTACCATTACCTGACCAGCTTTCCCAGCATCCCCTGATAATGTGTTAGATATTCAAGTTTTAGGGCCCGGTCCCAGCCCTATGGAATCAGCAACTCTGGTGGGGCTCAGTGATCTCTGTTACAACAGGCCCTCCAGATGATTTTTATTCACCTTAAAGTTTGAAAATATCTGCATTGTCAGCTGGCCGAAGCGTCCACCAGCAGGTGAAGGGGAGTGGCGCCTGGAAAAGATAGGGACTAGCCAAGGTAAGTACAGTAGCATTTGCCATGGTAGTAATGGAGAATGCCTTTTCTCCACTGGTTGGCACAGACTAGTATCTGGGAGCAGTGGCAGGGTTATTTAGGATGCTTTACATTGCAGTGTAGAGTGACCGCTGTCCTGGTTTGCCAGGGACTTCCCCTGTGTGAGCGCTTAAAATCTCATCCTGGCAAACCCCTTAGCCTTGGGTTTGAAAAACTTAGGGAATAACATGAAATTTAGGGGAAACATGATCTAGGTTTTGGGCAAGTCACAAGTGCTAATTAAAGCTAAGCAAGTATGGACAACATCTAGCCTTCTTTACCCCTTTGCGGGGAGGTAAATCTTGATTGGGTGAGAGGACTTATTGTTAAGAGATCTTTGTAGAAACATCCCCTTCTGCTTAGTCCGCTGGTTCTCCGTTCTGGCTAGACATTGGCATCGTCTGAGGAGAGTTAAAATGATTGTATTGGTCTAGCATGACCAACCGTCGGTGTGAGGGTTTTTAAAAAGTGCTTCAGAGGATTCTAATGTGCAGCCAAATTTAGGTGCCACTGCTTAAGCTTTTGAACCGCTGCTACGTATTTTCACCTCATCTTGCTGTGAGAATATCCAACTGTAGTTGAGGTTTGTTGTTTTTCTTTTTCTTTTTTTAACTGTCTTATTATAAGATTTACTGTCTTAAATAAGATTGAATGGACAGAAAATCCTGCTAGTCCATCTGGTATAGCTGGATACCCAGAGTAATATCGTTAAGATATGTACCTTTTAAGTATTGTGACTGGCCTTTTAAAAATTAACATATGCATTAAATTAGTATTGATAGTATAGATCTCTTTCGAAGTTGTCATGTTGGGGAGCTATACCTCTAATCTGCTGCCATTGCTAAATATCTGGACACCTCTTACTAGGAATTGCTTTTAAAAATCTTTAGGGATTAAAACCAAGATTGCTGTATTATTTGTACTGGGACCACAAAAACCTCACAGAGTTCCCCCGCTGTACCTTCTACCCCCATCTCTAACCCTTGGCAACTTCTAATCTGTTCTCCATCTCCACAGTTTTGTTATTTTAAGAATAATATGTAAACATAATCATGAATTACTTAATCTTCGGAGATTGGCTTTTAAAAACTTTTCCCTCGGCATCATTCCCTTGAAGTTCATTTCAATTTTTGCATATATTAATAATTTGTTCCTTGTTGTTGCTCGGTAGTATTCTATCATAAGATTTTATCACAATCTGTTTCAACATTCACCCATTGAAAGACATTTGGGGAGTTGCCAGTTTGTGGCTATTAGAAATAAAACTGCTATGAACATTTATGTGTAAGTTTCTGTGGGAACTTCATTAAGTTTTTGTTTCTTTTGGATAAATGCTCAAGAGTACAATTACTGCATTGTAGGGTGAATCTACTTTTAGGATTAAAAGAGACTGTCAAGCTGTTTCTCAGAGTGGCTAAACCATTTTATTTTCCCACCAGTGATGTGATATAATTTTTCTACGTACTCGCTAGCATTTGATGTTGTCACTATACTTTAATTTTAGTTATTCTCTGATATCTCATTATGGTCTTAATTTGCATTTCCCTGATGGCTAACGATGTTGAACATCTTTTCATGTGCTTCTTTGCCATGTGTATATTCTCTTCCATGAAATGTCTGTTCCTGTCTTCTGCCTATTCTCTAGTTGGATTTTTTTAAGTTGTTTGGAGAGTTCTTTGTATATTATAGATACAAGTCATTTGTCTCCTATGGGATTTTCAAATATGTTTTCCCACTGTGTAATTTGAGCTTTCATCCACTTAAAAGGATCTTCTATGAAGCATTTTTAACTCATTTTGATGAGATCCAATTGATCAGTTTTTGCTTTTATTGATCATACTTTCGGTGTCAAGTCTAAGAATTATTCACCTAGTTGTAGATGCCAAAGATTTTCTCCTATTTTTTTTTTCTAAAAATGTCCTGCTTTTACATTTAAGATTATGATCCACTTTGATTTAATTTTTGTGTAAGATGTGTAAGGTTTAGGTTAAGGTTCATTGTTTGTTTGTTTGTTTTTGTCGAGGGATGTCCAACTGTTTCAGTACCATTTTTTGAAAAGTCTATTCTTCCTTGATAGCTTTTGCACTGCTGTCAAAACCAAGTTAAATGTATTTGTGTCAGTCTATTGCTGGGTTCTCTGTTCCATTCCATTGATCTATGTATCTACCCTCCATCACTACTGCGAAATCTTGAAATTGGGTAGATTAATTCCTCCCATTTTAATCTTCCTTTACAAATTGTTTTAGCTATTCTTCAGCCTCTTCCTACCATATAAATCTTAGAATAAGCTTGTCTATATCCACAAAAACCTTGAGGGCATTTTAAGAGTAATTGTATTAAGCCTCTTAACTTGGGGAGAATTGACAGCTTTATTATGTTGTGTTTTCTAATCCATGAACAAGGTATGTCTCCCTATTTGTTTGGGACTTTTAAAATTTTCTTCATCAGCATTTTGTAATTTTCAGTATAGAGGTCCTATAAATGTCTTATTGGGCTTCTATTTAAGTATTTATTTAGGTCAGTTGTAAATGGCATCACATATTTTTATTTAAGCTTCTACACATTTGTTATTAATATATAATTTGATAAAATTGTGTGGATCTTGTACTCTAAAACATTTACAAACTAATATTATTTCTCAAGCTTTATGTGGATTCCTTGGTATTTTCTCCATTTAGATTATCATCTCATCTTCAGATACAGACAGTTTTAGTTTTCCTTATTCAATATAATAGGATATATTACTATTCAACATTCAGGAGGATATATTCCTTCCTATTCAACATAGTAGGAATAGTTCTTTCATCTTTTAAATAAACTTTTTAAAAATTTAACTTTTAAATTTATCTGTTTATTTATTTTTGCTTTATTTTCTTACTAGAACCTCCAGTAATATATTTAATAAAAGTGGTGAGAGCAGATATCGGTGCCTTGTTTCTGATCTTACAGAGAGAGCGTTCAGTCTTTCACAGTTAAATATAATGTCGGTATAGGTTGTTTGTAGATCATCTTTATGAGTTTCAGTATGTTCCTTTTCTATTCCTAGTTTGCTTGGAGTTTCTTTTCTTCTTTTTTTAAAATCATGAATGGGATTGGATTTTGTCAAATGCTTTCTCTGCATTAATGATTAGGATCACATGACTTTTCCCCCTTAGTCTATTGGATATGGTAGATTACATTGTTTGATTTTCAAATATTTAACCAACTTTGCATAACTGGAATAAATACCACTTGGTCATGGTATATTATTCTTTTTATATATTTCTGGAGTTAATTTGCTAATATTTGGCTGAGGATTTTTACAGCCAATTTCATAAAAAATACTGGCCTGTAGTTTTCTTCTTTCTATACTATCCCAGTCTGGTTTTGGTATCAAGGTAATACTGGCTTCATAAAATTAATTAGGAACTGTTCCCTCTACTTCTGTTTCTTATCAAGTCATGTAAAATTGGTGTTAATTCTTTAAGTCTTGGGTACAAGTGAAACATCTAAGCCTGAATATTTCTTTTGGGAGTTTTTAAATGAAAAATCAGTGTTTCTCATAGTTACAGGAAAATTGAGATTGTCTCTTTCATCTTGGCTGAGTTTTGGTAGTTTTGGGTGTAGACGCATTGGTCCATTTCATCCACATTTTTGAATTTATAGTGTAGACTTGTTCATAATAACTTGTCCCTTATTAACCTGCAGGATATGTCATGGTATCCCTGGTTGCATTTCTGATATCTGTGATTTGTGCCATCTCTCTTTTTATCTTTATCAGTCTTGCTACATCTTTCTTGATGAGATTGTTTATTTTGAAGAACCAGCCTTTTGTTTCATTAATTTCCTCCCCCCCCCATTTTCCTGTTTTCAGTTTCATGGATTTTTGTTTCATCTTTATTATTTCCTTCTTTCTGCTTGTTTAGTGTTTTTTCCTCTTCCGTTTTTACTATTTTAATATAGAAAATTAGACTATTTCTTTGAAATATTTTCTTTCCCAATTTAGTGCTATAAACTTCCCTTTCAGCATTGCTTTCACTTTATTCCACAAATGTTGATCTGTTATATCTCCATTTTCTTTTATTCTATGCATTTAAAAATTTTTCCTTGACTTTTTACCCATGAGTTATTTGGAATTGTGATGTTTAGTTTTCATGTGATTGAAGATTTTCCTGTTGTCTTTCTGTTATTGATTTCTAGTCTGGTTCCATTATGGCTAGAGAACATACTCTCTATGATTTTCATTCTTTTAAATCTGCTAATGTTTTTTTTATCACCCAGTGTATGGTATATGAGTGAATGTTCCATGGACACTTGAATATGTATTCTGCTTTTATTGAGTGTGTTCTTTAAATGTCAGTTATATCCTGTTGATTGATGATGTTTTCAGTTCTTCCATACCCTTGCTGATTTTTCTCTCTGGGAGTTCTATAAATTGCTGTGTTGAAGTCTCAAATAATAATTGTGGATTTGAAATTCTCTCCTTTTACCTTTTTCAGTGTTTGCTTCATGTGTTTTGAAGTTCTGTTGTTTGGTGCACACACATTTAGTATCACTAGGTCATCTAGGTGGATTATTCCTGTTATCTTTATGTAATGACCCTCTTTGACCCTAATAATTTCCTTTGCTCTGAAATCTACTTTATCTGATATTAATATAGCCATTCCTGCTTTTTCTGATGAATGTTCACATGATATACCTTTTTCATCCTTTTACTTTGAACTACCTATATCATGATGTTTAAAGTAAGCTTCTTATAGACAGTATAGAGTTGGATCATGCTTGTGATTTTTTCATCTACTCTTTCAATCTCTGTCTTTGACTTGGTTATTTAGATCATTTACAGTTAATGTAATTATTGCTATGTTAAAGATTAGGTCTACCATTTTATTTTTTGTTTTGTCTTTTACCTTAGTTTCTCAATCCTGTGTTTCTCTTATTTTGCCTTCTTGTGGGTTACTTAAACATTTTTTGGTAAGTCCATTTTAATCTAATTTATTTATAATCATTTGTGTATACTGTTTGTATAGTTTTCTTAGTGGTTGCTTTTGGCCTTACACTATACATATGTAACTTATCATAGCCTACTGGAATCTGTCTTTTATTACTTCAAGTGAAGTTTCAAAATTTTACTTCCATTTAGGCCTCTTAATAGTCCCCAGTTTTAAAGTATGATTTTCTGTAGTATTTCCTCTATATACATTGAGAACCACATCAGATGGTGTCATAATTTTTGCTTTGACCATCATAGGGAATTTAAGAAACTCATGAGACTAATGATAGTCTCTTATATTTATCCCACTTGTTTTCACCCATTCCATTGTTCCCCTTTTCTTTTTGAAGTTGCCAGTCTTCTGTTATTGTTTTTTTTTTTTTATGTTTTCATAACAGTAGGTGATATCTGGGCTTTCCAGTGCCATTGGATATGAGTTTCAGGAAACACTGAGCCTGGCTCACTTAATGCTACTGAGTTGGAGGGTTTGTATACGTTGGGCCTGTTGGCACAGCAGATGCTAGCAGATTAGACTAATGCTGATGGGACTAGTGCCACAGGAGGATGCATTCCCATTCAGGCTATGCTGCTGCTACAGTAGATCAAATCCCCCTCTACCCCAAGTGTGGGGCAGTGACCTGCTGCTGTCACTGCTTCTTTATTAGGCTGCTTTCGCCTCAGGTGTGTGGTGGGATCCCTTGGAAGCTGCTGCTGCTGTGAATCACAGGGTTAAATTCATTTTAGAAATACTTAAATATAAATATATAGCCTGGCTCTTGTAGGACCTCTGTATTTGTTTTTTATTGCTTTCATACGAATTACCGCAAATTGAGTGACTCAAAACATCGTAAATTTATTACCTTACAAGTCTGACATTGGTCTCAATTGAGTAAAGTAAAAGTGTTGGCAGGATCGACAGATGAATGGATAAAGCTGTGGCACATATATACAATGGACTATTACTCAGCCATAAAAAGAAATGAAATTGAGTTATTTGTAGTGAGGTGGATTGACCTAGAGACTGTCATACAGAGTGAAGTAAGTCAGAAAGAGAAAAACAAATACCGTATGCTAACACATATATATGGAATCTAAAAAAAAAGAAAAAATGGTTATGAAGAACCTAGGGGCAGGACAGGAATAAAGACTCAGCCATAGAGAATGGACTTGAGGACACAGGGAGGGGGAAGGGTAATCTGGGATGAAGTGAGAGAGTGGCATGGATATATATACACTACCAAATGTAAACTAGATAGTTAGTGGGAAGCAGCCACAAAGCACAGGGAGTGGAATCCTGCAGTGTTTGCTGATGGGTCATTTTGGAAGAGCTGACTTTCAGTCTGAAGCTCTGCCTGTTTGCATCTGAAGAATCTGCATTTAAGGAGAGGGTGTATGAGGAAGGGGGTGTATGGGACAAAGGTGTCCTGGGTGCAGATGAGCCAGGACCTGACCAGCTGCCTTTTGGGTCCTCTGGTCCCATCTCTTGGTCTGTGCCTCATCTGCATCATCACTGTCCCCGCTGGCACCCCTGGGGTGTTGTTGTCTGAGTGAGATTCCCCTGGTGCCCCTGCTCTCCTCCCCTCCTCCTGCTGGTTGGGGAGGGAACTGCTTATTGTGTGGTCTGTACTCCTGAGGCACGAAGGACCCTGTAGCATGGACCTGCAGAGTGTGGGATGTGGTCCCAAGAGCATGGGGCCCACATAGGACACAACATCGGGGCATGACCAGTATTAGGGCTGCCTCATCACTGACAGGGAATGTTGTCCAGATCCTGCTCGGGAGGGTGTGGTGGGTGGCCTGGGACCCTAGAGGCCCCATTCCTATCCTGGAGCTTGGAAAGTGCATCCCCATGGGCTCCAGATTCACCCCATATCTCAGCCATATCCCTCTGTCCTGTCTTTGAACTCAGGAAAACGAGCTCTCTTGTCCACAACATAGGCCTGGTCCTGTTGGTATTAGGATTCTTTAAGTTAGGCATCCTGGGATAGCTCTTTTTAGGCCTGAGAAGGAACAACTCAGGAGTGTACAACAATTTCAGATGAAACTGATATTCAATGACTATCTCTAACTACTCGGTTGTTGACTTCTATTAGTCATTATTCTCCTGGTTTTAGCTCTGATGTGGGGATTACAGAGGAGTCAACATTTAAATCTTCATAATCTGTGTATTTGTAGCTTCAGTATCATTACTGACCCATAGTTTTTATGGTTTGGGAAGAGTTATTGATTTCATGTGTCATGTAAAGGATTCACAATGATGATAGGGCAATTAAGATTACAATAATGGCTAGTAAATTGTTCACATTTTCTCTACCTGTGCATCTATTCTATGCATATGAGTTAGTTTAGATGTCAATATTAGTGAAATGATATAGAGGACTAGAGAACTTATTTTAAAAATCACTATTAATGTGTGATGATGAAAATGTAAAAGTCCTTCCGTAATCGGTGATGTTGTATCTTGAGAGCCTAGATGAAACTGATATGCCTTAGTGATATACAGGATTTTAGCCTATGATTTAACTTTGACAAAGCTACATCACTTTTTACTTTTATCTCATTTATTGAGAAAGACATAATTGTTATGGTGTTGGCTTGAAACTGGTTGAGAAGGACTTGAGTCCTTCCTTATTTTACATTTACATAGGTAGGATGTTGAAACATAGGATATGGTGGAGGGCATTCGTGTAACCATTCTAGGTTAGGAGTAGCAATTTCCACTGCTAAGACTTCTTGTTTAGACGCAAATGCTTTTCAAAGTATGAAGATTATTAGCATTACTGCTGCTACTGAGATGAATGAGCCTAAAGATAAAATATTTCATGTTGTGTGTGCCTCAGGGTACTCAGACTAATGTAGTGACATCCCTGAGAGGCCAAGAAAGTGCTGCAGGAAGTCATATTTACTACTACAAATATACTTGTGAAGTGAATTTTTGCTCATGCTGAGTTAACTGTATAACCTGAGAATAGTGGGAATCAGTGTAGGAAGCCTCCTATAATAGTGAAGACTGCTCCCATGGACATTAGGTCATGGAAGTGTGCTACTACATAGTATGTATCCTGGAGGACAATGTCTGGGGATGAGTTGGCTAAGATGATTCCTGTCAAACCACCTACTGTAAAAAGAAAAACTAAAGCCTAAAACTCATAGTATAGTGGGAGGTCATATAATATTACCTCCGTGAACAGTTGCTAACCAGGGACTTCCCTGGTGACACAGTGGTTAAGAATTCGCCTGCCAATGCAGGGGACATGGGTTCGAGCCCTCGTCTGGGAAGATTCCGCATACCGCGGAGCAAAAAGCCCGTGCACCACAACTACTGAGCTGCCCTCTAGAGCCCGCAAGCCACAACTACTGAAGCCCACGCGCCTAGAGGCTGTGCTCTGCAACAAGAGACGCCACTGCAATGAAAAGGCCGTGCACCGCAACCAGAGAAAGCCCATGTGCAGCAACCAAGACCCAACGCAGCCAAAAAAAAAGAAACGAGAAAGAAAACTTAAATAAAGAGTTGCTAATCAGCTAGATACTTTTACTCCTGTAGGGATAGAAGTAATTACGGTAGCTGATGCAAAGTATGCTCCTGAGTCAACAGCTATCCCTATGGTAAACATATGATGGGCCCACAAGAGAAATCCTAAAAAGCCAGTGGACATGACTCATACTAGTCCCAAATAGCTGAAAGGCACTTTTTGTCCTAAATAGTATGTAATGATATGTGAGATTATAACAAAGCCTGGTAGGCCATGAATACAGACTTCAGGGTGACCAAAGAGTCAAAATAGGTGTTGGTATAGGATTCAGTCTCCTCCTGCAGGGTCAAAGAAAGTAGTGTTTAGATTTCTATCTCTTAACAATATGGCAATTCTGGCTGCTCGGACTGAGAGTGGTAATTATGTAATATGTCTATAGTTGGGAAAGATTAAACAAATACTGGTGTTTGGTATTGGGATATGACTGCTAGTTTTGTATTAAAGACTATAGTAATAAAAGTAATAGCACCAAGAATTGAAGAGACACCTGCTAAATGTAAGGAGAAAATGGTTAGGTCGACAGAGGCTCCTTCATGGGCCAGATTGCAGGCTAGAGCTGAATATAGGGTTCCACTTGTACCAGAACCAGCTTCTACTATTGGTGATATGAGTAGGAGTAAGAATGATGGGGGAAGTAGTCAAAAGTTTATATGATATATTGGGGGAAATGCTACCTCAGGTGCCCCAGTTATTAGTGGCCCAAGTCAGTTTTCAAACCCTGAAATCATAATGGGTACAACTATAAAGAAAATTATTACAAGTGCAGGGACTGTTATGACTACCTTACAGATTTGGGCATCTCCAAGTAGCGCTCCAGGTTAGCATAGCTCAGCCAGGATTAATATACTTAAGGCGCTGCCTGCTACTCCAGCTCAAGCACCAAATAGTAAAGATAAAATGCCGATATCTTTGTGATTTATTGAAGATAATCAGCAGTGTATGAACAGAGGTAAAATGACTGAGCTAGCATTCGACTGTAAATCTAAAGACAGAGATTGAGCCCTCTTTCTGGCAAACCCTGTGGTGAATCAACAGATTGAATTGTAACTTGAGAGAAGCAGCTTCAATTCTGCTGGTGATTTTCCTGCCTTTTTTTTTCTTCTTTTTTCTTTCTCAAAGGCAGGAGAAGTAGATTGAAGCCAGTTGACTAGAGGATTTGCCTGTTAACTAAAATTTCCTGGGGTTAAAACTCATCAATCTCGTAAGGATTTGGCTTAATTACAGTGTTTGCTTTGCATTCAATTGATATAGGAGAAAGTCCTGCAGTCCTTATTTTTAGAAATTAAGTAAATTGTACTTGTTTAGGGTTTTGAAAGCTCTTGGTCTAAACTAACCTAAATTCCTAGTCCAGCACTGATAGGATGGGTGTTATGGGTAGTAATCGTGTGGCTATTATGATGAGTAATGATAGGAAAGTTATTTGTTTTGTATGTTCAAATTGTTGTACTTTTGTGTTGTTTAATGAAGGGAATATAGTTAGTGATGTGGATTATGTTAGCTGCAAGTAGAAATATATGCTGAGGACTGCTGTGATGCCTATTAGTGTTGGTAGAATGATGTTATCATTTTTGTTATCTCTTGGATAATTATTCATTTGGGTCAAAACCCTGATAATGGTGGGCGACCTCCTCATGACACTATAATGCTGAGGATAAGGATCCTGATGGGAGGTGTTTTATCTCATGTGTGTGATAATGATACCCTTGTAGTACATGATCTGGGTATAAATAGGAAGAAGATAGTGTTGTTATGATATAAATTAGTATGTTTAGGATTGTTATACTTGGAATATACATTATAATAGCTGTTATTCATCCTATATGGGCAACTGATGAGGAGGCTGTAATTTTTTCCAGGTGAGTATGGTTAAGTCTGCCTCAGCGTCCAACTATGATTTATAATATCACTATGATTAACAGTATGTTTAGGTTGATGGATGGTGACATGTGGTATAAAACTGATAGGGGTGCAATTTTGTCATGTTGATAGCATCAGGCCTGCTGTTCATGGAATGCCTTGAGTTACTTCGGGCACTCAGAAGTGAAATGGGGAATGTCCTACTTTTGTGACAAGGACGATTGTCATGATAGTGGATGCTGCTGGATTAAAGATTTTTGTAATTCATTGTGTTCTTTGACCAGAGTATATTAGATTAATGATAATAGCCATTATAAGTAGTATTGATGTGGTGGATTGTTTTAGAAAATATTTGTTGGATGCTTCTGTAGCTTATGGGTTCATGTTTTTTATTAGAATGGGGATACCATTAACCAGTGTGAGCTTGTTACTACAATTATATTTCCTGAAATAATGGTCAGTAGAATGATAGTAAAAACAATGAGAGTTTATTAGTACAGGAAGGATATACAACAATATTTTGGGGGTATGGGCCTTGAAGCTTTCTTAGAGAACCTTACTATATAGCATTGTGGTGTAATGTGGTAGCATGGAGAATGTAAAATTCTTAGAAATAAGTTCAATTCCAGGAATAAGCGCATTTAAACCTCTATCATTTACTTTATCAAAGTAACTCTTTAGTCAAACATAATTCTTAAGTTTGCTGTGGGTTGCCTGGTATGATGACAGGTAGTGAAAACTCTCATATACATAGGGCTAATGTTAGTAGTAAAAAATATTTTTATAAGAGATGTATACGTTGATCATATCAAAATTGTGGGTAGGATGCTTGAATTCATAGAAAGGAGATTGTTAGATGTGTTTTAATGATGACTTGGGCTGTATATAATTCTGGCACGTAGGGATTGTCAAATGCTCCTAAAAATAGAATGTTGTGGAAATGTTTATTATAAGGAAATTGACATATTCTCTAGGAAGGACGGGGTGAATGGGCCTGCTACATTTTCTACATTGAAGACATATACAGGTTTTGATTCTACTTCTGTTAAATCAAGTGGGGCTTCATTGGATTTCTGCTACTGCGGAGATAATCAAATTCTGGGTAGGGGTCAGGAGAAAATTAGTCATAGGTGTTCTTGTGTAATAATTACTGTTGAAAGTGTAAATGATCCATTTAGCATTAGGACTGATAATAGAATAACTGCCAGCAAGACTTCATATGAGATTGTCTGTGCTACTGTCCGTAGAGCTCCAGTGAGTGAGTATTTTGAATCTGAAGCTCAACCAGATCAGAGGATGGAATAAATGGCTAGGCTTGATATGGCTAACATAAATAGTATGCCTACATTTATATTAGTGGATAAGATATGGGAAGAGGAATTCATGTTGTGAGAGCCATGGTTAAGGCTAGTATTGGGGCAATAATATATAAATTGATGATGTTGATGGTCATGGTGGTTCTTTAAGAAATAATTTGAATGTCTCAGTAATGGGTTGTAATAATCCATAGGGGCTGATGACTTTTGGCCCTTTCTGGATTTGTATATAGCCTAGGATTCTCCATTTAGTTAATATGAGGACTGCTATGGTGAATTAAATTGGGTACTTTGTGAAAGAATGTTGATTATAAACATATTCTTAGGAAGAGAACTTGAACTACTGCAGATAAATGTTTCAGTTTTACCTAATTACCGGGCTCTGCCACCGTAACAAACCCTGTTCTACAGTAGGGTATGTATAAATTAACTGAATGTAGATTATATCATCATTTGGTTTGAAGACATTTTGTAAAGTAAGCCGTATTGCTCTTGTCCTTTCATACTGGAAGAAATCTGCAACAGACAGAAACCAACCAGGATGACTCCAGTCTGAACTCAGATCACGTGAGACTTTAATCGTTGAACAAACAGACAATTAATAGCAGTTATACCATTGAAATGTCGTGATCCAGCATCAAGGTCATAAAACATATTGCCGATATGAACTCCAGAATACAATTACTCTGTTATCCCTAGTAAAACTTGTTCCGTTGATCAGTGTTTTAGAAGAACAGGTGATAAAGCATTTTGACTAGCTGGTCTAGATTTTAATCACTCAGAGGCAGTTTTATTCTCCAAAAAATAAATGGCGCACGGGCTCAAGGCACACCATCTTCAGTACTTGTGGCACGCAGGCTCAGTAGTTGTGGCCCACTGGCTTAGTTGCTCCGTGGCACGTGGGAAATTCCCAGACCAGGGATCGAACCGGGTCCCCTGCATTGGCAGGCGAATTCTTAACCACTGCATCACCAGGGAAGTCCCAGAATCGCAGTCTCCCTTTTAATATACCTTAAGCCCAAAGAATCCATGGAAAATTGTTACAGAAAATAAGACAAAAAAATATTGTAAGGACTATAACAGAAGCATATAATACACAGTTCATATAGACACATCCCAAGCAGTTACAAAGTATATTAAAAGGGAGGCTGCGATTTTAAAAAAATAAGATAAATTATACCCACAAACTCCTAGTCTTTCCTGAAACATTGCAATCTGAAACCCTATTGTAGGAAGCAGAAGATTCCAGGAGACATTCTACAAATGAAGGACTCTAAACCCTGTGGTTGGATAAGGAATTCTGGAAGGAAGGTATCCTCACCCAAGGAGAGCAGGTTCCTATACTTCTCTAACATCACACCCCTGTACAATTCCCATTGATCTTGGTCCAGGCATTGTCACTCCTCTTGAGAGAAATCTATGGCCACATCCTGGAATGGCAGCAGTCCCTGAAATTAAAAGTACACATGCCATGTGGCCACGGGAAGAGTTCATAATGTGACCCAAGAAGAAAACAGCAAGTTAAGAGAAGTGCTTTTAATTTAGAAGACTGTCTTCAATTATCCACTAATATATATATATTTACAAAGTAACTTTCTCTACCTTATTTGTAACTACAAGAAAAGAGTATGGCATGTGATCCACAAAACCAGTGTAGAGACTATACTTATCTGGAAAAGAAATGATAAAATGATGGTTTCAACACAGGCATATGCATTTTTGAGTGTTTTATTTATATCAAACTGGATAAAATGTGTGTATTTCTCAGACAGAAAAGACATGTCGAGGTAGAAATGTACCTTTCAACTATTCATGGGTACACAAGTACACTGGGGAGATTGTAAAAGTGCAGATCGTGATTCAGTAGGTCTGGTGGGCCTGAGTTCTATTTTTTCCTCAAGCTCATTTTTAACTAGTGATGCCACAGTCTCTGATTCATTAACCACAGTTGGGAATAGCAGAGACATAATTAGAAAGGTAAAAATTCGTATTTAACTTTGAACTTAAAGTGTTTTATGGATTTTACACCTTTAATAGAATAGTAAGCACAGCAGCAACAATCATTTGTGAATATTTACTATAGACTGTATCTTTCTTTCTTGTGTAGGATTCCAGGAAAAAGGCCTGGGCTGCGGCCACAGTGGGCGGGGCCCCCAGGCCGGGCCGCCCCTCCAGGACCCCCGGAAGGGCTCCTGGAGGCTCCAGGCGGCTCCTCCCCCGGCGCCGCCCTCCCTCCCGGAAGGCCTGGGGGCAGAGCGGTCCCACCTCCTCGCCCAGAACGATCCCGCGTTTCCGCAGAGCTGGAACTCCCGGCTCGGGGTCTCTTGCCTCCGCCGTCACTAAAGTGCCCCGGAGCCCGAGGGGAGGGCGGCCTCACTGAGGCTGCCGGCTCTGGAGGGGCCCCGGCCGCCAAAGCCGCGACAGTCCTGGGGACCGCGGGCCGGGTAAGTGGGCGCCAACCCTCCTCCTGGTCTGGTGCCCGGGCGTCAGTGCAAGACCAGCTTCTGAGGGGCAGGGGTTTGCTGCCACCCACCGCTGCTGTGCAGAAAGAGCAGCCCCTAGCGTTCTGGTCCCGGGGAACGTCGGTCCCTTCTCTCGCCCCTGCCCTCGGCCTGGCTCGCGGGGCCTGGTGGGCGTGGGGAGTGGGTCGGCCTGAGCGTCCTGAGGGGAAACGGGGAAAGGGAGGCGCAGGGTCCGGTTGGAGCGTCAGCGCCCCTCCTCCTGACTGCGGGGAAAGCGGCTGAAAACGCATCCCCAGGCTCGCAGGCCCCTTGTTCAGCCGAGTCTCTCTGCGCTCCTTCCTCCCTGAGCTAAAGTACTGGGGGGAGGGGACAGGGGAGGGGAATGGCGCAGGTAATGGGGAACATCAAAAGGTGATTGTTAACTAAGGAAAACCAGCTCTCCCAAGGTGAGGAATGTAGCGCTTTTCTTTGTATGGGAAGATGCAAGCGTCTGGGCTCACTGAAATCCTTCCTTTGATATGCACCTCAGCTCTCTGGGGCCAGCATTCTGTATTTGCATATCCTGAGTTCCTCAGGGCCCACCGGCTCACATTGGAGGGCTGCAAGTGCTGATGACTGTGACATCCTTTTTTTACTGATATGGCAAGAAATATTCCATTTCTTACAGGCTTGAGGGGCAGAGAGTGAAAAAGAGTAGGAGAATCTCACTCAGCATGTAATTTGGCATATATATATATATTTAACTGTGCTAATAGAGGCTCTCAATTCCAATCAATTTGTACTACTGCCCTCTATGTATTAATTTCATCAATATCATATGATAAATGCCTATAAAGTTGACGTAATCCATTTAAACAGGATAATGATTTTTAAAGGAAACATAATAGAAATATAACAACAAAACCCTTACCACCAAAGGCTGTGTGTGGAACAACCTAAATACATGTTCCATTGTTAAAATATTGAAAGATGTATTCAGTAGAAATATCAACAAAATGAAAAATAATAAGGGCAACGGAATGCTGAAATGTTGTATCTTTATCATTAAAGTGGCAGAAAATCATTTATTAGTAGGCAGTGAGGGCAGAGGATGCCTGATTTTTATATCTTTTTCATATTTGTGCAGTTGTTTCAGCAAGTAACTTAAAGACAAAATGGAAAAACAAGGAGGTTTGTGCCTGAGATCATGTTGATGAGAAACCAGGGATGGCCACCTTGTGCCAGGTGCGTGAAGTTTACCTGGCCAGGTAGACCGCAGAGCTCCTGAGAAGCCAGGGTTGGAATTCTTCTGCTGGGTGCCCCTTAGCTTCTGTGACTTGATTGATTTTGAGTCATGTTGGGGGATAGACCTGATCACAGGAAATGGGTGGAAATAGAGTGATTTGGGGAGCAGCTAACGACATTCATCACAGCTCATGGCCTGATTGAATTTTAAAGAAACAGGAAAACAAATGCTTCTTATGGAATCAGAGAATGTGAGGGCTGGACAATCCCAGAAAATGAGAAACACCCATCCCATTTTCCAGATGAGAAAACAGAGGCCCAGCAAGGTGAAATCCCTCACCCAAGTTGCACCCGTCTCTCCTCCCCACTACATGGTTCATGAAAGTAGGACTCTTCCTGTCTTGATCACTGCTGAACTCCAAACAGGGCCAGGCATCTAGCAGCTGCTTCAAAAATTTTGGTTGGGCTTCCCTGGTGGTGCGGTGGTTGAGAATCTGCCTGCCAATGCAGGGGACACGGGTTCGAGCCCTGGTCTGGGAAGATCCCACATGCCGCGGAGCAACTCGGCCTGTGAGCCACAATTACTGAGCCTGCATGTCTGGAGCCTGTGCTTGGCAACGAGAGGCCACGATCGTGAGAGGCCCGCGCACCGCGATGAAGAGTGGCCCACGCTTGCCACAACTAGAGAAAGCCCTCGCACAGAAACGAAGACCCAACACAGCCATACATACATACATACATAAAAAGAATGTAAGCAGACAAGAATAGCATTAAAAAAATAAAAAATAAAAAAAAATTTTGGTTGACTGGATGAACAACGCTATTTCTTTCTTTCTCACTCTTATTCAGGACTGTGCCAAGAACTCCCCAGGTTGCAATGTAATTTGATAAATGTAAATATTAATTGAGTTTTGGTGTGATGAGGGCTTAGGCTTTGAAGGTTACAGACTTGGTTCAGATCCTGGTTCTGCCACTCAATAGCTGTTTGGCTTTGGGAAAATTACTAAACCTCTCTGAGCTTACTTCCTCCTTTGTAAAGTGGGGATAAAACTATCTGAGCCAGCAGAGCACCTGCATCAGGGATGTGCACTAAGTATTGGTCTTTCTCACTCTCCCACTCCTTCCCTCTGTTCTTCCCCAAGAAGATGTATAGAAGGATATAGTAGTTTTTTAAAAAAATTAATTATTTTTGGCTGCGTTTGGTCTTCGTTGCTGCGTGTGGGCTTTCTCTAGTTGCAGTGAGCGGGGGTTACTGTTTGTTGCGGTGCGCGGGCTTCTCATTGCGGTGGATTCTCTTGTTGCGCTTGTTGTGGAGCACCGGCTTTAGGCGCGCAGGCTTCAGTAGTTGTGGCCTCCAGGCTCAGTAGTTGTGGCGCATGGGCTTAGCTGCTCCGCAGCATTTGGGATCTTCCCTGACCAGGACTCGAGCCCAGGTCCCCTGCCTTGGCAGGCAGATTCTTAACCACTGCGCCACCAGGGAAGTCCAATATAGTACTTTTTAAAAAGGGGTTTTAATTTATTTCAGAAAATATACATTTTTCTTGTAGAAAAGTTTATTCCCCTATAGAAACATAAACACGCAAACCACTCCAAATGCTGTATTCTATGGGTTAGATATTATCAGTCACATTTTATAAGTAATTGGGCAAATGCCAAAGCACTAGCTACTGGGGAGTAAGAAGACTCAAATCTGGGGTGCCCCCCACCCCAATTTCAAGAGCATGGTGTGTTTTTCAAATCCATGTTTCATCTGGTCTTTGTTTCTCATCCATATTCTGTGTCTGCCTTTCTCCAGAAGGCTCAGATCCTCCTCTTTCACACCCTCCCGGCTGGCTGTGCCCCAGCTCCCGCCCTGGAACCTCTGCATGCCTGGGTGTGCCTGCTCCCCCTGTGCATCACCAGCTTTGCCAGGGAGCTGCTGTATCGTGCACTGCTTGCTGTGCCCAGAGTATCTGGACCCTTCTGGTACATGAAGTACACCCTCATCACCATGTGTGCACGCCCATCCCCTTACCTTATATCCTGCCTCTAAGCCAGGGTTGGGGGTGACTACAGTGTGCATTCAGCTGTGTGAGGTGCTGGGATGAAAGTGAAGTTCCCAACTTTTGAAGTTGCAGGCTTGAGGGGCATACAGTGATTTAAAATCAGGTCACCTGACTTAAAGGGGGGACTGATTGATTTAAAGCCAAGGCAGCTGACTTAAAGCCTGCGTCCCTCAGCTGCAAGACGAGACCAGCTTTGGCGGTGCACGGGTTCGCTCCAAGCCAGGACTGCTGTTCAGGAAGAGCTTCCAGTAGTGCCTTAGTGCAGGGGGACTTGGTCCGTGGTCTTGCCCCTGCCCTCAGAGGGGGGCCACCTGCTCTTCTGGAGAATCAGGGAGGGGGAAGTGCAGAGTCCCAGCTGGAGTTGCGGCACCCTTGTCTGATGGCAAGGAAAGGGGGGCGGGGCTGTGTGGTGTCCTGGGGCTGGACTCACCAGGTTGACTCAGCCTCTCAGCCCCCTAACCTCCCCTCACACACCCCACAAGAGTTTTCAGTAATATGTAATTGCGCCTTAGGTTCTCCGTCTTCAAACTCATACCCAGGCTCCCAGATCCCTTGATTCAGCCTATTCCTCTGTGCTCTTTCTTCTATTACATACAGTCCGAGAGGGAGGGGCTGGGGGATGGGACTGGAGCGATCCCGGCAGCACTGGCCTCAGCTGACTAAAGAGATCTGGGGCCTGCGCTATCACACGTGTGCGAGGACCCTTAAGGCGGAATCGAGGGGGCCAGTTAGAGGCAGTGCTTGCTGCCTCAAGTGAGTATGGATCACCGTCGGGTGGGGAGCACGCTGACCCCTGAGAAGTACTGTTAGGAGGATGTGTTCCTCCCTCGGCTTCAAGGACGTGGGTGGGCTTCAGGGCTCCAGTTCCTCTCCAGGCCTCCAGGTCCGACTGCACCGCAGCGGGCTTGCAGACCTGTCTTCCTGTCCCAGAACTTGCCAGGCTCCAGGAAGAATCCAGACTGCAGAAATGGTGCCTGAGCACTCCAGCGTAAGAAGTGCTGTCCCTGGGGACCCAACAGTGGAGGGAGGAAGGGTGAAGGGACTGGGGGTTAGGGTCGGGAGGGGTGGCTGCCCTGGGAGACATTGAGAGAGAAATATCGCCCCCCACACCCCTGCCCCTGCAACTGACCCATTGATGCCATAGGATCTCAGGGCCTTTTAGTCAGAGATGCCTCTGCTTCTTTACTCCTGTGTTCAAAACTATGCAAAACCAACTCTTCATCCTCTTGCTGCCTTGCCAGGACTTTTAAAGCACTGTTCTTTTGAAGCACTCGTTCCCTAAACTGCAGTTTGGAGCTGTCCCAGCTATTTAAAAGTGTTCTCCTTAAACTGAGACTAAATCCTACTCTTTTGGGAAAATGTCCTTAACTTCATTGGAGATCATCTTTTCTGCCCATTTCTTCCTTCTACTGCCCTCTTAAGAACCCCTGTGCTCAAAGAGCTTGGTGATTTATTTTTTGCTTGATGTCAAAAAGAAACCTTCCCCATGCACCCCAAAAAGCTTTCCTGGATCATAGGTGTTTCACAACCATGACAGTGTTTTGCAGTTAGTATATACTGGGTAGAGTGCCTAGCAATCCCTCCAAGAGCCAGAGGTGAGCAACACCTTTGCTTAGTTGATTGGATGTCCTTCAAGTTTAGGAAGGTACCATTCTTATGACCCAGGAGATAAGACAGAGCCCTGGATGGCTGTGGCTGTGATTAGATAACTTCTGATGATTTTATTTCCTTTACTGAGCTGCTGCTTCTAGGTTAATTTCATTTCATTACCTGTCCATTTTTAAAGAAAGACTGACAAAGTCACTGGAATAGGTCAGGAGTCTGAGCTCAGGGTTGGTCAAAGGTACTCACAGGGAGGAAGGTGGATAAAAATAGGTGGGTAAATAGGAGGGTTGGCAAGTACAGCCAGGACACCCGTGTTCATCGTGCATACTAATAAAGGCCAGAATCTCCTCATTTATCTCTGGTGGGAAGTTCTGATGGTTTCACAGGATTAAATTCAAATCATATTCAAACTAGGGGCTTTCCCTGAGCATAAAAGGAAGTATCCATCCCTAGCAGGAGTCGCTGCAGAGGAATAAAGACGTAGCTGTAGAGAATGGACTTAAGGACACAGGGAGGGGCAAGGGTAAGCTGGGATGAAGTGAGAGAGTGGCATGGACATATATACACTACCAAAGGTGAAATAGATAGCTATTGGGAAGCAGCTGCATACAGCACAGGGAGATCAGCTCAGTGCTTTGTGACCACCTAGAGGGGTGGGTTAGGGAAGGTGGGAAGGAGACACAAGAGGGAGAGGATATGGGAATATATGTATACGAATAGTTGATTCACTTTGTTATACAGCAGAAGCTAACACAACAAGGTAAAGTAATTATACTCCAAGAAATATGTTAACAATAGCAACAACAAAAAAACCCAAATCTAAGTCAATCAAGCCAACGGAGACATTGTATGTGTTTATAGTTCAAGAAATCCACAAGAGAATCCTTTATTCTGTAGGCAATGAATTGTCCATTCGAAAAGAAAAAAACTTTCTAAAATGTTGTTTTTCCATTTATTGTTCAGAACATCCTTTTTATACCTCTGAATTTCTTACTATTCAAAGCCAAGTCACGTGAGTTACAGGGAAGCAGCTGATTGATTTAAAGTTGGGTCATGTGATTTAAAAACCAGTGGCAGTTGTTTGATTTAAATCCCAGTTAAATGACATGAGGAAGGGGTGCTAGAAACTGCTTTTTCATCTCTGGCTCAGAATATCATATTTACCTTGGTTCTTCTTATGATTTAGAAAACTTGTGCTGTCTCTCCTTGGAATCATCAGGAGAAAAATACAGTATTTCAGGTTCATTCTTGATACCAACTTCTCACAGTTAAGGTGTATTGACTAAAAGATCTTCCTTCTTCAAGAGATTCCAAACTTCTGTAAGACACTTCATTGTAATTGGAGAAAAAAGAAGAATGAAATCAGGCCAGCAGCTGCAGGAGACCAAGGCAGCCCTCATGACTAGGGAAGGAGAAGGAAGGGCTGAGAGTTGGCTTTAGAGCAGACAACCTCCAGAGGGCGCTGAAGCACGGGCAGAGCCCACCTGCCACTCCCAGTTTGGCACTCCAGGGTCAGATTTGGGTTTGGAGATGGGGTTGCTGTAACCCCAAGGAGGTGAGCAGAGAGGAGGAGTTGATTACCTCTGATTATCCTCTGACTCTCTGATTTGATTATCCTCTGACTCTCTGGCCCAAATTGCCTGACGTCACAGGGGGGGGACAGAGTTTTGCTTTCAGCAACTGATGGGACACTTCCAGGCTGGTCGGGTCGCCCAGCGGCCCGACAGCCTGACAGGCTGACTGCGGTATGATCGCCCTTCTTTTCTCCAGAATCTGTACATCAGGAGGTGCATGGGTGTGGGAGCCCATTCACCGCCACCCCCCACCCCCAGGGGGGATGGCACCTTCCCTGGCTGTACCCTATGATCACCAGGTGCTTGAAATGAATGCAAGATTTTTGACTTCAAGGAAAAGCTCACGTAACCACTTCTGCCTCATAATGTGTGGGATTTACTATAATGGAAGGACATTATAAAGAACAGGTAGAAAACTCACCTGTTGGTCTCCATGTAGGAGTTAATTTTGCATGAATCCCTCCTACATGAGTAGATAGCAGAGGTTTATTTTTGTTCCCGTGTGTGTAGTTGTGTCAGAGGATGTAGGTATGGTGATTTGAAGCCGTCAAAGAAATATTCTCAGAACTCTCAAGACTTCTCTTGATTGGAACCGAAAGAGACCTGGAAAAGGAGGAAAAGAAAAGGAGGAGGGAGAAAGAATGACTGTTTCTCAGTAAATTCACCTTCCTGGTTGATTGTTCTCTCTTCTCATTTCTTTTAACTTCCATGTATGTCTAGTGGAATAATGTAGAAAGGCTGATTTTTATGCTTTAAAAGATTTTACATCACAAAGAAACTAGAAGTGGCTAACAGAACTTATTCAAATCAATTTTACCTAGAGACTTTGATATTAAATTTGTATACTAAAATGGGTTTATCCAAATTTTCTCTTTCTTTTTGAGTGAATATTTGTAACATATTTTTGTAGATAATAATTTATCCTAGATATACAAAATTGTGAGAATGGGTACCATTTTTTACCACTTAAATCATTTCTTTTAAATGAATAGATTGTACACTTTAAATGCCAATGTTGTGTCTTACATGTTGTGTTTTAATTCCTGATTTCCAAAACTTGTGTTTATTTAATTGATTTCTATCTAATAATCTGTCTCCCCTTTATTGTTTCTTACTTTATATTTTATTGATCTATAGTTAATTTACATTATTATATTAGTTTCAGAGGTACAACAGTGATTCATAAATGTTTAGGTTCTTCTCCATTTATAGTTATTATAAAAGAGTGGCTATATTCCCCATGCTATACAGTACACCACTGTAGATTATTGATTTTATACATAGTGGATTGTACCTCAAAATCTCCTACCACTATTTTGCTCCTCCACCCTATCTCTCCCTGCTGGTAACCACTAGTCTGTTCTTTAATCTGTGAGTCTGTTTTTTTGTTGTTGTTGTTTGTGTTGTATTCAAATTTTTAGATGCCACGTGTAAATGATAACATACCATGCTTGTTTTCTCATAACTTACCATGCTTTTTTTCTCATAACATACCATGCTTGTTTTCTCTGCGGCTTATTTTACTAAGCATAATACCCTCCAAGTCCATCCATGTTCTTGCAAATGGCAAAATTTCATTTTTTGCTGAAGTCATCATAAAAAATCTTTTTTATCCACTAAGCTATTGATGAACACTTACTTTGACTCTGTATCTTGGCTATGGCAAATAACACTGTTATGAACATTGGGGTGCAGTTATTTTTTTGAAATAGTGTTTTTGTTTTCTTCTGATATACCCAAGAGTGAAACGGCTGGATATTATGGTAGTTCTATTTTTAGTTTTTTGTGGAACCTCCATTCTGCTTTCCACAGTAGCTGCACTAATTCACATTCAAATCAAGAGTGTACAAGAGTTTCCCTTTCTCCACATCCTCACTAACCTTTGTTTCTTGTGATCTTTTTGATGACAGCCATTCTGACAAGACTGAGGTGATATATCTCATAGTTTTGATTTGCATTTTACTGCCGATTAGCTATGTTTAGCATCTTTGTGAGTTCTGGCTGTCTATCTGTATATTTTCCTTGGAAAAGTGTCTATTTAGGTCTTCTCATTTAAAAAAAAAGATTTTGGGTGTTTTTTTGATACTGAGTTGTATGTGCTCTTTCTGTAGTTTAGCTATGAACCCTTGCTTAGTCATCTTTTTGGTGTTAACCTCTTATCATGTGCAAATATTTTCTCTCCTTCAGCAGGTTGTCTTTTCATTTTGTCTTTGGTTACCTTTGCTGTGCAAAATCTTTTAAGTTTAGTGAAGTCCCATTTTTTTAGTTTTGCTTTTGTTTCATTTGCCTTAGTAGATTGAACTTAAAACTGTTGCTATCATTTATGTTGAAGAATGTTCTATATTTTCCTCTAGGGGTTTTATGGTTTCTGGTCCTACATTTAGGTGTTTATTCAGTTTTGCATTTATTTTATATATGGTGTTCTAAAATAATCTAATTTTATTCTTTTCCATGTAGCTGACCAGTTTTCCTAGTACCACTTATTGAAGAGACAGTTTTTTCTCCATATTGCCTGCTTTGTCATAAATCAATTAAATATAAGTGTGTGGGCTTATTTCTGGGATCTCTGTTCTCTTCCAGTGATCTTTGTGTCTGTTTTTGCTCTGGTACGATTCTCTCTGATTACTGTCACTTTGCAGTATAGTCTGAAGTCAAGGTGTGTGATGCCTCCAGCTCTGTTCTTTCTCAAGATTGTTTGGCTATTTGGGGCCTTTGTGTTTCTATACAAATTTTAAAATTACTTTTTCAAGTTCTGTGCAAATGCTTTGGTATTCTGATAGGGATTGCATTAAATCTGTTGCATTAAGACTGTCTTTGGTAGTATGGTTATTTTAAGAGTATTAATTCTTCCAGTCCATGCACATGCTATGTTTTTCCATCTTTTTGTGTTGCCTTCAACTTCTTTCACCAATGGCTGATAGATTTCTGAGCACATGTCTTTTTTTTATAGTGATTTCTTTAATTTATTTATTACTTATTTATTATTTATTTTTTGGCTGTGTTGGGTCTTCGTTTCTGTGCGAGGGCTTTCTCCAGCCGCGGCAAGCGGGGGCCACTCTTCATCGCGATGCGTGGGCCTCTCACTATCGTGGCCTCTCCTGTTGCGGAGCACAGGCTCCAGACGCGCAGGCTCAGTAGTTGTGGCTCACGGGCCCAGCTGTTCCGCAGAATGTGGGATCTTCCCAGACCAGGGCTCGAACCCGTGTCCCCTGCATTGGCAGGCAGACTCTCAACCACTGCGCCACCAGGGAAGCCCTGAGCACATGTCTTTTACCTGCTTAGGTGTGTTTATTCCTAGGTATCTTATTCTTTTTGATGTGATTGCATATGGCATAGTTTTCTTAATTTTTCTTTCTGACAGCTTTGGGTTTTGTTTTTTCTTCTTTTTCTAATTCCTTCAGGTGTAGTGTTAGGTTGTTTATTTGATATTTTTCTTGTTTCCTAAGAAAAAGCTTGTATCACTATAACTTCCCCCGTGAACTGCGTTGGCTGTGTCCCATAGATTTTGGATCATTGTGTGTTCATTTTCATTTGTCTTGGGTATTTTTAGAATCCCTCTTTAATTTCTTCAGTGTTCCCTTCTTCCCTGTTTATTCCCTTCATCTGTGACGTGAGGACTATCTTTAATATTATGTTTGGATTTCTTTCAGTTTTGTGTGAGTGTGTATGTGTGTGATTATTTAAGTTGCTGAGCTCTTAATTTCACATGGACACTACCAACCATGCATTGTTACTCTCCTCCCCCACAGTTACTGAATTTGACCTTATATTTTACATCTACTTGTTTTGTGTGTCCCTTAACTTCTTATTGTGAATATAGATGGTTTTATTGCTGTTTTCTTTCATCCTTCCTATTAGCTGTGTACATGGTTGATTTACTACCTTTGTTGAATATTTGCCTTAACCAATGAGGTTTTTCCTTTAGTAAGTTTCCTTTCCTAATTTTTATGTTTCAGTCGTGGCCTTTTCTTTTTCACTTAGAAAAGCCCCCTTAAGATTTCTCATAAAGCTGGTTTGGCGATGCTGAGCTCTTTTAGTTTTGCTTCTCTGTAAAACTTTAGATCTCTCCATCAAATCTGAAGGAGAGCCTTGCTGGGTAGAGTATTTTTGGTTATGGGCTTTTCCCTTTCATGACTTTAAATATACCATGCCACTCCCTTCTGGCATGCAGAGGTTATCCTGAAAAGTCAGCTGATAACTTTATGCAAGTTCCCATGTTTGTAACTTGTTGCTTTTCCTTTGCTCCTTTTAATAGTGTCTTTTTATCTTTATTTTTTTTGCCATTTTAATTACAGTGAGTCTTGGTGTGGTCCTCTTTGGGTTGATCCTGTTTTGGCCTTACTGTGTTTACTGGCCTTGGATGTCTGTTTTCTTTCCCAGGTTACGGAAGTTTTCAGCTCGTATGTCTTCAGGTAGGTTCTACACTGCTTTCTCTTCCCTTTTGCTTCTGGGACCAGTATAATGCAAATATTAGTACACTTGATGTTGTTTCACAAGTCTGTTCAACTTTCCTCATTTCATTTTAATCTATTGTTTTACCGTTCATCTTCAGTGATTGCCAGTACTCTGTCCTTCAGTTTTCTGATTCATTCCTCTGTATCATTTAGTCTACAGTAGTTTCCTTTTAGTGTATTTTTCATTTCAGTTATTGCATTCCTCATCTCTGTTTTGTTGTTCTTTAATGGTCTAACTCTTTTTTAAAAACTTCTAACTTCTTGCTCTGGTCGTCCATTCTTCTCCTGAGTTCTTTGATCATCTTTACCGTCATTACCTTGAACTCTTTCTTGAGTAGATTGGCTATCTCCACTTCACTTAGATCTTCTTCTGAGTTCTTATCTTGTTCCTTCATTTGGATCGTGTTTCTGTATCACCTCATTTTTCTTAACTTGCTGTTTTTATTGCTATGTATGTAGTAGGTTCGTTACATTTCCTGACCTTGGAGAAGTGGCCTTTTGTAGGAGAGGTCCTATGTGTCCCAGCAACCCAGTGTCCCCTGGTCACTAGAACTATATGTTCTACACACTAGGTGTACCCCCTATGTGGGCTGCTTGGGCTCTTCTGTTGTGGTGGGCTGACTACTGTGGGTGGTCTGGTAGGCTTGGCTGCCCCCAGACTGCTTGTTTGCCAGGCTCTGCCTTGTATGGAGGCTGTCTGTGCTGCTTGGTGAGACTAAATCATAAGGCAGCTGGCTGCACAACTCTGGGGGACACCAGATCTAGTGCTGGTTCACTTATGGGTAGAACTGCAGTCCATGTGATATCAGGGTTAGTGCCCAGTCACTGGTCCTGGGGCTATGCTGGCTACTGGGAGGAAGAGACAGGTCCTGAGTTCTGGCTGCAGGGCCCAGGAGTTGCAGAGTTGGTGTTGGATCACTGTTCCTGACACAGCTATCTGCAGGGTCTGGGGTGTCCCTAATCTTGTGTTGGCATTCTGATGGGCAGGGTCAGGACCCAGCTGAGTCCATGGCTGCTTCTGGCCTGTAAGTGAGTTTCTGGTCACACAGGCTGCTGGGCTGTGGTATTCCGGGAGCTGGTGTGTGCCTGTTGGTGTATGAGGCTGATCCCAATGCTAGAGAAGGTTTGCTGTTGGGTAGGTCCAAGCTCCATCCAGTCCCTGTGCAGTTATCACCTGCCAATGGTGAGGCTGGCTCCAAGGCCAGAGTAGGCTCACTTGTCAGAGGGGCCAGGGACTCTGGGGCTGGTGCCTGTCCACTGAGGTGTGGAGGCTGGTCCTGGGGCTTTTGGTGGCTGGGCCCATGTCCAGGGGCAGCTGTGCATTGAGAGGGTCTGAAGGCAGCCTGTTTGCCGGTGGGTGGGGCTATGCCCCTGCTCAGTTAGTTGCTTGGCCTGCAGCATCCTAGTACTTGTGTCTCTAGTCTGGTGGAAATGGGTAGGGCTAGGTCTTGAGGCTAAAAAGATAGAGGGAGGATTCTGAAATTATGCTTGCTGGTACCAGTGTCCACGAGGTAGAAGGAGCTCCCCCGAATGGCTGCTGCCAGTGTCTCTGTCCCTGAGGCTGTGCTGTAGTTGCCTCTTGCCTCTCTGGGAGACTCTCCAAGATCAGGAGGTAGGTGTGAACCGGGATCCTTTCAAATGACTGCTTCTGTTCTGATTCTCGGATCATGTGGGATTTTGTGAGCATCTTTTAAGAGTGGAATCTCTATTTCCCACAACCCTCTGGCTCTCTGGAAAATAAGTACTACTGGTCTTCAAAGCCCAACTTTCTAGGAACTCTTCTTTCCAGAACAGGATCCCTGGGCTTGGGAGCCTGATGTTGGCTTCATACCCCTTGCTACCTGGGAGCACCTCTGAAATTGTAATTATTCTCCCATTTGTGGGCCACCCACCTGGTGGTATGGGTCTTGACTCTACTGAGATTTTGCCCTTCCTTCCTGTCTTGTCGAGGTGCCGTCCTTATGTCTTTAGCTGTAAAACATCTTTTACGGTAGGTCCCGGTTTTTTTCATCAATTGCTGTTCTGTAAACTGTTGTGACTTTGGTGTGCCCATGAGAGGCATCAAGCTCTGGGTCTTTGAATGCTACCATATTGGACAATCTGTCCACTTCATTCTTAAATCATATTATTTAATTTTTCTTAGTATCTTATTTGATTAGCGACAGTTTGAAATTTATTATCACTCATGTTTACTTCGCCTGTTTAAAGAAATTGAATAGTGCATTCATTCATTTTGAAATGAAGGTAGTGACCTGTGAATTTCCATACCTCAAAAATCAAGGATAGGACAAAAGCCTTTTCTACCTGTGTTACCCTCAAACTCTGCACCCCACCCCAGCCTGGGGATTAACCTCTTGCACCCATGCTCACTTTCTTTTTTTGGACCATTAACCATCATTGCATCTGTATGTGTGTTGACAAAGTGAACTCTAGTCTTTCGAGTTTTTGAGTTTTGTTTTTTGGTTTAGGGAAGAGTCCTACTATGAATGTACATTTACTGGTCTGCTGGAGTTCATATATAAACCTGTCAAGCACATTACTAGAATTGGAATTGCTTGTATATACACTTTGATAAATTTTAGAGACAATGGTAGAACAGAAGTGAATTGTATTTCAAATCCCACAGTATTTTCACACCATGAAAACCCTTCCCTGTTTAATATATTTGTGTGTAGTTTATCTTTATGCCCATACTGTATTTCCCAGAGATGGGTAAGTGTTATGTTTCTTGCTAGCACATTTACCGTATTGTTCAAAGTCAGGCGTTTAGTGGTTTTAGCATGATCCTATTTCCATGAACTCGCAAATACAAGACCTTCTCTCACACTGTCTTTTACTCCCTGCTGTTTTATATTGCCCTCCTAATTCTCAGTCCTGGTCATTCTTTATGTTCTTCATCAACCTGGATAGGTTATACTATTTTCTCCCTTATTCAAGACCAATAGAATAGAATAGAACACCCAGAAATAAACCCTGATATATGGCCATATGATTTTTGACAAGTTGCCAAGACTTTTCAAAGTAGAAAGGATAGTATTTTCAACAAATGGTGCTGAGAAGTCATGTTGTCAACATGCAAAAGTAGGAAGATGGACCCATACCTAACATCATATGCAAAAATTAATGAAAACGTATCAAGAAACTAACTATAAGACCTAATAAAATAAAAAGTCTTATTAGAAGATACAGGACAAGGGCTTTATGACATTGGATTTGGCAGTGTTTTCCTCAATATGAAACGAAGGAACAACAAAGGTACAGCTAACAAAACAATTAAAAATGTGCAGTACATAATTTAAAAAAAAATGTGTATCAAAGAAATGTAAACAGAATAAAATGGCAACCCACAAGATGGGAGAAAATATTTGATAGCCATGTATCTGACAAGAGATTTCTATTCAGAATATACAGAGAATTCCTACATCTCAACAAAAAGCAAACACCCTGATTCAAAAATGGATAAAAGACTTGAATAGATGGTTCTTCAAAAAGATGTACAAATGACTAAGCACTTGAATAGATGCTCCATATCACTAAATGCATGTTTATATATTTGTGTGCATGCATACACACACAAGCACACACACGCATACACAAGCAGAAAGCAAGTATTGGTGAGGATGTGAGGGAGTTGGAACCATTGTGCTATGTCAGTGGGCATGTAGAATGATACAGCTGCTTTGCAAAAGAATATGGCAATTTTTCAGATATTGAAAAATAGAATTACTACATGATCCAAGAATTTTACTATGAGGTATACCCAAAGGAATTGAAATCAGAGTCTTAAATATTTGTACTGCAGTGTTTAGAGCAGTAATAATCACAGTAGCTAAAATATGAAAGCAACCTAAGTGTTCATCCACTAGTTCCTGGATAAGCAAAGTGTGGTATACCCATATAACACAATATTATTCAGCCTTAAGAAGGAAAAGATCTAGGAATATGCTACAACATGGATGAATCTTGAGGAAATTTAGCTACCAAAAATGCCATTTTTTGTGACTTTTAGTGAGTCATAACAATATAACTACTTATTTCAATTATATGGGGTACTTAGTGTAGTCAAAACCATAGAAATTGGGGGGGTAATGATGCTTTTCAGGTGGTTATGGAACAAAAAGGAAAGTTATGTTTAAAGGATACAGAGTTACAGTTTTAAAACGTAGAAAAGAATTAGAAAGATAAATGGTGATGTTGATCACCCAATAATATGAATGTATTTAATATAACTGAACAGTGCACTTTATAATAATTAACATGTTATATTTTATGTTATTTGATTTTACCAACATACACAATTGGGAAAGAATGTAATATCAGGAAAGGGAGTGGACCTGGGGTAGAGCAGAGAGGAATCAGAAGGGTGAGACCCTGCATATGTTGAAGAAGAAGAACTGAGAGTCTTCATTGGCCAGAAGAGACTTTATAAAAAAAAATTACTCTGAGGGTGTATTAAATAGATATCTATGGGTGCACTGCTATCTCCCATGGGTTATCTTAAAGAGTCTTTAATAAAGTCCATAAGGCTTGCTGAGGCTTTTTTAAAAACTGGATTCCCTAGGAGATAATTAGATGGTGGTACTTAAGTCTATGTCTAGGTTGACAGATTTTGCAGGGAAGACGAACTTGAGAACAGTGAAGGTCCTGAGAGTGTAAGTACATGGAAATTAGAAAAAAATAATAAAGGGAATTAGGAAAACTGTGGACTTCGAAGGTCATGTATTAGTGAGTCAGACCTGAGGTTTCTAAGGAGTTATATACACAGTTGCTATTTGGATTACTTGTTGATAAGTGGAAAAACTAGAGTCGTTTCCAAGTGTAGGTAAGATATAATGAGAGGATGGAGGTGGAAAGTAGGGAGGCCCAGAGAGAAGTGGGAAGGTCATATTGGGCCAAGATGGTGGTAATATCCAGCAGAACAGATGGTAGGGCAGACTATGGGTTCATCTTTTTCATTTCGGCCCCCCACCTCATCCGTAATAATTCTTTGGGAATATTTCATGGCTCTGTGATGCAGGTACAGAATTCGAGTGAGGAGACTACACCCTCAGTGTCCAGCTGTCTGAGTCCTCAGTGTGCTTCAAATGATGGAGAACTATTGTTTCTTTATGAGAAGAGTTAGTACCTCGTAGCTAAGCTTAAGCTGGAGCTTATGCAATATTGATTCCATTTTATATATACTGTTGGCATGGAGGTTCCTCCTCCTCTTTTCTTGACCATTATGAAATGAATCTATATTTCTCAATATTTGGGTATATCAGGTAAATACATTAAGTAAAGGAATCTTATATATTGCTCCCTGCATAATTTGCTCTTTCTTTTTTATTTTAAAGAAATTCACGTTATTAATTAATTAATTAATTAATTAATTAATTAATTATGACTGTGTTGAGTCTTTGTTTCCGTGCGAGGGCTTTCTCCAGTTGTGGCAAGTGGGGACCACTCTTCATCGCGGTGCGCGGGCCTCTCACCATCGCGTCCTCTCTTGTTGCGGAGCACAGGCTCCAGACGCGCAGGCTCAGTAATTGTGGCTCATGGGCCCAGTTACTCCGCGGCATGTGGGATCTTCACAGACCAGGGCTCAAACCCGCATCCCCTGCATTGGCAGGCAGACTCTCAACCACTGCGCCACCAGGGAAGCCCGTTTGCTCTTTCTTGTTTCTCTTTTACCTTTACTAAATTAGCACAGGGAGAGACCTTGAAATGTTCTAATCAGGAGACATTAGAACATCATATTTCTAGAGAGGTTGGTTGGACAGAGCAGGGGTCCCAGTGAAAATCAAAGCTTCTGTTTCTACTTAGAAGTGTACCTGTATAGAGTAGAGGGCTCCAGGAAATATCCTAGAATATTCCAATGTCCCTGCAGGAGATCATTAACAGAGGTAGGATCTGGTACCAGATCAGTGTACTATGACATGTTTGTCAGTCATCTGATGTGAGATTCTCAGAGCCAATCCCATATGGTAGGGCTGAGTGCAGAATGATGAAGAACCTGTGAAAGCCTTTGATTTCATGTTAAAGATGAAGCTCTGATTTCGGGGAGAATTTTCTTACCTGACTGAATGTCACCCTTCTGTGGTGATGAGATTCTGTGCTTTACCTCCGTTGGTGACCACTGACTGAAAATCATTAGAGAGTCATGTCTAGAAAGCATTCTTTATTTAATTTCTTAAAGAAGAAAACATAGAAAACATTTTTATCCACTTTCAAATTGAGGATCAAAGGGAATGACATCAGTGAAAATGTCAGAGTAAGGAGCTCTGGCTTGTGTCCACCCCCAGAAACACTAACATACGTGGTACAACCTGTCAAAATGATCTTATCAACACATGTAAGTTTTCTTTTCTTTTCGCCCTGTAGATTTATCTTTCATTGAAACTTTGCTTACTAGAGGATGTGGAGAATAAACAGGGAAGTAGAAACTGTATTTCCTGATGAGAGAATCACTAAGTCACATTAGCTGTTCTGAGCTACGTCTTACTCACCGTGACTGTAATTAAAACAAACAAAACACTTTTTTTTGGTAAGTCAGTTCTGACATTTCCTCGTTAAAGACATGGTAACATGGTAACATGGTAACAGATACAGACTTAGACATTTGCCTGCCTCTGTCTTTCCGATTCTTGTGGTCTTAGGTAATAGGCCCAAAAGGTGCCCTGCCGCATCATCTGGTAGCTCAATTTTTACCTTTTCAAGCAGCTCCATTCAGTTTGTGTTAGTGCTGTTACCACTTTACATCCCAGCAGCAGCTAGAAGGTACAGAGTTCTCTAAAACCCCTTCAACATTTATAGTTTGTAGACTTTTGCTGATGGTCATTTGACTGGTGTGAGCGGAAACCTTTTTCGACATTGGATTTGCATATGGCTAATAATTCCTTATACTAAGCTTTAGGCATGTCCTTTTTTTCTTTTCCTTTTTTTTGAAGAGTGACTACAACTTCCCTCTTCTTATTGACTTCTTGAAAAATTTGTCTTGTGTTGAATTTTCTTGCGTATTCCCTACCGCAGAGCATTTTTTGAGGACAGGTGTCATTTACAGCCCTGCAGTCCTTGTGACTATTAAGCAAACATTAGCACTTTGTTTAAAGCTGCTGTTGTGGGAAACAGCCACAAGGCGGCAGCATCATTACGTTCTCAACTCTTGTTACTAGTGCAAAAGAGTCTTCCTGGAGGTAGTGTTCCAAGGTTGTAAATTAGAGTGGAATGTGCTGGGACAAGCCCCCAGAAGTTTATTTCTCCTTACTTATGTTTGCTTTTTAAATTGAATTTCTATTTCTTATCGGAGTAAATTTGATTAGAGTTTTGTGATTGTCTGGCTGTACAGAATCTGCTCAATGATTCATACATATGTCTGTTCATGTTCGGATCCTGTTACCAGGTATGTTATTACAGAATGTTGAGTAGACCTCCCTTGGTATTTGGTAGGTGTTTTGTCATTATATATTTTATATGTATTGGTGACTATATAATTCATATAGTTTATATGTTACATGTTTATATATATTTAACATACATTAGTATATCTATGTTAGCCCCATAGTCTTAATTTATCCATCCTCCCACCTTTCATTTTGGCTAACCATTAGTTTGTTGTATAAGTCTGTGAGTGTCTGTTTCTGTGGAAATATGTTCATTGGTAGTAATCTTAGGATAACATGTACACATGATATCATAGGATATTTGTCATTCCCTTTTGACTTACTTAACCTAATATGATTATTTCTAGGCTCATTTGTAGTCCTGAAAACAGCATTGTTCATTTTTTTCCCGAGGCTACTATTCCATTCGGTATGTATACCACTTCTTCTTTGTCCATTTATCTGTTGATGGACATTTTGTTTGCTTCCATGTCTTGGCTATTGTAAATACTGCTGCAATACACGATTTTCCATCCCGTGTCTTTTTTTTTTTAAGATTTTTTTTTAAAATTAATTAATTTATTTATTTATTTATTTTTGGCTGTGCTGGTTCCTTGTTTCTGTGCGAGGGCTTTCTCCAGTTGCGGCAAGTGGGGGCCACTCCTCATCACGGTGCGCGGGCCTCCCACCATCGCGGCCTCTCCCGCTGCGGAGCACAGGCTCCAGATGCGCAGGCTCAGCAGCTTTGGCTCACAGGCCCAATTGCTCCACGGCATGCGGGATCCTCCCAGACCAGGGATCGAACCCGTGGCCCCTGCCTTGGCAGGCAGACTCTCAACCACTGCACCACCAGGGAAGCCCCATCCCGTGTCTTTTTGATTCTGACTTTCACAGGTGAAAGGCCCAATAGTGGGACTTCCGGATCATATGGTGACTCAATTTTTACCTTTAAATGCGCTGCCATTCTGTTCCTATTATTGGCCGTTACCAGTTTACATCCCACTTAGACCGAGAGGTTACGCTTTTCTCCACAACTTCTTCAGCACCTATTGCTTGTTGACATTTTTTTTCACACACACACAGTGTATTTTATTTTTACAAGAGATAAATAGACTGACACTAAGCATTGTACATGGATGACCACAACAAAAGCAACAATGATTGCAATTACCAAACCTGAAACACACTCATACTATGTCATAATATTGACATTCAGTCCAGTAATCCTCCACTGTAACAGCTCCTATACTTTGCAGTGAAAATTGATTTGTATATTCTTTGCCTCTGAGTCCTTGTGGGATTTTTTTTTAAATTCAGACAGAAAGTCACAAAAATTATACTCATCCTCATCAGTTCACTCAGTCCCATGTAATTAAATTTTTTTTCATCTTGATCTTTTGTTAGCACTTTTTTGAGTTCATCAGTTTTTCATTAGAGTTCTGAAAATGCTTATTCATTCAGTTCAGCAGTACAGTCAGTTACCAGAAACCTGTACTTGTCAGAGTCTTTTCCATGAATTTCTTGAAGATGAAACCCTTTAATAGGAACATATTTGCAAAAGCATCAGACTACACCCAGAACTGTCTGTAAATGAGAAAAGATTTAAAAATGACCACACTTAAAGATGTGATGAAAGTTCATAATAATGCAGTTGACAAGAAAATTAGTTATTTCTGAGATATACATTTTAAAGTAATAACTAGGATTATTACTTATAACATTATACCAGAACATATAAGATTTTTAGAAATTTCATGTAATGTCTGAAACATTTATATTAACATATTTCCATACATATTTCCATACAAATACAAATATAAGATTTTTAGAAATTTCATGTAATGTCTGAAACATTTATATTAACATATTTCCATACAAATAACCCAATGAAAGTTTAGTATTAGTTGTTTTGTTTGTTTGTTTTTTTATACTGCAGGTTTTTATTAGGCATCAATTTTATACACATCAGTGTATACATGTCAATCCCAATCGCCCAATTCAGCACACCACCATCCCCACCCCACTGCAGTTTTCCCCCCTTGGTGTCCATATGTCCATTCTCTACATCTGTGTCTCAACTTCTGCCCTGCAAACCAGCTCATCTGTACCATTTTTCTAGGTTCCACATACATGCATTAATATACGATATTTGTTTTTCTCTTTCTGACTTACTTCACTCTGTATGACAGTCTCTAGATCCATCCACTTCTCAACAAATGACTCAATTTCGTTCCTTTATATGGCTGAGTAATATTCCATTGTATATATGTACCACAACTTCTTTATCCATTCGTCTGTTGATGGGCATTTAGGTTGCTTCCATGACCTGGCTATTGTAAATAGTGCTGCAATGAACATTCGGGTGCATGTGTCTTTTTGAATTATGGTTTTCTCTGGGTATATGCTCAGTAGTGGGATTGCTGGGTCATATGGTAATTCTATTTTTAGTTTTTTAAGGAACCTCCATATTGTTCTCCATAGTGGCTGTATCAATTTACATTCCCACCAACAGTGCAAGAGGTTTCCCTTTTCTCCACACCCTCTCCAGCATTTGTTGTTTGTAGATTTTCTGATGATGCCCATTCTAACAGGAGTGAGGTGATACCTCCTTGTAGTTTTGATTTGCATTTCTCTAATAATTAGCGATGTTGAGCATCTTTTCATGTGCTTCGTGGCCGTCTGTATGTCTTCTTTGGAGAAATGTCTATTTAGGTCTTCTGCCCATTTTTGGATTGGGGTGTTTGTTTCTTTAATATTGAGCTGAATGAGCTGTTTATATATTTTGGAGATTAATCCTTTGTCCGTTGATTCGTTTGCAAATATTTTCTCCCATTCCGAGGGTTGTCTTTTCGTCTTGTTTATGGTTTCCTTTGCTGTGCAAAAGCTTTGAAGTTTCATTAGGTCCCATTTGTTTATTTTTGTTTTTATTTCCATTACTCTAGGAGGTGGATCAAAAAAGATCTTGCTGTGATTGATGTCAAAGAGTGTTCTTCCTATGTTTTCCTCTAAGAGTTTTATAGTGTCCAGTCTTATATTTAGGTCTCTAATCCATTTTGAGTTTATTTTTGTGTATGGTGTTAGGGAGTATTCTAATTTCATTCTTTTACATGTAGCTGTCCAGTTTTCCCAGCACCACTTATTGAAGAGACTGTCTTTTCTCCATTGTATATCTTTGCCTCCTTTGTCATAGATTAGTTGACCATAGGTGCGTGGGTTAATCTCTGGGCTTTCTATCTTGTTCCATTGATCTATGTTTCTGTTTTTGTGCCAGTACCATATTGTCTTGATTACTGTAGCTTTGTAGTATAGTCTGAAGTCAGGGAGTCTGATTCCTCCAGCTCCATTTTTATCCCTCAAGACTGCTTTGGCTATTCGGGGTCTTTTGTGTCTCCATACAAATTTTAAGATGATTTGTTCTAGCTCCGTAAAAAATGCCATTGGTAATTTGATAGGGATTGCATTGAATCTGTAGATTGCTTTGGGTAGTATACTCATTTTCACAATGTTGATTCTTCCAATCCAAGAACATGGTATATCTCTCCATCTGTTGGTATCATCTTTAATTTCTTTCATCAGTGTCTTATAGTTTTCTGCATACAGGTCTTTTGTCTCCCTAGGTAGGTTTATTCCTAGGTGTTTTATTCTTTTTGTTCCAATGGTAAATGGGAGTGTTTCCATAATTTCTCTTTCAGATTTTTCATCATTGGTGTATAGGAATGCAAGAGATTTCTGTGCATTCATTTTGTATCCTGCAACTTTACCATATTCATTCATTAGCTCTAGCAGTTTTCTGGTGGCAGTTTTAGGATTCTCTATGTATAGTATCATGTCATCCGCAAACAGTGACAGTTTTACTTCTTCTTTTCCAATTTGTATTCCTTTTATTTCTTTTTCTTCTCTGATTGCCGTGGCTAGGACTTCCAGAACTATGTTGAATAATAGTGGTGAGAGTGGACATCCGTGTCTCGTTCCTGATCTTAGAGGAAATGCTTTCAGTTTTTCACCATTGAGAATGATGTTTGCTGTGGGTTTGTCATATATGGCCTTTATTATGTTGAGGTAGGTTCCCTCTATGCCCACTTTCTGGAGAGTTTTTATCATAAATGGGTGTTGAATTTTGTCAAAAGCTTTTTCTGCATCTATTGAGATGATCATATGGTTTTTCTTCTTCAATTTGTTAATATGGTGTATCACATTGATTGATTTGCGTATATTGAAGAATCCTTGCATCCCTGGGATAAATTCCACTTGATCGTGGTGTATGATCCTTTTAATGTGTTGTTGGATTCTGTTTGCTAGTATTTTGTTGAGGATTTTTGCATCTATATTCATCAGTGATATTGGTCTGTAATTTTCTTTTTTTGTAGTGTCTTTGTCTGGTTTTGGTATCAGGGTGATGGTGGCCTCATAGAATGAGTTTGGGAGTGTTCCTTCCTCTGCAATTTTTTGGAAGAGTTTGAGAAGGATAGGTGTTAGCTCTTCTCTAAATGTTTGATAGAATTCACCTGTGAAGCCATCTGGTCCTGGACTTTTGTTTGTTGGAAGATTTTTAATCACAGTTTCAATTTCATTACTTGTGATTGGTCTGTTCATATTTTCTGTTTCTTCCTGGTTCAGTCTTGGAAGGTTATACCTTTCTAAAAATGTGTCCATTTCTTCCAGGTTGTCCATTTTATTGGCATAAAGTTGCTTGTAGTAGTCTCTTAGGATGCTTTGTATTTCTGCGGTGTCTGTTGTAACTTCTCCTTTTTCATTTCTGATTTTATTGATTTGAGTCCTCTCCCTCTTTTTCTTGATGAGTCTGGCTAATGGCTTATCAATTTTGTTTATCTTCTCAAAGAACCAACTTTTAGTTTTATTAATCTTTGCTATTGTTTTCCTTGTTTCTATTTCATTTATTTCTGCTCTGATCTTTATGATTTCTTTCCTTCTGCTAACTTTGGGTTTTGTTTGTTCTTCTTTCTCTAGTTTCTTTAGGTGTAAGGTTAGATTGTTTACTTGAGATTTTTCTTGTTTCTTGAGATAGGCTTGTATAGCTATAAACTTCCCTCTTAGAACTGCTTTTGCTGCATCCCATGGGTTTTGGGTCGTCGTGTTTTCATTGTCATTTGTCTCTAGGTATTTTTTGATTTCCTCTCTGATTTCTTCAGTGATCTCTTGGTTATTTAGTAACGTATTGTTTAGCCTCCATGTGTTTGTCTGTTTTACGTTTTTTTCCCGGTAATTCATTTCTAATCTCATAGCGTTGTGGTCCGAAAAGATGCTTGATATGATTTCAATTTTCTTAAATTTACTGAGGCTTGATTTGTGACCCAAGATGTGATCTATCCTGGAGAATGTTCCGTGCGCACTTGAGAAGAACGTGTAATCTGCTGTTTTTGGATGGAATGTCCTATATATATCAATTAAATCTAACTGGTCTATTGTGTCATTTAAAGCTTCTGTTTCCTTATTCATTTTCATTTTGGATGATCTGTCCATTGGTGTAAGTGAGGTGTTAAAGTCCCCCACTATGATTGTGTTACTGTCGATCTCCTCTTTTATAGCTGTTAGCAGTTGCCTTATGTATTGAGGTGCTCCTATGTTGGGTGCATATATATTTATAATTGTTATATCTTCTTCTTGGATTGATCCCTTGATCATTATGTAGTGTCCTTCCTTGTCTCTTGTAACATTCTTTATTTTAAAGTCTATTTTATCTGATATGAGTATAGCTACTCCAGCTTTCTTTTGATTTCCATTTGCATGGAATATCTTTTTCCATCCCCTCACTTTCAGTCTGTATGTGTCCCTAGGTCTAAAGTGGGTCTCTTGTAGACAGCATATATATGGGTCTTGTTTTTGTATCCATTCAGCCAGTCTGTGTCTTTTGGTTGGGGCATTTAATCCATTCACGTTTAAGGTAATTATCGATATGTATGTTCCTATGACCATTTTCTTAATTGTTTGGGGTTTGTTTTTGTAGGTCCTTTTCTTCTCTTGTGTTTCCCACTTAGAGAAGTTCCTTTAGCATTTGTTGTAGAGCTGGTTTGGTGGTGCTGAATTCTCGTAGCTTTTGCTTGTCTGTAAAGCTTTTGATTTCTCCATCAAATCTAAATGAGATCCTTGCCGGGTAGAGTAATCTTGGTTGTAGGTTCTTCCCTTTCATCACTTTAAGTATATCATGCCACTCCCTTCTGGCTTGTAGAGTTTCTGCTGAGAAATCAGCTGTTAAGCTTATGGGAGTTCCCTTGTATGTTATTTGTCGTTGTTCCCTTGCTGCTTTCAATAATTTTTCTTTGTCTTTAATTTTTGCCACTTTGATTACTATGTGTCTCGGCGTGTTTCTCCTTGGGTTTATCCTGTATGGGACTCTCTGCGCTTCCTGGACTTGGGTGGCTATTTCCTTTCCCATGTTAGGGAAGTTTTCGACTATAATCTCTTCAAATATTTTCTCTGGTCCTTTCTCTCTCTCTTCTCCTTCTGGGACCCCTATAATGCGAATGTTGTTGCGTTTAATGTTGTCCCAGAGGTCTCTCAGGCTGTCTTCATTTCTTTTCATTCTTTTTTCTTTATTCTGTTCCGCAGCAGTGAATTCCACCATTCTGTCTTCCAGGTCACTTATCCGTTCTTCTGCCTCAGTTATTCTGCTATTGATTCCTTCTAGTGTAGTTTTCATTTCAGTTATTGTATTGGTCATCTCTGTTTGTTTGTTCTTTAATTCTTCTAGGTCTTTGTTAATCATTTCTTGCATCTTCTCGATCTTTGCCTCCATTCTTATTCCGAGGTCCTGGATCATCTTCACTCTCATTATTCTGAATTCTTTTTCTGGAAGGTTGCCTATCTCCACTTCATTTAGTTGTTTTTCTGGGGTTTTTTCTTGTTCCTTCATCTGGTACATAGCCCTCTGCCGTTTCATCTTGTCTATCTTTCTGTAACTGTGGTTTTTGGTCCACAGGCTGCAGGATTGTAGTTTTTCTTGCTTCTGCTGTCTGCCCTCTGGTGGTTGAGGCTATCTAAGAGGCTTGATGGGAGGCTCTGGTGGTGGGTAGAGCTGATTGTTGCTGTGGCGGTCAGAGCTCAGTAAAACTTTAATCCACTTGACTGTTGATGGGTGGGGCTGGGTTCCCTCCCTGTTGGTTGTTTTGCCTGAGGCAACCCAACACTGGAGCCTACCTGGGCTCTTTGGTGGGGTTAATGGCAGACTCTGGGAGGGCTCACGCCAAGGAGCACTTCCCAGAACCTCCGCTGCCAGTGTCCTTGTCCCCACGGTGAAACAGAGCCACCCCCCGCCTCTGCAGGAGACCCCCCAACACCAGCAGGTAGGTCTGGTTCAGTCTCCCCCAGGGTCACTGCTCCTTCCCCTGGGTCCCGATGCGCACACTACTTTGTGCGTGCCCTCCAAGAGTGGGGTCTCTGTTTCCCCCAGTCCTGTAGAAGTCCTGCAATCAATTCCCACTAGGCTTCAACGTCTGATTCTCTAGGAATTCCTCCTCCCGTTGCAGGACCCCCAGGTTGGGAAGCCTGACGTGGGGCTCAGAACCTTCACTCCAGTGGGTGGACTTCTGTGGTATAAGTGTTCGCCAGTCTGTGAGTCACCCACCCAGCAGTTATGGGATTTGATTTTACTCTGATTGCGCCCCTCCTACCATCTCACTGTGGCTTCTCCTCTGTCCTTGGACGTGGGGTATCCTCCTTGGTGAAGTCCAGGGTCTTCCTGTCAGTGATTGTCCAGCAGCCAGTTGTGATTCTGGTGCTCTCGCAAGAGGGAGTGAGAGCACGTCCTTCTACTCCGCCATCTTGGTTAATGCTCTGTTTGTTGACATTTTGCTGATGGTCATTCTGACTGGTGTGAGGTGATACCTTTGTGTAGATTGGATTTGCATGCGTCTCATAATTCCTTATGTTTTGCGTTTATCAATGTTCTTTTCATTTTTTTTAAGATGGAGCTAAAGTTACAACTTCAAATTGCCTTCTTGAAAAATTTGCCACGTTTGGATTTTTTTGGCCATTCCCTACCCCAGGACATTTTTTGAGGGCATGAATCATTTACAGCCCTGCAGTCCTTGTGAATATTAGTGACCATTAGCAGTAGATTTAAAGCTGCTGTTTGAGGAAAAAGCCTTAGGGTGGCAGCATTTCTACGTTGCCAACTCTGCTTGCTAGGGAAACAGAACCTTGCTGCAAGTTGTGCTTTTAGGTTGCAGATTAGAGTGGAATGTGCCAGGACAAACCCCCATAAGTTTTAGCCTCCGTAATTCTTGTCTGTGTCTTTAAGTTGTAGTTTTTATCAGAGCAAAATTGATTAAAAAATGTCTTTTTTTCTAGGTGTACAGAATCTTGTTCATTTACACATATACATATATCTATTGATCTTCGGGTCCTTTCTCATGTAGGTTGTTACAGAGTGTTGAGTAGACCACTCTTGGTATTCCATAGGTCTTTGGGGATTATATATTTTATATGTATTAATATATGTGTGTTAACCCCAATATCCTAATTTATCCATTCCTCACACGTTTTCTTTGGCTTAACCATAAGTTTGTCTTCTCAATCTGAGATTGCCTTTCTCTAGGAAATATGTTCATTTTTATGAATTTTCAGATACCATAAGGGACATCATAGGGCATCTGTCTTTCACATTCTGACTTACTTCACGTTGTGTGATTATCTCTAGGCTCATCTGTGGTGCTGCATATGCCATTCTTTTATTTTTTTTGTGACTGATACTCCAATCTGTCCATATACCACTTCTTCTTTGTCCATTCATCTGATTATGGACCTTTTTTTTGCTTCCATGTCTTGGCAATTTCAATATTGCTGCAGTGCCATTTGCCTGCCTCTGTCTTTCCGATTCTTGTGGTCTTAGGTTATAGGCCAAAAAGGTGCCCTGCAGCATCATATGGTAGCTTAATTTTTACCTTTTCAAGCAGCTCCATTCAGTTTTCGTTAGTGCTGTTACCACTTTACATTCCACCAGCAGCTAGAAGGTACAGAGTTCTCTAAAAGCCCTTCAGCATTTATAGTTTGTAGACTTTTTGCTGATGGTCATTGGACTGGTGTGAGCTGAAACCTTTTTGGAAGTTGGATTTGCATGTGGCTAATAATTCCTTATACTGAGCTTTAGGCATGTCCTTTTTTTCCTTTTCCTTTTTTATTTAAAGAGTGACTACAACTTCCCTCTTCATATTGACTTCTTGAAACATTTGTCATGTGTAGAATTTTCTTGCCTATTCCCTACCCCAGGGGATTTTTTGAGGACAGGTGTCATTTACAGCCCTGCAGTCCTTGTGACTATTAAGCAACCATTAGTACCTGGTTTAAAGCTGCTGTTGTGGGAAACAGCTACAAGGCGGCAGCATTATTACGTTCTCAACTCTTGTTACTGGGGCAACAGAGTCTTCCTGGAGGTAGTGTTCCAAGGTTGTAAATTACACTGGAATGTGCTGTGACAAGCCCCCAGAAATTTATGTCACCTTACTTATGTTTGTTTTTTAAATTTAAATTCTATTTCTTATCGGAGTAAGTTTGATTAGAGTGTTCTGGTTTTCTGGCTGTACAGAATCTGCTCAATGATTCATACATATGTCTGTTCATCTTCGGATTCTGTTACCTTGTATGTTATTACAGAATGTTGAGTAGACCTCCCTTGGTATTTGGTAGGTGTTTTGTCATTATATATTTTATATGTATTGGTGACTATATAATTCATATAGTTTAGGTACATGTAACATACATTAGTATATGTATGTTAGCCCCATAGTCCTAATTTTTCCATCCTCCCACCTTTCATTTTGGCTAACCATTAGTTTGTTTTATAAGTCTGTGATTGTCTTTTTCTGTGGAAATATGTTCATTGGTAGCAATCGTAGGATAACATGTATAAATGATATCATAGTATATTTGTCATTCCCTCTTGACTTACTTAACCTAATATGATAATTTCTAGGCTCATTTGTAGTCCTGAAAACGGCATTGTTCATTTTTTTCCCAAGGCTACTATTCCATTCTGTCCATATACCACTTTTTCTTTGTCCATTCATCTGTTTATTGAACTTTTTTTTGCTTCCATGTCTTGGCTATTTCAGTATTGCTGCAGTGCACATTTGCCTGCCTCTGCCTTTCCGATTCTGGTGGTCTTAGGTTATAGGCCCAAAAGGTGCCCTGCTGCATTATATGGTAGCTCAATTTTTACCTTTTAAAGCAGCTCCATTCAGTTTCCGTGAGTGCTGTTACCACTTTACATCCCACCAGCAGCTAGAAGGATGACAGTTCTCTAAAACCCCTTCAGCATTTATAGTTGGTAGACTTTTTGCTGATGGTCATTTGACTGGTGTGAGCTGAAACCTTTTTCACGTTGCCTTTGCATGTGGCTAATAATTCCTTATACTGAGCTTTAGGCATATCCTTTTTCTTCTTTTCCTTTTTTTTAAAGAGTGATTACAACTTACCTCTTCCTATTGACTTCTTGAAAAATTTGTCATGTGTTGAATTTTCTTACCTATTCCCTATCCCAGGGCATTTTTTGAGGACAGGTGTCATTTACAGCCCTGCAGTCCTTGTGACTATTAAGCAACCATTAGCACTTGGTTTAAAGCTGCTTTTGTGGGATACAGCCACAAGGCAGCAGCATTATTACGTTCTCAGCTCTTGTTACTAGTGCAAAAGAATCTTCCTGGAGGTAGAGTTCCAAGGTTGTATATTAGAGTGGATTGTGCTGGGACAAGCCCCCAGAAGTTTATGTCTCCTTACTTATGTTTGCTTTTTAAATTTAATTTCTATTTCTTATTGGAGTAAATTTGATTAGAGTGTTGCGGTTTTCTGGCTGTACAGAATCTGCTCAATGATTCATACATATGTCTGTTCATCTTCAGGTCCTGTTACCATGTATGTTAATACAGAATGTTGAGTAGACCTCCCTTGGTATTTGGTAGGTTTTTGTCATTATATATTTTATATGTATTGGTGACTATATAATTCATAGAGTTTATATGTTATATGTTTATATACATTTAACATACATTAGTATATGTATGTTAGCCCCATAGTCCTAATTTATCCATCCTCCCACCTTTCATTTTGGCTAAGCATTTGTTTGTTTTATGAGTCTGTGTCTGTTTCTGTGGAAATATGTTCATTGGTAGCAATCTTAGGATAACATGTATACATGATATCATAGGATATTTGTCATACCCTTTTTACTTACTTAATGTTATATGATTATTTCTAGGCTCATCTGTAGTCCTGAAAACGGCATTGTTAATTTTTTTCCCGAGGCTACTATTCCACTCGGTATGTATACCACTTCTTCTTTGTCCATTTATCTTTGATGGACATTTTGTTTGCTTCCATGTCTTGGCTATTGTAAATACTGCTGCAATACACAATTTTCCATCCCGTGTCTTTTTGATTCTGGCTTTCACAGGTGACAGGCCCAATTGTGGGCCTTCCGGATCATATGGTGAGTCAATTTTTACCTTTAAACGTGCTGCCATTTTGTTCCTATTATTGGCCGTTATCAGTTTACATCCCACTTAGACCGAGAGGTTACGCTATTCTCCACAACTTCTTCAGCATCTATTGTTTGTTGACTTTTTGCTGATGGTCATTCTGACTGGTGTGACGTGATACCTTTGTGTAGATTGGATTTGCCTGCGTGTAATAATTCCTGATGTTTTGCGTTTATCAATGTGCTTTTCATTTTTTTTAAGATAGAGCTAATGTTACAACTTCAAATTGCCTTCTTGAAAAATTTGCCGCGTTTGGATTTTTTTGGCCTTTCCCTACCCCAGGACATTTTTTGAGGGCATGAGTCATTTACAGCCCTGCAGTCCTTGTGAATATTAGTGACCATTAGCAATAGATTTAAAGCTGCTGTTTCAGAAAACGGCCTTAGTGTGGCAGCATCTCTACGTTGCCAACTCTGCTTGCTAGGGAAAGAGAACCTTGCTGCAACTTGTGCTTTTAGGTTGCAGATTAGAGTGGAATGTGCCAGGACAAACCCCCATAAGTTTTAGCCTCCGTAATTCTTGTTTGTGTCTTTAAGTTGTAGTTTTTATCAGAGCAAATTTGATTGAAAAATGTCTTTTTTTTCTAGGTGTACAGAATCTTGTTCATTTACAGATATACATATATCTATTGATCTTTGGGTCCTTTTCCATGTACGTTGTTACAGAGTGTTGAGTAGACCACTTTTGGTATTCCATAGGTCTTTTGGGATTATATATTTTATATGTATTAGTATATGTGTGTTAACCCCAATATCCTAATTTATCCATTCCTCACACCTTTTCTTTGGCTTAACCATAAGTTTGTCTTCTCAGTCTGAGATTGCCTTTCTCTATGGAAATATGTTCATTTTTATGAATTTTCAGATAACATAACGGACCTCATAGGGCATTTGTCTTTCGCATTCTGACTTACTTCACGCTGTGTGATTATCTCTAGGCTCCTCTGTGGTGCTGCATATGCCATTCTTTTATTTTTACTCGTGACTGAGATTCCATTCTGTCCATATACCCCTTCTTCTTTGACCATTCATCTTATTATGGACCTGTTTTTTGCTTCCATGTCTTGGCTATTTCAGTATTGCTGCAGTGCACATTTGCCTGTCGCTGTCTTTCCGATTCTGGTCGTCTTATGATATAGGCCCAAAAGGTGCCCTGCCGTATCATATGTAGCTCAGTTTTAACCTTTTAAAGCAGCTCCATTGAGTTTTTGTTAGTGCTGTTACCACTTTACATCCCACCAGCAACTAGAAGGTACACAGTTCTGTAAAACCCCTTCAGAATTTATAGTTTTTAGACTTTTTACTGATGGTGATTTGACTGGTGTGAGCTGAAACCTTTTTTTTTTAAACATCTTTATTGAAGTATAATTGCTTTACAATGGTGTGTTAGTTTCTGCTTTATAACAAAGTGAATCAGTTATTCATATACGTATGTTCCCATATCTCTTCCCTCTTGCATCTCCCTCCCTCCCACCCTCCCTATCCCACCCCTCTAGGTGGTCACACAGCACCGAGCTGATCTCCCTGTGCTATGCGGCTGCTTCCCACTAGCTATCTATTTTACATTTGGTAGTGTATATATGTCCATGACACTCTCTCACCCTGTCACATCTCACCTGTCCCCTTCCCCATATCCTCAAGTCCATTCTCTAGTAGGTCTGTGCGTTTATTCCCGTCTTGCCACTAAGTTCTTCATGGCCTTTTTTTCCCCTTAGATTCCATATATATGTGTTAGCATACTGTATTTGTTTTTCTCTTTCTGACTTACTTCACTCTGTATGACAGACTCTAACTCCATCCACCTCATTACAAATACCTCCATTTCATTTCTTTTTATGTCTGAGTAATATTCCATTGTACATATGTGCCACATCTTCTTTATCCATTCATCCGATGATGGACACTTAGCTTGCTTCCATGTCCTGGCTATTGTAAATAGAGCTGCAATGAACATTTTGGTCCATGACTCTTTTGGAACTATGGTTTTCTCAGGGTATATCCCCAGTAGTGGGATTGCTGGCTCGTATGGTAGTTCTATTTGTAGTTTTTTAAGGAACCTCCCTACTGTTCTCCATAGTGGCTGTATCAATTTACATTCCCACCAACAGTGCAAGAGTGTTCCCTTTCCTCCACACCCTCTCCAGCATTTATTGTTTCTAGATTTTTTGATGATGGCCATTCTGACCGGTGTGAGATGATATCTCATTGTAGTTTTGATTTGCATTTCTCTAGTGATTAATGATGTTGAGCATTCCTTCATGTGTCTGTTGACAATCTGTGTATCTTCTTTGGAGAAATGTCTATTTAGGTCTTCTGCCCATTTTTGGATTGGGTTTTTCGTTTTTTTGTTATTGAGCTGCATGAGCTGCTTGTAAATCTTGGAGATTAATCCTTTGTCAGTTGCTTCATTTGCAAATATTTTCTCCCATTCTGAGGGTTGTCTGTTGGTCTTGTTTATGGTTTTCTTTGCTGTGCAAAAGCTTTTAAGTTTCATTAGGTCCCATTTGTTTGTGTTTTTATTTCCATTTCTCTAGGAGCTGGGTCAAAAAGAATCTTGCTGTGATTTATGTCATAGAGTGTTCTGCCTATGTTTTCCTCTAAGAGTTTGATAGTGTCTGGCCTTACACTTAGGTATTTAATCCATTTTGAGTTTATTTTTGTGTATGGTGTCAGGAAGTGTTCTAATTTCATACTTTTACATGTATCTGTCCAATTTTCCCAGCACCACTTATTGAAGAGGCTGTCTTTTCTCCACTGTATATGCTTGCCTCCTTTATCAAAGATAAGGTGACCATATGTGCGTGGGTTTATCTCTGGGCTTTCTATCCTGTTCCATTGATCTATATTTCTGTTTTTGTGCCAGTACCAAACTGTCTCGATTACTGTAGCTTTGTAATGTCGTCTGAAGTCAGGGAGCCTGATTCCTCCAGCTCCATTTTTCGTTCTCAAGATTGCTTTGGCTATTCGGGGTCTTTTGTGTTTCCATACAAATTGTGAAATTTTTTGTTCTAGTTCTGTGAAAAATGCCAGTGGTAGTTTGATAGAGATTGCATTGAATCTGTAGATTGCTTTAGGTAGTAGACTCATTTTCACAATGTTGATTCTTCCAATCCAAGAACATGGTATATCTCTCCATCTATTTGTATCATCCTTAATTTCTTTCACCAGTGTCTTATAATTTTCTGCATACAGGTCTTTTGTCTCCTTAGGTAGGTTTATTCCTAGATATTTTATTCTTTTTGTTGCAGTGGTAAACGGGAGTGTTTTTTTAATTTCACTTTCAGATTTTTCATCATTAATGTATAGAAATGCAAGAGATTTCTGTGCATTAATTTTGTATCCTGCTACTTTCCCAAATTCATTGATTAGCTCTAGGAGTTTTCTGGTAGCATCTTTAGGATTCTCTATGTATAGTATCATGTCATCTGCAAACAGTGACAGCTTTACTTCTTCTTTTCCGATTTGGATTCCTTTTATTTCTTTTTCTTCTCTGATTGCTGTGGCTAACACTTCCAAAACTATGTTGAATAATAGTGGTGAGAGTGGGCAACCTTGTTTTGTTACTGATCTTAGTGGAAATGGTTTCAGTTTTTCACCATTGAGGACAATGTTGGCTGTGGGTTTGTCATATATGGCCTTTATTATGTTGAGGAAAGTTCCCTCTATGCCTACTTTCTGCAGGGCTTTTATCATAAATGGGTGTTGAATTTTGTCGAAAGCTTTCTCTGCATCTATTGAGATGATCATATGGTTTTTCTCCTTCAGTTTGTTAATATGATGTATCACGTTGATTGATTTGCATATATTGAAGAATCCTTGCATTCCTGGAATAAACCCCACTTGATCATGGTGTATAATCCTTTTAATGTGCTGTTGGATTCTGTTTGCTAGTATCTTGTTGAGGATTTTTGCATCTATGTTCATCAGTGATATTGGCCTGTAGTTTTCTTTCTTTGTGACATCTTTGTCTGGTTTTGGTATCAGGGTGATGGTGGCCTCATAGAATGAGTTTGGGAGTGTTCCTCCCTCTGCAATTTTTTGGTAGAGTTTGAGAAGGATGGGTGTTAGCTCTTCTCTAAAAGTTTGATAGAATTCACCTGTGAAGCCATCTGGTCCTGGGCTTTTGTTTGTTGGAAGGTTTTTAATCACAGTTTCAATTTCAGTGCTTGTGATTGGTCTGTTGATATTTTCTATTTCTTCCTGTTTCAGTCTCAGCAGGTTGTGCATTTCTAAGAATCTGTCCATTTCTTCCAGGTTGTCCATTTTATTGGCATAGAGTTGCTTGTAGTAATCTCTCATGATCGTATGTATTTCTGCAGTGTCAGTGGTTACTTCTCCTTTTTCATTTCTAATTCTATTGATTTGAGTCTTCTCCCTTTTTCTCTTGATGAGTCTGGCTAATGGTTTATCAACTTTGTTTATCTTCTCAAAGAACCAGCTTTTAGTTTCATTGATTTTTGCTATTGTTTCCTTCATTTCTTTTTCATTTATTTCTGATCTGATCTTTATGATTTCTTTCCTTCTGCTAGCTTTGGGGTTTTTTTGTTCTTCTTTCTCTAATTGCTTCAGGTGCAAGGTTAGGTTGTTTATTCGAGATGTTTCCTGTTTCTTGAGGTAGGCTTGTATTGCTATAAACTTCCCTCTTAGCACTGCTTTTGCTGCGTCCCATAGGTTTTGGGTTGTCGTGTCTCCATTGTCATTTGTTTCTAGGTATTTTTTGATTTCCCCTTTGATTTCTTCAGTGATCACTTCGTTATTAAGTAGTGTATTGTGTAGCTTCCATGTGTTTGTATTTTTTACAGATCTTTTCCTGTAATTGATATCTAGTCTCATAGCGTTGTGGTTGGAAAAGATACTTGATACGATTTCAATTTTCTTAAGTTTACCAAGGCTTGATTTGTGACCCAAGATATGATCTATCCTGGAGAATATTCCATGAGCACTTGAGAAAAATGTGTATTCTGTTGTTTTTGGGTGGAATGTCCTATAAATATCAATTAAGTCCATCTTGTTTAATGTATCATTTAAAGCTTGTGTCTCCTTATTTATTTTCATTTTGGATGATCTGTCCATTGGTGAAAGTGGGGTGTTAAAGTCCCCTACTATGATTGTGTTGCTGTCGATTTCCCCTTTTATGGCTGTTAGTATTTGCCTTATGTATTGAGGTGCTCCTATGTTGGGTGCATAAACATTTACAATTGTTATACCTTCCTCTTGGATCGATCCCTTGATCATTATATAGTGTCCTTCTTTGTCTCTTGTAATAGTCTTTATTTTAAAGTCTATTTTGTCTGATATGAGAATTGCTACTCCAGCTTTCTTTTGATTTCCATTTGCATGGAATATCTTTTTCCATCCCCTCACTTTCAGTCTGTATGTGTCTCTAGGTCTGAAGTGGGTCTCTTGTAGACAGCATATATATGGGTCTTGTTTTTGTATCCATTCAGCCAGTCTGTGTCTTTTGGTGGGAGCATTTAATCCATTTACATTTAAGGTAATTATCGATATGTATGTTCCTATTCCCATTTTCTTAAATGTTTTGGGTTTGTTATTGTAGGTGTTTTCCTTCTCTTGTGTTTCTTGCCTAGAGAAGTTCCTTTAGCATTTGTTGTAAAGCTGGTTTGGTGGTGCTGAACTCTCTCAGCTTTTGCTTGTCTGTAAAGGTTTTAATTTCTCCATCAAATCTGGATGAGATCCTTGCTGGGTAGATTAATCTTGGTTGTAGGTTTTTCTCCTTCATCACTTTAAGTATATCCTGCCACTCCCTTCTGGCTTGCAGAGTTTCTGCTGAAAGATCAGCTGTTAACCTTATGGGGATTCCCTTGTGTGTTATTTATTGTTTTTCCCTTGCTGCTTTTAATATGTTTTCTTTATATTTAATTTTTGACAGTTTGACTAATATATATCTTGGCGTGTTTCTCCATGGATTTATCCTGTATGGGACTCTCTGTGCTTCCAGGACTTGATTAACTATTTCCTTTCCCACATTAAGGAAGTTTTCAACTATAATCTCTTCAAATATTTTCTCAGTCCCTTTCTTTTTCTCTTCTTCTTCTGGGACCCCTATAATTCGAATGTTGGTGTGTTTAATGTTGTCCCAGAGGTCTCTGAGAGTGTCCTCAGTTCTTTTCATTCTTTTTTCTTTATCCTGCTCTGCAGTAGTTATTTCCACCATTTTATCTTCCAGGTCACTTATCCGTTCTTCTGCCTCAGTTATTCTGCTATTGATCCTACCTAGAGTATTTTTAATTTCATTTATTGTGTTTTTCATCATTGCTTGGTTCCCCTTTAGTTCTTCTACATCCTTGTTAAATGTTTCTTGCATTTTGTCTATTCTATTTCCAAGATTTTGGATCATCCTTACTATCATTATTCTGAATTCTTTTTCAGGTAGACTACCTATTTCCTCTTCATTTGTTAGGTCTGGTGTGTTTTGACCCTGCTCCTTCATCTGCTGTGTGTTTTTCTGTTGCCTCATTCTGCTTATCTTACTGTGTTTGGGGTCTCCTTTTCACAGGCTGCAGGTTCGTAGTTCCCGTTGTTTTTGGTATCTGTCCCCAGTGGCTAAGGTTGGTTCAGTGGGTTGTGTAGGCTTCCTGGTGGAGGTAACTAGTGCCTGTGTTCTGGTGGATGAGGCTGGATCTTGTCTTTCTGGTGGGCACGTCCACGTCTGGTAGTGTATTTTGGGGTGTCTGTGGCCTTATTATGATTTTAGGCAGCCTCTCTGCTAATGGATGGGGCTGTGTTCCTGTCTTGCTAGTTGTTTGGCATAGGGTGTCCAGCCCTGTAGCTTGCTGGTCGTTGAGTGAAGCTGGGTCTTGATGTTGAGATGGAGATCTCTGAGAGATTTTTGCCGTTTGGTATTACGTGGAGCTGGGAGGTCTCTTGTGGACCAGTGTCCTGAAGTTGGCTCTCCCACCTCAGAGGCACAGCCCTGATGCCTGGCTGGAGCACCAAGAGCCTTTCATCCACACGGCTCAGAGTAAAAGGGAGAAAAAATAGAAAGAAAGAGGATAAAATATAGTGAAGTAAAATAAAGCTATTATAAAGCAAAGCTATACAGACAAAATCTCACCCAGAAGTATATACATATACACTCACAAAAAAAGGAAAAGGGGAAAAATTAATATATCCTGCTCCCAAAGTCCACCTCCTGAATTTGGGATGATTCATTGTCTATTCAGGTATTCAACAGATGCAGGCACATCAAGTTGTTCGTGGAGTTTTAATCCGCTGCTTCTGAGGCTGCTGGGAGAGATTTCCCTTTCTCTTCTTTGTTCGCACAGCTCCCGGGGTTCAGCTCTGGATTTCGACCCGCCTCTGCGTGTAGGTCGCCTGAGGGCGTCTGTTCCCCGTCCAGACAGAACGGGGTTAAAGGAGCAGCTGCTTCGGGGGCTCTGGCTCACTCAGGCCGGGGTGAGGGAGCGGTACAGAGGAGGCGGGGTGAGACTGTGGTGGCAGAGGCCGGAGTGACGTTGCAGCAGCCTGAGACGCGCCGTGCGTTCTCCCGGGGAAGTTGTCCCCGGATCACGGGAGCCTGGCCGTGGCGGGCTGCACAGGCTCCTGGGAGGGGCGGTGTGGAGACTGACCTGTGCTCGCACACAGGCTTTTTGGTGGCGGCAGCAGCAGACTTAGCATCTCATGCCCGTCTCTGGGGCCCGCGCTGATCGCCGCGGCTCGCGCCCGTCTCTGGAGTTCATTTAGGCGGTGCTCTGAATCCCCTCTCCTTGCACGCCGCGAAACAAAGAGGCAAGAAAAAGTCTCTTGCCTCTTCGGCAGCTGCAGACTTTTTCCCGGACTCCCTCCTGGCCAGCTGTGGTGCGCTAACCCCTTCAGGCTGTGTTCACGCCGCCAACCCCAGTCCTCTCCCTGCGATCCGACTGAAGCCCGAGCCTCAGCTCCCAGCCCCCGCCTGCCCTGGCGGGCGAGCAGACAAGCCTCTCGGGCTGGTGAGTGCTGCTTGGCGCTGATCTTCTGTGCTGGAATCTCTCTGCTTTTCCCTCTGCGCCCCTGTTGCTGTGGGGTCCACGCTGATAGCCGTGGCTCGCGCCCGTCTCTGGAGCTCGTTTAGGTGGCGCTCTGAATACCCTCTCCTCGCGCACCAGGAAACAAAGAGGGAAGAAAAAGTCTCTTGCCTCTTCGGCAGCTGCAGACTTTTTCCTGGACTCCCTCCCGGCTAGCTGTGGTGCGCTAACCCCTTCAGGCTGTGTTCACGCTGCCAACCCCAGTCCTCTCCCTGCGATCCGACCAAAGCCCGAGCCTCAGCTCCCATCCCCTGCCCACCATGGCGGGTGAGCAGACAAGCCTCTCGGGCTGGTGAGTGCTGCTCGGCGCCGAGCCTCTGTGCGGGAGTCTCTCTGCTTTGCCCTCCGCACCCCTGTGGCTGCACTCTCCTCCGTGGCTCTGAAGCTTCCCTCCTCTGCCACCCACAGTCTCTGAACACGAAGGGGCTTCCTAGTGCGTGGAAACCTTTCCTCCTTCATGGCACCCTCCCACTGGTGCAGGTCCCGTCCCTATTCTTTTGGCTCTGTTATTTCTTTTTTCTTTTGCCCTACCCAAGTCCGTAGGGAGTTTCTTGCCTTTTAGGAGGTCTGACGTTTTCTGCCAGCGTTCAGTGAGTGTTCTGTAGGAGCAGTTCCACGTGTAGATGTATTTCTAATGTATCTGTGGGAAGGAAGGTGATCTCCGCATCTTAATCTTCTGCCATCTTCTTTACCTCTCTGAAACATTTTTGGAGGTTGGATTTGCATGTGGCTAATAATTCCTTATACTGAGCATTAGGCATGTCCTTTTTTTTCTTTTCCTTCTTTTTTTAAAGAGTGAGTACAACTTCTCTCTTCATATTGACTTCTTGAAAAATTTGTCATGTGTTGAATTTTCTTGCCTATTCCCTAACCCAGGGCATTTTTTGAGGGCAGGTGACATTTACAGCCCTGCACTCCTTGTGACTATTAAGCAACCATTAGCATTGGGTTTAAAGCTGCTGTTGTGGGAAACAGCCACAAGGGGGCAGCATTATTATGTTCTCAATTCTTGTTACTAGGGCAACAGAGTCTTCCTGGAGGTAGTATTCTGAGGTTGTAAATTAGAGTGGAATGTGCTGGGACAATCCCCCAATAGTTTATGTCTCCTTACTTAGGTTTGTTTTTAAAATTTAATTTCTATTTCTTATCAGAGTAAATTTGATTAGAGTGTTGTGATTGGCTGTACAGAATCTGCTCAATGTTTTCATACATATGTCTGTTCATCTTCGGATCCCGTTACCGTGTATGTTATTACAGAACGTTGAGTAAACCTCCCTTGGTATTTGGTAGGTGTTTTGTCATTATATATTTTATATGTATTGGTGACTATATAATTCATATAGTTTATATGTTATATGTTTATATACATTTAACATATATTAGTATATGTATGTTAGCCCCACAGTCTTAATTTATCCATCCTCCCACCTTTCATTTTGCCTAACCATTAGTTTGTTTTATAAGTCTGTGAGTGTCTTTTTCTGTGGAAATATGTTCATTGGTAGCAATCTTAGGATAACATGTATAAATGATATCATAGGATATTTGTCATTCCCTTTTGACTTACGTAACCTAATATGATTATTTCTAGGCTCATCTGTAGTGCTGAAAACGGCATTGTTCATTTTTCTCCCGAGGCTACTCTTCCGTTCGGTACGTATACCACTTCTTCTTTGTCCATTTATCTGTTGATGGACATTTTGTTTGCTTCCATGTGATGGCTATTGTAAATACTACTGCAATACACGATTTTCCATCCCGTGTCTCTTAGATTCTGGCTTTCTCAGGTGACAGGCCCTATAGTGGGCCTTCCGGATCATATGGTGACTCAATTTTTCCTTTAAACGCACTGCCATTCTGTTCCTATTATTGCCTGTTACCGGTTTACATCCCAGTTAGACCGAGAGGTTACGCTATTCTCCACAACTTCTTCAACATCTATTGTTTGTTGACTTTTTGCTGATGGTCATTCTGACTGGTTTGACCTGATACCTTCTTGTAGATTGGATTTGCATGTGTCTAATAATTCCTGATGTTCTGCGTTTATCAATGTCCTATTCATGTTTTTTAAGATTGAGCTAAACTTACAACTTCAAATTGCCTTTTTGAAAAATTTGCCGCATTTGGATTTTTTTGGCCATTCCCTACCCCAGGACATTTTTTGAGGGCATGAGTCATTTACAGCCCTGTGAATATTAGTGATCATTAGCAGTAGATTGAAAGCTGCTGTTTGTGGAAACGGCCTTAGGGTGGCAACATTTCTACGTTGCCAACTCCGCTTGCTAGGGAAACAGGACTTTGCTGCAAGTTGTGCTTTTAGGTTGCAACTTAGAGTGGAATGTGGCCAGACAAACCCCCATAAGTTTCAGCCACCTTAATTCTTGTTTGTGTCTTTAAGTTGTAGTTTCTATCAGAGCAAATTTGATTGAAAAATGTCTTTTGTTCTAGGTGTACAGAATATTGTTCATTTAGACATATACATATATCTATTGATCTTTGGATCCTTTTCGATGTAGGTTATTACAGAGTGTTGAGTAGACCACTCTTGGTATTCCATAGGTCTTTGGGGATTAAATAGTTTATATGTATTAGTATAAGTGTGTTAACCCCAATATCCTAATTTATCCATTCCTCACACCTTTTCTTTGGCTTAACCGTAAGTTTGTCTTCTCAATCTGAGATTGCCTTTCTCTATGGAAATATGTTCATTTTTATGAATTTTCAGATAACATAAGTGATATCATAGGGCATTTGTAAGTTTAGCTCAATCTTAAAAAAAATGAAAAGGACATTGAAAAACGCAAAACATCAGGAAATATTAGACGCATGCAAATCCAATCTACACAAAGGTATCATCTCACAGCAGTCAGAATGACCATCAACAAAATGGCAACAAACAATACATGTTGAAGAAGTTGTGGAGATTAGCGTAAATTCTCGGTCTAACTGGGAGGTATACTGGTAACAGCCAATAATAGGAACAGAATGGCAGTGCGTTTAAAGGTAAAAACTGAGTCACCATATGATCCGGAAGGCCCACTATTGGGACTGTCACCTGTGGGAGCCAGAATCAAAGAGACAGGGGATGAAAAATCGTGTATTGCAGCAGTATTTACAATAGCCAAGACATGGAAGGAAACAAAATGTCCATCAACAAATAAATGGACAAAGAAGAAGTGGTATACACACCGAATGGAATAGTAGCCTCGGGGAAAAAATGAACAATGCCGTTTTCAGGACTACAGTTGAGCCTAGAAATAATCATATAAGGTTAAGTAACTCAAAAGGGTATGACAAATATCCTATGATATCATTTATACATGTTATCCTAAGATTGCTACCAATGAACACATTTCCACAGAAAAAAGACACTCACAGACTTATCAAATAAACTAAAGGTTAGCCAAAATGAAAGGTGGGAAGATGGGTAAATTAGGACTATGGGGTTAACATACATATACTAATGTATGTTAAATGTATATAAACATATAACATATAAACTATATGAATTATATAATCACCAATACCTTCAAAATATACCTTGTGTAATCTCATACATGGTAACAGGATCCAAAGATGATCAGATATATGTGTGACTCTTTGAGCAGATTCTGTACAGCCAGACAATCAAAACACTCGAATCAAATTTACTCCGATAAGAAATAGAATTTAAACTTAAAAAACAAACCTAAGTAAGGAGACATAAACTTCTGGGGGCTTGTCCCAGCACATTCCACTCTAATTTACAACCTCGGAACACGACCTCCAGGAAGACTCTGTTGCACTACTAACAAGAGTTGAGAACGTAATAATGCTGCCGCCTTGTGGCTGTTTCCCACAACAGCAGCTTTAAACCCAGTGCTAATGGTTGCTTATATAGTCACAAGGACTGCAGGGTTGTAAATGACACACGCCCTCAAAAATGCCCTGGGGTAGGGAATAGGCAAGAAAATTCAACACATGAGAATTTTTTCAAGAAGTCAATAAGAGGAGGGAAGTTGTACTCACTCTTTAAAAAAAAGGAAAAGAAAAGAAGGACATGCCTAAAGCTCAGTATAAGGAATTATTAGCCACATGCAAATTCAAAGTCAAAAAGGGTTCAGCTCACACCGGTCATGACCATCAGCAAAGTCTACAAACGATAAATGCTGAAGGGGTTTTAGAGAACTGTGTACTTTCTAGCTGCTGGTGGGATGTAAAGTGGTAACAGCACTAACGCAAACTGAATCGAGCTGCTTGAAGAGGTAAAAATTGAGCTACCATATGATGCGGCAGGGCACCTTTGGGCCTATAACCTAAGACCACCAGAATCGGAAAGACAGATGCAGGCAAATGTGCACTGAAACAATATTGAAATAGCCAAGACATGGAAGGAAAAAAAATGTCCATAAACAGATGAATGGACAAAGACGAAGTGGTAAATGTACCATATGGAATAGTAGCTTCGCGAAAAAAATGAACAATGCCGTTTTTACGACGACAGTGGAGCCTAGAAATAATCATATAAGGTTAAGTAAGTCAAAAGGGTATGACAAATATCCTATGATATCATTTATACATGTTATCCTAAGATTGCTACCAATGAACATATTTCCACAGAAAAAGACACTCACAGACTTATCAAATAAACTAATGGTTAGCCAAAATGAAAGGTGGGAGGATGGGTAAATTAGGACTATGGGGTTAACATACATATACTAATGTATGTTAAATGTATATAAACATATAACAGATAAACTATATGAATTATATAATCACCAAGACCTTTAAAATATACATTTTGTAATCACATACATGGTAACAGGATCCGAAGATGAACAGACATATGTAGGAATCATTAAGCAGATTCTGTACAGCCAGACAATCAAAACACTCCAATCAAATTTACCCCGATAAGAAATAGAAATTATATTTAAAAAACAAACATAAGTAAGGAGACATAAACTTCTGCGGCTTGTCCCAGCACATTCCACTCTAATTTACAACCTCGGAACCCTACCTCCAGGAAGACTCTGTTGCCAAAGTCACAAGAGTTGAGAACGTAATAATGCTGCCGCCTTGTGGCTGTTTCCCACAAGAGCAGCTTTAAACCCAGTGCCAATGGTTGCTTATATAGTCACAAGGACTGCAGGGCTGTAAATGACACAGGCCCTCAAAAATTGCCCTGGGGTAGGGAATAGGCAAGAAAATTCAACACATGAGAAATTTTTCAAGAAGTCAATATGAAGAGGGAAGTTGTATTCACTCTTTAAAAAAAAAGGAAAAGAAAAAAAAGGATATGCCTAAAGCTCAGTATAAGGAATTATTAGCCACATGCGTATCCAACCTCCAAAAAGGTTTCAGCTCACACCAGTCAAATGGCCATCAGCAAAAATCTACAAACTATAAATGCTGAAGGGGTTTTAGAGAACTGTGTAACTCCTAGATGCTGGTGGGATGTAAAGTGGTAACAGCACTAACGCAAACTGAATGGAGCTGCTTTACAAGGTAAAAATTGAGCTACCATATGATGCGGCAGGGCAACTTTTGGGCCTATAAACTAAGACCACCAGAATCAGAAAGACAGAGGCAGGCAAATGTGCACTGCAGCAATACTGAAATAGCCAAGACATGGAAGCAAAAAAAGGTCCATAAACAGATGAATGGGCAAAGAAGAAGTGGTATATGGACAGAATGGAATGGTAGCCTTGGGAAAAAATGAACAATGCCGTTTTCAGGACTACAGTTGAGCCCATAAATATTCATATAACTTTAAGTAAGTAAAAAGGGTATGACAAATATCGTATGATATCATTTATACATGTTATCCTAAGATTGCTACCAATGAACATATTTCCACAGAAAAAGACACTCACAGACTTATCAAATAAACTAATGGTCAGCCAAAATGAAAGGTGGGAGGATGGGTAAATTAGAACTATGGGGTTAACATACATGTACTAATGTTATGTTAAATGTATATAAACATATAACAGATAAACTATATTAATTATATAATCACCAATACCTTTAAAATATACATTCTGTAATCACATACATGGTAACAGGATCCGAAGATGAACAGACATACGTAGGAGTCTTTTAGCAGATTCTGTACAGCCAGACAATCAAAACACTCTAATCAAATTTACTCCGATAAGAAATAGAAATTAAATTTAATAAACAAACATAAGTAAGGAGACATAAACTTCTGGGGGCTTGTCCCAGCACATTCCACTCTAATTTACAACCTTGGAACACTACCTCCTGGAAGACTCTATTGCTGTAGTAACAAGAGTTGAGAACGTAATAATGCTGCCGCCTTGTGGCTGTTTCCCACAACAGCAGTTTTAAACCCAGTGCTAATGGTTGCTTAATAGTCACAACGACTGCAGGGGTCTAAATGACACCTGCCCTCAAAAATTGCCCTGGGGTAGGGAATAGGCAAGAAAATTCAACACATGAGAAATTTTTCAAGAAGTCAATATGAAGAGGGAAGTTGTATTCACTCTTTAACAAAAAAAGGAAAAGAAGAAAAAGGATATGCCTAAAGCTCAGTATAAGGAATTATTAGCCACATGCGTATCCAACCTCCAAAAAGGTTTCAGCTCACACCAGTCAAATGGCCATCAGCAAAAATCTACAAACTATAAATGCTGAAGGGGTTTTAGAGAACTGTGTAACTCCTAGATGCTGGTGGGATGTAAAGTGGTAACAGCACTAACAAAAACTGAATGGAGCTGCTTTACAAGGTAAAAATTGAGCTACCATATGATGCGAAAGGGTACCTTTTGAGCCTATAAACTAAGACCACCAGAATCAGAAAGACAGAGGCAGGCAAATGTGCACTGCAGCAATACTAAAATAGCCAAGACATGGAAGCAAAAAAAGGTCCATAAACAAATGAATGGACAAAGAAGAAGTGGTATATAGACAGAATGGAATAGTAGCCTCGGGAAAAAAATGAACAATGCCGTTTTTACGACGACAGTGGAGCCTAGAAATAATCATATAAGGTTAAGTAAGTCAAAAGGGTATGACAAATATCCTGTGATATCATTTATGCATGTTATCCTAAGATTGCTACCAATGAACATATTTCCACAGAAAAAGACACTCACAGACTTATCAAATAAACTAAAGGTTAGCCAAAATGAAAGGTGGGAAGATGGGTAAATTAGGACTATGGGGTTAACATACCTATACTAATGTATGTTAAATGTATATAAACATATAACATATAAACTATATGAATTATATAATCTCCTATACCTTCAAAATATACATTCTGTAAACAAACACATGGTAACAGCATCTGAAGATGAACTGACATATGTATGAATCATTGAGCAGATTCTGTACAGCCAGACAATGAAAACACTCTAATCAAATTTCCTCCGATAAGAAATAGAAATTAAATTTAAAAAAGAAACCTAAGTAAGGAGACATAAACTTCTGGGGGCTTGTCCCAGCACATTCCACTCTAATTTACAACCTCAGAACACTACCTCCAGGAAAAGTCTGTTGCCCTATTAACAAGAGATGAGAACGTAATAATGCTGCTGCCTTGTGGCTGTTTCCCACAACAGCAGCTTTAAACCCAGTGCCGATGGTTGCTTATATAGTCACAAGGACTGCAGGGCTGTAAATGACTCACGCCCTCAAAAATGCCCTGGGGTAGGGAATAGGAAAGAAAATTCAACACATGAGAAATTTTTCAAGAAGTCAATAAGAGGAGGGAAGTTGTACTCACTCTTTAAAAAAAAGGAAAAGAAAAAAGGGACATGCCTAAAGCTCAGTATAAGGAATTATTAGCCACATGCAAATTCAAATTCAAAAAGGTTTCCGCTAACACCAGTCATTTCCATCAGCAAAAAGTCTACAAATTATAAATGCTGAAGGGGTTTTAGAGAACTGTGTACCTTCTAGCTGCTGGTGGGATGTAAAGTGGTAAAAGCACTAACGAAAACTGAATGGAGCTGCTTGAAAAGGTAAAAATTGAGCTACCATATGATGCGGCAGGTCACCTTTTGGGCCTATAACCTAAGACCACCAGAATCGAAAACACACAGGCAGACAAATGAGCACTGCAGCAATACTGAAATAGCCAAGACATGGAAGCAGAAAAAAGGTTCATAAACAGATGAATGGACAAAGAAGAAGTGGTATACGCACCAAATAGAATAGTAGCCTCGGGAAATAAATGAACCATGCCGTTTTCAGGACTATAGTTGAGCCTAGAAATAATCATATAAGGATAAGTAAGTCAAAAAGGTATGAGAAATATCCTATGATATCATTTATACATGTTATCCTAAGATTGCTACCAATGAACACATTTCCACAGAAAAAAGACACTCACAGACTTATCAAATAAACTAAAGGTTAGCCAAAATGAAAGGTGGGAAGATGGGTAAATTAGGACTATGGGGTTAACATACATATACTAATGTATGTTAAATGTATATAAACATATAACATATAAACTATATGAATTATATAATCACCAATACCTTCAAAATATACCTTGTGTAATCTCATACATGGTAACAGGATCCAAAGATGATCAGATATATGTGTGACTCTTTGAGCAGATTCTGTACAGCCAGACAATCAAAACACTCGAATCAAATTTACTCCGATAAGAAATAGAATTTAAACTTAAAAAACAAACCTAAGTAAGGAGACATAAACTTCTGGGGGCTTGTCCCAGCACATTCCACTCTAATTTACAACCTCGGAACACGACCTCCAGGAAGACTCTGTTGCACTACTAACAAGAGTTGAGAACGTAATAATGCTGCCGCCTTGTGGCTGTTTCCCACAACAGCAGCTTTAAACCCAGTGCTAATGGTTGCTTATATAGTCACAAGGACTGCAGGGCTGTAAATGACACACGCCCTCAAAAATGCCCTGGGGTAGGGAATAGGCAAGAAAATTCAACACATGAGAATTTTTTCAAGAAGTCAATAAGAGGAGGGAAGTTGTACTCACTCTTTAAAAAAAAAGGAAAAGAAAAAAAGGACATGCCTAAAGCTCAGTATAAGGAATTATTAGCCACATGCAAATTCAAAGTCAAAAAGGGTTCAGCTCACACCGGTCATGACCATCAGCAAAAAGTCTACAAACGATAAATGCTGAAGGGGTTTTAGAGAACTGTGTACTTTCTAGCTGCTGGTGGGATGTAAAGTGGTAACAGCACTAATGCAAACTGAATCGAGCTGCTTGAAGAGGTAAAAATTGAGCTACCATATGATGCGGCAGGGCACCTTTGGGCCTATAACCTAAGACCACCAGAATCGGAAAGACAGATGCAGGCAAATGTGCACTGAAACAATATTGAAATAGCCAAGACATGGAAGGAAAAAAAATGTCCATAAACAGATGAATGGACAAAGACGAAGTGGTAAATGTACCATATGGAATAGTAGCTTCGCGAAAAAAATGAACAATGCCGTTTTTATGACGACAGTGGAGCCTAGAAATAATCATATAAGGTTAAGTAAGTCAAAAGGGTATGACAAATATCCTATGATATCATTTATACATGTTATCCTAAGATTGCTACCAATGAACATATTTCCACAGAAAAAGACACTCACAGACTTATCAAATAAACTAAAGGTTAGCCAAAATGAAAGGTGGGAAGATGGGTAAATTAGGACTATGGGGTTAACATACATATACTAATGTATGTTAAATGTATATAAACATATAACATATAAACTATATGAATTATATAATCTCCTATACCTTCAAAATATACATTCTGTAAACAAACACATGGTAACAGCATCTGAAGATGAACTGACATATGTATGAATCATTGAGCAGATTCTGTACAGCCAGACAATGAAAACACTCTAATCAAATTTCCTCCGATAAGAAATAGAAATTAAATTTAAAAAAGAAACCTAAGTAAGGAGACATAAACTTCTGGGGGCTTGTCCCAGCACATTCCACTCTAATTTACAACCTCAGAACACTACCTCCAGGAAAAGTCTGTTGCCCTATTAACAAGAGATGAGAACGTAATAATGCTGCTGCCTTGTGGCTGTTTCCCACAACAGCAGCTTTAAACCCAGTGCCGATGGTTGCTTATATAGTCACAAGGACTGCAGGGCTGTAAATGACTCACGCCCTCAAAAATGCCCTGGGGTAGGGAATAGGAAAGAAAATTCAACACATGAGAAATTTTTCAAGAAGTCAATAAGAGGAGGGAAGTTGTACTCACTCTTTAAAAAAAAGGAAAAGAAAAAAGGGACATGCCTAAAGCTCAGTATAAGGAATTATTAGCCACATGCAAATTCAAATTCAAAAAGGTTTCCGCTAACACCAGTCATTTCCATCAGCAAAAAGTCTACAAATTATAAATGCTGAAGGGGTTTTAGAGAACTGTGTACCTTCTAGCTGCTGGTGGGATGTAAAGTGGTAAAAGCACTAACGAAAACTGAATGGAGCTGCTTGAAAAGGTAAAAATTGAGCTACCATATGATGCGGCAGGTCACCTTTTGGGCCTATAACCTAAGACCACCAGAATCGAAAACACACAGGCAGACAAATGAGCACTGCAGCAATACTGAAATAGCCAAGACATGGAAGCAGAAAAAAGGTTCATAAACAGATGAATGGACAAAGAAGAAGTGGTATACGTACCAAATAGAATAGTAGCCTCGGGAAATAAATGAACCATGCCGTTTTCAGGACTATAGTTGAGCCTAGAAATAATCATATAAGGATAAGTAAGTCAAAAAGGTATGAGAAATATCCTATGATATCATTTATACATGTTATCCTAAGATTGCTACCAATGAACACATTTCCACAGAAAAAAGACACTCACAGACTTATCAAATAAACTAAAGGTTAGCCAAAATGAAAGGTGGGAAGATGGGTAAATTAGGACTATGGGGTTAACATACATATACTAATGTATGTTAAATGTATATAAACATATAACATATAAACTATATGAATTATATAATCACCAATACCTTCAAAATATACCTTGTGTAATCTCATACATGGTAACAGGATCCAAAGATGATCAGATATATGTGTGACTCTTTGAGCAGATTCTGTACAGCCAGACAATCAAAACACTCGAATCAAATTTACTCCGATAAGAAATAGAATTTAAACTTAAAAAACAAACCTAAGTAAGGAGACATAAACTTCTGGGGGCTTGTCCCAGCACATTCCACTCTAATTTACAACCTCGGAACACGACCTCCAGGAAGACTCTGTTGCACTACTAACAAGAGTTGAGAACGTAATAATGCTGCCGCCTTGTGGCTGTTTCCCACAACAGCAGCTTTAAACCCAGTGCTAATGGTTGCTTATATAGTCACAAGGACTGCAGGGCTGTAAATGACACAGGCCCTCAACAATGCCCTGGGGTAGGGAATAGGCAAGAAAATTCAACACATGAGAAGTTTTTCAAGAAATCAATCAGAGGAGGGAAGTTGTACTCACTCTTTAAAAAAAAAGGAAAAGAAAAAAAAGGACATGCGTAAAGCTCAGTATAAGGAATTATTAGCCACATGCAAATTCAAATTCAAAAAGGTTTCAGCTCACACCAGTCAGGACCATCAGCAAAAAGTCTACAAACTATAAATGCTGAAGGGGTTTTAGAGAACTGTGTACCTTCTAGCTGCTGCTGGGATTTAAAGTGGTAACAGCACTAACGCAAACTGAATGGAGCTGCTTGAAAAGGTAAAAATTGAGCTACCATATGATGCGGCAGGGCAACTTTTGGGCCTATAAACTAAGACCACCAGAATCAGAAAGACAGAGGCAGGCAAATGTGCACTGCAGCAATACTGAAATAGCCAAGACATGGAAGCAAAAAAAGGTCCATAAACAGATGAATGGGCAAAGAAGAAGTGGTATATGGACAGAATGGAATGGAAGCCTTGGGAAAAAATGAACAATGCTGTTTTCAGGACTACAGTTGAGCCTATAAATATTCATATAACTTTAAGTAAGTAAAAAGGGTATGACAAATATCGTATGATATCATTTATACATGTTATCCTAAGATTGCTACCAATGAACATATTTCCACAGAAAAAGACACTCACAGACTTATCAAATAAACTAAAGGTTAGCCAAAATGAAAGGTGGGAAGATGGGTAAATTAGGACTATGGGGTTAACATACATATACTAATGTATGTTAAATGTATATAAACATATAACATATAAACTATATGAATTATATAATCACCTATACCTTCAAAATATACATTCTGTAAACAAACACATGGTAACAGCATCTGAAGATGAACTGACATATGTATGAATCATTGAGCAGATTCTGTACAGCCAGACAATGAAAACACTCTAATCAAATTTCCTCCGATAAGAAATAGAAATTAAATTTAAAAAAGAACCTAAATAAGGAGACATAAACTTCTGGGGGCTTGTCCCAGCACATTCCACTCTAATTTACAACCTCAGAACACTACCTCCAGGAAAAGTCTGTTGCCCTATTAACAAGAGATGAGAACGTAATAATGCTGCTGCCTTGTGGCTGTTTCCCACAACAGCAGCTTTAAACCCAGTGCCGATGGTTGCTTATATAGTCACAAGGACTGCAGGGCTGTAAATGACTCACGCCCTCAAAAATGCCCTGGGGTAGGGAATAGGAAAGAAAATTCAACACATGAGAAATTTTTCAAGAAGTCAATAAGAGGAGGGAAGTTGTACTCACTCTTTAAAAAAAAGGAAAAGAAAAAAGGGACATGCCTAAAGCTCAGTATAAGGAATTATTAGCCACATGCAAATTCAAATTCAAAAAGGTTTCCGCTAACACCAGTCATTTCCATCAGCAAAAAGTCTACAAATTATAAATGCTGAAGGGGTTTTAGAGAACTGTGTACCTTCTAGCTGCTGGTGGGATGTAAAGTGGTAAAAGCACTAACGAAAACTGAATGGAGCTGCTTGAAAAGGTAAAAATTGAGCTACCATATGATGCGGCAGGTCACCTTTTGGGCCTATAACCTAAGACCACCAGAATCGAAAACACACAGGCAGACAAATGAGCACTGCAGCAATACTGAAATAGCCAAGACATGGAAGCAGAAAAAAGGTTCATAAACAGATGAATGGACAAAGAAGAAGTGGTATACGTACCAAATAGAATTGTAGCCTCGGGAAATAAATGAACCATGCCATTTTCAGGACTATAGTTGAGCCTAGAAATAATCATATAAGGATAAGTAAGTCAAAAAGGTATGAGAAATATCCTATGATATCATTTATACATGTTATCCTAAGATTGCTACCAATGAACACATTTCCACAGAAAAAAGACACTCACAGACTTATCAAATAAACTAAAGGTTAGCCAAAATGAAAGGTGGGAAGATGGGTAAATTAGGACTATGGGGTTAACATACATATACTAATGTATGTTAAATGTATATAAACATATAACATATAAACTATATGAATTATATAATCACCAATACCTTCAAAATATACCTTGTGTAATCTCATACATGGTAACAGGATCCAAAGATGATCAGATATATGTGTGACTCTTTGAGCAGATTCTGTACAGCCAGACAATCAAAACACTCGAATCAAATTTACTCCGATAAGAAATAGAATTTAAACTTAAAAAACAAACCTAAGTAAGGAGACATAAACTTCTGGGGGCTTGTCCCAGCACATTCCACTCTAATTTACAACCTCGGAACACGACCTCCAGGAAGACTCTGTTGCACTACTAACAAGAGTTGAGAACGTAATAATGCTGCCGCCTTGTGGCTGTTTCCCACAACAGCAGCTTTAAACCCAGTGCTAATGGTTGCTTATATAGTCACAAGGACTGCAGGGCTGTAAATGACACACGCCCTCAAAAATGCCCTGGGGTAGGGAATAGGCAAGAAAATTCAACACATGAGAATTTTTTCAAGAAGTCAATAAGAGGAGGGAAGTTGTACTCACTCTTTTAAAAAAAAGGAAAAGAAAAAAAGGACATGCCTAAAGCTCAGTATAAGGAATTATTAGCCACATGCAAATTCAAAGTCAAAAAGGGTGCAGCTCACACCGGTCATGACCATCAGCAAAAAGTCTACAAACGATAAATGCTGAAGGGGTTTTAGAGAACTGTGTACTTTCTAGCTGCTGGTGGGATGTAAAGTGGTAACAGCACTAACGCAAACTGAATCGAGCTGCTTGAAGAGGTAAAAATTGAGCTACCATATGATGCGGCAGGGCACCTTTGGGCCTATAACCTAAGACCACCAGAATCGGAAAGACAGATGCAGGCAAATGTGCACTGAAACAATATTGAAATAGCCAAGACATGGAAGGAAAAAAAATGTCCATAAACAGATGAATGGACAAAGACGAAGTGGTAAATGTACCATATGGAATAGTAGCTTCGCGAAAAAAATGAACAATGCCGTTTTTACGACGACAGTGGAGCCTAGAAATAATCATATAAGGTTAAGTAAGTCAAAAGGGTATGACAAATATCCTATGATATCATTTATACATGTTATCCTAAGATTGCTACCAATGAACATATTTCCACAGAAAAAGACACTCACAGACTTATCAAATAAACTAATGGTTAGCCAAAATGAAAGGTGGGAGGATGGGTAAATTAGGACTATGGGGTTAACATACATATACTAATGTATGTTAAATGTATATAAACATATAACAGATAATCTATATGAATTATATAATCACCAAGACCTTTAAAATATACATTTTGTAATCACATACATGGTAACAGGATCCGAAGATGAACAGACATATGTAGGAATCATTAAGCAGATTCTGTACAGCCAGACAATCAAAACACTCGAATCAAATTTACCCCGATAAGAAATAGAAATTATATTTAAAAAACAAACATAAGTAAGGAGACATAAACTTCTGCGGCTTGTCCCAGCACATTCCACTCTAATTTACAACCTCGGAACCCTACCTCCAGGAAGACTCTGTTGCCAAAGTCACAAGAGTTGAGAACGTAATAATGCTGCCGCCTTGTGGCTGTTTCCCACAAGAGCAGCTTTAAACCCAGTGCCAATGGTTGCTTATATAGTCACAAGGACTGCAGGGCTGTAAATGACACAGGCCCTCAACAATGCCCTGGGGTAGGGAATAGGCAAGAAAATTCAACACATGAGAAGTTTTTCAAGAAATCAATCAGAGGAGGGAAGTTGTACTCACTCTTTAAAAAAAAAGGAAAAGAAAAAAAAGGACATGCGTAAAGCTCAGTATAAGGAATTATTAGCCACATGCAAATTCAAATTCAAAAAGGTTTCAGCTCACACCAGTCAGGACCATCAGCAAAAAGTCTACAAACTATAAATGCTGAAGGGGTTTTAGAGAACTGTGTACCTTCTAGCTGCTGCTGGGATTTAAAGTGGTAACAGCACTAACGCAAACTGAATGGAGCTGCTTGAAAAGGTAAAAATTGAGCTACCATATGATGCGGCAGGGCAACTTTTGGGCCTATAAACTAAGACCACCAGAATCAGAAAGACAGAGGCAGGCAAATGTGCACTGCAGCAATACTGAAATAGCCAAGACATGGAAGCAAAAAAAGGTCCATAAACAGATGAATGGGCAAAGAAGAAGTGGTATATGGACAGAATGGAATGGTAGCCTTGGGAAAAAATGAACAATGCCGTTTTCAGGACTACAGTTGAGCCCATAAATATTCATATAACTTTAAGTAAGTAAAAAGGGTATGACAAATATCGTATGATATCATTTATACATGTTATCCTAAGATTGCTACCAATGAACATATTTCCACAGAAAAAGACACTCACAGACTTATCAAATAAACTAATGGTCAGCCAAAATGAAAGGTGGGAGGATGGGTAAATTAGGACTATGGGGTTAACATACATATACTAATGTTATGTTAAATGTATATAAACATATAACAGATAAACTATATTAATTATATAATCACCAATACCTTTAAAATATACATTCTGTAATCACATACATGGTAACAGGATCCAAAGATGAACAGACATACGTAGGAGTCTTTTAGCAGATTCTGTACAGCCAGACAATCAAAACACTCTAATCAAATTTACTCCGATAAGAAATAGAAATTAAATTTAATAAACAAACATAAGTAAGGAGACATAAACTTCTGGGGGCTTGTCCCAGCACATTCCACTCTAATTTACAACCTTGGAACACTACCTCCAGGAAGACTCTATTGCTGTAGTAACAAGAGTTGAGAATGTAATAATGCTGCCGCCTTGTGGCTGTTTCCCACAACAGCAGTTTTAAACCCAGTGCTAATGGTTGCTTAATAGTCACAACGACTGCAGGGGTCTAAATGACACCTGCCCTCAAAAATTGCCCTGGGGTAGGGAATAGGCAAGAAAATTCAACACATGAGAAATTTTTCAAGAAGTCAATATGAAGAGGGAAGTTGTATTCACTCTTTAACAAAAAAAGGAAAAGAAGAAAAAGGATATGCCTAAAGCTCAGTATAAGGAATTATTAGCCACATGCGTATCCAACCTCCAAAAAGGTTTCAGCTCACACCAGTCAAATGGCCATCAGCAAAAATCTACAAACTATAAATGCTGAAGGGGTTTTAGAGAACTGTGTAACTCCTAGATGCTGGTGGGATGTAAAGTGGTAACAGCACTAACGCAAACTGAATGGAGCTGCTTTACAAGGTAAAAATTGAGCTACCATATGATGCGAAAGGGTACCTTTTGAGCCTATAAACTAAGACCACCAGAATCAGAAAGACAGAGGCAGGCAAATGTGCACTGCAGCAATACTAAAATAGCCAAGACATGGAAGCAAAAAAAGGTCCATAAACAAATGAATGGACAAAGAAGAAGTGGTATATAGACAGAATGGAATAGTAGCCTCGGGAAAAAAATGAACAATGCCGTTTTCAGGACTACAGTTGAGCCTAGAAATAATCATATAACGTTAAGTAAGTAAGAAGGGTATGACAAATATCCTGTGATATCATTTATGCATGTTATCCTAAGATTGCTACCAATGAACATATTTCCACAGAAAAAGACACTCACAGACTTATCAAATAAACTAAAGGTTAGCCAAAATGAAAGGTGGGAAGATGGGTAAATTAGGACTATGGGGTTAACATACCTATACTAATGTATGTTAAATGTATATAAACATATAACATATAAACTATATGAATTATATAATCTCCTATACCTTCAAAATATACATTCTGTAAACAAACACATGGTAACAGCATCTGAAGATGAACTGACATATGTATGAATCATTGAGCAGATTCTGTACAGCCAGACAATGAAAACACTCTAATCAAATTTCCTCCGATAAGAAATAGAAATTAAATTTAAAAAAGAAACCTAAGTAAGGAGACATAAACTTCTGGGGGCTTGTCCCAGCACATTCCACTCTAATTTACAACCTCAGAACACTACCTCCAGGAAAAGTCTGTTGCCCTATTAACAAGAGATGAGAACGTAATAATGCTGCTGCCTTGTGGCTGTTTCCCACAACAGCAGCTTTAAACCCAGTGCCGATGGTTGCTTATATAGTCACAAGGACTGCAGGGCTGTAAATGACTCACGCCCTCAAAAATGCCCTGGGGTAGGGAATAGGAAAGAAAATTCAACACATGAGAAATTTTTCAAGAAGTCAATAAGAGGAGGGAAGTTGTACTCACTCTTTAAAAAAAAGGAAAAGAAAAAAGGGACATGCCTAAAGCTCAGTATAAGGAATTATTAGCCACATGCAAATTCAAATTCAAAAAGGTTTCCGCTAACACCAGTCATTTCCATCAGCAAAAAGTCTACAAATTATAAATGCTGAAGGGGTTTTAGAGAACTGTGTACCTTCTAGCTGCTGGTGGGATGTAAAGTGGTAAAAGCACTAACGAAAACTGAATGGAGCTGCTTGAAAAGGTAAAAATTGAGCTACCATATGATGCGGCAGGTCACCTTTTGGGCCTATAACCTAAGACCACCAGAATCGAAAACACACAGGCAGACAAATGAGCACTGCAGCAATACTGAAATAGCCAAGACATGGAAGCAGAAAAAAGGTTCATAAACAGATGAATGGACAAAGAAGAAGTGGTATACGTACCAAATAGAATAGTAGCCTCGGGAAATAAATGAACCATGCCGTTTTCAGGACTATAGTTGAGCCTAGAAATAATCATATAAGGATAAGTAAGTCAAAAAGGTATGAGAAATATCCTATGATATCATTTATACATGTTATCCTAAGATTGCTACCAATGAACACATTTCCACAGAAAAAAGACACTCACAGACTTATCAAATAAACTAAAGGTTAGCCAAAATGAAAGGTGGGAAGATGGGTAAATTAGGACTATGGGGTTAACATACATATACTAATGTATGTTAAATGTATATAAACATATAACATATAAACTATATGAATTATATAATCACCAATACCTTCAAAATATACCTTGTGTAATCTCATACATGGTAACAGGATCCAAAGATGATCAGATATATGTGTGACTCTTTGAGCAGATTCTGTACAGCCAGACAATCAAAACACTCGAATCAAATTTACTCCGATAAGAAATAGAATTTAAACTTAAAAAACAAACCTAAGTAAGGAGACATAAACTTCTGGGGGCTTGTCCCAGCACATTCCACTCTAATTTACAACCTCGGAACACGACCTCCAGGAAGACTCTGTTGCACTACTAACAAGAGTTGAGAACGTAATAATGCTGCCGCCTTGTGGCTGTTTCCCACAACAGCAGCTTTAAACCCAGTGCTAATGGTTGCTTATATAGTCACAAGGACTGCAGGGCTGTAAATGACACACGCCCTCAAAAATGCCCTGGGGTAGGGAATAGGCAAGAAAATTCAACACATGAGAATTTTTTCAAGAAGTCAATAAGAGGAGGGAAGTTGTACTCACTCTTTAAAAAAAAGGAAAAGAAAAGAAGGACATGCCTAAAGCTCAGTATAAGGAATTATTAGCCACATGCAAATTCAAAGTCAAAAAGGGTTCAGCTCACACCGGTCATGACCATCAGCAAAAAGTCTACAAACGATAAATGCTGAAGGGGTTTTAGAGAACTGTGTACTTTCTAGCTGCTGGTGGGATGTAAAGTGGTAACAGCACTAACGCAAACTGAATCGAGCTGCTTGAAGAGGTAAAAATTGAGCTACCATATGATGCGGCAGGGCACCTTTGGGCCTATAACCTAAGACCACCAGAATCGGAAAGACAGATGCAGGCAAATGTGCACTGAAACAATATTGAAATAGCCAAGACATGGAAGGAAAAAAAATGTCCATAAACAGATGAATGGACAAAGACGAAGTGGTAAATGTACCATATGGAATAGTAGCTTCGCGAAAAAAATGAACAATGCCGTTTTTACGACGACAGTGGAGCCTAGAAATAATCATATAAGGTTAAGTAAGTCAAAAGGGTATGACAAATATCCTATGATATCATTTATACATGTTATCCTAAGATTGCTACCAATGAACATATTTCCACAGAAAAAGACACTCACAGACTTATCAAATAAACTAAAGGTTAGCCAAAATGAAAGGTGGGAAGATGGGTAAATTAGGACTATGGGGTTAACATACATATACTAATGTATGTTAAATGTATATAAACATATAACATATAAACTATATGAATTATATAATCTCCTATACCTTCAAAATATACATTCTGTAAACAAACACATGGTAACAGCATCTGAAGATGAACTGACATATGTATGAATCATTGAGCAGATTCTGTACAGCCAGACAATGAAAACACTCTAATCAAATTTCCTCCGATAAGAAATAGAAATTAAATTTAAAAAAGAAACCTAAGTAAGGAGACATAAACTTCTGGGGGCTTGTCCCAGCACATTCCACTCTAATTTACAACCTCAGAACACTACCTCCAGGAAAAGTCTGTTGCCCTATTAACAAGAGATGAGAACGTAATAATGCTGCTGCCTTGTGGCTGTTTCCCACAACAGCAGCTTTAAACCCAGTGCCGATGGTTGCTTATATAGTCACAAGGACTGCAGGGCTGTAAATGACTCACGCCCTCAAAAATGCCCTGGGGTAGGGAATAGGAAAGAAAATTCAACACATGAGAAATTTTTCAAGAAGTCAATAAGAGGAGGGAAGTTGTACTCACTCTTTAAAAAAAAGGAAAAGAAAAAAGGGACATGCCTAAAGCTCAGTATAAGGAATTATTAGCCACATGCAAATTCAAATTCAAAAAGGTTTCCGCTAACACCAGTCATTTCCATCAGCAAAAAGTCTACAAATTATAAATGCTGAAGGGGTTTTAGAGAACTGTGTACCTTCTAGCTGCTGGTGGGATGTAAAGTGGTAAAAGCACTAACGAAAACTGAATGGAGCTGCTTGAAAAGGTAAAAATTGAGCTACCATATGATGCGGCAGGTCACCTTTTGGGCCTATAACCTAAGACCACCAGAATCGAAAACACACAGGCAGACAAATGAGCACTGCAGCAATACTGAAATAGCCAAGACATGGAAGCAGAAAAAAGGTTCATAAACAGATGAATGGACAAAGAAGAAGTGGTATACGTACCAAATAGAATAGTAGCCTCGGGAAATAAATGAACCATGCCGTTTTCAGGACTATAGTTGAGCCTAGAAATAATCATATAAGGATAAGTAAGTCAAAAAGGTATGAGAAATATCCTATGATATCATTTATACATGTTATCCTAAGATTGCTACCAATGAACACATTTCCACAGAAAAAAGACACTCACAGACTTATCAAATAAACTAAAGGTTAGCCAAAATGAAAGGTGGGAAGATGGGTAAATTAGGACTATGGGGTTAACATACATATACTAATGTATGTTAAATGTATATAAACATATAACATATAAACTATATGAATTATATAATCACCAATACCTTCAAAATATACCTTGTGTAATCTCATACATGGTAACAGGATCCAAAGATGATCAGATATATGTGTGACTCTTTGAGCAGATTCTGTACAGCCAGACAATCAAAACACTCGAATCAAATTTACTCCGATAAGAAATAGAATTTAAACTTAAAAAACAAACCTAAGTAAGGAGACATAAACATCTGGGGGCTTGTCCCAGCACATTCCACTCTAATTTACAACCTCGGAACACGACCTCCAGGAAGACTCTGTTGCACTACTAACAAGAGTTGAGAACGTAATAATGCTGCCGCCTTGTGGCTGTTTCCCACAACAGCAGCTTTAAACCCAGTGCTAATGGTTGCTTATATAGTCACAAGGACTGCAGGGCTGTAAATGACACACGCCCTCAAAAATGCCCTGGGGTAGGGAATAGGCAAGAAAATTCAACACATGAGAATTTTTTCAAGAAGTCAATAAGAGGAGGGAAGTTGTACTCACTCTTTAAAAAAAAGGAAAAGAAAAGAAGGACATGCCTAAAGCTCAGTATAAGGAATTATTAGCCACATGCAAATTCAAAGTCAAAAAGGGTTCAGCTCACACCGGTCATGACCATCAGCAAAATGTCTACAAACGATAAATGCTGAAGGGGTTTTAGAGAACTGTGTACTTTCTAGCTGCTGGTGGGATGTAAAGTGGTAACAGCACTAACGCAAACTGAATCGAGCTGCTTGAAGAGGTAAAAATTGAGCTACCATATGATGCGGCAGGGCACCTTTGGGCCTATAACCTAAGACCACCAGAATCGGAAAGACAGATGCAGGCAAATGTGCACTGAAACAATATTGAAATAGCCAAGACATGGAAGGAAAAAAAATGTCCATAAACAGATGAATGGACAAAGACGAAGTGGTAAATGTACCATATGGAATAGTAGCTTCGCGAAAAAAATGAACAATGCCGTTTTTACGACGACAGTGGAGCCTAGAAATAATCATATAAGGTTAAGTAAGTCAAAAGGGTATGACAAATATCCTATCATATCATTTATACATGTTATCCTAAGATTGCTACCAATGAACATATTTCCACAGAAAAAGACACTCACAGACTTATCAAATAAACTAATGGTTAGCCAAAATGAAAGGTGGGAGGATGGGTAAATTAGGACTATGGGGTTAACATACATATACTAATGTATGTTAAATGTATATAAACATATAACAGATAAACTATATGAATTATATAATCACCAAGACCTTTAAAATATACATTTTGTAATCACATACATGGTAACAGGATCCGAAGATGAACAGACATATGTAGGAATCATTAAGCAGATTCTGTACAGCCAGACAATCAAAACACTCCAATCAAATTTACCCCGATAAGAAATAGAAATTATATTTAAAAAACAAACATAAGTAAGGAGACATAAACTTCTGCGGCTTGTCCCAGCACATTCCACTCTAATTTACAACCTCGGAACCCTACCTCCAGGAAGACTCTGTTGCCAAAGTCACAAGAGTTGAGAACGTAATAATGCTGCCGCCTTGTGGCTGTTTCCCACAAGAGCAGCTTTAAACCCAGTGCCAATGGTTGCTTATATAGTCACAAGGACTGCAGGGCTGTAAATGACACAGGCCCTCAACAATGCCCTGGGGTAGGGAATAGGCAAGAAAATTCAACACATGAGAAGTTTTTCAAGAAATCAATCAGAGGAGGGAAGTTGTACTCACTCTTTAAAAAAAAAGGAAAAGAAAAAAAAGGACATGCGTAAAGCTCAGTATAAGGAATTATTAGCCACATGCAAATTCAAATTCAAAAAGGTTTCAGCTCACACCAGTCAGGACCATCAGCAAAAAGTCTACAAACTATAAATGCTGAAGGGGTTTTAGAGAACTGTGTACCTTCTAGCTGCTGCTGGGATTTAAAGTGGTAACAGCACTAACGCAAACTGAATGGAGCTGCTTGAAAAGGTAAAAATTGAGCTACCATATGATGCGGCAGGGCAACTTTTGGGCCTATAAACTAAGACCACCAGAATCAGAAAGACAGAGGCAGGCAAATGTGCACTGCAGCAATACTGAAATAGCCAAGACATGGAAGCAAAAAAAGGTCCATAAACAGATGAATGGGCAAAGAAGAAGTGGTATATGGACAGAATGGAATGGTAGCCTTGGGAAAAAATGAACAATGCCGTTTTCAGGACTACAGTTGAGCCCATAAATATTCATATAACTTTAAGTAAGTAAAAAGGGTATGACAAATATCGTATGATATCATTTATACATGTTATCCTAAGATTGCTACCAATGAACATATTTCCACAGAAAAAGACACTCACAGACTTATCAAATAAACTAATGGTCAGCCAAAATGAAAGGTGGGAGGATGGGTAAATTAGGACTATGGGGTTAACATACATATACTAATGTTATGTTAAATGTATATAAACATATAACAGATAAACTATGTTAATTATATAATCACCAATACCTTTAAAATATACATTCTGTAATCACATACATGGTAACAGGATCCGAAGATGAACAGACATACGTAGGAGTCTTTTAGCAGATTCTGTACAGCCAGACAATCAAAACACTCTAATCAAATTTACTCCGATAAGAAATAGAAATTAAATTTAATAAACAAACATAAGTAAGGAGACATAAACTTCTGGGGGCTTGTCCCAGCACATTCCACTCTAATTTACAACCTTGGAACACTACCTCCAGGAAGACTCTATTGCTGTAGTAACAAGAGTTGAGAACGTAATAATGCTGCCGCCTTGTGGCTGTTTCCCACAACAGCAGTTTTAAACCCAGTGCTAATGGTTGCTTAATAGTCACAACGACTGCAGGGGTCTAAATGACACCTGCCCTCAAAAATTGCCCTGGGGTAGGGAATAGGCAAGAAAATTCAACACATGAGAAATTTTTCAAGAAGTCAATATGAAGAGGGAAGTTGTATTCACTCTTTAACAAAAAAAGGAAAAGAAGAAAAAGGATATGCCTAAAGCTCAGCATAAGGAATTATTAGCCACATGCGTATCCAACCTCCAAAAAGGTTTCAGCTCACACCAGTCAAATGGCCATCAGCAAAAATCTACAAACTATAAATGCTGAAGGGGTTTTAGAGAACTGTGTAACTCCTAGATGCTGGTGGGATGTAAAGTGGTAACAGCACTAACGCAAACTGAATGGAGCTGCTTTACAAGGTAAAAATTGAGCTACCATATGATGCGAAAGGGTACCTTTTGAGCCTATAAACTAAGACCACCAGAATCAGAAAGACAGAGGCAGGCAAATGTGCACTGCAGCAATACTAAAATAGCCAAGACATGGAAGCAAAAAAAGGTCCATAAACAAATGAATGGACAAAGAAGAAGTGGTATATAGACAGAATGGAATAGTAGCCTCGGGAAAAAAATGAACAATGCCGTTTTCAGGACTACAGTTGAGCCTAGAAATAATCATATAACGTTAAGTAAGTAAGAAGGGTATGACAAATATCCTGTGATATCATTTATGCATGTTATCCTAAGATTGCTACCAATGAACATATTTCCACAGAAAAAGACACTCACAGACTTATCAAATAAACTAAAGGTTAGCCAAAATGAAAGGTGGGAAGATGGGTAAATTAGGACTATGGGGTTAACATACATATACTAATGTATGTTAAATGTATATAAACATATAACATATAAACTATATGAATTATATAATCTCCTATACCTTCAAAATATACATTCTGTAAACAAACACATGGTAACAGCATCTGAAGATGAACTGACATATGTATGAATCATTGAGCAGATTCTGTACAGCCAGACAATGAAAACACTCTAATCAAATTTCCTCCGATAAGAAATAGAAATTAAATTTAAAAAAGAAACCTAAGTAAGGAGACATAAACTTCTGGGGGCTTGTCCCAGCACATTCCACTCTAATTTACAACCTCAGAACACTACCTCCAGGAAAAGTCTGTTGCCCTATTAACAAGAGATGAGAACGTAATAATGCTGCTGCCTTGTGGCTGTTTCCCACAACAGCAGCTTTAAACCCAGTGCCGATGGTTGCTTATATAGTCACAAGGACTGCAGGGCTGTAAATGACTCACGCCCTCAAAAATGCCCTGGGGTAGGGAATAGGAAAGAAAATTCAACACATGAGAAATTTTTCAAGAAGTCAATAAGAGGAGGGAAGTTGTACTCACTCTTTAAAAAAAAGGAAAAGAAAAAAGGGACATGCCTAAAGCTCAGTATAAGGAATTATTAGCCACATGCAAATTCAAATTCAAAAAGGTTTCCGCTAACACCAGTCATTTCCATCAGCAAAAAGTCTACAAATTATAAATGCTGAAGGGGTTTTAGAGAACTGTGTACCTTCTAGCTGCTGGTGGGATGTAAAGTGGTAAAAGCACTAACGAAAACTGAATGGAGCTGCTTGAAAAGGTAAAAATTGAGCTACCATATGATGCGGCAGGTCACCTTTTGGGCCTATAACCTAAGACCACCAGAATCGAAAACACACAGGCAGACAAATGAGCACTGCAGCAATACTGAAATAGCCAAGACATGGAAGCAGAAAAAAGGTTCATAAACAGATGAATGGACAAAGAAGAAGTGGTATACGTACCAAATAGAATAGTAGCCTCGGGAAATAAATGAACCATGCCGTTTTCAGGACTATAGTTGAGCCTAGAAATAATCATATAAGGATAAGTAAGTCAAAAAGGTATGAGAAATATCCTATGATATCATTTATACATGTTATCCTAAGATTGCTACCAATGAACACATTTCCACAGAAAAAAGACACTCACAGACTTATCAAATAAACTAAAGGTTAGCCAAAATGAAAGGTGGGAAGATGGGTAAATTAGGACTATGGGGTTAACATACATATACTAATGTATGTTAAATGTATATAAACATATAACATATAAACTATATGAATTATATAATCACCAATACCTTCAAAATATACCTTGTGTAATCTCATACATGGTAACAGGATCCAAAGATGATCAGATATATGTGTGACTCTTTGAGCAGATTCTGTACAGCCAGACAATCAAAACACTCGAATCAAATTTACTCCGATAAGAAATAGAATTTAAACTTAAAAAACAAACCTAAGTAAGGAGACATAAACTTCTGGGGGCTTGTCCCAGGACATTCCACTCTAATTTACAACCTCGGAACACGACCTCCAGGAAGACTCTGTTGCACTACTAACAAGAGTTGAGAACGTAATAATGCTGCCGCCTTGTGGCTGTTTCCCACAACAGCAGCTTTAAACCCAGTGCTAATGGTTGCTTATATAGTCACAAGGACTGCAGGGCTGTAAATGACACACGCCCTCAAAAATGCCCTGGGGTAGGGAATAGGCAAGAAAATTCAACACATGAGAATTTTTTCAAGAAGTCAATAAGAGGAGGGAAGTTGTACTCACTCTTTTAAAAAAAAGGAAAAGAAAAAAAGGACATGCCTAAAGCTCAGTATAAGGAATTATTAGCCACATGCAAATTCAAAGTCAAAAAGGGTTCAGCTCACACCGGTCATGACCATCAGCAAAAAGTCTACAAACAATAAATGCTGAAGGGGTTTTAGAGAACTGTGTACTTTCTAGCTGCTGGTGGGATGTAAAGTGGTAACAGCACTAACGCAAACTGAATCGAGCTGCTTGAAGAGGTAAAAATTGAGCTACCATATGATGCGGCAGGGCACCTTTGGGCCTATAACCTAAGACCACCAGAATCGGAAAGACAGATGCAGGCAAATGTGCACTGAAACAATATTGAAATAGCCAAGACATGGAAGGAAAAAAAATGTCCATAAACAGATGAATGGACAAAGACGAAGTGGTAAATGTACCATATGGAATAGTAGCTTCGCGAAAAAAATGAACAATGCCGTTTTTACGACGACAGTGGAGCCTAGAAATAATCATATAAGGTTAAGTAAGTCAAAAGGGTATGACAAATATCCTATGATATCATTTATACATGTTATCCTAAGATTGCTACCAATGAACATATTTCCACAGAAAAAGACACTCACAGACTTATCAAATAAACTAATGGTTAGCCAAAATGAAAGGTGGGAGGATGGGTAAATTAGGACTATGGGGTTAACATACATATACTAATGTATGTTAAATGTATATAAACATATAACAGATAAACTATATGAATTATATAATCACCAAGACCTTTAAAATATACATTTTGTAATCACATACATGGTAACAGGATCCGAAGATGAACAGACATATGTAGGAATCATTAAGCAGATTCTGTACAGCCAGACAATCAAAACACTCCAATCAAATTTACCCCGATAAGAAATAGAAATTATATTTAAAAAACAAACATAAGTAAGGAGACATAAACTTCTGCGGCTTGTCCCAGCACATTCCACTCTAATTTACAACCTCGGAACCCTACCTCCAGGAAGACTCTGTTGCCAAAGTCACAAGAGTTGAGAACGTAATAATGCTGCCGCCTTGTGGCTGTTTCCCACAAGAGCAGCTTTAAACCCAGTGCCAATGGTTGCTTATATAGTCACAAGGACTGCAGGGCTGTAAATGACACAGGCCCTCAACAATGCCCTGGGGTAGGGAATAGGCAAGAAAATTCAACACATGAGAAGTTTTTCAAGAAATCAATCAGAGGAGGGAAGTTGTACTCACTCTTTAAAAAAAAAGGAAAAGAAAAAAAAGGACATGCGTAAAGCTCAGTATAAGGAATTATTAGCCACATGCAAATTCAAATTCAAAAAGGTTTCAGCTCACACCAGTCAGGACCATCAGCAAAAAGTCTACAAACTATAAATGCTGAAGGGGTTTTAGAGAACTGTGTACCTTCTAGCTGCTGCTGGGATTTAAAGTGGTAACAGCACTAACGCAAACTGAATGGAGCTGCTTGAAAAGGTAAAAATTGAGCTACCATATGATGCGGCAGGGCAACTTTTGGGCCTATAAACTAAGACCACCAGAATCAGAAAGACAGAGGCAGGCAAATGTGCACTGCAGCAATACTGAAATAGCCAAGACATGGAAGCAAAAAAAGGTCCATAAACAGATGAATGGGCAAAGAAGAAGTGGTATATGGACAGAATGGAATGGTAGCCTTGGGAAAAAATGAACAATGCCGTTTTCAGGACTACAGTTGAGCCCATAAATATTCATATAACTTTAAGTAAGTAAAAAGGGTATGACAAATATCGTATGATATCATTTATACATGTTATCCTAAGATTGCTACCAATGAACATATTTCCACAGAAAAAGACACTCACAGACTTATCAAATAAACTAATGGTCAGCCAAAATGAAAGGTGGGAGGATGGGTAAATTAGGACTATGGGGTTAACATACATATACTAATGTTATGTTAAATGTATATAAACATATAACAGATAAACTATATTAATTATATAATCACCAATACCTTTAAAATATACATTCTGTAATCACATACATGGTAACAGGATCCGAAGATGAACAGACATACGTAGGAGTCTTTTAGCAGATTCTGTACAGCCAGACAATCAAAACACTCTAATCAAATTTACTCCGATAAGAAATAGAAATTAAATTTAATAAACAAACATAAGTAAGGAGACATAAACTTCTGGGGGCTTGTCCCAGCACATTCCACTCTAATTTACAACCTTGGAACACTACCTCCAGGAAGACTCTATTGCTGTAGTAACAAGAGTTGAGAACGTAATAATGCTGCCGCCTTGTGGCTGTTTCCCACAACAGCAGTTTTAAACCCAGTGCTAATGGTTGCTTAATAGTCACAACGACTGCAGGGGTCTAAATGACACCTGCCCTCAAAAATTGCCCTGGGGTAGGGAATAGGCAAGAAAATTCAACACATGAGAAATTTTTCAAGAAGTCAATATGAAGAGGGAAGTTGTATTCACTCTTTAACAAAAAAAGGAAAAGAAGAAAAAGGATATGCCTAAAGCTCAGCATAAGGAATTATTAGCCACATGCGTATCCAACCTCCAAAAAGGTTTCAGCTCACACCAGTCAAATGGCCATCAGCAAAAATCTACAAACTATAAATGCTGAAGGGGTTTTAGAGAACTGTGTAACTCCTAGATGCTGGTGGGATGTAAAGTGGTAACAGCACTAACGCAAACTGAATGGAGCTGCTTTACAAGGTAAAAATTGAGCTACCATATGATGCGAAAGGGTACCTTTTGAGCCTATAAACTAAGACCACCAGAATCAGAAAGACAGAGGCAGGCAAATGTGCACTGCAGCAATACTAAAATAGCCAAGACATGGAAGCAAAAAAAGGTCCATAAACAAATGAATGGACAAAGAAGAAGTGGTATATAGACAGAATGGAATAGTAGCCTCGGGAAAAAAATGAACAATGCCGTTTTCAGGACTACAGTTGAGCCTAGAAATAATCATATAACGTTAAGTAAGTAAGAAGGGTATGACAAATATCCTGTGATATCATTTATGCATGTTATCCTAAGATTGCTACCAATGAACATATTTCCACAGAAAAAGACACTCACAGACTTATCAAATAAACTAAAGGTTAGCCAAAATGAAAGGTGGGAAGATGGGTAAATTAGGACTATGGGGTTAACATACATATACTAATGTATGTTAAATGTATATAAACATATAACATATAAACTATATGAATTATATAATCACCAATACCTTCAAAATATACCTTGTGTAATCTCATACATGGTAACAGGATCCAAAGATGATCAGATATATGTGTGACTCTTTGAGCAGATTCTGTACAGCCAGACAATCAAAACACTCGAATCAAATTTACTCCGATAAGAAATAGAATTTATACTTAAAAAACAAACATAAGTAAGGAGACATAAACTTCTGGGGGCTTGTCCCAGCACATTCCACTCTAATTTACAACCTCAGAACACTACCTCCAGGAAAAGTCTGTTGCCCTATTAACAAGAGATGAGAACGTAATAATGCTGCTGCCTTGTGGCTGTTTCCCACAACAGCAGCTTTAAACCCAGTGCCGATGGTTGCTTATATAGTCACAAGGACTGCAGGGCTGTAAATGACTCACGCCCTCAAAAATGCCCTGGGGTAGGGAATAGGAAAGAAAATTCAACACATGAGAAATTTTTCAAGAAGTCAATAAGAGGAGGGAAGTTGTACTCACTCTTTAAAAAAAAGGAAAAGAAAAAAGGGACATGCCTAAAGCTCAGTATAAGGAATTATTAGCCACATGCAAATTCAAATTCAAAAAGGTTTCCGCTAACACCAGTCATTTCCATCAGCAAAAAGTCTACAAATTATAAATGCTGAAGGGGTTTTAGAGAACTGTGTACCTTCTAGCTGCTGGTGGGATGTAAAGTGGTAAAAGCACTAACGAAAACTGAATGGAGCTGCTTGAAAAGGTAAAAATTGAGCTACCATATGATGCGGCAGGTCACCTTTTGGGCCTATAACCTAAGACCACCAGAATCGAAAACACACAGGCAGACAAATGAGCACTGCAGCAATACTGAAATAGCCAAGACATGGAAGCAGAAAAAAGGTTCATAAACAGATGAATGGACAAAGAAGAAGTGGTATACGTACCAAATAGAATAGTAGCCTCGGGAAATAAATGAACCATGCCGTTTTCAGGACTATAGTTGAGCCTAGAAATAATCATATAAGGATAAGTAAGTCAAAAAGGTATGAGAAATATCCTATGATATCATTTATACATGTTATCCTAAGATTGCTACCAATGAACACATTTCCACAGAAAAAAGACACTCACAGACTTATCAAATAAACTAAAGGTTAGCCAAAATGAAAGGTGGGAAGATGGGTAAATTAGGACTATGGGGTTAACATACATATACTAATGTATGTTAAATGTATATAAACATATAACATATAAACTATATGAATTATATAATCACCAATACCTTCAAAATATACCTTGTGTAATCTCATACATGGTAACAGGATCCAAAGATGATCAGATATATGTGTGACTCTTTGAGCAGATTCTGTACAGCCAGACAATCAAAACACTCGAATCAAATTTACTCCGATAAGAAATAGAATTTAAACTTAAAAAACAAACCTAAGTAAGGAGACATAAACTTCTGGGGGCTTGTCCCAGCACATTCCACTCTAATTTACAACCTCGGAACACGACCTCCAGGAAGACTCTGTTGCACTACTAACAAGAGTTGAGAACGTAATAATGCTGCCGCCTTGTGGCTGTTTCCCACAACAGCAGCTTTAAACCCAGTGCTAATGGTTGCTTATATAGTCACAAGGACTGCAGGGCTGTAAATGACACAGGCCCTCAACAATGCCCTGGGGTAGGGAATAGGCAAGAAAATTCAACACATGAGAAGTTTTTCAAGAAATCAATCAGAGGAGGGAAGTTGTACTCACTCTTTAAAAAAAAAGGAAAAGAAAAAAAAGGACATGCGTAAAGCTCAGTATAAGGAATTATTAGCCACATGCAAATTCAAATTCAAAAAGGTTTCAGCTCACACCAGTCAGGACCATCAGCAAAAAGTCTACAAACTATAAATGCTGAAGGGGTTTTAGAGAACTGTGTACCTTCTAGCTGCTGCTGGGATTTAAAGTGGTAACAGCACTAACGCAAACTGAATGGAGCTGCTTGAAAAGGTAAAAATTGAGCTACCATATGATGCGGCAGGGCAACTTTTGGGCCTATAAACTAAGACCACCAGAATCAGAAAGACAGAGGCAGGCAAATGTGCACTGCAGCAATACTGAAATAGCCAAGACATGGAAGCAAAAAAAGGTCCATAAACAGATGAATGGGCAAAGAAGAAGTGGTATATGGACAGAATGGAATGGTAGCCTTGGGAAAAAATGAACAATGCTGTTTTCAGGACTACAGTTGAGCCTATAAATATTCATATAACTTTAAGTAAGTAAAAAGGGTATGACAAATATCGTATGATATCATTTATACATGTTATCCTAAGATTGCTACCAATGAACATATTTCCACAGAAAAAGACACTCACAGACTTATCAAATAAACTAAAGGTTAGCCAAAATGAAAGGTGGGAAGATGGGTAAATTAGGACTATGGGGTTAACATACATATACTAATGTATGTTAAATGTATATAAACATATAACATATAAACTATATGAATTATATAATCACCTATACCTTCAAAATATACATTCTGTAAACAAACACATGGTAACAGCATCTGAAGATGAACTGACATATGTATGAATCATTGAGCAGATTCTGTACAGCCAGACAATGAAAACACTCTAATCAAATTTCCTCCGATAAGAAATAGAAATTAAATTTAAAAAAGAACCTAAATAAGGAGACATAAACTTCTGGGGGCTTGTCCCAGCACATTCCACTCTAATTTACAACCTCAGAACACTACCTCCAGGAAAAGTCTGTTGCCCTATTAACAAGAGATGAGAACGTAATAATGCTGCTGCCTTGTGGCTGTTTCCCACAACAGCAGCTTTAAACCCAGTGCCGATGGTTGCTTATATAGTCACAAGGACTGCAGGGCTGTAAATGACTCACGCCCTCAAAAATGCCCTGGGGTAGGGAATAGGAAAGAAAATTCAACACATGAGAAATTTTTCAAGAAGTCAATAAGAGGAGGGAAGTTGTACTCACTCTTTAAAAAAAAGGAAAAGAAAAAAGGGACATGCCTAAAGCTCAGTATAAGGAATTATTAGCCACATGCAAATTCAAATTCAAAAAGGTTTCCGCTAACACCAGTCATTTCCATCAGCAAAAAGTCTACAAATTATAAATGCTGAAGGGGTTTTAGAGAACTGTGTACCTTCTAGCTGCTGGTGGGATGTAAAGTGGTAAAAGCACTAACGAAAACTGAATGGAGCTGCTTGAAAAGGTAAAAATTGAGCTACCATATGATGCGGCAGGTCACCTTTTGGGCCTATAACCTAAGACCACCAGAATCGAAAACACACAGGCAGACAAATGAGCACTGCAGCAATACTGAAATAGCCAAGACATGGAAGCAGAAAAAAGGTTCATAAACAGATGAATGGACAAAGAAGAAGTGGTATACGTACCAAATAGAATTGTAGCCTCGGGAAATAAATGAACCATGCCATTTTCAGGACTATAGTTGAGCCTAGAAATAATCATATAAGGATAAGTAAGTCAAAAAGGTATGAGAAATATCCTATGATATCATTTATACATGTTATCCTAAGATTGCTACCAATGAACACATTTCCACAGAAAAAAGACACTCACAGACTTATCAAATAAACTAAAGGTTAGCCAAAATGAAAGGTGGGAAGATGGGTAAATTAGGACTATGGGGTTAACATACATATACTAATGTATGTTAAATGTATATAAACATATAACATATAAACTATATGAATTATATAATCACCAATACCTTCAAAATATACCTTGTGTAATCTCATACATGGTAACAGGATCCAAAGATGATCAGATATATGTGTGACTCTTTGAGCAGATTCTGTACAGCCAGACAATCAAAACACTCGAATCAAATTTACTCCGATAAGAAATAGAATTTAAACTTAAAAAACAAACCTAAGTAAGGAGACATAAACTTCTGGGGGCTTGTCCCAGCACATTCCACTCTAATTTACAACCTCGGAACACGACCTCCAGGAAGACTCTGTTGCACTACTAACAAGAGTTGAGAACGTAATAATGCTGCCGCCTTGTGGCTGTTTCCCACAACAGCAGCTTTAAACCCAGTGCTAATGGTTGCTTATATAGTCACAAGGACTGCAGGGCTGTAAATGACACACGCCCTCAAAAATGCCCTGGGGTAGGGAATAGGCAAGAAAATTCAACACATGAGAATTTTTTCAAGAAGTCAATAAGAGGAGGGAAGTTGTACTCACTCTTTTAAAAAAAAGGAAAAGAAAAAAAGGACATGCCTAAAGCTCAGTATAAGGAATTATTAGCCACATGCAAATTCAAAGTCAAAAAGGGTGCAGCTCACACCGGTCATGACCATCAGCAAAAAGTCTACAAACGATAAATGCTGAAGGGGTTTTAGAGAACTGTGTACTTTCTAGCTGCTGGTGGGATGTAAAGTGGTAACAGCACTAACGCAAACTGAATCGAGCTGCTTGAAGAGGTAAAAATTGAGCTACCATATGATGCGGCAGGGCACCTTTGGGCCTATAACCTAAGACCACCAGAATCGGAAAGACAGATGCAGGCAAATGTGCACTGAAACAATATTGAAATAGCCAAGACATGGAAGGAAAAAAAATGTCCATAAACAGATGAATGGACAAAGACGAAGTGGTAAATGTACCATATGGAATAGTAGCTTCGCGAAAAAAATGAACAATGCCGTTTTTACGACGACAGTGGAGCCTAGAAATAATCATATAAGGTTAAGTAAGTCAAAAGGGTATGACAAATATCCTATGATATCATTTATACATGTTATCCTAAGATTGCTACCAATGAACATATTTCCACAGAAAAAGACACTCACAGACTTATCAAATAAACTAATGGTTAGCCAAAATGAAAGGTGGGAGGATGGGTAAATTAGGACTATGGGGTTAACATACATATACTAATGTATGTTAAATGTATATAAACATATAACAGATAATCTATATGAATTATATAATCACCAAGACCTTTAAAATATACATTTTGTAATCACATACATGGTAACAGGATCCGAAGATGAACAGACATATGTAGGAATCATTAAGCAGATTCTGTACAGCCAGACAATCAAAACACTCCAATCAAATTTACCCCGATAAGAAATAGAAATTATATTTAAAAAACAAACATAAGTAAGGAGACATAAACTTCTGCGGCTTGTCCCAGCACATTCCACTCTAATTTACAACCTCGGAACCCTACCTCCAGGAAGACTCTGTTGCCAAAGTCACAAGAGTTGAGAACGTAATAATGCTGCCGCCTTGTGGCTGTTTCCCACAAGAGCAGCTTTAAACCCAGTGCCAATGGTTGCTTATATAGTCACAAGGACTGCAGGGCTGTAAATGACACAGGCCCTCAACAATGCCCTGGGGTAGGGAATAGGCAAGAAAATTCAACACATGAGAAGTTTTTCAAGAAATCAATCAGAGGAGGGAAGTTGTACTCACTCTTTAAAAAAAAAGGAAAAGAAAAAAAAGGACATGCGTAAAGCTCAGTATAAGGAATTATTAGCCACATGCAAATTCAAATTCAAAAAGGTTTCAGCTCACACCAGTCAGGACCATCAGCAAAAAGTCTACAAACTATAAATGCTGAAGGGGTTTTAGAGAACTGTGTACCTTCTAGCTGCTGCTGGGATTTAAAGTGGTAACAGCACTAACGCAAACTGAATGGAGCTGCTTGAAAAGGTAAAAATTGAGCTACCATATGATGCGGCAGGGCAACTTTTGGGCCTATAAACTAAGACCACCAGAATCAGAAAGACAGAGGCAGGCAAATGTGCACTGCAGCAATACTGAAATAGCCAAGACATGGAAGCAAAAAAAGGTCCATAAACAGATGAATGGGCAAAGAAGAAGTGGTATATGGACAGAATGGAATGGTAGCCTTGGGAAAAAATGAACAATGCCGTTTTCAGGACTACAGTTGAGCCCATAAATATTCATATAACTTTAAGTAAGTAAAAAGGGTATGACAAATATCGTATGATATCATTTATACATGTTATCCTAAGATTGCTACCAATGAACGTATTTCCACAGAAAAAGACACTCACAGACTTATCAAATAAACTAATGGTCAGCCAAAATGAAAGGTGGGAGGATGGGTAAATTAGGACTATGGGGTTAACATACATATACTAATGTTATGTTAAATGTATATAAACATATAACAGATAAACTATATTAATTATATAATCACCAATACCTTTAAAATATACATTCTGTAATCACATACATGGTAACAGGATCCGAAGATGAACAGACATACGTAGGAGTCTTTTAGCAGATTCTGTACAGCCAGACAATCAAAACACTCTAATCAAATTTACTCCGATAAGAAATAGAAATTAAATTTAATAAACAAACATAAGTAAGGAGACATAAACTTCTGGGGGCTTGTCCCAGCACATTCCACTCTAATTTACAACCTTGGAACACTACCTCCAGGAAGACTCTATTGCTGTAGTAACAAGAGTTGAGAACGTAATAATGCTGCCGCCTTGTGGCTGTTTCCCACAACAGCAGTTTTAAACCCAGTGCTAATGGTTGCTTAATAGTCACAACGACTGCAGGGGTCTAAATGACACCTGCCCTCAAAAATTGCCCTGGGGTAGGGAATAGGCAAGAAAATTCAACACATGAGAAATTTTTCAAGAAGTCAATATGAAGAGGGAAGTTGTATTCACTCTTTAACAAAAAAAGGAAAAGAAGAAAAAGGATATGCCTAAAGCTCAGCATAAGGAATTATTAGCCACATGCGTATCCAACCTCCAAAAAGGTTTCAGCTCACACCAGTCAAATGGCCATCAGCAAAAATCTACAAACTATAAATGCTGAAGGGGTTTTAGAGAACTGTGTAACTCCTAGATGCTGGTGGGATGTAAAGTGGTAACAGCACTAACGCAAACTGAATGGAGCTGCTTTACAAGGTAAAAATTGAGCTACCATATGATGCGAAAGGGTACCTTTTGAGCCTATAAACTAAGACCACCAGAATCAGAAAGACAGAGGCAGGCAAATGTGCACTGCAGCAATACTAAAATAGCCAAGACATGGAAGCAAAAAAAGGTCCATAAACAAATGAATGGACAAAGAAGAAGTGGTATATAGACAGAATGGAATAGTAGCCTCGGGAAAAAAATGAACAATGCCGTTTTCAGGACTACAGTTGAGCCTAGAAATAATCATATAACGTTAAGTAAGTAAGAAGGGTATGACAAATATCCTGTGATATCATTTATGCATGTTATCCTAAGATTGCTACCAATGAACATATTTCCACAGAAAAAGACACTCACAGACTTATCAAATAAACTAAAGGTTAGCCAAAATGAAAGGTGGGAAGATGGGTAAATTAGGACTATGGGGTTAACATACATATACTAATGTATGTTAAATGTATATAAACATATAACATATAAACTATATGAATTATATAATCTCCTATACCTTCAAAATATACATTCTGTAAACAAACACATGGTAACAGCATCTGAAGATGAACTGACATATGTATGAATCATTGAGCAGATTCTGTACAGCCAGACAATGAAAACACTCTAATCAAATTTCCTCCGATAAGAAATAGAAATTAAATTTAAAAAAGAAACCTAAGTAAGGAGACATAAACTTCTGGGGGCTTGTCCCAGCACATTCCACTCTAATTTACAACCTCAGAACACTACCTCCAGGAAAAGTCTGTTGCCCTATTAACAAGAGATGAGAACGTAATAATGCTGCTGCCTTGTGGCTGTTTCCCACAACAGCAGCTTTAAACCCAGTGCCGATGGTTGCTTATATAGTCACAAGGACTGCAGGGCTGTAAATGACTCACGCCCTCAAAAATGCCCTGGGGTAGGGAATAGGAAAGAAAATTCAACACATGAGAAATTTTTCAAGAAGTCAATAAGAGGAGGGAAGTTGTACTCACTCTTTAAAAAAAAGGAAAAGAAAAAAGGGACATGCCTAAAGCTCAGTATAAGGAATTATTAGCCACATGCAAATTCAAATTCAAAAAGGTTTCCGCTAACACCAGTCATTTCCATCAGCAAAAAGTCTACAAATTATAAATGCTGAAGGGGTTTTAGAGAACTGTGTACCTTCTAGCTGCTGGTGGGATGTAAAGTGGTAAAAGCACTAACGAAAACTGAATGGAGCTGCTTGAAAAGGTAAAAATTGAGCTACCATATGATGCGGCAGGTCACCTTTTGGGCCTATAACCTAAGACCACCAGAATCGAAAACACACAGGCAGACAAATGAGCACTGCAGCAATACTGAAATAGCCAAGACATGGAAGCAGAAAAAAGGTTCATAAACAGATGAATGGACAAAGAAGAAGTGGTATACGTACCAAATAGAATAGTAGCCTCGGGAAATAAATGAACCATGCCGTTTTCAGGACTATAGTTGAGCCTAGAAATAATCATATAAGGATAAGTAAGTCAAAAAGGTATGAGAAATATCCTATGATATCATTTATACATGTTATCCTAAGATTGCTACCAATGAACACATTTCCACAGAAAAAAGACACTCACAGACTTATCAAATAAACTAAAGGTTAGCCAAAATGAAAGGTGGGAAGATGGGTAAATTAGGACTATGGGGTTAACATACATATACTAATGTATGTTAAATGTATATAAACATATAACATATAAACTATATGAATTATATAATCACCAATACCTTCAAAATATACCTTGTGTAATCTCATACATGGTAACAGGATCCAAAGATGATCAGATATATGTGTGACTCTTTGAGCAGATTCTGTACAGCCAGACAATCAAAACACTCGAATCAAATTTACTCCGATAAGAAATAGAATTTAAACTTAAAAAACAAACCTAAGTAAGGAGACATAAACTTCTGGGGGCTTGTCCCAGCACATTCCACTCTAATTTACAACCTCGGAACACGACCTCCAGGAAGACTCTGTTGCACTACTAACAAGAGTTGAGAACGTAATAATGCTGCCGCCTTGTGGCTGTTTCCCACAACAGCAGCTTTAAACCCAGTGCTAATGGTTGCTTATATAGTCACAAGGACTGCAGGGCTGTAAATGACACACGCCCTCAAAAATGCCCTGGGGTAGGGAATAGGCAAGAAAATTCAACACATGAGAATTTTTTCAAGAAGTCAATAAGAGGAGGGAAGTTGTACTCACTCTTGAAAAAAAAGGAAAAGAAAAGAAGGACATGCCTAAAGCTCAGTATAAGGAATTATTAGCCACATGCAAATTCAAAGTCAAAAAGGGTTCAGCTCACACCGGTCATGACCATCAGCAAAAAGTCTACAAACGATAAATGCTGAAGGGGTTTTAGAGAACTGTGTACTTTCTAGCTGCTGGTGGGATGTAAAGTGGTAACAGCACTAACGCAAACTGAATCGAGCTGCTTGAAGAGGTAAAAATTGAGCTACCATATGATGCGGCAGGGCACCTTTGGGCCTATAACCTAAGACCACCAGAATCGGAAAGACAGATGCAGGCAAATGTGCACTGAAACAATATTGAAATAGCCAAGACATGGAAGGAAAAAAAATGTCCATAAACAGATGAATGGACAAAGACGAAGTGGTAAATGTACCATATGGAATAGTAGCTTCGCGAAAAAAATGAACAATGCCGTTTTTACGACGACAGTGGAGCCTAGAAATAATCATATAAGGTTAAGTAAGTCAAAAGGGTATGACAAATATCCTATGATATCATTTATACATGTTATCCTAAGATTGCTACCAATGAACATATTTCCACAGAAAAAGACACTCACAGACTTATCAAATAAACTAAAGGTTAGCCAAAATGAAAGGTGGGAAGATGGGTAAATTAGGACTATGGGGTTAACATACATATACTAATGTATGTTAAATGTATATAAACATATAACAGATAAACTATATGAATTAGATAATCTCCTATACCTTCAAAATATACATTCTGTAAACAAACACATGGTAACAGCATCTGAAGATGAACTGACATATGTATGAATCATTGAGCAGATTCTGTACAGCCAGACAATGAAAACACTCTAATCAAATTTCCTCCGATAAGAAATAGAAATTAAATTTAAAAAAGAAACCTAAGTAAGGAGACATAAACTTCTGGGGGCTTGTCCCAGCACATTCCACTCTAATTTACAACCTCAGAACACTACCTCCAGGAAAAGTCTGTTGCCCTATTAACAAGAGATGAGAACGTAATAATGCTGCTGCCTTGTGGCTGTTTCCCACAACAGCAGCTTTAAACCCAGTGCCGATGGTTGCTTATATAGTCACAAGGACTGCAGGGCTGTAAATGACTCACGCCCTCAAAAATGCCCTGGGGTAGGGAATAGGAAAGAAAATTCAACACATGAGAAATTTTTCAAGAAGTCAATAAGAGGAGGGAAGTTGTACTCACTCTTTAAAAAAAAGGAAAAGAAAAAAGGGACATGCCTAAAGCTCAGTATAAGGAATTATTAGCCACATGCAAATTCAAATTCAAAAAGGTTTCCGCTAACACCAGTCATTTCCATCAGCAAAAAGTCTACAAATTATAAATGCTGAAGGGGTTTTAGAGAACTGTGTACCTTCTAGCTGCTGGTGGGATGTAAAGTGGTAAAAGCACTAACGAAAACTGAATGGAGCTGCTTGAAAAGGTAAAAATTGAGCTACCATATGATGCGGCAGGTCACCTTTTGGGCCTATAACCTAAGACCACCAGAATCGAAAACACACAGGCAGACAAATGAGCACTGCAGCAATACTGAAATAGCCAAGACATGGAAGCAGAAAAAAGGTTCATAAACAGATGAATGGACAAAGAAGAAGTGGTATACGTACCAAATAGAATAGTAGCCTCGGGAAATAAATGAACCATGCCGTTTTCAGGACTATAGTTGAGCCTAGAAATAATCATATAAGGATAAGTAAGTCAAAAAGGTATGAGAAATATCCTATGATATCATTTATACATGTTATCCTAAGATTGCTACCAATGAACACATTTCCACAGAAAAAAGACACTCACAGACTTATCAAATAAACTAAAGGTTAGCCAAAATGAAAGGTGGGAAGATGGGTAAATTAGGACTATGGGGTTAACATACATATACTAATGTATGTTAAATGTATATAAACATATAACATATAAACTATATGAATTATATAATCACCAATACCTTCAAAATATACCTTGTGTAATCTCATACATGGTAACAGGATCCAAAGATGATCAGATATATGTGTGACTCTTTGAGCAGATTCTGTACAGCCAGACAATCAAAACACTCGAATCAAATTTACTCCGATAAGAAATAGAATTTAAACTTAAAAAACAAACCTAAGTAAGGAGACATAAACTTCTGGGGGCTTGTCCCAGCACATTCCACTCTAATTTACAACCTCGGAACACGACCTCCAGGAAGACTCTGTTGCACTACTAACAAGAGTTGAGAACGTAATAATGCTGCCGCCTTGTGGCTGTTTCCCACAACAGCAGCTTTAAACCCAGTGCTAATGGTTGCTTATATAGTCACAAGGACTGCAGGGCTGTAAATGACACACGCCCTCAAAAATGCCCTGGGGTAGGGAATAGGCAAGAAAATTCAACACATGAGAATTTTTTCAAGAAGTCAATAAGAGGAGGGAAGTTGTACTCACTCTTGAAAAAAAAAGGAAAAGAAAAAAAGGACATGCCTAAAGCTCAGTATAAGGAATTATTAGCCACATGCAAATTCAAAGTCAAAAAGGGTTCAGCTCACACCGGTCATGACCATCAGCAAAAAGTCTACAAACGATAAATGCTGAAGGGGTTTTAGAGAACTGTGTACTTTCTAGCTGCTGGTGGGATGTAAAGTGGTAACAGCACTAACGCAAACTGAATCGAGCTGCTTGAAGAGGTAAAAATTGAGCTACCATATGATGCGGCAGGGCACCTTTGGGCCTATAACCTAAGACCACCAGAATCGGAAAGACAGATGCAGGCAAATGTGCACTGAAACAATATTGAAATAGCCAAGACATGGAAGGAAAAAAAATGTCCATAAACAGATGAATGGACAAAGACGAAGTGGTAAATGTACCATATGGAATAGTAGCTTCGCGAAAAAAATGAACAATGCCGTTTTTACGACGACAGTGGAGCCTAGAAATAATCATATAAGGTTAAGTAAGTCAAAAGGGTATGACAAATATCCTATGATATCATTTATACATGTTATCCTAAGATTGCTACCAATGAACATATTTCCACAGAAAAAGACACTCACAGACTTATCAAATAAACTAATGGTTAGCCAAAATGAAAGGTGGGAGGATGGGTAAATTAGGACTATGGGGTTAACATACATATACTAATGTATGTTAAATGTATATAAACATATAACAGATAAACTATATGAATTATATAATCACCAAGACCTTTAAAATATACATTTTGTAATCACATACATGGTAACAGGATCCGAAGATGAACAGACATATGTAGGAATCATTAAGCAGATTCTGTACAGCCAGACAATCAAAACACTCCAATCAAATTTACCCCGATAAGAAATAGAAATTATATTTAAAAAACAAACATAAGTAAGGAGACATAAACTTCTGCGGCTTGTCCCAGCACATTCCACTCTAATTTACAACCTCGGAACCCTACCTCCAGGAAGACTCTGTTGCCAAAGTCACAAGAGTTGAGAACGTAATAATGCTGCCGCCTTGTGGCTGTTTCCCACAAGAGCAGCTTTAAACCCAGTGCCAATGGTTGCTTATATAGTCACAAGGACTGCAGGGCTGTAAATGACACAGGCCCTCAACAATGCCCTGGGGTAGGGAATAGGCAAGAAAATTCAACACATGAGAAGTTTTTCAAGAAATCAATCAGAGGAGGGAAGTTGTACTCACTCTTTAAAAAAAAAGGAAAAGAAAAAAAAGGACATGCGTAAAGCTCAGTATAAGGAATTATTAGCCACATGCAAATTCAAATTCAAAAAGGTTTCAGCTCACACCAGTCAGGACCATCAGCAAAAAGTCTACAAACTATAAATGCTGAAGGGGTTTTAGAGAACTGTGTACCTTCTAGCTGCTGCTGGGATTTAAAGTGGTAACAGCACTAACGCAAACTGAATGGAGCTGCTTGAAAAGGTAAAAATTGAGCTACCATATGATGCGGCAGGGCAACTTTTGGGCCTATAAACTAAGACCACCAGAATCAGAAAGACAGAGGCAGGCAAATGTGCACTGCAGCAATACTGAAATAGCCAAGACATGGAAGCAAAAAAAGGTCCATAAACAGATGAATGGGCAAAGAAGAAGTGGTATATGGACAGAATGGAATGGTAGCCTTGGGAAAAAATGAACAATGCCGTTTTCAGGACTACAGTTGAGCCCATAAATATTCATATAACTTTAAGTAAGTAAAAAGGGTATGACAAATATCGTATGATATCATTTATACATGTTATCCTAAGATTGCTACCAATGAACATATTTCCACAGAAAAAGACACTCACAGACTTATCAAATAAACTAATGGTCAGCCAAAATGAAAGGTGGGAGGATGGGTAAATTAGGACTATGGGGTTAACATACATATACTAATGTTATGTTAAATGTATATAAACATATAACAGATAAACTATATTAATTATATAATCACCAATACCTTTAAAATATACATTCTGTAATCACATACATGGTAACAGGATCCGAAGATGAACAGACATACGTAGGAGTCTTTTAGCAGATTCTGTACAGCCAGACAATCAAAACACTCTAATCAAATTTACTCCGATAAGAAATAGAAATTAAATTTAATAAACAAACATAAGTAAGGAGACATAAACTTCTGGGGGCTTGTCCCAGCACATTCCACTCTAATTTACAACCTCGGAACACGACCTCCAGGAAGACTCTATTGCTGTAGTAACAAGAGTTGAGAACGTAATAATGCTGCCGCCTTGTGGCTGTTTCCCACAACAGCAGTTTTAAACCCAGTGCTAATGGTTGCTTAATAGTCACAACGACTGCAGGGGTCTAAATGACACCTGCCCTCAAAAATTGCCCTGGGGTAGGGAATAGGCAAGAAAATTCAACACATGAGAAATTTTTCAAGAAGTCAATATGAAGAGGGAAGTTGTATTCACTCTTTAACAAAAAAAGGAAAAGAAGAAAAAGGATATGCCTAAAGCTCAGTATAAGGAATTATTAGCCACATGCGTATCCAACCTCCAAAAAGGTTTCAGCTCACACCAGTCAAATGGCCATCAGCAAAAATCTACAAACTATAAATGCTGAAGGGGTTTTAGAGAACTGTGTAACTCCTAGATGCTGGTGGGATGTAAAGTGGTAACAGCACTAACAAAAACTGAATGGAGCTGCTTTACAAGGTAAAAATTGAGCTACCATATGATGCGAAAGGGTACCTTTTGAGCCTATAAACTAAGACCACCAGAATCAGAAAGACAGAGGCAGGCAAATGTGCACTGCAGCAATACTAAAATAGCCAAGACATGGAAGCAAAAAAAGGTCCATAAACAAATGAATGGACAAAGAAGAAGTGGTATATAGACAGAATGGAATAGTAGCCTCGGGAAAAAAATGAACAATGCCGTTTTCAGGACTACAGTTGAGCCTAGAAATAATCATATAACGTTAAGTAAGTAAGAAGGGTATGACAAATATCCTGTGATATCATTTATGCATGTTATCCTAAGATTGCTACCAATGAACATATTTCCACAGAAAAAGACACTCACAGACTTATCAAATAAACTAAAGGTTAGCCAAAATGAAAGGTGGGAAGATGGGTAAATTAGGACTATGGGGTTAACATACATATACTAATGTATGTTAAATGTATATAAACATATAACATATAAACTATATGAATTAGATAATCTCCTATACCTTCAAAATATACATTCTGTAAACAAACACATGGTAACAGCATCTGAAGATGAACTGACATATGTATGAATCATTGAGCAGATTCTGTACAGCCAGACAATGAAAACACTCTAATCAAATTTCCTCCGATAAGAAATAGAAATTAAATTTAAAAAAGAAACCTAAGTAAGGAGACATAAACTTCTGGGGGCTTGTCCCAGCACATTCCACTCTAATTTACAACCTCAGAACACTACCTCCAGGAAAAGTCTGTTGCCCTATTAACAAGAGATGAGAACGTAATAATGCTGCTGCCTTGTGGCTGTTTCCCACAACAGCAGCTTTAAACCCAGTGCCGATGGTTGCTTATATAGTCACAAGGACTGCAGGGCTGTAAATGACTCACGCCCTCAAAAATGCCCTGGGGTAGGGAATAGGAAAGAAAATTCAACACATGAGAAGTTTTTCAAGAAATCAATCAGAGGAGGGAAGTTGTACTCACTCTTTAAAAAAAAAGGAAAAGAAAAAAAAGGACATGCGTAAAGCTCAGTATAAGGAATTATTAGCCACATGCAAATTCAAATTCAAAAAGGTTTCAGCTCACACCAGTCAGGACCATCAGCAAAAAGTCTACAAACTATAAATGCTGAAGGGGTTTTAGAGAACTGTGTACCTTCTAGCTGCTGCTGGGATTTAAAGTGGTAACAGCACTAACGCAAACTGAATGGAGCTGCTTGAAAAGGTAAAAATTGAGCTACCATATGATGCGGCAGGGCAACTTTTGGGCCTATAAACTAAGACCACCAGAATCAGAAAGACAGAGGCAGGCAAATGTGCACTGCAGCAATACTGAAATAGCCAAGACATGGAAGCAAAAAAAGGTCCATAAACAGATGAATGGGCAAAGAAGAAGTGGTATATGGACAGAATGGAATGGTAGCCTTGGGAAAAAATGAACAATGCCGTTTTCAGGACTACAGTTGAGCCCATAAATATTCATATAACTTTAAGTAAGTAAAAAGGGTATGACAAATATCGTATGATATCATTTATACATGTTATCCTAAGATTGCTACCAATGAACATATTTCCACAGAAAAAGACACTCACAGACTTATCAAATAAACTAATGGTCAGCCAAAATGAAAGGTGGGAGGATGGGTAAATTAGGACTATGGGGTTAACATACATATACTAATGTTATGTTAAATGTATATAAACATATAACAGATAAACTATATTAATTATATAATCACCAATACCTTTAAAATATACATTCTGTAATCACATACATGGTAACAGGATCCGAAGATGAACAGACATACGTAGGAGTCTTTTAGCAGATTCTGTACAGCCAGACAATCAAAACACTCTAATCAAATTTACTCCGATAAGAAATAGAAATTAAATTTAATAAACAAACATAAGTAAGGAGACATAAACTTCTGGGGGCTTGTCCCAGCACATTCCACTCTAATTTACAACCTCGGAACACGACCTCCAGGAAGACTCTATTGCTGTAGTAACAAGAGTTGAGAACGTAATAATGCTGCCGCCTTGTGGCTGTTTCCCACAACAGCAGTTTTAAACCCAGTGCTAATGGTTGCTTAATAGTCACAACGACTGCAGGGGTCTAAATGACACCTGCCCTCAAAAATTGCCCTGGGGTAGGGAATAGGCAAGAAAATTCAACACATGAGAAATTTTTCAAGAAGTCAATATGAAGAGGGAAGTTGTATTCACTCTTTAACAAAAAAAGGAAAAGAAGAAAAAGGATATGCCTAAAGCTCAGTATAAGGAATTATTAGCCACATGCGTATCCAACCTCCAAAAAGGTTTCAGCTCACACCAGTCAAATGGCCATCAGCAAAAATCTACAAACTATAAATGCTGAAGGGGTTTTAGAGAACTGTGTAACTCCTAGATGCTGGTGGGATGTAAAGTGGTAACAGCACTAACAAAAACTGAATGGAGCTGCTTTACAAGGTAAAAATTGAGCTACCATATGATGCGAAAGGGTACCTTTTGAGCCTATAAACTAAGACCACCAGAATCAGAAAGACAGAGGCAGGCAAATGTGCACTGCAGCAATACTAAAATAGCCAAGACATGGAAGCAAAAAAAGGTCCATAAACAAATGAATGGACAAAGAAGAAGTGGTATATAGACAGAATGGAATAGTAGCCTCGGGAAAAAAATGAACAATGCCGTTTTCAGGACTACAGTTGAGCCTAGAAATAATCATATAACGTTAAGTAAGTAAGAAGGGTATGACAAATATCCTGTGATATCATTTATGCATGTTATCCTAAGATTGCTACCAATGAACATATTTCCACAGAAAAAGACACTCACAGACTTATCAAATAAACTAAAGGTTAGCCAAAATGAAAGGTGGGAAGATGGGTAAATTAGGACTATGGGGTTAACATACATATACTAATGTATGTTAAATGTATATAAACATATAACATATAAACTATATGAATTAGATAATCTCCTATACCTTCAAAATATACATTCTGTAAACAAACACATGGTAACAGCATCTGAAGATGAACTGACATATGTATGAATCATTGAGCAGATTCTGTACAGCCAGACAATGAAAACACTCTAATCAAATTTCCTCCGATAAGAAATAGAAATTAAATTTAAAAAAGAAACCTAAGTAAGGAGACATAAACTTCTGGGGGCTTGTCCCAGCACATTCCACTCTAATTTACAACCTCAGAACACTACCTCCAGGAAAAGTCTGTTGCCCTATTAACAAGAGATGAGAACGTAATAATGCTGCTGCCTTGTGGCTGTTTCCCACAACAGCAGCTTTAAACCCAGTGCCGATGGTTGCTTATATAGTCACAAGGACTGCAGGGCTGTAAATGACTCACGCCCTCAAAAATGCCCTGGGGTAGGGAATAGGAAAGAAAATTCAACACATGAGAAATTTTTCAAGAAGTCAATAAGAGGAGGGAAGTTGTACTCACTCTTTAAAAAAAAGGAAAAGAAAAAAGGGACATGCCTAAAGCTCAGTATAAGGAATTATTAGCCACATGCAAATTCAAATTCAAAAAGGTTTCCGCTAACACCAGTCATTTCCATCAGCAAAAAGTCTACAAATTATAAATGCTGAAGGGGTTTTAGAGAACTGTGTACCTTCTAGCTGCTGGTGGGATGTAAAGTGGTAAAAGCACTAACGAAAACTGAATGGAGCTGCTTGAAAAGGTAAAAATTGAGCTACCATATGATGCGGCAGGTCACCTTTTGGGCCTATAACCTAAGACCACCAGAATCGAAAACACACAGGCAGACAAATGAGCACTGCAGCAATACTGAAATAGCCAAGACATGGAAGCAGAAAAAAGGTTCATAAACAGATGAATGGACAAAGAAGAAGTGGTATACGTACCAAATAGAATAGTAGCCTCGGGAAATAAATGAACCATGCCGTTTTCAGGACTATAGTTGAGCCTAGAAATAATCATATAAGGATAAGTAAGTCAAAAAGGTATGAGAAATATCCTATGATATCATTTATACATGTTATCCTAAGATTGCTACCAATGAACACATTTCCACAGAAAAAAGACACTCACAGACTTATCAAATAAACTAAAGGTTAGCCAAAATGAAAGGTGGGAAGATGGGTAAATTAGGACTATGGGGTTAACATACATATACTAATGTATGTTAAATGTATATAAACATATAACATATAAACTATATGAATTATATAATCACCAATACCTTCAAAATATACCTTGTGTAATCTCATACATGGTAACAGGATCCAAAGATGATCAGATATATGTGTGACTCTTTGAGCAGATTCTGTACAGCCAGACAATCAAAACACTCGAATCAAATTTACTCCGATAAGAAATAGAATTTAAACTTAAAAAACAAACCTAAGTAAGGAGACATAAACTTCTGGGGGCTTGTCCCAGCACATTCCACTCTAATTTACAACCTCGGAACACGACCTCCAGGAAGACTCTGTTGCACTACTAACAAGAGTTGAGAACGTAATAATGCTGCCGCCTTGTGGCTGTTTCCCACAACAGCAGCTTTAAACCCAGTGCTAATGGTTGCTTATATAGTCACAAGGACTGCAGGGCTGTAAATGACACACGCCCTCAAAAATGCCCTGGGGTAGGGAATAGGCAAGAAAATTCAACACATGAGAATTTTTTCAAGAAGTCAATAAGAGGAGGGAAGTTGTACTCACTCTTGAAAAAAAAAGGAAAAGAAAAAAAGGACATGCCTAAAGCTCAGTATAAGGAATTATTAGCCACATGCAAATTCAAAGTCAAAAAGGGTTCAGCTCACACCGGTCATGACCATCAGCAAAAAGTCTACAAACGATAAATGCTGAAGGGGTTTTAGAGAACTGTGTACTTTCTAGCTGCTGGTGGGATGTAAAGTGGTAACAGCACTAACGCAAACTGAATCGAGCTGCTTGAAGAGGTAAAAATTGAGCTACCATATGATGCGGCAGGGCACCTTTGGGCCTATAACCTAAGACCACCAGAATCGGAAAGACAGATGCAGGCAAATGTGCACTGAAACAATATTGAAATAGCCAAGACATGGAAGGAAAAAAAATGTCCATAAACAGATGAATGGACAAAGACGAAGTGGTAAATGTACCATATGGAATAGTAGCTTCGCGAAAAAAATGAACAATGCCGTTTTTACGACGACAGTGGAGCCTAGAAATAATCATATAAGGTTAAGTAAGTCAAAAGGGTATGACAAATATCCTATGATATCATTTATACATGTTATCCTAAGATTGCTACCAATGAACATATTTCCACAGAAAAAGACACTCACAGACTTATCAAATAAACTAATGGTTAGCCAAAATGAAAGGTGGGAGGATGGGTAAATTAGGACTATGGGGTTAACATACATATACTAATGTATGTTAAATGTATATAAACATATAACATATAAACTATATGAATTATATAATCTCCTATACCTTCAAAATATACATTCTGTAAACAAACACATGGTAACAGCATCTGAAGATGAACTGACATATGTATGAATCATTGAGCAGATTCTGTACAGCCAGACAATGAAAACACTCTAATCAAATTTCCTCCGATAAGAAATAGAAATTAAATTTAAAAAAGAAACCTAAGTAAGGAGACATAAACTTCTGGGGGCTTGTCCCAGCACATTCCACTCTAATTTACAACCTCAGAACACTACCTCCAGGAAAAGTCTGTTGCCCTATTAACAAGAGATGAGAACGTAATAATGCTGCTGCCTTGTGGCTGTTTCCCACAACAGCAGCTTTAAACCCAGTGCCGATGGTTGCTTATATAGTCACAAGGACTGCAGGGCTGTAAATGACTCACGCCCTCAAAAATGCCCTGGGGTAGGGAATAGGAAAGAAAATTCAACACATGAGAAATTTTTCAAGAAGTCAATAAGAGGAGGGAAGTTGTACTCACTCTTTAAAAAAAAGGAAAAGAAAAAAGGGACATGCCTAAAGCTCAGTATAAGGAATTATTAGCCACATGCAAATTCAAATTCAAAAAGGTTTCCACTAACACCAGTCATTTCCATCAGCAAAAAGTCTACAAATTATAAATGCTGAAGGGGTTTTAGAGAACTGTGTACCTTCTAGCTGCTGGTGGGATGTAAAGTGGTAAAAGCACTAACGAAAACTGAATGGAGCTGCTTGAAAAGGTAAAAATTGAGCTACCATATGATGCGGCAGGTCACCTTTTGGGCCTATAACCTAAGACCACCAGAATCGAAAACACACAGGCAGACAAATGAGCACTGCAGCAATACTGAAATAGCCAAGACATGGAAGCAGAAAAAAGGTTCATAAACAGATGAATGGACAAAGAAGAAGTGGTATACGTACCAAATAGAATAGTAGCCTCGGGAAATAAATGAACCATGCCGTTTTCAGGACTATAGTTGAGCCTAGAAATAATCATATAAGGATAAGTAAGTCAAAAAGGTATGAGAAATATCCTATGATATCATTTATACATGTTATCCTAAGATTGCTACCAATGAACACATTTCCACAGAAAAAAGACACTCACAGACTTATCAAATAAACTAAAGGTTAGCCAAAATGAAAGGTGGGAAGATGGGTAAATTAGGACTATGGGGTTAACATACATATACTAATGTATGTTAAATGTATATAAACATATAACATATAAACTATATGAATTATATAATCACCAATACCTTCAAAATATACCTTGTGTAATCTCATACATGGTAACAGGATCCAAAGATGATCAGATATATGTGTGACTCTTTGAGCAGATTCTGTACAGCCAGACAATCAAAACACTCGAATCAAATTTACTCCGATAAGAAATAGAATTTAAACTTAAAAAACAAACCTAAGTAAGGAGACATAAACTTCTGGGGGCTTGTCCCAGCACATTCCACTCTAATTTACAACCTCGGAACACGACCTCCAGGAAGACTCTGTTGCACTACTAACAAGAGTTGAGAACGTAATAATGCTGCCGCCTTGTGGCTGTTTCCCACAACAGCAGCTTTAAACCCAGTGCTAATGGTTGCTTATATAGTCACAAGGACTGCAGGGCTGTAAATGACACACGCCCTCAAAAATGCCCTGGGGTAGGGAATAGGCAAGAAAATTCAACACATGAGAATTTTTTCAAGAAGTCAATAAGAGGAGGGAAGTTGTACTCACTCTTGAAAAAAAAAGGAAAAGAAAAGAAGGACATGCCTAAAGCTCAGTATAAGGAATTATTAGCCACATGCAAATTCAAAGTCAAAAAGGGTTCAGCTCACACCGGTCATGACCATCAGCAAAAAGTCTACAAACGATAAATGCTGAAGGGGTTTTAGAGAACTGTGTACTTTCTAGCTGCTGGTGGGATGTAAAGTGGTAACAGCACTAACGCAAACTGAATCGAGCTGCTTGAAGAGGTAAAAATTGAGCTACCATATGATGCGGCAGGGCACCTTTGGGCCTATAACCTAAGACCACCAGAATCGGAAAGACAGATGCAGGCAAATGTGCACTGAAACAATATTGAAATAGCCAAGACATGGAAGGAAAAAAAATGTCCATAAACAGATGAATGGACAAAGACGAAGTGGTAAATGTACCATATGGAATAGTAGCTTCGCGAAAAAAATGAACAATGCCGTTTTTACGACGACAGTGGAGCCTAGAAATAATCATATAAGGTTAAGTAAGTCAAAAGGGTATGACAAATATCCTATGATATCATTTATACATGTTATCCTAAGATTGCTACCAATGAACATATTTCCACAGAAAAAGACACTCACAGACTTATCAAATAAACTAAAGGTTAGCCAAAATGAAAGGTGGGAAGATGGGTAAATTAGGACTATGGGGTTAACATACATATACTAATGTATGTTAAATGTATATAAACATATAACATATAAACTATATGAATTAGATAATCTCCTATACCTTCAAAATATACATTCTGTAAACAAACACATGGTAACAGCATCTGAAGATGAACTGACATATGTATGAATCATTGAGCAGATTCTGTACAGCCAGACAATGAAAACACTCTAATCAAATTTCCTCCGATAAGAAATAGAAATTAAATTTAAAAAAGAAACCTAAGTAAGGAGACATAAACTTCTGGGGGCTTGTCCCAGCACATTCCACTCTAATTTACAACCTCAGAACACTACCTCCAGGAAAAGTCTGTTGCCCTATTAACAAGAGATGAGAACGTAATAATGCTGCCGCCTTGTGGCTGTTTCCCACAACAGCAGCTTTAAACCCAGTGCCGATGGTTGCTTATATAGTCACAAGGACTGCAGGGCTGTAAATGACTCACGCCCTCAAAAATGCCCTGGGGTAGGGAATAGGAAAGAAAATTCAACACATGAGAAATTTTTCAAGAAGTCAATAAGAGGAGGGAAGTTGTACTCACTCTTTAAAAAAAAGGAAAAGAAAAAAGGGACATGCCTAAAGCTCAGTATAAGGAATTATTAGCCACATGCAAATTCAAATTCAAAAAGGTTTCCGCTAACACCAGTCATTTCCATCAGCAAAAAGTCTACAAATTATAAATGCTGAAGGGGTTTTAGAGAACTGTGTACCTTCTAGCTGCTGGTGGGATGTAAAGTGGTAAAAGCACTAACGAAAACTGAATGGAGCTGCTTGAAAAGGTAAAAATTGAGCTACCATATGATGCGGCAGGTCACCTTTTGGGCCTATAACCTAAGACCACCAGAATCGAAAACACACAGGCAGACAAATGAGCACTGCAGCAATACTGAAATAGCCAAGACATGGAAGCAGAAAAAAGGTTCATAAACAGATGAATGGACAAAGAAGAAGTGGTATACGTACCAAATAGAATAGTAGCCTCGGGAAATAAATGAACCATGCCGTTTTCAGGACTATAGTTGAGCCTAGAAATAATCATATAAGGATAAGTAAGTCAAAAAGGTATGAGAAATATCCTATGATATCATTTATACATGTTATCCTAAGATTGCTACCAATGAACACATTTCCACAGAAAAAAGACACTCACAGACTTATCAAATAAACTAAAGGTTAGCCAAAATGAAAGGTGGGAAGATGGGTAAATTAGGACTATGGGGTTAACATACATATACTAATGTATGTTAAATGTATATAAACATATAACATATAAACTATATGAATTATATAATCACCAATACCTTCAAAATATACCTTGTGTAATCTCATACATGGTAACAGGATCCAAAGATGATCAGATATATGTGTGACTCTTTGAGCAGATTCTGTACAGCCAGACAATCAAAACACTCGAATCAAATTTACTCCGATAAGAAATAGAATTTAAACTTAAAAAACAAACCTAAGTAAGGAGACATAAACTTCTGGGGGCTTGTCCCAGCACATTCCACTCTAATTTACAACCTCGGAACACGACCTCCAGGAAGACTCTGTTGCACTACTAACAAGAGTTGAGAACGTAATAATGCTGCCGCCTTGTGGCTGTTTCCCACAACAGCAGCTTTAAACCCAGTGCTAATGGTTGCTTATATAGTCACAAGGACTGCAGGGCTGTAAATGACACACGCCCTCAAAAATGCCCTGGGGTAGGGAATAGGCAAGAAAATTCAACACATGAGAATTTTTTCAAGAAGTCAATAAGAGGAGGGAAGTTGTACTCACTCTTGAAAAAAAAAGGAAAAGAAAAGAAGGACATGCCTAAAGCTCAGTATAAGGAATTATTAGCCACATGCAAATTCAAAGTCAAAAAGGGTTCAGCTCACACCGGTCATGACCATCAGCAAAAAGTCTACAAACGATAAATGCTGAAGGGGTTTTAGAGAACTGTGTACTTTCTAGCTGCTGGTGGGATGTAAAGTGGTAACAGCACTAACGCAAACTGAATCGAGCTGCTTGAAGAGGTAAAAATTGAGCTACCATATGATGCGGCAGGGCACCTTTGGGCCTATAACCTAAGACCACCAGAATCGGAAAGACAGATGCAGGCAAATGTGCACTGAAACAATATTGAAATAGCCAAGACATGGAAGGAAAAAAAATGTCCATAAACAGATGAATGGACAAAGACGAAGTGGTAAATGTACCATATGGAATAGTAGCTTCGCGAAAAAAATGAACAATGCCGTTTTTACGACGACAGTGGAGCCTAGAAATAATCATATAAGGTTAAGTAAGTCAAAAGGGTATGACAAATATCCTATGATATCATTTATACATGTTATCCTAAGATTGCTACCAATGAACATATTTCCACAGAAAAAGACACTCACAGACTTATCAAATAAACTAAAGGTTAGCCAAAATGAAAGGTGGGAAGACGGGTAAATTAGGACTATGGGGTTAACATACATATACTAATGTATGTTAAATGTATATAAACATATAACATATAAACTATATGAATTAGATAATCTCCTATACCTTCAAAATATACATTCTGTAAACAAACACATGGTAACAGCATCTGAAGATGAACTGACATATGTATGAATCATTGAGCAGATTCTGTACAGCCAGACAATGAAAACACTCTAATCAAATTTCCTCCGATAAGAAATAGAAATTAAATTTAAAAAAGAAACCTAAGTAAGGAGACATAAACTTCTGGGGGCTTGTCCCAGCACATTCCACTCTAATTTACAACCTCAGAACACTACCTCCAGGAAAAGTCTGTTGCCCTATTAACAAGAGATGAGAACGTAATAATGCTGCCGCCTTGTGGCTGTTTCCCACAACAGCAGCTTTAAACCCAGTGCCGATGGTTGCTTATATAGTCACAAGGACTGCAGGGCTGTAAATGACTCACGCCCTCAAAAATGCCCTGGGGTAGGGAATAGGAAAGAAAATTCAACACATGAGAAATTTTTCAAGAAGTCAATAAGAGGAGGGAAGTTGTACTCACTCTTTAAAAAAAAGGAAAAGAAAAAAGGGACATGCCTAAAGCTCAGTATAAGGAATTATTAGCCACATGCAAATTCAAATTCAAAAAGGTTTCCGCTAACACCAGTCATTTCCATCAGCAAAAAGTCTACAAATTATAAATGCTGAAGGGGTTTTAGAGAACTGTGTACCTTCTAGCTGCTGGTGGGATGTAAAGTGGTAAAAGCACTAACGAAAACTGAATGGAGCTGCTTGAAAAGGTAAAAATTGAGCTACCATATGATGCGGCAGGTCACCTTTTGGGCCTATAACCTAAGACCACCAGAATCGAAAACACACAGGCAGACAAATGAGCACTGCAGCAATACTGAAATAGCCAAGACATGGAAGCAGAAAAAAGGTTCATAAACAGATGAATGGACAAAGAAGAAGTGGTATACGTACCAAATAGAATAGTAGCCTCGGGAAATAAATGAACCATGCCGTTTTCAGGACTATAGTTGAGCCTAGAAATAATCATATAAGGATAAGTAAGTCAAAAAGGTATGAGAAATATCCTATGATATCATTTATACATGTTATCCTAAGATTGCTACCAATGAACACATTTCCACAGAAAAAAGACACTCACAGACTTATCAAATAAACTAAAGGTTAGCCAAAATGAAAGGTGGGAAGATGGGTAAATTAGGACTATGGGGTTAACATACATATACTAATGTATGTTAAATGTATATAAACATATAACATATAAACTATATGAATTATATAATCACCAATACCTTCAAAATATACCTTGTGTAATCTCATACATGGTAACAGGATCCAAAGATGATCAGATATATGTGTGACTCTTTGAGCAGATTCTGTACAGCCAGACAATCAAAACACTCGAATCAAATTTACTCCGATAAGAAATAGAATTTAAACTTAAAAAACAAACCTAAGTAAGGAGACATAAACTTCTGGGGGCTTGTCCCAGCACATTCCACTCTAATTTACAACCTCGGAACACGACCTCCAGGAAGACTCTGTTGCACTACTAACAAGAGTTGAGAACGTAATAATGCTGCCGCCTTGTGGCTGTTTCCCACAACAGCAGCTTTAAACCCAGTGCTAATGGTTGCTTATATAGTCACAAGGACTGCAGGGCTGTAAATGACACACGCCCTCAAAAATGCCCTGGGGTAGGGAATAGGCAAGAAAATTCAACACATGAGAATTTTTTCAAGAAGTCAATAAGAGGAGGGAAGTTGTACTCACTCTTGAAAAAAAAAGGAAAAGAAAAGAAGGACATGCCTAAAGCTCAGTATAAGGAATTATTAGCCACATGCAAATTCAAAGTCAAAAAGGGTTCAGCTCACACCGGTCATGACCATCAGCAAAAAGTCTACAAACGATAAATGCTGAAGGGGTTTTAGAGAACTGTGTACTTTCTAGCTGCTGGTGGGATGTAAAGTGGTAACAGCACTAACGCAAACTGAATCGAGCTGCTTGAAGAGGTAAAAATTGAGCTACCATATGATGCGGCAGGGCACCTTTGGGCCTATAACCTAAGACCACCAGAATCGGAAAGACAGATGCAGGCAAATGTGCACTGAAACAATATTGAAATAGCCAAGACATGGAAGGAAAAAAAATGTCCATAAACAGATGAATGGACAAAGACGAAGTGGTAAATGTACCATATGGAATAGTAGCTTCGCGAAAAAAATGAACAATGCCGTTTTTACGACGACAGTGGAGCCTAGAAATAATCATATAAGGTTAAGTAAGTCAAAAGGGTATGACAAATATCCTATGATATCATTTATACATGTTATCCTAAGATTGCTACCAATGAACATATTTCCACAGAAAAAGACACTCACAGACTTATCAAATAAACTAAAGGTTAGCCAAAATGAAAGGTGGGAAGACGGGTAAATTAGGACTATGGGGTTAACATACATATACTAATGTATGTTAAATGTATATAAACATATAACAGATAAACTATATGAATTAGATAATCTCCTATACCTTCAAAATATACATTCTTTAAACAAACACATGGTAACAGCATCTGAAGATGAACTGACATATGTATGAATCATTGAGCAGATTCTGTACAGCCAGACAATGAAAACACTCTAATCAAATTTCCTCCGATAAGAAATAGAAATTAAATTTAAAAAAGAAACCTAAGTAAGGAGACATAAACTTCTGGGGGCTTGTCCCAGCACATTCCACTCTAATTTACAACCTCAGAACACTACCTCCAGGAAAAGTCTGTTGCCCTATTAACAAGAGATGAGAACGTAATAATGCTGCTGCCTTGTGGCTGTTTCCCACAACAGCAGCTTTAAACCCAGTGCCGATGGTTGCTTATATAGTCACAAGGACTGCAGGGCTGTAAATGACTCACGCCCTCAAAAATGCCCTGGGGTAGGGAATAGGAAAGAAAATTCAACACATGAGAAATTTTTCAAGAAGTCAATAAGAGGAGGGAAGTTGTACTCACTCTTTAAAAAAAAGGAAAAGAAAAAAGGGACATGCCTAAAGCTCAGTATAAGGAATTATTAGCCACATGCAAATTCAAATTCAAAAAGGTTTCCGCTAACACCAGTCATTTCCATCAGCAAAAAGTCTACAAATTATAAATGCTGAAGGGGTTTTAGAGAACTGTGTACCTTCTAGCTGCTGGTGGGATGTAAAGTGGTAAAAGCACTAACGAAAACTGAATGGAGCTGCTTGAAAAGGTAAAAATTGAGCTACCATATGATGCGGCAGGTCACCTTTTGGGCCTATAACCTAAGACCACCAGAATCGAAAACACACAGGCAGACAAATGAGCACTGCAGCAATACTGAAATAGCCAAGACATGGAAGCAGAAAAAAGGTTCATAAACAGATGAATGGACAAAGAAGAAGTGGTATACGTACCAAATAGAATAGTAGCCTCGGGAAATAAATGAACCATGCCGTTTTCAGGACTATAGTTGAGCCTAGAAATAATCATATAAGGATAAGTAAGTCAAAAAGGTATGAGAAATATCCTATGATATCATTTATACATGTTATCCTAAGATTGCTACCAATGAACACATTTCCACAGAAAAAAGACACTCACAGACTTATCAAATAAACTAAAGGTTAGCCAAAATGAAAGGTGGGAAGATGGGTAAATTAGGACTATGGGGTTAACATACATATACTAATGTATGTTAAATGTATATAAACATATAACATAAACTATATGAATTATATAATCACCAATACCTTCAAAATATACCTTGTGTAATCTCATACATGGTAACAGGATCCAAAGATGATCAGATATATGTGTGACTCTTTGAGCAGATTCTGTACAGCCAGACAATCAAAACACTCGAATCAAATTTACTCCGATAAGAAATAGAATTTAAACTTAAAAAACAAACCTAAGTAAGGAGACATAAACTTCTGGGGGCTTGTCCCAGCACATTCCACTCTAATTTACAAACTCGGAACACGACCTCCAGGAAGACTCTGTTGCACTACTAACAAGAGTTGAGAACGTAATAATGCTGCCGCCTTGTGGCTGTTTCCCACAACAGCAGCTTTAAACCCAGTGCTAATGGTTGCTTATATAGTCACAAGGACTGCAGGGCTGTAAATGACACACGCCCTCAAAAATGCCCTGGGGTAGGGAATAGGCAAGAAAATTCAACACATGAGAATTTTTTCAAGAAGTCAATAAGAGGAGGGAAGTTGTACTCACTCTTGAAAAAAAAAGGAAAAGAAAAAAAGGACATGCCTAAAGCTCAGTATAAGGAATTATTAGCCACATGCAAATTCAAAGTCAAAAAGGGTTCAGCTCACACCGGTCATGACCATCAGCAAAAAGTCTACAAACGATAAATGCTGAAGGGGTTTTAGAGAACTGTGTACTTTCTAGCTGCTGGTGGGATGTAAAGTGGTAACAGCACTAACGCAAACTGAATCGAGCTGCTTGAAGAGGTAAAAATTGAGCTACCATATGATGCGGCAGGGCACCTTTGGGCCTATAACCTAAGACCACCAGAATCGGAAAGACAGATGCAGGCAAATGTGCACTGAAACAATATTGAAATAGCCAAGACATGGAAGGAAAAAAAATGTCCATAAACAGATGAATGGACAAAGACGAAGTGGTAAATGTACCATATGGAATAGTAGCTTCGCGAAAAAAATGAACAATGCCGTTTTTACGACGACAGTGGAGCCTAGAAATAATCATATAAGGTTAAGTAAGTCAAAAGGGTATGACAAATATCCTATGATATCATTTATACATGTTATCCTAAGATTGCTACCAATGAACATATTTCCACAGAAAAAGACACTCACAGACTTATCAAATAAACTAATGGTTAGCCAAAATGAAAGGTGGGAGGATGGGTAAATTAGGACTATGGGGTTAACATACATATACTAATGTATGTTAAATGTATATAAACATATAACAGATAAACTATATGAATTATATAATCACCAAGACCTTTAAAATATACATTTTGTAATCACATACATGGTAACAGGATCCGAAGATGAACAGACATATGTAGGAATCATTAAGCAGATTCTGTACAGCCAGAAAATCAAAACACTCCAATCAAATTTACCCCGATAAGAAATAGAAATTATATTTAAAAAACAAACATAAGTAAGGAGACATAAACTTCTGCGGCTTGTCCCAGCACATTCCACTCTAATTTACAACCTCGGAACCCTACCTCCAGGAAGACTCTGTTGCCAAAGTCACAAGAGTTGAGAACGTAATAATGCTGCCGCCTTGTGGCTGTTTCCCACAAGAGCAGCTTTAAACCCAGTGCCAATGGTTGCTTATATAGTCACAAGGACTGCAGGGCTGTAAATGACACAGGCCCTCAACAATGCCCTGGGGTAGGGAATAGGCAAGAAAATTCAACACATGAGAAGTTTTTCAAGAAATCAATCAGAGGAGGGAAGTTGTACTCACTCTTTAAAAAAAAAGGAAAAGAAAAAAAAGGACATGCGTAAAGCTCAGTATAAGGAATTATTAGCCACATGCAAATTCAAATTCAAAAAGGTTTCAGCTCACACCAGTCAGGACCATCAGCAAAAAGTCTACAAACTATAAATGCTGAAGGGGTTTTAGAGAACTGTGTACCTTCTAGCTGCTGCTGGGATTTAAAGTGGTAACAGCACTAACGCAAACTGAATGGAGCTGCTTGAAAAGGTAAAAATTGAGCTACCATATGATGCGGTAGGGCAACTTTTGGGCCTATAAACTAAGACCACCAGAATCAGAAAGACAGAGGCAGGCAAATGTGCACTGCAGCAATACTGAAATAGCCAAGACATGGAAGCAAAAAAAGGTCCATAAACAGATGAATGGGCAAAGAAGAAGTGGTATATGGACAGAATGGAATGGTAGCCTTGGGAAAAAATGAACAATGCCGTTTTCAGGACTACAGTTGAGCCCATAAATATTCATATAACTTTAAGTAAGTAAAAAGGGTATGACAAATATCGTATGATATCATTTATACATGTTATCCTAAGATTGCTACCAATGAACATATTTCCACAGAAAAAGACACTCACAGACTTATCAAATAAACTAATGGTCAGCCAAAATGAAAGGTGGGAGGATGGGTAAATTAGGACTATGGGGTTAACATACATATACTAATGTTATGTTAAATGTATATAAACATATAACAGATAAACTATATTAATTATATAATCACCAATACCTTTAAAATATACATTCTGTAATCACATACATGGTAACAGGATCCGAAGATGAACAGACATACGTAGGAGTCTTTTAGCAGATTCTGTACAGCCAGACAATCAAAACACTCTAATCAAATTTACTCCGATAAGAAATAGAAATTAAATTTAATAAACAAACATAAGTAAGGAGACATAAACTTCTGGGGGCTTGTCCCAGCACATTCCACTCTAATTTACAACCTTGGAACACTACCTCCAGGAAGACTCTATTGCTGTAGTAACAAGAGTTGAGAACGTAATAATGCTGCCGCCTTGTGGCTGTTTCCCACAACAGCAGTTTTAAACCCAGTGCTAATGGTTGCTTAATAGTCACAACGACTGCAGGGGTCTAAATGACACCTGCCCTCAAAAATTGCCCTGGGGTAGGGAATAGGCAAGAAAATTCAACACATGAGAAATTTTTCAAGAAGTCAATATGAAGAGGGAAGTTGTATTCACTCTTTAACAAAAAATGGAAAAGAAGAAAAAGGATATGCCTAAAGCTCAGTATAAGGAATTATTAGCCACATGCGTATCCAACCTCCAAAAAGGTTTCAGCTCACACCAGTCAAATGGCCATCAGCAAAAATCTACAAACTATAAATGCTGAAGGGGTTTTAGAGAACTGTGTAACTCCTAGATGCTGGTGGGATGTAAAGTGGTAACAGCACTAACAAAATCTGAATGGAGCTGCTTTACAAGGTAAAAATTGAGCTACCATATGATGCGAAAGGGTACCTTTTGAGCCTATAAACTAAGACCACCAGAATCAGAAAGACAGAGGCAGGCAAATGTGCACTGCAGCAATACTAAAATAGCCAAGACATGGAAGCAAAAAAAGGTCCATAAACAAATGAATGGACAAAGAAGAAGTGGTATATAGACAGAATGGAATAGTAGCCTCGGGAAAAAAATGAACAATGCCGTTTTCAGGACTACAGTTGAGCCTAGAAATAATCATATAACGTTAAGTAAGTAAGAAGGGTATGACAAATATCCTGTGATATCATTTATGCATGTTATCCTAAGATTGCTACCAATGAACATATTTCCACAGAAAAAGACACTCACAGACTTATCAAATAAACTAAAGGTTAGCCAAAATGAAAGGTGGGAAGATGGGTAAATTAGGACTATGGGGTTAACATACATATACTAATGTATGTTAAATGTATATAAACATATAACATATAAACTATATGAATTAGATAATCTCCTATACCTTCAAAATATACATTCTGTAAACAAACACATGGTAACAGCATCTGAAGATGAACTGACATATGTATGAATCATTGAGCAGATTCTGTACAGCCAGACAATGAAAACACTCTAATCAAATTTCCTCCGATAAGAAATAGAAATTAAATTTAAAAAAGAAACCTAAGTAAGGAGACATAAACTTCTGCGGCTTGTCCCAGCACATTCCACTCTAATTTACAACCTCAGAACACTACCTCCAGGAAAAGTCTGTTGCCCTATTAACAAGAGATGAGAACGTAATAATGCTGCTGCCTTGTGGCTGTTTCCCACAACAGCAGCTTTAAACCCAGTGCCGATGGTTGCTTATATAGTCACAAGGACTGCAGGGCTGTAAATGACTCACGCCCTCAAAAATGCCCTGGGGTAGGGAATAGGAAAGAAAATTCAACACATGAGAAATTTTTCAAGAAGTCAATAAGAGGAGGGAAGTTGTACTCACTCTTTAAAAAAAAGGAAAAGAAAAAAGGGACATGCCTAAAGCTCAGTATAAGGAATTATTAGCCACATGCAAATTCAAATTCAAAAAGGTTTCCGCTAACACCAGTCATTTCCATCAGCAAAAAGTCTACAAATTATAAATGCTGAAGGGGTTTTAGAGAACTGTGTACCTTCTAGCTGCTGGTGGGATGTAAAGTGGTAAAAGCACTAACGAAAACTGAATGGAGCTGCTTGAAAAGGTAAAAATTGAGCTACCATATGATGCGGCAGGTCACCTTTTGGGCCTATAACCTAAGACCACCAGAATCGAAAACACACAGGCAGACAAATGAGCACTGCAGCAATACTGAAATAGCCAAGACATGGAAGCAGAAAAAAGGTTCATAAACAGATGAATGGACAAAGAAGAAGTGGTATACGTACCAAATAGAATAGTAGCCTCGGGAAATAAATGAACCATGCCGTTTTCAGGACTATAGTTGAGCCTAGAAATAATCATATAAGGATAAGTAAGTCAAAAAGGTATGAGAAATATCCTATGATATCATTTATACATGTTATCCTAAGATTGCTACCAATGAACACATTTCCACAGAAAAAAGACACTCACAGACTTATCAAATAAACTAAAGGTTAGCCAAAATGAAAGGTGGGAAGATGGGTAAATTAGGACTATGGGGTTAACATACATATACTAATGTATGTTAAATGTATATAAACATATAACATATAAACTATATGAATTATATAATCACCAATACCTTCAAAATATACCTTGTGTAATCTCATACATGGTAACAGGATCCAAAGATGATCAGATATATGTGTGACTCTTTGAGCAGATTCTGTACAGCCAGACAATCAAAACACTCGAATCAAATTTACTCCGATAAGAAATAGAATTTAAACTTAAAAAACAAACCTAAGTAAGGAGACATAAACTTCTGGGGGCTTGTCCCAGCACATTCCACTCTAATTTACAAACTCGGAACACGACCTCCAGGAAGACTCTGTTGCACTACTAACAAGAGTTGAGAACGTAATAATGCTGCCGCCTTGTGGCTGTTTCCCACAACAGCAGCTTTAAACCCAGTGCTAATGGTTGCTTATATAGTCACAAGGACTGCAGGGCTGTAAATGACACACGCCCTCAAAAATGCCCTGGGGTAGGGAATAGGCAAGAAAATTCAACACATGAGAATTTTTTCAAGAAGTCAATAAGAGGAGGGAAGTTGTACTCACTCTTGAAAAAAAAAGGAAAAGAAAAGAAGGACATGCCTAAAGCTCAGTATAAGGAATTATTAGCCACATGCAAATTCAAAGTCAAAAAGGGTTCAGCTCACACCGGTCATGACCATCAGCAAAAAGTCTACAAACGATAAATGCTGAAGGGGTTTTAGAGAACTGTGTACTTTCTAGCTGCTGGTGGGATGTAAAGTGGTAACAGCACTAACGCAAACTGAATCGAGCTGCTTGAAGAGGTAAAAATTGAGCTACCATATGATGCGGCAGGGCACCTTTGGGCCTATAACCTAAGACCACCAGAATCGGAAAGACAGATGCAGGCAAATGTGCACTGAAACAATATTGAAATAGCCAAGACATGGAAGGAAAAAAAATGTCCATAAACAGATGAATGGACAAAGACGAAGTGGTAAATGTACCATATGGAATAGTAGCTTCACGAAAAAAATGAACAATGCCGTTTTTACGACGACAGTGGAGCCTAGAAATAATCATATAAGGTTAAGTAAGTCAAAAGGGTATGACAAATATCCTATGATATCATTTATACATGTTATCCTAAGATTGCTACCAATGAACATATTTCCACAGAAAAAGACACTCACAGACTTATCAAATAAACTAAAGGTTAGCCAAAATGAAAGGTGGGAAGACGGGTAAATTAGGACTATGGGGTTAACATACATATACTAATGTATGTTAAATGTATATAAACATATAACAGATAAACTATATGAATTAGATAATCTCCTATACCTTCAAAATATACATTCTTTAAACAAACACATGGTAACAGCATCTGAAGATGAACTGACATATGTATGAATCATTGAGCAGATTCTGTACAGCCAGACAATGAAAACACTCTAATCAAATTTCCTCCGATAAGAAATAGAAATTAAATTTAAAAAAGAAACCTAAGTAAGGAGACATAAACTTCTGGGGGCTTGTCCCAGCACATTCCACTCTAATTTACAACCTCAGAACACTACCTCCAGGAAAAGTCTGTTGCCCTATTAACAAGAGATGAGAACGTAATAATGCTGCTGCCTTGTGGCTGTTTCCCACAACAGCAGCTTTAAACCCAGTGCCGATGGTTGCTTATATAGTCACAAGGACTGCAGGGCTGTAAATGACTCACGCCCTCAAAAATGCCCTGGGGTAGGGAATAGGAAAGAAAATTCAACACATGAGAAATTTTTCAAGAAGTCAATAAGAGGAGGGAAGTTGTACTCACTCTTTAAAAAAAAGGAAAAGAAAAAAGGGACATGCCTAAAGCTCAGTATAAGGAATTATTAGCCACATGCAAATTCAAATTCAAAAAGGTTTCCGCTAACACCAGTCATTTCCATCAGCAAAAAGTCTACAAATTATAAATGCTGAAGGGGTTTTAGAGAACTGTGTACCTTCTAGCTGCTGGTGGGATGTAAAGTGGTAAAAGCACTAACGAAAACTGAATGGAGCTGCTTGAAAAGGTAAAAATTGAGCTACCATATGATGCGGCAGGTCACCTTTTGGGCCTATAACCTAAGACCACCAGAATCGAAAACACACAGGCAGACAAATGAGCACTGCAGCAATACTGAAATAGCCAAGACATGGAAGCAGAAAAAAGGTTCATAAACAGATGAATGGACAAAGAAGAAGTGGTATACGTACCAAATAGAATAGTAGCCTCGGGAAATAAATGAACCATGCCGTTTTCAGGACTATAGTTGAGCCTAGAAATAATCATATAAGGATAAGTAAGTCAAAAAGGTATGAGAAATATCCTATGATATCATTTATACATGTTATCCTAAGATTGCTACCAATGAACACATTTCCACAGAAAAAAGACACTCACAGACTTATCAAATAAACTAAAGGTTAGCCAAAATGAAAGGTGGGAAGATGGGTAAATTAGGACTATGGGGTTAACATACATATACTAATGTATGTTAAATGTATATAAACATATAACATAAACTATATGAATTATATAATCACCAATACCTTCAAAATATACCTTGTGTAATCTCATACATGGTAACAGGATCCAAAGATGATCAGATATATGTGTGACTCTTTGAGCAGATTCTGTACAGCCAGACAATCAAAACACTCGAATCAAATTTACTCCGATAAGAAATAGAATTTAAACTTAAAAAACAAACCTAAGTAAGGAGACATAAACTTCTGGGGGCTTGTCCCAGCACATTCCACTCTAATTTACAAACTCGGAACACGACCTCCAGGAAGACTCTGTTGCACTACTAACAAGAGTTGAGAACGTAATAATGCTGCCGCCTTGTGGCTGTTTCCCACAACAGCAGCTTTAAACCCAGTGCTAATGGTTGCTTATATAGTCACAAGGACTGCAGGGCTGTAAATGACACACGCCCTCAAAAATGCCCTGGGGTAGGGAATAGGCAAGAAAATTCAACACATGAGAATTTTTTCAAGAAGTCAATAAGAGGAGGGAAGTTGTACTCACTCTTGAAAAAAAAAGGAAAAGAAAAAAAGGACATGCCTAAAGCTCAGTATAAGGAATTATTAGCCACATGCAAATTCAAAGTCAAAAAGGGTTCAGCTCACACCGGTCATGACCATCAGCAAAAAGTCTACAAACGATAAATGCTGAAGGGGTTTTAGAGAACTGTGTACTTTCTAGCTGCTGGTGGGATGTAAAGTGGTAACAGCACTAACGCAAACTGAATCGAGCTGCTTGAAGAGGTAAAAATTGAGCTACCATATGATGCGGCAGGGCACCTTTGGGCCTATAACCTAAGACCACCAGAATCGGAAAGACAGATGCAGGCAAATGTGCACTGAAACAATATTGAAATAGCCAAGACATGGAAGGAAAAAAAATGTCCATAAACAGATGAATGGACAAAGACGAAGTGGTAAATGTACCATATGGAATAGTAGCTTCGCGAAAAAAATGAACAATGCCGTTTTTACGACGACAGTGGAGCCTAGAAATAATCATATAAGGTTAAGTAAGTCAAAAGGGTATGACAAATATCCTATGATATCATTTATACATGTTATCCTAAGATTGCTACCAATGAACATATTTCCACAGAAAAAGACACTCACAGACTTATCAAATAAACTAATGGTTAGCCAAAATGAAAGGTGGGAGGATGGGTAAATTAGGACTATGGGGTTAACATACATATACTAATGTATGTTAAATGTATATAAACATATAACAGATAAACTATATGAATTATATAATCACCAAGACCTTTAAAATATACATTTTGTAATCACATACATGGTAACAGGATCCGAAGATGAACAGACATATGTAGGAATCATTAAGCAGATTCTGTACAGCCAGAAAATCAAAACACTCCAATCAAATTTACCCCGATAAGAAATAGAAATTATATTTAAAAAACAAACATAAGTAAGGAGACATAAACTTCTGCGGCTTGTCCCAGCACATTCCACTCTAATTTACAACCTCGGAACCCTACCTCCAGGAAGACTCTGTTGCCAAAGTCACAAGAGTTGAGAACGTAATAATGCTGCCGCCTTGTGGCTGTTTCCCACAAGAGCAGCTTTAAACCCAGTGCCAATGGTTGCTTATATAGTCACAAGGACTGCAGGGCTGTAAATGACACAGGCCCTCAACAATGCCCTGGGGTAGGGAATAGGCAAGAAAATTCAACACATGAGAAGTTTTTCAAGAAATCAATCAGAGGAGGGAAGTTGTACTCACTCTTTAAAAAAAAAGGAAAAGAAAAAAAAGGACATGCGTAAAGCTCAGTATAAGGAATTATTAGCCACATGCAAATTCAAATTCAAAAAGGTTTCAGCTCACACCAGTCAGGACCATCAGCAAAAAGTCTACAAACTATAAATGCTGAAGGGGTTTTAGAGAACTGTGTACCTTCTAGCTGCTGCTGGGATTTAAAGTGGTAACAGCACTAACGCAAACTGAATGGAGCTGCTTGAAAAGGTAAAAATTGAGCTACCATATGATGCGGTAGGGCAACTTTTGGGCCTATAAACTAAGACCACCAGAATCAGAAAGACAGAGGCAGGCAAATGTGCACTGCAGCAATACTGAAATAGCCAAGACATGGAAGCAAAAAAAGGTCCATAAACAGATGAATGGGCAAAGAAGAAGTGGTATATGGACAGAATGGAATGGTAGCCTTGGGAAAAAATGAACAATGCCGTTTTCAGGACTACAGTTGAGCCCATAAATATTCATATAACTTTAAGTAAGTAAAAAGGGTATGACAAATATCGTATGATATCATTTATACATGTTATCCTAAGATTGCTACCAATGAACATATTTCCACAGAAAAAGACACTCACAGACTTATCAAATAAACTAATGGTCAGCCAAAATGAAAGGTGGGAGGATGGGTAAATTAGGACTATGGGGTTAACATACATATACTAATGTTATGTTAAATGTATATAAACATATAACAGATAAACTATATTAATTATATAATCACCAATACCTTTAAAATATACATTCTGTAATCACATACATGGTAACAGGATCCGAAGATGAACAGACATACGTAGGAGTCTTTTAGCAGATTCTGTACAGCCAGACAATCAAAACACTCTAATCAAATTTACTCCGATAAGAAATAGAAATTAAATTTAATAAACAAACATAAGTAAGGAGACATAAACTTCTGGGGGCTTGTCCCAGCACATTCCACTCTAATTTACAACCTTGGAACACTACCTCCAGGAAGACTCTATTGCTGTAGTAACAAGAGTTGAGAACGTAATAATGCTGCCGCCTTGTGGCTGTTTCCCACAACAGCAGTTTTAAACCCAGTGCTAATGGTTGCTTAATAGTCACAACGACTGCAGGGGTCTAAATGACACCTGCCCTCAAAAATTGCCCTGGGGTAGGGAATAGGCAAGAAAATTCAACACATGAGAAATTTTTCAAGAAGTCAATATGAAGAGGGAAGTTGTATTCACTCTTTAACAAAAAATGGAAAAGAAGAAAAAGGATATGCCTAAAGCTCAGTATAAGGAATTATTAGCCACATGCGTATCCAACCTCCAAAAAGGTTTCAGCTCACACCAGTCAAATGGCCATCAGCAAAAATCTACAAACTATAAATGCTGAAGGGGTTTTAGAGAACTGTGTAACTCCTAGATGCTGGTGGGATGTAAAGTGGTAACAGCACTAACAAAATCTGAATGGAGCTGCTTTACAAGGTAAAAATTGAGCTACCATATGATGCGAAAGGGTACCTTTTGAGCCTATAAACTAAGACCACCAGAATCAGAAAGACAGAGGCAGGCAAATGTGCACTGCAGCAATACTAAAATAGCCAAGACATGGAAGCAAAAAAAGGTCCATAAACAAATGAATGGACAAAGAAGAAGTGGTATATAGACAGAATGGAATAGTAGCCTCGGGAAAAAAATGAACAATGCCGTTTTCAGGACTACAGTTGAGCCTAGAAATAATCATATAACGTTAAGTAAGTAAGAAGGGTATGACAAATATCCTGTGATATCATTTATGCATGTTATCCTAAGATTGCTACCAATGAACATATTTCCACAGAAAAAGACACTCACAGACTTATCAAATAAACTAAAGGTTAGCCAAAATGAAAGGTGGGAAGATGGGTAAATTAGGACTATGGGGTTAACATACATATACTAATGTATGTTAAATGTATATAAACATATAACATATAAACTATATGAATTAGATAATCTCCTATACCTTCAAAATATACATTCTGTAAACAAACACATGGTAACAGCATCTGAAGATGAACTGACATATGTATGAATCATTGAGCAGATTCTGTACAGCCAGACAATGAAAACACTCTAATCAAATTTCCTCCGATAAGAAATAGAAATTAAATTTAAAAAAGAAACCTAAGTAAGGAGACATAAACTTCTGCGGCTTGTCCCAGCACATTCCACTCTAATTTACAACCTCAGAACACTACCTCCAGGAAAAGTCTGTTGCCCTATTAACAAGAGATGAGAACGTAATAATGCTGCTGCCTTGTGGCTGTTTCCCACAACAGCAGCTTTAAACCCAGTGCCGATGGTTGCTTATATAGTCACAAGGACTGCAGGGCTGTAAATGACTCACGCCCTCAAAAATGCCCTGGGGTAGGGAATAGGAAAGAAAATTCAACACATGAGAAATTTTTCAAGAAGTCAATAAGAGGAGGGAAGTTGTACTCACTCTTTAAAAAAAAGGAAAAGAAAAAAGGGACATGCCTAAAGCTCAGTATAAGGAATTATTAGCCACATGCAAATTCAAATTCAAAAAGGTTTCCGCTAACACCAGTCATTTCCATCAGCAAAAAGTCTACAAATTATAAATGCTGAAGGGGTTTTAGAGAACTGTGTACCTTCTAGCTGCTGGTGGGATGTAAAGTGGTAAAAGCACTAACGAAAACTGAATGGAGCTGCTTGAAAAGGTAAAAATTGAGCTACCATATGGTGCGGCAGGTCACCTTTTGGGCCTATAACCTAAGACCACCAGAATCGAAAACACACAGGCAGACAAATGAGCACTGCAGCAATACTGAAATAGCCAAGACATGGAAGCAGAAAAAAGGTTCATAAACAGATGAATGGACAAAGAAGAAGTGGTATACGTACCAAATAGAATAGTAGCCTCGGGAAATAAATGAACCATGCCGTTTTCAGGACTATAGTTGAGCCTAGAAATAATCATATAAGGATAAGTAAGTCAAAAAGGTATGAGAAATATCCTATGATATCATTTATACATGTTATCCTAAGATTGCTACCAATGAACACATTTCCACAGAAAAAAGACACTCACAGACTTATCAAATAAACTAAAGGTTAGCCAAAATGAAAGGTGGGAAGATGGGTAAATTAGGACTATGGGGTTAACATACATATACTAATGTATGTTAAATGTATATAAACATATAACATATAAACTATATGAATTATATAATCACCAATACCTTCAAAATATACCTTGTGTAATCTCATACATGGTAACAGGATCCAAAGATGATCAGATATATGTGTGACTCTTTGAGCAGATTCTGTACAGCCAGACAATCAAAACACTCGAATCAAATTTACTCCGATAAAAAATAGAATTTAAACTTAAAAAACAAACCTAAGTAAGGAGACATAAACTTCTGGGGGCTTGTCCCAGCACATTCCACTCTAATTTACAACCTCGGAACACGACCTCCAGGAAGACTCTGTTGCACTACTAACAAGAGTTGAGAACGTAATAATGCTGCCGCCTTGTGGCTGTTTCCCACAACAGCAGCTTTAAACCCAGTGCTAATGGTTGCTTATATAGTCACAAGGACTGCAGGGCTGTAAATGACACACGCCCTCAAAAATGCCCTGGGGTAGGGAATAGGCAAGAAAATTCAACACATGAGAATTTTTTCAAGAAGTCAATAAGAGGAGGGAAGTTGTACTCACTCTTGAAAAAAAAAGGAAAAGAAAAAAAGGACATGCCTAAAGCTCAGTATAAGGAATTATTAGCCACATGCAAATTCAAAGTCAAAAAGGGTTCAGCTCACACCGGTCATGACCATCAGCAAAAAGTCTACAAACGATAAATGCTGAAGGGGTTTTAGAGAACTGTGTACTTTCTAGCTGCTGGTGGGATGTAAAGTGGTAACAGCACTAACACAAACTGAATCGAGCTGCTTGAAGAGGTAAAAATTGAGCTACCATATGATGCGGCAGGGCACCTTTGGGCCTATAACCTAAGACCACCAGAATCGGAAAGACAGATGCAGGCAAATGTGCACTGAAACAATATTGAAATAGCCAAGACATGGAAGGAAAAAAAATGTCCATAAACAGATGAATGGACAAAGACGAAGTGGTAAATGTACCATATGGAATAGTAGCTTCGCGAAAAAAATGAACAATGCCGTTTTTACGACGACAGTGGAGCCTAGAAATAATCATATAAGGTTAAGTAAGTCAAAAGGGTATGACAAATATCCTATGATATCATTTATACATGTTATCCTAAGATTGCTACCAATGAACATATTTCCACAGAAAAAGACACTCACAGACTTATCAAATAAACTAAAGGTTAGCCAAAATGAAAGGTGGGAAGACGGGTAAATTAGGACTATGGGGTTAACATACATATACTAATGTATGTTAAATGTATATAAACATATAACATATAAACTATATGAATTATATAATCTCCTATACCTTCAAAATATACATTCTGTAAACAAACACATGGTAACAGCATCTGAAGATGAACTGACATATGTATGAATCATTGAGCAGATTCTGTACAGCCAGACAATGAAAACACTCTAATCAAATTTCCTCCGATAAGAAATAGAAATTAAATTTAAAAAAGAAACCTAAGTAAGGAGACATAAACTTCTGGGGGCTTGTCCCAGCACATTCCACTCTAATTTACAACCTCAGAACACTACCTCCAGGAAAAGTCTGTTGCCCTATTAACAAGAGATGAGAACGTAATAATGCTGCTGCCTTGTGGCTGTTTCCCACAACAGCAGCTTTAAACCCAGTGCCGATGGTTGCTTATATAGTCACAAGGACTGCAGGGCTGTAAATGACTCACGCCCTCAAAAATGCCCTGGGGTAGGGAATAGGAAAGAAAATTCAACACATGAGAAATTTTTCAAGAAGTCAATAAGAGGAGGGAAGTTGTACTCACTCTTTAAAAAAAAGGAAAAGAAAAAAGGGACATGCCTAAAGCTCAGTATAAGGAATTATTAGCCACATGCAAATTCAAATTCAAAAAGGTTTCCGCTAACACCAGTCATTTCCATCAGCAAAAAGTCTACAAATTATAAATGCTGAAGGGGTTTTAGAGAACTGTGTACCTTCTAGCTGCTGGTGGGATGTAAAGTGGTAAAAGCACTAACGAAAACTGAATGGAGCTGCTTGAAAAGGTAAAAATTGAGCTACCATATGATGCGGCAGGTCACCTTTTGGGCCTATAACCTAAGACCACCAGAATCGAAAACACACAGGCAGACAAATGAGCACTGCAGCAATACTGAAATAGCCAAGACATGGAAGCAGAAAAAAGGTTCATAAACAGATGAATGGACAAAGAAGAAGTGGTATACGTACCAAATAGAATAGTAGCCTCGGGAAATAAATGAACCATGCCGTTTTCAGGACTATAGTTGAGCCTAGAAATAATCATATAAGGATAAGTAAGTCAAAAAGGTATGAGAAATATCCTATGATATCATTTATACATGTTATCCTAAGATTGCTACCAATGAACACATTTCCACAGAAAAAAGACACTCACAGACTTATCAAATAAACTAAAGGTTAGCCAAAATGAAAGGTGGGAAGATGGGTAAATTAGGACTATGGGGTTAACATACATATACTAATGTATGTTAAATGTATATAAACATATAACATATAAACTATATGAATTATATAATCACCAATACCTTCAAAATATACCTTGTGTAATCTCATACATGGTAACAGGATCCAAAGATGATCAGATATATGTGTGACTCTTTGAGCAGATTCTGTACAGCCAGACAATCAAAACACTCGAATCAAATTTACTCCGATAAGAAATAGAATTTAAACTTAAAAAACAAACCTAAGTAAGGAGACATAAACTTCTGGGGGCTTGTCCCAGCACATTCCACTCTAATTTACAACCTCGGAACACGACCTCCAGGAAGACTCTGTTGCACTACTAACAAGAGTTGAGAACGTAATAATGCTGCCGCCTTGTGGCTGTTTCCCACAACAGCAGCTTTAAACCCAGTGCTAATGGTTGCTTATATAGTCACAAGGACTGCAGGGCTGTAAATGACACACGCCCTCAAAAATGCCCTGGGGTAGGGAATAGGCAAGAAAATTCAACACATGAGAATTTTTTCAAGAAGTCAATAAGAGGAGGGAAGTTGTACTCACTCTTGAAAAAAAAAGGAAAAGAAAAAAAGGACATGCCTAAAGCTCAGTATAAGGAATTATTAGCCACATGCAAATTCAAAGTCAAAAAGGGTTCAGCTCACACCGGTCATGACCATCAGCAAAAAGTCTACAAACGATAAATGCTGAAGGGGTTTTAGAGAACTGTGTACTTTCTAGCTGCTGGTGGGATGTAAAGTGGTAACAGCACTAACGCAAACTGAATCGAGCTGCTTGAAGAGGTAAAAATTGAGCTACCATATGATGCGGCAGGGCACCTTTGGGCCTATAACCTAAGACCACCAGAATCGGAAAGACAGATGCAGGCAAATGTGCACTGAAACAATATTGAAATAGCCAAGACATGGAAGGAAAAAAAATGTCCATAAACAGATGAATGGACAAAGACGAAGTGGTAAATGTACCATATGGAATAGTAGCTTCGCGAAAAAAATGAACAATGCCGTTTTTACGACGACAGTGGAGCCTAGAAATAATCATATAAGGTTAAGTAAGTCAAAAGGGTATGACAAATATCCTATGATATCATTTATACATGTTATCCTAAGATTGCTACCAATGAACATATTTCCACAGAAAAAGACACTCACAGACTTATCAAATAAACTAAAGGTTAGCCAAAATGAAAGGTGGGAAGATGGGTAAATTAGGACTATGGGGTTAACATACATATACTAATGTATGTTAAATGTATATAAACATATAACATATAAACTATATGAATTAGATAATCTCCTATACCTTCAAAATATACATTCTGTAAACAAACACATGGTAACAGCATCTGAAGATGAACTGACATATGTATGAATCATTGAGCAGATTCTGTACAGCCAGACAATGAAAACACTCTAATCAAATTTCCTCCGATAAGAAATAGAAATTAAATTTAAAAAAGAAACCTAAGTAAGGAGACATAAACTTCTGGGGGCTTGTCCCAGCACATTCCACTCTAATTTACAACCTCAGAACACTACCTCCAGGAAAAGTCTGTTGCCCTATTAACAAGAGATGAGAACGTAATAATGCTGCTGCCTTGTGGCTGTTTCCCACAACAGCAGCTTTAAACCCAGTGCCGATGGTTGCTTATATAGTCACAAGGACTGCAGGGCTGTAAATGACTCACGCCCTCAAAAATGCCCTGGGGTAGGGAATAGGAAAGAAAATTCAACACATGAGAAATTTTTCAAGAAGTCAATAAGAGGAGGGAAGTTGTACTCACTCTTTAAAAAAAAGGAAAAGAAAAAAGAGACATGCCTAAAGCTCAGTATAAGGAATTATTAGCCACATGCAAATTCAAATTCAAAAAGGTTTCCGCTAACACCAGTCATTTCCATCAGCAAAAAGTCTACAAATTATAAATGCTGAAGGGGTTTTAGAGAACTGTGTACCTTCTAGCTGCTGGTGGGATGTAAAGTGGTAAAAGCACTAACGAAAACTGAATGGAGCTGCTTGAAAAGGTAAAAATTGAGCTACCATATGATGCGGCAGGTCACCTTTTGGGCCTATAACCTAAGACCACCAGAATCGAAAACACACAGGCAGACAAATGAGCACTGCAGCAATACTGAAATAGCCAAGACATGGAAGCAGAAAAAAGGTTCATAAACAGATGAATGGACAAAGAAGAAGTGGTATACGTACCAAATAGAATAGTAGCCTCGGGAAATAAATGAACCATGCCGTTTTCAGGACTATAGTTGAGCCTAGAAATAATCATATAAGGATAAGTAAGTCAAAAAGGTATGAGAAATATCCTATGATATCATTTATACATGTTATCCTAAGATTGCTACCAATGAACACATTTCCACAGAAAAAAGACACTCACAGACTTATCAAATAAACTAAAGGTTAGCCAAAATGAAAGGTGGGAAGATGGGTAAATTAGGACTATGGGGTTAACATACATATACTAATGTATGTTAAATGTATATAAACATATAACATATAAACTATATGAATTATATAATCACCAATACCTTCAAAATATACCTTGTGTAATCTCATACATGGTAACAGGATCCAAAGATGATCAGATATATGTGTGACTCTTTGAGCAGATTCTGTACAGCCAGACAATCAAAACACTCGAATCAAATTTACTCCGATAAGAAATAGAATTTAAACTTAAAAAACAAACCTAAGTAAGGAGACATAAACTTCTGGGGGCTTGTCCCAGCACATTCCACTCTAATTTACAACCTCGGAACACGACCTCCAGGAAGACTCTGTTGCACTACTAACAAGAGTTGAGAACGTAATAATGCTGCCGCCTTGTGGCTGTTTCCCACAACAGCAGCTTTAAACCCAGTGCTAATGGTTGCTTATATAGTCACAAGGACTGCAGGGCTGTAAATGACACACGCCCTCAAAAATGCCCTGGGGTAGGGAATAGGCAAGAAAATTCAACACATGAGAATTTTTTCAAGAAGTCAATAAGAGGAGGGAAGTTGTACTCACTCTTGAAAAAAAAAGGAAAAGAAAAAAAGGACATGCCTAAAGCTCAGTATAAGGAATTATTAGCCACATGCAAATTCAAAGTCAAAAAGGGTTCAGCTCACACCGGTCATGACCATCAGCAAAAAGTCTACAAACGATAAATGCTGAAGGGGTTTTAGAGAACTGTGTACTTTCTAGCTGCTGGTGGGATGTAAAGTGGTAACAGCACTAACGCAAACTGAATCGAGCTGCTTGAAGAGGTAAAAATTGAGCTACCATATGATGCGGCAGGGCACCTTTGGGCCTATAACCTAAGACCACCAGAATCGGAAAGACAGATGCAGGCAAATGTGCACTGAAACAATATTGAAATAGCCAAGACATGGAAGGAAAAAAAATGTCCATAAACAGATGAATGGACAAAGACGAAGTGGTAAATGTACCATATGGAATAGTAGCTTCGCGAAAAAAATGAACAATGCCGTTTTTACGACGACAGTGGAGCCTAGAAATAATCATATAAGGTTAAGTAAGTCAAAAGGGTATGACAAATATCCTATGATATCATTTATACATGTTATCCTAAGATTGCTACCAATGAACATATTTCCACAGAAAAAGACACTCACAGACTTATCAAATAAACTAAAGGTTAGCCAAAATGAAAGGTGGGAAGATGGGTAAATTAGGACTATGGGGTTAACATACCTATACTAATGTATGTTAAATGTATATAAACATATAACATATAAACTATATGAATTAGATAATCTCCTATACCTTCAAAATATACATTCTGTAAACAAACACATGGTAACAGCATCTGAAGATGAACTGACATATGTATGAATCATTGAGCAGATTCTGTACAGCCAGACAATGAAAACACTCTAATCAAATTTCCTCCGATAAGAAATAGAAATTAAATTTAAAAAAGAAACCTAAGTAAGGAGACATAAACTTCTGGGGGCTTGTCCCAGCACATTCCACTCTAATTTACAACCTCAGAACACTACCTCCAGGAAAAGTCTGTTGCCCTATTAACAAGAGATGAGAACGTAATAATGCTGCTGCCTTGTGGCTGTTTCCCACAACAGCAGCTTTAAACCCAGTGCCGATGGTTGCTTATATAGTCACAAGGACTGCAGGGCTGTAAATGACTCACGCCCTCAAAAATGCCCTGGGGTAGGGAATAGGAAAGAAAATTCAACACATGAGAAATTTTTCAAGAAGTCAATAAGAGGAGGGAAGTTGTACTCACTCTTTAAAAAAAAGGAAAAGAAAAAAGGGACATGCCTAAAGCTCAGTATAAGGAATTATTAGCCACATGCAAATTCAAATTCAAAAAGGTTTCCGCTAACACCAGTCATTTCCATCAGCAAAAAGTCTACAAATTATAAATGCTGAAGGGGTTTTAGAGAACTGTGTACCTTCTAGCTGCTGGTGGGATGTAAAGTGGTAAAAGCACTAACGAAAACTGAATGGAGCTGCTTGAAAAGGTAAAAATTGAGCTACCATATGATGCGGCAGGTCACCTTTTGGGCCTATAACCTAAGACCACCAGAATCGAAAACACACAGGCAGACAAATGAGCACTGCAGCAATACTGAAATAGCCAAGACATGGCAGCAGAAAAAAGGTTCATAAACAGATGAATGGACAAAGAAGAAGTGGTATACGTACCAAATAGAATAGTAGCCTCGGGAAATAAATGAACCATGCCGTTTTCAGGACTATAGTTGAGCCTAGAAATAATCATATAAGGATAAGTAAGTCAAAAAGGTATGAGAAATATCCTATGATATCATTTATACATGTTATCCTAAGATTGCTACCAATGAACACATTTCCACAGAAAAAAGACACTCACAGACTTATCAAATAAACTAAAGGTTAGCCAAAATGAAAGGTGGGAAGATGGGTAAATTAGGACTATGGGGTTAACATACATATACTAATGTATGTTAAATGTATATAAACATATAACATATAAACTATATGAATTATATAATCACCAATACCTTCAAAATATACCTTGTGTAATCTCATACATGGTAACAGGATCCAAAGATGATCAGATATATGTGTGACTCTTTGAGCAGATTCTGTACAGCCAGACAATCAAAACACTCGAATCAAATTTACTCCGATAAGAAATAGAATTTAAACTTAAAAAACAAACCTAAGTAAGGAGACATAAACTTCTGGGGGCTTGTCCCAGCACATTCCACTCTAATTTACAACCTCGGAACACGACCTCCAGGAAGACTCTGTTGCACTACTAACAAGAGTTGAGAACGTAATAATGCTGCCGCCTTGTGGCTGTTTCCCACAACAGCAGCTTTAAACCCAGTGCTAATGGTTGCTTATATAGTCACAAGGACTGCAGGGCTGTAAATGACACACGCCCTCAAAAATGCCCTGGGGTAGGGAATAGGCAAGAAAATTCAACACATGAGAATTTTTTCAAGAAGTCAATAAGAGGAGGGAAGTTGTACTCACTCTTGAAAAAAAAAGGAAAAGAAAAAAAGGACATGCCTAAAGCTCAGTATAAGGAATTATTAGCCACATGCAAATTCAAAGTCAAAAAGGGTTCAGCTCACACCGGTCATGACCATCAGCAAAAAGTCTACAAACGATAAATGCTGAAGGGGTTTTAGAGAACTGTGTACTTTCTAGCTGCTGGTGGGATGTAAAGTGGTAACAGCACTAACGCAAACTGAATCGAGCTGCTTGAAGAGGTAAAAATTGAGCTACCATATGATGCGGCAGGGCACCTTTGGGCCTATAACCTAAGACCACCAGAATCGGAAAGACAGATGCAGGCAAATGTGCACTGAAACAATATTGAAATAGCCAAGACATGGAAGGAAAAAAAATGTCCATAAACAGATGAATGGACAAAGACGAAGTGGTAAATGTACCATATGGAATAGTAGCTTCGCGAAAAAAATGAACAATGCCGTTTTTACGACGACAGTGGAGCCTAGAAATAATCATATAAGGTTAAGTAAGTCAAAAGGGTATGACAAATATCCTGTGATATCATTTATACATGTTATCCTAAGATTGCTACCAATGAACATATTTCCACAGAAAAAGACACTCACAGACTTATCAAATAAACTAAAGGTTAGCCAAAATGAAAGGTGGGAAGATGGGTAAATTAGGACTATGGGGTTAACATACATATACTAATGTATGTTAAATGTATATAAACATATAACATATAAACTATATGAATTATATAATCTCCTATACCTTCAAAATATACATTCTGTAAACAAACACATGGTAACAGCATCTGAAGATGAACTGACATATGTATGAATCATTGAGCAGATTCTGTACAGCCAGACAATGAAAACACTCTAATCAAATTTCCTCCGATAAGAAATAGAAATTAAATTTAAAAAAGAAACCTAAGTAAGGAGACATAAACTTCTGGGGGCTTGTCCCAGCACATTCCACTCTAATTTACAACCTCGGAACACGACCTCCAGGAAGACTCTGTTGCACTATTAACAAGAGATGAGAACGTAATAATGCTGCTGCCTTGTGGCTGTTTCCCACAACAGCAGCTTTAAACCCAGTGCCGATGGTTGCTTATATAGTCACAAGGACTGCAGGGCTGTAAATGACTCACGCCCTCAAAAGTGCCCTGGGGTAGGGAATAGGAAAGAAAATTCAACACATGAGAAATTTTTCAAGAAGTCAATAAGAGGAGGGAAGTTGTACTCACTCTTTAAAAAAAAGGAAAAGAAAAAAGGGACATGCCTAAAGCTCAGTATAAGGAATTATTAGCCACATGCAAATTCAAATTCAAAAAGGTTTCCGCTAACACCAGTCATTTCCATCAGCAAAAAGTCTACAAATTATAAATGCTGAAGGGGTTTTAGAGAACTGTGTACCTTCTAGCTGCTGGTGGGATGTAAAGTGGTAAAAGCACTAACGAAAACTGAATGGAGCTGCTTGAAAAGGTAAAAATTGAGCTACCATATGATGCGGCAGGTCACCTTTTGGGCCTATGACCTAAGACCACCAGAATCGAAAACACACAGGCAGACAAATGAGCACTGCAGCAATACTGAAATAGCCAAGACATGGAAGCAGAAAAAAGGTTCATAAACAGATGAATGGACAAAGAAGAAGTGGTATACGTACCAAATAGAATAGTAGCCTCGGGAAATAAATGAACCATGCCGTTTTCAGGACTATAGTTGAGCCTAGAAATAATCATATAAGGATAAGTAAGTCAAAAAGGTATGAGAAATATCCTATGATATCATTTATACATGTTATCCTAAGATTGCTACCAATGAACACATTTCCACAGAAAAAAGACACTCACAGACTTATCAAATAAACTAAAGGTTAGCCAAAATGAAAGGTGGGAAGATGGGTAAATTAGGACTATGGGGTTAACATACATATACTAATGTATGTTAAATGTATATAAACATATAACATATAAACTATATGAATTATATAATCACCAATACCTTCAAAATATACCTTGTGTAATCTCATACATGGTAACAGGATCCAAAGATGATCAGATATATGTGTGACTCTTTGAGCAGATTCTGTACAGCCAGACAATCAAAACACTCGAATCAAATTTACTCCGATAAGAAATAGAATTTAAACTTAAAAAACAAACATAAGTAAGGAGACATAAACTTCTGGGGGCTTGTCCCAGCACATTCCACTCTAATTTACAACCTCGGAACCCTACCTCCAGGAAGACTCTGTTGCCAAAGTCACAAGAGTTGAGAACGTAATAATGCTGCCGCCTTGTGGCTGTTTCCCACAAGAGCAGCTTTAAACCCAGTGCCAATGGTTGCTTATATAGTCACAAGGACTGCAGGGCTGTAAATGACACAGGCCCTCAACAATGCCCTGGGGTAGGGAATAGGCAAGAAAATTCAACACATGAGAAGTTTTTCAAGAAATCAATCAGAGGAGGGAAGTTGTACTCACTCTTTAAAAAAAAAGGAAAAGAAAAAAAAGGACATGCGTAAAGCTCAGTATAAGGAATTATTAGCCACATGCAAATTCAAATTCAAAAAGGTTTCAGCTCACACCAGTCAGGACCATCAGCAAAAAGTCTACAAACTATAAATGCTGAAGGGGTTTTAGAGAACTGTGTACCTTCTAGCTGCTGCTGGGATTTAAAGTGGTAACAGCACTAACGCAAACTGAATGGAGCTGCTTGAAAAGGTAAAAATTGAGCTACCATATGATGCGGCAGGGCAACTTTTGGGCCTATAAACTAAGACCACCAGAATCAGAAAGACAGAGGCAGGCAAATGTGCACTGCAGCAATACTGAAATAGCCAAGACATGGAAGCAAAAAAAGGTCCATAAACAGATGAATGGGCAAAGAAGAAGTGGTATATGGACAGAATGGAATGGTAGCCTTGGGAAAAAATGAACAATGCCGTTTTCAGGACTACAGTTGAGCCCATAAATATTCATATAACTTTAAGTAAGTAAAAAGGGTATGACAAATATCGTATGATATCATTTATACATGTTATCCTAAGATTGCTACCAATGAACATATTTCCACAGAAAAAGACACTCACAGACTTATCAAATAAACTAATGGTCAGCCAAAATGAAAGGTGGGAGGATGGGTAAATTAGGACTATGGGGTTAACATACATATACTAATGTTATGTTAAATGTATATAAACATATAACAGATAAACTATATTAATTATATAATCACCAATACCTTTAAAATATACATTCTGTAATCACATACATGGTAACAGGATCCGAAGATGAACAGACATACGTAGGAGTCTTTTAGCAGATTCTGTACAGCCAGACAATCAAAACACTCTAATCAAATTTACTCCGATAAGAAATAGAAATTAAATTTAATAAACAAACATAAGTAAGGAGACATAAACTTCTGGGGGCTTGTCCCAGCACATTCCACTCTAATTTACAACCTTGGAACACTACCTCCAGGAAGACTCTATTGCTGTAGTAACAAGAGTTGAGAACGTAATAATGCTGCCGCCTTGTGGCTGTTTCCCACAACAGCAGTTTTAAACCCAGTGCTAATGGTTGCTTAATAGTCACAACGACTGCAGGGGTCTAAATGACACCTGCCCTCAAAAATTGCCCTGGGGTAGGGAATAGGCAAGAAAATTCAACACATGAGAAATTTTTCAAGAAGTCAATATGAAGAGGGAAGTTGTATTCACTCTTTAACAAAAAAAGGAAAAGAAGAAAAAGGATATGCCTAAAGCTCAGTATAAGGAATTATTAGCCACATGCGTATCCAACCTCCAAAAAGGTTTCAGCTCACACCAGTCAAATGGCCATCAGCAAAAATCTACAAACTATAAATGCTGAAGGGGTTTTAGAGAACTGTGTAACTCCTAGATGCTGGTGGGATGTAAAGTGGTAACAGCACTAACAAAAACTGAATGGAGCTGCTTTACAAGGTAAAAATTGAGCTACCATATGATGCGAAAGGGTACCTTTTGAGCCTATAAACTAAGACCACCAGAATCAGAAAGACAGAGGCAGGCAAATGTGCACTGCAGCAATACTAAAATAGCCAAGACATGGAAGCAAAAAAAGGTCCATAAACAAATGAATGGACAAAGAAGAAGTGGTATATAGACAGAATGGAATAGTAGCCTCGGGAAAAAAATGAACAATGCCGTTTTCAGGACTACAGTTGAGCCTAGAAATAATCATATAACGTTAAGTAAGTAAGAAGGGTATGACAAATATCCTGTGATATCATTTATGCATGTTATCCTAAGATTGCTACCAATGAACATATTTCCACAGAAAAAGACACTCACAGACTTATCAAATAAACTAAAGGTTAGCCAAAATGAAAGGTGGGAAGATGGGTAAATTAGGACTATGGGGTTAACATACCTATACTAATGTATGTTAAATGTATATAAACATATAACATATAAACTATATGAATTATATAATCTCCTATACCTTCAAAATATACATTCTGTAAACAAACACATGGTAACAGCATCTGAAGATGAACTGACATATGTATGAATCATTGAGCAGATTCTGTACAGCCAGACAATGAAAACACTCTAATCAAATTTCCTCCGATAAGAAATAGAAATTAAATTAAAAAAAGAAACCTAAGTAAGGAGACATAAACTTCTGCGGCTTGTCCCAGCACATTCCACTCTAATTTACAACCTCAGAACACTACCTCCAGGAAAAGTCTGTTGCCCTATTAACAAGAGATGAGAACGTAATAATGCTGCTGCCTTGTGGCTGTTTCCCACAACAGCAGCTTTAAACCCAGTGCCGATGGTTGCTTATATAGTCACAAGGACTGCAGGGCTGTAAATGACTCACGCCCTCAAAAATGCCCTGGGGTAGGGAATAGGAAAGAAAATTCAACACATGAGAAATTTTTCAAGAAGTCAATAAGAGGAGGGAAGTTGTACTCACTCTTTAAAAAAAAGGAAAAGAAAAAAGGGACATGCCTAAAGCTCAGTATAAGGAATTATTAGCCACATGCAAATTCAAATTCAAAAAGGTTTCCGCTAACACCAGTCATTTCCATCAGCAAAAAGTCTACAAATTATAAATGCTGAAGGGGTTTTAGAGAACTGTGTACCTTCTAGCTGCTGGTGGGATGTAAAGTGGTAAAAGCACTAACGAAAACTGAATGGAGCTGCTTGAAAAGGTAAAAATTGAGCTACCATATGATGCGGCAGGTCACCTTTTGGGCCTATGACCTAAGACCACCAGAATCGAAAACACACAGGCAGACAAATGAGCACTGCAGCAATACTGAAATAGCCAAGACATGGAAGCAGAAAAAAGGTTCATAAACAGATGAATGGACAAAGAAGAAGTGGTATACGTACCAAATAGAATAGTAGCCTCGGGAAATAAATGAACCATGCCGTTTTCAGGACTATAGTTGAGCCTAGAAATAATCATATAAGGATAAGTAAGTCAAAAAGGTATGAGAAATATCCTATGATATCATTTATACATGTTATCCTAAGATTGCTACCAATGAACACATTTCCACAGAAAAAAGACACTCACAGACTTATCAAATAAACTAAAGGTTAGCCAAAATGAAAGGTGGGAAGATGGGTAAATTAGGACTATGGGGTTAACATACATATACTAATGTATGTTAAATGTATATAAACATATAACATATAAACTATATGAATTATATAATCACCAATACCTTCAAAATATACCTTGTGTAATCTCATACATGGTAACAGGATCCAAAGATGATCAGATATATGTGTGACTCTTTGAGCAGATTCTGTACAGCCAGACAATCAAAACACTCGAATCAAATTTACTCCGATAAGAAATAGAATTTAAACTTAAAAAACAAACATAAGTAAGGAGACATAAACTTCTGGGGGCTTGTCCCAGCACATTCCACTCTAATTTACAACCTCGGAACCCTACCTCCAGGAAGACTCTGTTGCCAAAGTCACAAGAGTTGAGAACGTAATAATGCTGCCGCCTTGTGGCTGTTTCCCACAAGAGCAGCTTTAAACCCAGTGCCAATGGTTGCTTATATAGTCACAAGGACTGCAGGGCTGTAAATGACACAGGCCCTCAACAATGCCCTGGGGTAGGGAATAGGCAAGAAAATTCAACACATGAGAAGTTTTTCAAGAAATCAATCAGAGGAGGGAAGTTGTACTCACTCTTTAAAAAAAAAGGAAAAGAAAAAAAAGGACATGCGTAAAGCTCAGTATAAGGAATTATTAGCCACATGCAAATTCAAATTCAAAAAGGTTTCAGCTCACACCAGTCAGGACCATCAGCAAAAAGTCTACAAACTATAAATGCTGAAGGGGTTTTAGAGAACTGTGTACCTTCTAGCTGCTGCTGGGATTTAAAGTGGTAACAGCACTAACGCAAACTGAATGGAGCTGCTTGAAAAGGTAAAAATTGAGCTACCATATGATGCGGCAGGGCAACTTTTGGGCCTATAAACTAAGACCACCAGAATCAGAAAGACAGAGGCAGGCAAATGTGCACTGCAGCAATACTGAAATAGCCAAGACATGGAAGCAAAAAAAGGTCCATAAACAGATGAATGGGCAAAGAAGAAGTGGTATATGGACAGAATGGAATGGTAGCCTTGGGAAAAAATGAACAATGCCGTTTTCAGGACTACAGTTGAGCCCATAAATATTCATATAACTTTAAGTAAGTAAAAAGGGTATGACAAATATCGTATGATATCATTTATACATGTTATCCTAAGATTGCTACCAATGAACATATTTCCACAGAAAAAGACACTCACAGACTTATCAAATAAACTAATGGTCAGCCAAAATGAAAGGTGGGAGGATGGGTAAATTAGGACTATGGGGTTAACATACATATACTAATGTTATGTTAAATGTATATAAACATATAACAGATAAACTATATTAATTATATAATCACCAATACCTTTAAAATATACATTCTGTAATCACATACATGGTAACAGGATCCGAAGATGAACAGACATACGTAGGAGTCTTTTAGCAGATTCTGTACAGCCAGACAATCAAAACACTCTAATCAAATTTACTCCGATAAGAAATAGAAATTAAATTTAATAAACAAACATAAGTAAGGAGACATAAACTTCTGGGGGCTTGTCCCAGCACATTCCACTCTAATTTACAACCTTGGAACACTACCTCCAGGAAGACTCTATTGCTGTAGTAACAAGAGTTGAGAACGTAATAATGCTGCCGCCTTGTGGCTGTTTCCCACAACAGCAGTTTTAAACCCAGTGCTAATGGTTGCTTAATAGTCACAACGACTGCAGGGGTCTAAATGACACCTGCCCTCAAAAATTGCCCTGGGGTAGGGAATAGGCAAGAAAATTCAACACATGAGAAATTTTTCAAGAAGTCAATATGAAGAGGGAAGTTGTATTCACTCTTTAACAAAAAAAGGAAAAGAAGAAAAAGGATATGCCTAAAGCTCAGTATAAGGAATTATTAGCCACATGCGTATCCAACCTCCAAAAAGGTTTCAGCTCACACCAGTCAAATGGCCATCAGCAAAAATCTACAAACTATAAATGCTGAAGGGGTTTTAGAGAACTGTGTAACTCCTAGATGCTGGTGGGATGTAAAGTGGTAACAGCACTAACAAAAACTGAATGGAGCTGCTTTACAAGGTAAAAATTGAGCTACCATATGATGCGAAAGGGTACCTTTTGAGCCTATAAACTAAGACCACCAGAATCAGAAAGACAGAGGCAGGCAAATGTGCACTGCAGCAATACTAAAATAGCCAAGACATGGAAGCAAAAAAAGGTCCATAAACAAATGAATGGACAAAGAAGAAGTGGTATATAGACAGAATGGAATAGTAGCCTCGGGAAAAAAATGAACAATGCCGTTTTCAGGACTACAGTTGAGCCTAGAAATAATCATATAACGTTAAGTAAGTAAGAAGGGTATGACAAATATCCTGTGATATCATTTATGCATGTTATCCTAAGATTGCTACCAATGAACATATTTCCACAGAAAAAGACACTCACAGACTTATCAAATAAACTAAAGGTTAGCCAAAATGAAAGGTGGGAAGATGGGTAAATTAGGACTATGGGGTTAACATACCTATACTAATGTATGTTAAATGTATATAAACATATAACATATAAACTATATGAATTATATAATCTCCTATACCTTCAAAATATACATTCTGTAAACAAACACATGGTAACAGCATCTGAAGATGAACTGACATATGTATGAATCATTGAGCAGATTCTGTACAGCCAGACAATGAAAACACTCTAATCAAATTTCCTCCGATAAGAAATAGAAATTAAATTTAAAAAAGAAACCTAAGTAAGGAGACATAAACTTCTGGGGGCTTGTCCCAGCACATTCCACTCTAATTTACAACCTCAGAACACTACCTCCAGGAAAAGTCTGTTGCCCTATTAACAAGAGATGAGAACGTAATAATGCTGCTGCCTTGTGGCTGTTTCCCACAACAGCAGCTTTAAACCCAGTGCCGATGGTTGCTTATATAGTCACAAGGACTGCAGGGCTGTAAATGACTCACGCCCTCAAAAGTGCCCTGGGGTAGGGAATAGGAAAGAAAATTCAACACATGAGAAATTTTTCAAGAAGTCAATAAGAGGAGGGAAGTTGTACTCACTCTTTAAAAAAAAGGAAAAGAAAAAAGGGACATGCCTAAAGCTCAGTATAAGGAATTATTAGCCACATGCAAATTCAAATTCAAAAAGGTTTCCGCTAACACCAGTCATTTCCATCAGCAAAAAGTCTACAAATTATAAATGCTGAAGGGGTTTTAGAGAACTGTGTACCTTCTAGCTGCTGGTGGGATGTAAAGTGGTAAAAGCACTAACGAAAACTGAATGGAGCTGCTTGAAAAGGTAAAAATTGAGCTACCATATGATGCGGCAGGTCACCTTTTGGGCCTATAACCTAAGACCACCAGAATCGAAAACACACAGGCAGACAAATGAGCACTGCAGCAATACTGAAATAGCCAAGACATGGCAGCAGAAAAAAGGTTCATAAACAGATGAATGGACAAAGAAGAAGTGGTATACGTACCAAATAGAATAGTAGCCTCGGGAAATAAATGAACCATGCCGTTTTCAGGACTATAGTTGAGCCTAGAAATAATCATATAAGGATAAGTAAGTCAAAAAGGTATGAGAAATATCCTATGATATCATTTATACATGTTATCCTAAGATTGCTACCAATGAACACATTTCCACAGAAAAAAGACACTCACAGACTTATCAAATAAACTAAAGGTTAGCCAAAATGAAAGGTGGGAAGATGGGTAAATTAGGACTATGGGGTTAACATACATATACTAATGTATGTTAAATGTATATAAACATATAACATATAAACTATATGAATTATATAATCACCAATACCTTCAAAATATACCTTGTGTAATCTCATACATGGTAACAGGATCCAAAGATGATCAGATATATGTGTGACTCTTTGAGCAGATTCTGTACAGCCAGACAATCAAAACACTCGAATCAAATTTACTCCGATAAGAAATAGAATTTAAACTTAAAAAACAAACCTAAGTAAGGAGACATAAACTTCTGGGGGCTTGTCCCAGCACATTCCACTCTAATTTACAACCTCGGAACACGACCTCCAGGAAGACTCTGTTGCACTACTAACAAGAGTTGAGAACGTAATAATGCTGCCGCCTTGTGGCTGTTTCCCACAACAGCAGCTTTAAACCCAGTGCTAATGGTTGCTTATATAGTCACAAGGACTGCAGGGCTGTAAATGACACACGCCCTCAAAAATGCCCTGGGGTAGGGAATAGGCAAGAAAATTCAACACATGAGAATTTTTTCAAGAAGTCAATAAGAGGAGGGAAGTTGTACTCACTCTTGAAAAAAAAAGGAAAAGAAAAAAAGGACATGCCTAAAGCTCAGTATAAGGAATTATTAGCCACATGCAAATTCAAAGTCAAAAAGGGTTCAGCTCACACCGGTCATGACCATCAGCAAAAAGTCTACAAACGATAAATGCTGAAGGGGTTTTAGAGAACTGTGTACTTTCTAGCTGCTGGTGGGATGTAAAGTGGTAACAGCACTAACGCAAACTGAATCGAGCTGCTTGAAGAGGTAAAAATTGAGCTACCATATGATGCGGCAGGGCACCTTTGGGCCTATAACCTAAGACCACCAGAATCGGAAAGACAGATGCAGGCAAATGTGCACTGAAACAATATTGAAATAGCCAAGACATGGAAGGAAAAAAAATGTCCATAAACAGATGAATGGACAAAGACGAAGTGGTAAATGTACCATATGGAATAGTAGCTTCGCGAAAAAAATGAACAATGCCGTTTTTACGACGACAGTGGAGCCTAGAAATAATCATATAAGGTTAAGTAAGTCAAAAGGGTATGACAAATATCCTGTGATATCATTTATACATGTTATCCTAAGATTGCTACCAATGAACATATTTCCACAGAAAAAGACACTCACAGACTTATCAAATAAACTAAAGGTTAGCCAAAATGAAAGGTGGGAAGATGGGTAAATTAGGACTATGGGGTTAACATACATATACTAATGTATGTTAAATGTATATAAACATATAACATATAAACTATATGAATTATATAATCTCCTATACCTTCAAAATATACATTCTGTAAACAAACACATGGTAACAGCATCTGAAGATGAACTGACATATGTATGAATCATTGAGCAGATTCTGTACAGCCAGACAATGAAAACACTCTAATCAAATTTCCTCCAATAAGAAATAGAAATTAAATTTAAAAAAGAAACCTAAGTAAGGAGACATAAACTTCTGGGGGCTTGTCCCAGCACATTCCACTCTAATTTACAACCTCAGAACACTACCTCCAGGAAAAGTCTGTTGCCCTATTAACAAGAGATGAGAACGTAATAATGCTGCTGCCTTGTGGCTGTTTCCCACAACAGCAGCTTTAAACCCAGTGCCGATGGTTGCTTATATAGTCACAAGGACTGCAGGGCTGTAAATGACTCACGCCCTCAAAAGTGCCCTGGGGTAGGGAATAGGAAAGAAAATTCAACACATGAGAAATTTTTCAAGAAGTCAATAAGAGGAGGGAAGTTGTACTCACTCTTTAAAAAAAAGGAAAAGAAAAAAGGGACATGCCTAAAGCTCAGTATAAGGAATTATTAGCCACATGCAAATTCAAATTCAAAAAGGTTTCCGCTAACACCAGTCATTTCCATCAGCAAAAAGTCTACAAATTATAAATGCTGAAGGGGTTTTAGAGAACTGTGTACCTTCTAGCTGCTGGTGGGATGTAAAGTGGTAAAAGCACTAACGAAAACTGAATGGAGCTGCTTGAAAAGGTAAAAATTGAGCTACCATATGATGCGGCAGGTCACCTTTTGGGCCTATGACCTAAGACCACCAGAATCGAAAACACACAGGCAGACAAATGAGCACTGCAGCAATACTGAAATAGCCAAGACATGGAAGCAGAAAAAAGGTTCATAAACAGATGAATGGACAAAGAAGAAGTGGTATACGTACCAAATAGAATAGTAGCCTCGGGAAATAAATGAACCATGCCGTTTTCAGGACTATAGTTGAGCCTAGAAATAATCATATAAGGATAAGTAAGTCAAAAAGGTATGAGAAATATCCTATGATATCATTTATACATGTTATCCTAAGATTGCTACCAATGAACACATTTCCACAGAAAAAAGACACTCACAGACTTATCAAATAAACTAAAGGTTAGCCAAAATGAAAGGTGGGAAGATGGGTAAATTAGGACTATGGGGTTAACATACATATACTAATGTATGTTAAATGTATATAAACATATAACATATAAACTATATGAATTATATAATCACCAATACCTTCAAAATATACCTTGTGTAATCTCATACATGGTAACAGGATCCAAAGATGATCAGATATATGTGTGACTCTTTGAGCAGATTCTGTACAGCCAGACAATCAAAACACTCGAATCAAATTTACTCCGATAAGAAATAGAATTTAAACTTAAAAAACAAACATAAGTAAGGAGACATAAACTTCTGGGGGCTTGTCCCAGCACATTCCACTCTAATTTACAACCTCGGAACCCTACCTCCAGGAAGACTCTGTTGCCAAAGTCACAAGAGTTGAGAACGTAATAATGCTGCCGCCTTGTGGCTGTTTCCCACAAGAGCAGCTTTAAACCCAGTGCCAATGGTTGCTTATATAGTCACAAGGACTGCAGGGCTGTAAATGACACAGGCCCTCAACAATGCCCTGGGGTAGGGAATAGGCAAGAAAATTCAACACATGAGAAGTTTTTCAAGAAATCAATCAGAGGAGGGAAGTTGTACTCACTCTTTAAAAAAAAAGGAAAAGAAAAAAAAGGACATGCGTAAAGCTCAGTATAAGGAATTATTAGCCACATGCAAATTCAAATTCAAAAAGGTTTCAGCTCACACCAGTCAGGACCATCAGCAAAAAGTCTACAAACTATAAATGCTGAAGGGGTTTTAGAGAACTGTGTACCTTCTAGCTGCTGCTGGGATTTAAAGTGGTAACAGCACTAACGCAAACTGAATGGAGCTGCTTGAAAAGGTAAAAATTGAGCTACCATATGATGCGGCAGGGCAACTTTTGGGCCTATAAACTAAGACCACCAGAATCAGAAAGACAGAGGCAGGCAAATGTGCACTGCAGCAATACTGAAATAGCCAAGACATGGAAGCAAAAAAAGGTCCATAAACAGATGAATGGGCAAAGAAGAAGTGGTATATGGACAGAATGGAATGGTAGCCTTGGGAAAAAATGAACAATGCCGTTTTCAGGACTACAGTTGAGCCCATAAATATTCATATAACTTTAAGTAAGTAAAAAGGGTATGACAAATATCGTATGATATCATTTATACATGTTATCCTAAGATTGCTACCAATGAACATATTTCCACAGAAAAAGACACTCACAGACTTATCAAATAAACTAATGGTCAGCCAAAATGAAAGGTGGGAGGATGGGTAAATTAGGACTATGGGGTTAACATACATATACTAATGTTATGTTAAATGTATATAAACATATAACAGATAAACTATATTAATTATATAATCACCAATACCTTTAAAATATACATTCTGTAATCACATACATGGTAACAGGATCCGAAGATGAACAGACATACGTAGGAGTCTTTTAGCAGATTCTGTACAGCCAGACAATCAAAACACTCTAATCAAATTTACTCCGATAAGAAATAGAAATTAAATTTAATAAACAAACATAAGTAAGGAGACATAAACTTCTGGGGGCTTGTCCCAGCACATTCCACTCTAATTTACAACCTTGGAACACTACCTCCAGGAAGACTCTATTGCTGTAGTAACAAGAGTTGAGAACGTAATAATGCTGCCGCCTTGTGGCTGTTTCCCACAACAGCAGTTTTAAACCCAGTGCTAATGGTTGCTTAATAGTCACAACGACTGCAGGGGTCTAAATGACACCTGCCCTCAAAAATTGCCCTGGGGTAGGGAATAGGCAAGAAAATTCAACACATGAGAAATTTTTCAAGAAGTCAATATGAAGAGGGAAGTTGTATTCACTCTTTAACAAAAAAAGGAAAAGAAGAAAAAGGATATGCCTAAAGCTCAGTATAAGGAATTATTAGCCACATGCGTATCCAACCTCCAAAAAGGTTTCAGCTCACACCAGTCAAATGGCCATCAGCAAAAATCTACAAACTATAAATGCTGAAGGGGTTTTAGAGAACTGTGTAACTCCTAGATGCTGGTGGGATGTAAAGTGGTAACAGCACTAACAAAAACTGAATGGAGCTGCTTTACAAGGTAAAAATTGAGCTACCATATGATGCGAAAGGGTACCTTTTGAGCCTATAAACTAAGACCACCAGAATCAGAAAGACAGAGGCAGGCAAATGTGCACTGCAGCAATACTAAAATAGCCAAGACATGGAAGCAAAAAAAGGTCCATAAACAAATGAATGGACAAAGAAGAAGTGGTATATAGACAGAATGGAATAGTAGCCTCGGGAAAAAAATGAACAATGCCGTTTTCAGGACTACAGTTGAGCCTAGAAATAATCATATAACGTTAAGTAAGTAAGAAGGGTATGACAAATATCCTGTGATATCATTTATGCATGTTATCCTAAGATTGCTACCAATGAACATATTTCCACAGAAAAAGACACTCACAGACTTATCAAATAAACTAAAGGTTAGCCAAAATGAAAGGTGGGAAGATGGGTAAATTAGGACTATGGGGTTAACATACCTATACTAATGTATGTTAAATGTATATAAACATATAACATATAAACTATATGAATTATATAATCTCCTATACCTTCAAAATATACATTCTGTAAACAAACACATGGTAACAGCATCTGAAGATGAACTGACATATGTATGAATCATTGAGCAGATTCTGTACAGCCAGACAATGAAAACACTCTAATCAAATTTCCTCCGATAAGAAATAGAAATTAAATTTAAAAAAGAAACCTAAGTAAGGAGACATAAACTTCTGCGGCTTGTCCCAGCACATTCCACTCTAATTTACAACCTCAGAACACTACCTCCAGGAAAAGTCTGTTGCCCTATTAACAAGAGATGAGAACGTAATAATGCTGCTGCCTTGTGGCTGTTTCCCACAACAGCAGCTTTAAACCCAGTGCCGATGGTTGCTTATATAGTCACAAGGACTGCAGGGCTGTAAATGACTCACGCCCTCAAAAATGCCCTGGGGTAGGGAATAGGAAAGAAAATTCAACACATGAGAAATTTTTCAAGAAGTCAATAAGAGGAGGGAAGTTGTACTCACTCTTTAAAAAAAAGGAAAAGAAAAAAGGGACATGCCTAAAGCTCAGTATAAGGAATTATTAGCCACATGCAAATTCAAATTCAAAAAGGTTTCCGCTAACACCAGTCATTTCCATCAGCAAAAAGTCTACAAATTATAAATGCTGAAGGGGTTTTAGAGAACTGTGTACCTTCTAGCTGCTGGTGGGATGTAAAGTGGTAAAAGCACTAACGAAAACTGAATGGAGCTGCTTGAAAAGGTAAAAATTGAGCTACCATATGATGCGGCAGGTCACCTTTTGGGCCTATAACCTAAGACCACCAGAATCGAAAACACACAGGCAGACAAATGAGCACTGCAGCAATACTGAAATAGCCAAGACATGGCAGCAGAAAAAAGGTTCATAAACAGATGAATGGACAAAGAAGAAGTGGTATACGTACCAAATAGAATAGTAGCCTCGGGAAATAAATGAACCATGCCGTTTTCAGGACTATAGTTGAGCCTAGAAATAATCATATAAGGATAAGTAAGTCAAAAAGGTATGAGAAATATCCTATGATATCATTTATACATGTTATCCTAAGATTGCTACCAATGAACACATTTCCACAGAAAAAAGACACTCACAGACTTATCAAATAAACTAAAGGTTAGCCAAAATGAAAGGTGGGAAGATGGGTAAATTAGGACTATGGGGTTAACATACATATACTAATGTATGTTAAATGTATATAAACATATAACATATAAACTATATGAATTATATAATCACCAATACCTTCAAAATATACCTTGTGTAATCTCATACATGGTAACAGGATCCAAAGATGATCAGATATATGTGTGACTCTTTGAGCAGATTCTGTACAGCCAGACAATCAAAACACTCGAATCAAATTTACTCCGATAAGAAATAGAATTTAAACTTAAAAAACAAACCTAAGTAAGGAGACATAAACTTCTGGGGGCTTGTCCCAGCACATTCCACTCTAATTTACAACCTCGGAACACGACCTCCAGGAAGACTCTGTTGCACTACTAACAAGAGTTGAGAACGTAATAATGCTGCCGCCTTGTGGCTGTTTCCCACAACAGCAGCTTTAAACCCAGTGCTAATGGTTGCTTATATAGTCACAAGGACTGCAGGGCTGTAAATGACACACGCCCTCAAAAATGCCCTGGGGTAGGGAATAGGCAAGAAAATTCAACACATGAGAATTTTTTCAAGAAGTCAATAAGAGGAGGGAAGTTGTACTCACTCTTGAAAAAAAAAGGAAAAGAAAAAAAGGACATGCCTAAAGCTCAGTATAAGGAATTATTAGCCACATGCAAATTCAAAGTCAAAAAGGGTTCAGCTCACACCGGTCATGACCATCAGCAAAAAGTCTACAAACGATAAATGCTGAAGGGGTTTTAGAGAACTGTGTACTTTCTAGCTGCTGGTGGGATGTAAAGTGGTAACAGCACTAACGCAAACTGAATCGAGCTGCTTGAAGAGGTAAAAATTGAGCTACCATATGATGCGGCAGGGCACCTTTGGGCCTATAACCTAAGACCACCAGAATCGGAAAGACAGATGCAGGCAAATGTGCACTGAAACAATATTGAAATAGCCAAGACATGGAAGGAAAAAAAATGTCCATAAACAGATGAATGGACAAAGACGAAGTGGTAAATGTACCATATGGAATAGTAGCTTCGCGAAAAAAATGAACAATGCCGTTTTTACGACGACAGTGGAGCCTAGAAATAATCATATAAGGTTAAGTAAGTCAAAAGGGTATGACAAATATCCTGTGATATCATTTATACATGTTATCCTAAGATTGCTACCAATGAACATATTTCCACAGAAAAAGACACTCACAGACTTATCAAATAAACTAAAGGTTAGCCAAAATGAAAGGTGGGAAGATGGGTAAATTAGGACTATGGGGTTAACATACATATACTAATGTATGTTAAATGTATATAAACATATAACATATAAACTATATGAATTATATAATCTCCTATACCTTCAAAATATACATTCTGTAAACAAACACATGGTAACAGCATCTGAAGATGAACTGACATATGTATGAATCATTGAGCAGATTCTGTACAGCCAGACAATGAAAACACTCTAATCAAATTTCCTCCGATAAGAAATAGAAATTAAATTTAAAAAAGAAACCTAAGTAAGGAGACATAAACTTCTGGGGGCTTGTCCCAGCACATTCCACTCTAATTTACAACCTCAGAACACTACCTCCAGGAAAAGTCTGTTGCCCTATTAACAAGAGATGAGAACGTAATAATGCTGCTGCCTTGTGGCTGTTTCCCACAACAGCAGCTTTAAACCCAGTGCCGATGGTTGCTTATATAGTCACAAGGACTGCAGGGCTGTAAATGACTCACGCCCTCAAAAGTGCCCTGGGGTAGGGAATAGGAAAGAAAATTCAACACATGAGAAATTTTTCAAGAAGTCAATAAGAGGAGGGAAGTTGTACTCACTCTTTAAAAAAAAGGAAAAGAAAAAAGGGACATGCCTAAAGCTCAGTATAAGGAATTATTAGCCACATGCAAATTCAAATTCAAAAAGGTTTCCGCTAACACCAGTCATTTCCATCAGCAAAAAGTCTACAAATTATAAATGCTGAAGGGGTTTTAGAGAACTGTGTACCTTCTAGCTGCTGGTGGGATGTAAAGTGGTAAAAGCACTAACGAAAACTGAATGGAGCTGCTTGAAAAGGTAAAAATTGAGCTACCATATGATGCGGCAGGTCACCTTTTGGGCCTATGACCTAAGACCACCAGAATCGAAAACACACAGGCAGACAAATGAGCACTGCAGCAATACTGAAATAGCCAAGACATGGAAGCAGAAAAAAGGTTCATAAACAGATGAATGGACAAAGAAGAAGTGGTATACGTACCAAATAGAATAGTAGCCTCGGGAAATAAATGAACCATGCCGTTTTCAGGACTATAGTTGAGCCTAGAAATAATCATATAAGGATAAGTAAGTCAAAAAGGTATGAGAAATATCCTATGATATCATTTATACATGTTATCCTAAGATTGCTACCAATGAACACATTTCCACAGAAAAAAGACACTCACAGACTTATCAAATAAACTAAAGGTTAGCCAAAATGAAAGGTGGGAAGATGGGTAAATTAGGACTATGGGGTTAACATACATATACTAATGTATGTTAAATGTATATAAACATATAACATATAAACTATATGAATTATATAATCACCAATACCTTCAAAATATACCTTGTGTAATCTCATACATGGTAACAGGATCCAAAGATGATCAGATATATGTGTGACTCTTTGAGCAGATTCTGTACAGCCAGACAATCAAAACACTCGAATCAAATTTACTCCGATAAGAAATAGAATTTAAACTTAAAAAACAAACCTAAGTAAGGAGACATAAACTTCTGGGGGCTTGTCCCAGCACATTCCACTCTAATTTACAACCTCGGAACACGACCTCCAGGAAGACTCTGTTGCACTACTAACAAGAGTTGAGAACGTAATAATGCTGCCGCCTTGTGGCTGTTTCCCACAACAGCAGCTTTAAACCCAGTGCTAATGGTTGCTTATATAGTCACAAGGACTGCAGGGCTGTAAATGACACACGCCCTCAAAAATGCCCTGGGGTAGGGAATAGGCAAGAAAATTCAACACATGAGAATTTTTTCAAGAAGTCAATAAGAGGAGGGAAGTTGTACTCACTCTTGAAAAAAAAAGGAAAAGAAAAAAAGGACATGCCTAAAGCTCAGTATAAGGAATTATTAGCCACATGCAAATTCAAAGTCAAAAAGGGTTCAGCTCACACCGGTCATGACCATCAGCAAAAAGTCTACAAACGATAAATGCTGAAGGGGTTTTAGAGAACTGTGTACTTTCTAGCTGCTGGTGGGATGTAAAGTGGTAACAGCACTAACGCAAACTGAATCGAGCTGCTTGAAGAGGTAAAAATTGAGCTACCATATGATGCGGCAGGGCACCTTTGGGCCTATAACCTAAGACCACCAGAATCGGAAAGACAGATGCAGGCAAATGTGCACTGAAACAATATTGAAATAGCCAAGACATGGAAGGAAAAAAAATGTCCATAAACAGATGAATGGACAAAGACGAAGTGGTAAATGTACCATATGGAATAGTAGCTTCGCGAAAAAAATGAACAATGCCGTTTTTACGACGACAGTGGAGCCTAGAAATAATCATATAAGGTTAAGTAAGTCAAAAGGGTATGACAAATATCCTGTGATATCATTTATACATGTTATCCTAAGATTGCTACCAATGAACATATTTCCACAGAAAAAGACACTCACAGACTTATCAAATAAACTAAAGGTTAGCCAAAATGAAAGGTGGGAAGATGGGTAAATTAGGACTATGGGGTTAACATACATATACTAATGTATGTTAAATGTATATAAACATATAACATATAAACTATATGAATTATATAATCTCCTATACCTTCAAAATATACATTCTGTAAACAAACACATGGTAACAGCATCTGAAGATGAACTGACATATGTATGAATCATTGAGCAGATTCTGTACAGCCAGACAATGAAAACACTCTAATCAAATTTCCTCCAATAAGAAATAGAAATTAAATTTAAAAAAGAAACCTAAGTAAGGAGACATAAACTTCTGGGGGCTTGTCCCAGCACATTCCACTCTAATTTACAACCTCAGAACACTACCTCCAGGAAAAGTCTGTTGCCCTATTAACAAGAGATGAGAACGTAATAATGCTGCTGCCTTGTGGCTGTTTCCCACAACAGCAGCTTTAAACCCAGTGCCGATGGTTGCTTATATAGTCACAAGGACTGCAGGGCTGTAAATGACTCACGCCCTCAAAAGTGCCCTGGGGTAGGGAATAGGAAAGAAAATTCAACACATGAGAAATTTTTCAAGAAGTCAATAAGAGGAGGGAAGTTGTACTCACTCTTTAAAAAAAAGGAAAAGAAAAAAGGGACATGCCTAAAGCTCAGTATAAGGAATTATTAGCCACATGCAAATTCAAATTCAAAAAGGTTTCCGCTAACACCAGTCATTTCCATCAGCAAAAAGTCTACAAATTATAAATGCTGAAGGGGTTTTAGAGAACTGTGTACCTTCTAGCTGCTGGTGGGATGTAAAGTGGTAAAAGCACTAACGAAAACTGAATGGAGCTGCTTGAAAAGGTAAAAATTGAGCTACCATATGATGCGGCAGGTCACCTTTTGGGCCTATGACCTAAGACCACCAGAATCGAAAACACACAGGCAGACAAATGAGCACTGCAGCAATACTGAAATAGCCAAGACATGGAAGCAGAAAAAAGGTTCATAAACAGATGAATGGACAAAGAAGAAGTGGTATACGTACCAAATAGAATAGTAGCCTCGGGAAATAAATGAACCATGCCGTTTTCAGGACTATAGTTGAGCCTAGAAATAATCATATAAGGATAAGTAAGTCAAAAAGGTATGAGAAATATCCTATGATATCATTTATACATGTTATCCTAAGATTGCTACCAATGAACACATTTCCACAGAAAAAAGACACTCACAGACTTATCAAATAAACTAAAGGTTAGCCAAAATGAAAGGTGGGAAGATGGGTAAATTAGGACTATGGGGTTAACATACATATACTAATGTATGTTAAATGTATATAAACATATAACATATAAACTATATGAATTATATAATCACCAATACCTTCAAAATATACCTTGTGTAATCTCATACATGGTAACAGGATCCAAAGATGATCAGATATATGTGTGACTCTTTGAGCAGATTCTGTACAGCCAGACAATCAAAACACTCGAATCAAATTTACTCCGATAAGAAATAGAATTTAAACTTAAAAAACAAACATAAGTAAGGAGACATAAACTTCTGGGGGCTTGTCCCAGCACATTCCACTCTAATTTACAACCTCGGAACCCTACCTCCAGGAAGACTCTGTTGCCAAAGTCACAAGAGTTGAGAACGTAATAATGCTGCCGCCTTGTGGCTGTTTCCCACAAGAGCAGCTTTAAACCCAGTGCCAATGGTTGCTTATATAGTCACAAGGACTGCAGGGCTGTAAATGACACAGGCCCTCAACAATGCCCTGGGGTAGGGAATAGGCAAGAAAATTCAACACATGAGAAGTTTTTCAAGAAATCAATCAGAGGAGGGAAGTTGTACTCACTCTTTAAAAAAAAAGGAAAAGAAAAAAAAGGACATGCGTAAAGCTCAGTATAAGGAATTATTAGCCACATGCAAATTCAAATTCAAAAAGGTTTCAGCTCACACCAGTCAGGACCATCAGCAAAAAGTCTACAAACTATAAATGCTGAAGGGGTTTTAGAGAACTGTGTACCTTCTAGCTGCTGCTGGGATTTAAAGTGGTAACAGCACTAACGCAAACTGAATGGAGCTGCTTGAAAAGGTAAAAATTGAGCTACCATATGATGCGGCAGGGCAACTTTTGGGCCTATAAACTAAGACCACCAGAATCAGAAAGACAGAGGCAGGCAAATGTGCACTGCAGCAATACTGAAATAGCCAAGACATGGAAGCAAAAAAAGGTCCATAAACAGATGAATGGGCAAAGAAGAAGTGGTATATGGACAGAATGGAATGGTAGCCTTGGGAAAAAATGAACAATGCCGTTTTCAGGACTACAGTTGAGCCCATAAATATTCATATAACTTTAAGTAAGTAAAAAGGGTATGACAAATATCGTATGATATCATTTATACATGTTATCCTAAGATTGCTACCAATGAACATATTTCCACAGAAAAAGACACTCACAGACTTATCAAATAAACTAATGGTCAGCCAAAATGAAAGGTGGGAGGATGGGTAAATTAGGACTATGGGGTTAACATACATATACTAATGTTATGTTAAATGTATATAAACATATAACAGATAAACTATATTAATTATATAATCACCAATACCTTTAAAATATACATTCTGTAATCACATACATGGTAACAGGATCCGAAGATGAACAGACATACGTAGGAGTCTTTTAGCAGATTCTGTACAGCCAGACAATCAAAACACTCTAATCAAATTTACTCCGATAAGAAATAGAAATTAAATTTAATAAACAAACATAAGTAAGGAGACATAAACTTCTGGGGGCTTGTCCCAGCACATTCCACTCTAATTTACAACCTTGGAACACTACCTCCAGGAAGACTCTATTGCTGTAGTAACAAGAGTTGAGAACGTAATAATGCTGCCGCCTTGTGGCTGTTTCCCACAACAGCAGTTTTAAACCCAGTGCTAATGGTTGCTTAATAGTCACAACGACTGCAGGGGTCTAAATGACACCTGCCCTCAAAAATTGCCCTGGGGTAGGGAATAGGCAAGAAAATTCAACACATGAGAAATTTTTCAAGAAGTCAATATGAAGAGGGAAGTTGTATTCACTCTTTAACAAAAAAAGGAAAAGAAGAAAAAGGATATGCCTAAAGCTCAGTATAAGGAATTATTAGCCACATGCGTATCCAACCTCCAAAAAGGTTTCAGCTCACACCAGTCAAATGGCCATCAGCAAAAATCTACAAACTATAAATGCTGAAGGGGTTTTAGAGAACTGTGTAACTCCTAGATGCTGGTGGGATGTAAAGTGGTAACAGCACTAACAAAAACTGAATGGAGCTGCTTTACAAGGTAAAAATTGAGCTACCATATGATGCGAAAGGGTACCTTTTGAGCCGATAAACTAAGACCACCAGAATCAGAAAGACAGAGGCAGGCAAATGTGCACTGCAGCAATACTAAAATAGCCAAGACATGGAAGCAAAAAAAGGTCCATAAACAAATGAATGGACAAAGAAGAAGTGGTATATAGACAGAATGGAATAGTAGCCTCGGGAAAAAAATGAACAATGCCATTTTCAGGACTACAGTTGAGCCTAGAAATAATCATATAACGTTAAGTAAGTAAGAAGGGTATGACAAATATCCTGTGATATCATTTATGCATGTTATCCTAAGATTGCTACCAAAGAACATATTTCCACAGAAAAAGACACTCACAGACTTATCAAATAAACTAAAGGTTAGCCAAAATGAAAGGTGGGAAGATGGGTAAATTAGGACTATGGGGTTAACATACCTATACTAATGTATGTTAAATGTATATAAACATATAACATATAAACTATATGAATTATATAATCTCCTATACCTTCAAAATATACATTCTGTAAACAAACACATGGTAACAGCATCTGAAGATGAACTGACATATGTATGAATCATTGAGCAGATTCTGTACAGCCAGACAATGAAAACACTCTAATCAAATTTCCTCCGATAAGAAATAGAAATTAAATTTAAAAAAGAAACCTAAGTAAGGAGACATAAACTTCTGCGGCTTGTCCCAGCACATTCCACTCTAATTTACAACCTCAGAACACTACCTCCAGGAAAAGTCTGTTGCCCTATTAACAAGAGATGAGAACGTAATAATGCTGCTGCCTTGTGGCTGTTTCCCACAACAGCAGCTTTAAACCCAGTGCCGATGGTTGCTTATATAGTCACAAGGACTGCAGGGCTGTAAATGACTCACGCCCTCAAAAATGCCCTGGGGTAGGGAATAGGAAAGAAAATTCAACACATGAGAAATTTTTCAAGAAGTCAATAAGAGGAGGGAAGTTGTACTCACTCTTTAAAAAAAAGGAAAAGAAAAAAGGGACATGCCTAAAGCTCAGTATAAGGAATTATTAGCCACATGCAAATTCAAATTCAAAAAGGTTTCCGCTAACACCAGTCATTTCCATCAGCAAAAAGTCTACAAATTATAAATGCTGAAGGGGTTTTAGAGAACTGTGTACCTTCTAGCTGCTGGTGGGATGTAAAGTGGTAAAAGCACTAACGAAAACTGAATGGAGCTGCTTGAAAAGGTAAAAATTGAGCTACCATATGATGCGGCAGGTCACCTTTTGGGCCTATAACCTAAGACCACCAGAATCGAAAACACACAGGCAGACAAATGAGCACTGCAGCAATACTGAAATAGCCAAGACATGGAAGCAGAAAAAAGGTTCATAAACAGATGAATGGACAAAGAAGAAGTGGTATACGTACCAAATAGAATAGTAGCCTCGGGAAATAAATGAACCATGCCGTTTTCAGGACTATAGTTGAGCCTAGAAATAATCATATAAGGATAAGTAAGTCAAAAAGGTATGAGAAATATCCTATGATATCATTTATACATGTTATCCTAAGATTGCTACCAATGAACACATTTCCACAGAAAAAAGACACTCACAGACTTATCAAATAAACTAAAGGTTAGCCAAAATGAAAGGTGGGAAGATGGGTAAATTAGGACTATGGGGTTAACATACATATACTAATGTATGTTAAATGTATATAAACATATAACATATAAACTATATGAATTATATAATCACCAATACCTTCAAAATATACCTTGTGTAATCTCATACATGGTAACAGGATCCAAAGATGATCAGATATATGTGTGACTCTTTGAGCAGATTCTGTACAGCCAGACAATCAAAACACTCGAATCAAATTTACTCCGATAAGAAATAGAATTTAAACTTAAAAAACAAACATAAGTAAGGAGACATAAACTTCTGGGGGCTTGTCCCAGCACATTCCACTCTAATTTACAACCTCGGAACCCTACCTCCAGGAAGACTCTGTTGCCAAAGTCACAAGAGTTGAGAACGTAATAATGCTGCCGCCTTGTGGCTGTTTCCCACAAGAGCAGCTTTAAACCCAGTGCCAATGGTTGCTTATATAGTCACAAGGACTGCAGGGCTGTAAATGACACAGGCCCTCAACAATGCCCTGGGGTAGGGAATAGGCAAGAAAATTCAACACATGAGAAGTTTTTCAAGAAATCAATCAGAGGAGGGAAGTTGTACTCACTCTTTAAAAAAAAAGGAAAAGAAAAAAAAGGACATGCGTAAAGCTCAGTATAAGGAATTATTAGCCACATGCAAATTCAAATTCAAAAAGGTTTCAGCTCACACCAGTCAGGACCATCAGCAAAAAGTCTACAAACTATAAATGCTGAAGGGGTTTTAGAGAACTGTGTACCTTCTAGCTGCTGCTGGGATTTAAAGTGGTAACAGCACTAACGCAAACTGAATGGAGCTGCTTGAAAAGGTAAAAATTGAGCTACCATATGATGCGGCAGGGCAACTTTTGGGCCTATAAACTAAGACCACCAGAATCAGAAAGACAGAGGCAGGCAAATGTGCACTGCAGCAATACTGAAATAGCCAAGACATGGAAGCAAAAAAAGGTCCATAAACAGATGAATGGGCAAAGAAGAAGTGGTATATGGACAGAATGGAATGGTAGCCTTGGGAAAAAATGAACAATGCCGTTTTCAGGACTACAGTTGAGCCCATAAATATTCATATAACTTTAAGTAAGTAAAAAGGGTATGACAAATATCGTATGATATCATTTATACATGTTATCCTAAGATTGCTACCAATGAACATATTTCCACAGAAAAAGACACTCACAGACTTATCAAATAAACTAATGGTCAGCCAAAATGAAAGGTGGGAGGATGGGTAAATTAGGACTATGGGGTTAACATACATATACTAATGTTATGTTAAATGTATATAAACATATAACAGATAAACTATATTAATTATATAATCACCAATACCTTTAAAATATACATTCTGTAATCACATACATGGTAACAGGATCCGAAGATGAACAGACATACGTAGGAGTCTTTTAGCAGATTCTGTACAGCCAGACAATCAAAACACTCTAATCAAATTTACTCCGATAAGAAATAGAAATTAAATTTAATAAACAAACATAAGTAAGGAGACATAAACTTCTGGGGGCTTGTCCCAGCACATTCCACTCTAATTTACAACCTTGGAACACTACCTCCAGGAAGACTCTATTGCTGTAGTAACAAGAGTTGAGAACGTAATAATGCTGCCGCCTTGTGGCTGTTTCCCACAACAGCAGTTTTAAACCCAGTGCTAATGGTTGCTTAATAGTCACAACGACTGCAGGGGTCTAAATGACACCTGCCCTCAAAAATTGCCCTGGGGTAGGGAATAGGCAAGAAAATTCAACACATGAGAAATTTTTCAAGAAGTCAATATGAAGAGGGAAGTTGTATTCACTCTTTAACAAAAAAAGGAAAAGAAGAAAAAGGATATGCCTAAAGCTCAGTATAAGGAATTATTAGCCACATGCGTATCCAACCTCCAAAAAGGTTTCAGCTCACACCAGTCAAATGGCCATCAGCAAAAATCTACAAACTATAAATGCTGAAGGGGTTTTAGAGAACTGTGTAACTCCTAGATGCTGGTGGGATGTAAAGTGGTAACAGCACTAACAAAAACGGAATGGAGCTGCTTTACAAGGTAAAAATTGAGCTACCATATGATGCGAAAGGGTACCTTTTGAGCCTATAAACTAAGACCACCAGAATCAGAAAGACAGAGGCAGGCAAATGTGCACTGCAGCAATACTAAAATAGCCAAGACATGGAAGCAAAAAAAGGTCCATAAACAAATGAATGGACAAAGAAGAAGTGGTATATAGACAGAATGGAATAGTAGCCTCGGGAAAAAAATGAACAATGCCGTTTTCAGGACTACAGTTGAGCCTAGAAATAATCATATAACGTTAAGTAAGTAAGAAGGGTATGACAAATATCCTGTGATATCATTTATGCATGTTATCCTAAGATTGCTACCAATGAACATATTTCCACAGAAAAAGACACTCACAGACTTATCAAATAAACTAAAGGTTAGCCAAAATGAAAGGTGGGAAGATGGGTAAATTAGGACTATGGGGTTAACATACCTATACTAATGTATGTTAAATGTATATAAACATATAACATATAAACTATATGAATTATATAATCTCCTATACCTTCAAAATATACATTCTGTAAACAAACACATGGTAACAGCATCTGAAGATGAACTGACATATGTATGAATCATTGAGCAGATTCTGTACAGCCAGACAATGAAAACACTCTAATCAAATTTCCTCCGATAAGAAATAGAAATTAAATTTAAAAAAGAAACCTAAGTAAGGAGACATAAACTTCTGCGGCTTGTCCCAGCACATTCCACTCTAATTTACAACCTCAGAACACTACCTCCAGGAAAAGTCTGTTGCCCTATTAACAAGAGATGAGAACGTAATAATGCTGCTGCCTTGTGGCTGTTTCCCACAACAGCAGCTTTAAACCCAGTGCCGATGGTTGCTTATATAGTCACAAGGACTGCAGGGCTGTAAATGACTCACGCCCTCAAAAATGCCCTGGGGTAGGGAATAGGAAAGAAAATTCAACACATGAGAAATTTTTCAAGAAGTCAATAAGAGGAGGGAAGTTGTACTCACTCTTTAAAAAAAAGGAAAAGAAAAAAGGGACATGCCTAAAGCTCAGTATAAGGAATTATTAGCCACATGCAAATTCAAATTCAAAAAGGTTTCCGCTAACACCAGTCATTTCCATCAGCAAAAAGTCTACAAATTATAAATGCTGAAGGGGTTTTAGAGAACTGTGTACCTTCTAGCTGCTGGTGGGATGTAAAGTGGTAAAAGCACTAACGAAAACTGAATGGAGCTGCTTGAAAAGGTAAAAATTGAGCTACCATATGATGCGGCAGGTCACCTTTTGGGCCTATAACCTAAGACCACCAGAATCGAAAACACACAGGCAGACAAATGAGCACTGCAGCAATACTGAAATAGCTAAGACATGGCAGCAGAAAAAAGGTTCATAAACAGATGAATGGACAAAGAAGAAGTGGTATACGTACCAAATAGAATAGTAGCCTCGGGAAATAAATGAACCATGCCGTTTTCAGGACTATAGTTGAGCCTAGAAATAATCATATAAGGATAAGTAAGTCAAAAAGGTATGAGAAATATCCTATGATATCATTTATACATGTTATCCTAAGATTGCTACCAATGAACACATTTCCACAGAAAAAAGACACTCACAGACTTATCAAATAAACTAAAGGTTAGCCAAAATGAAAGGTGGGAAGATGGGTAAATTAGGACTATGGGGTTAACATACATATACTAATGTATGTTAAATGTATATAAACATATAACATATAAACTATATGAATTATATAATCACCAATACCTTCAAAATATACCTTGTGTAATCTCATACATGGTAACAGGATCCAAAGATGATCAGATATATGTGTGACTCTTTGAGCAGATTCTGTACAGCCAGACAATCAAAACACTCGAATCAAATTTACTCCGATAAGAAATAGAATTTAAACTTAAAAAACAAACCTAAGTAAGGAGACATAAACTTCTGGGGGCTTGTCCCAGCACATTCCACTCTAATTTACAACCTCGGAACACGACCTCCAGGAAGACTCTGTTGCACTACTAACAAGAGTTGAGAACGTAATAATGCTGCCGCCTTGTGGCTGTTTCCCACAACAGCAGCTTTAAACCCAGTGCTAATGGTTGCTTATATAGTCACAAGGACTGCAGGGCTGTAAATGACACACGCCCTCAAAAATGCCCTGGGGTAGGGAATAGGCAAGAAAATTCAACACATGAGAATTTTTTCAAGAAGTCAATAAGAGGAGGGAAGTTGTACTCACTCTTGAAAAAAAAAGGAAAAGAAAAAAAGGACATGCCTAAAGCTCAGTATAAGGAATTATTAGCCACATGCAAATTCAAAGTCAAAAAGGGTTCAGCTCACACCGGTCATGACCATCAGCAAAAAGTCTACAAACGATAAATGCTGAAGGGGTTTTAGAGAACTGTGTACTTTCTAGCTGCTGGTGGGATGTAAAGTGGTAACAGCACTAACGCAAACTGAATCGAGCTGCTTGAAGAGGTAAAAATTGAGCTACCATATGATGCGGCAGGGCACCTTTGGGCCTATAACCTAAGACCACCAGAATCGGAAAGACAGATGCAGGCAAATGTGCACTGAAACAATATTGAAATAGCCAAGACATGGAAGGAAAAAAAATGTCCATAAACAGATGAATGGACAAAGACGAAGTGGTAAATGTACCATATGGAATAGTAGCTTCGCGAAAAAAATGAACAATGCCGTTTTTACGACGACAGTGGAGCCTAGAAATAATCATATAAGGTTAAGTAAGTCAAAAGGGTATGACAAATATCCTATGATATCATTTATACATGTTATCCTAAGATTGCTACCAATGAACATATTTCCACAGAAAAAGACACTCACAGACTTATCAAATAAACTAATGGTTAGCCAAAATGAAAGGTGGGAGGATGGGTAAATTAGGACTATGGGGTTAACATACATATACTAATGTATGTTAAATGTATATAAACATATATCAGATAAACTATATGAATTATATAATCACCAAGACCTTTAAAATATACATTTTGTAATCACATACATGGTAACAGGATCCGAAGATGAACAGACATATGTAGGAATCATTAAGCAGATTCTGTACAGCCAGACAATCAAAACACTCCAATCAAATTTCCTCCGATAAGAAATAGAAATTATATTTAAAAAACAAACATAAGTAAGGAGACATAAACTTCTGCGGCTTGTCCCAGCACATTCCACTCTAATTTACAACCTCGGAACCCTACCTCCAGGAAGACTCTGTTGCCAAAGTCACAAGAGTTGAGAACGTAATAATGCTGCCGCCTTGTGGCTGTTTCCCACAAGAGCAGCTTTAAACCCAGTGCTAATGGTTGCTTAATAGTCACAACGACTGCAGGGGTCTAAATGACACCTGCCCTCAAAAATTGCCCTGGGGTAGGGAATAGGCAAGAAAATTCAACACATGAGAAATTTTTCAAGAAGTCAATATGAAGAGGGAAGTTGTATTCACTCTTTAACAAAAAAAGGAAAAGAAGAAAAAGGATATGCCTAAAGCTCAGTATAAGGAATTATTAGCCACATGCGTATCCAACCTCCAAAAAGGTTTCAGCTCACACCAGTCAAATGGCCATCAGCAAAAATCTACAAACTATAAATGCTGAAGGGGTTTTAGAGAACTGTGTAACTCCTAGATGCTGGTGGGATGTAAAGTGGTAACAGCACTAACAAAAACGGAATGGAGCTGCTTTACAAGGTAAAAATTGAGCTACCATATGATGCGAAAGGGTACCTTTTGAGCCTATAAACTAAGACCACCAGAATCAGAAAGACAGAGGCAGGCAAATGTGCACTGCAGCAATACTAAAATAGCCAAGACATGGAAGCAAAAAAAGGTCCATAAACAAATGAATGGACAAAGAAGAAGTGGTATATAGACAGAATGGAATAGTAGCCTCGGGAAAAAAATGAACAATGCCGTTTTCAGGACTACAGTTGAGCCTAGAAATAATCATATAACGTTAAGTAAGTAAGAAGGGTATGACAAATATCCTGTGATATCATTTATGCATGTTATCCTAAGATTGCTACCAATGAACATATTTCCACAGAAAAAGACACACACAGACTTATCAAATAAACTAAAGGTTAGCCAAAATGAAAGGTGGGAAGATGGGTAAATTAGGACTATGGGGTTAACATACCTATACTAATGTATGTTAAATGTATATAAACATATAACATATAAACTATATGAATTATATAATCTCCTATACCTTCAAAATATACATTCTGTAAACAAACACATGGTAACAGCATCTGAAGATGAACTGACATATGTATGAATCATTGAGCAGATTCTGTACAGCCAGACAATGAAAACACTCTAATCAAATTTCCTCCGATAAGAAATAGAAATTAAATTTAAAAAAGAAACCTAAGTAAGGAGACATAAACTTCTGCGGCTTGTCCCAGCACATTCCACTCTAATTTACAACCTCAGAACACTACCTCCAGGAAAAGTCTGTTGCCCTATTAACAAGAGATGAGAACGTAATAATGCTGCTGCCTTGTGGCTGTTTCCCACAACAGCAGCTTTAAACCCAGTGCCGATGGTTGCTTATATAGTCACAAGGACTGCAGGGCTGTAAATGACTCACGCCCTCAAAAATGCCCTGGGGTAGGGAATAGGAAAGAAAATTCAACACATGAGAAATTTTTCAAGAAGTCAATAAGAGGAGGGAAGTTGTACTCACTCTTTAAAAAAAAGGAAAAGAAAAAAGGGACATGCCTAAAGCTCAGTATAAGGAATTATTAGCCACATGCAAATTCAAATTCAAAAAGGTTTCCGCTAACACCAGTCATTTCCATCAGCAAAAAGTCTACAAATTATAAATGCTGAAGGGGTTTTAGAGAACTGTGTACCTTCTAGCTGCTGGTGGGATGTAAAGTGGTAAAAGCACTAACGAAAACTGAATGGAGCTGCTTGAAAAGGTAAAAATTGAGCTACCATATGATGCGGCAGGTCACCTTTTGGGCCTATAACCTAAGACCACCAGAATCGAAAACACACAGGCAGACAAATGAGCACTGCAGCAATACTGAAATAGCCAAGACATGGCAGCAGAAAAAAGGTTCATAAACAGATGAATGGACAAAGAAGAAGTGGTATACGTACCAAATAGAATAGTAGCCTCGGGAAATAAATGAACCATGCCGTTTTCAGGACTATAGTTGAGCCTAGAAATAATCATATAAGGATAAGTAAGTCAAAAAGGTATGAGAAATATCCTATGATATCATTTATACATGTTATCCTAAGATTGCTACCAATGAACACATTTCCACAGAAAAAAGACACTCACAGACTTATCAAATAAACTAAAGGTTAGCCAAAATGAAAGGTGGGAAGATGGGTAAATTAGGACTATGGGGTTAACATACATATACTAATGTATGTTAAATGTATATAAACATATAACATATAAACTATATGAATTATATAATCACCAATACCTTCAAAATATACCTTGTGTAATCTCATACATGGTAACAGGATCCAAAGATGATCAGATATATGTGTGACTCTTTGAGCAGATTCTGTACAGCCAGACAATCAAAACACTCGAATCAAATTTACTCCGATAAGAAATAGAATTTAAACTTAAAAAACAAACCTAAGTAAGGAGACATAAACTTCTGGGGGCTTGTCCCAGCACATTCCACTCTAATTTACAACCTCGGAACACGACCTCCAGGAAGACTCTGTTGCACTACTAACAAGAGTTGAGAACGTAATAATGCTGCCGCCTTGTGGCTGTTTCCCACAACAGCAGCTTTAAACCCAGTGCTAATGGTTGCTTATATAGTCACAAGGACTGCAGGGCTGTAAATGACACACGCCCTCAAAAATGCCCTGGGGTAGGGAATAGGCAAGAAAATTCAACACATGAGAATTTTTTCAAGAAGTCAATAAGAGGAGGGAAGTTGTACTCACTCTTGAAAAAAAAAGGAAAAGAAAAAAAGGACATGCCTAAAGCTCAGTATAAGGAATTATTAGCCACATGCAAATTCAAAGTCAAAAAGGGTTCAGCTCACACCGGTCATGACCATCAGCAAAAAGTCTACAAACGATAAATGCTGAAGGGGTTTTAGAGAACTGTGTACTTTCTAGCTGCTGGTGGGATGTAAAGTGGTAACAGCACTAACGCAAACTGAATCGAGCTGCTTGAAGAGGTAAAAATTGAGCTACCATATGATGCGGCAGGGCACCTTTGGGCCTATAACCTAAGACCACCAGAATCGGAAAGACAGATGCAGGCAAATGTGCACTGAAACAATATTGAAATAGCCAAGACATGGAAGGAAAAAAAATGTCCATAAACAGATGAATGGACAAAGACGAAGTGGTAAATGTACCATATGGAATAGTAGCTTCGCGAAAAAAATGAACAATGCCGTTTTTACGACGACAGTGGAGCCTAGAAATAATCATATAAGGTTAAGTAAGTCAAAAGGGTATGACAAATATCCTGTGATATCATTTATACATGTTATCCTAAGATTGCTACCAATGAACATATTTCCACAGAAAAAGACACTCACAGACTTATCAAATAAACTAAAGGTTAGCCAAAATGAAAGGTGGGAAGATGGGTAAATTAGGACTATGGGGTTAACATACATATACTAATGTATGTTAAATGTATATAAACATATAACATATAAACTATATGAATTATATAATCTCCTATACCTTCAAAATATACATTCTGTAAACAAACACATGGTAACAGCATCTGAAGATGAACTGACATATGTATGAATCATTGAGCAGATTCTGTACAGCCAGACAATGAAAACACTCTAATCAAATTTCCTCCAATAAGAAATAGAAATTAAATTTAAAAAAGAAACCTAAGTAAGGAGACATAAACTTCTGGGGGCTTGTCCCAGCACATTCCACTCTAATTTACAACCTCAGAACACTACCTCCAGGAAAAGTCTGTTGCCCTATTAACAAGAGATGAGAACGTAATAATGCTGCTGCCTTGTGGCTGTTTCCCACAACAGCAGCTTTAAACCCAGTGCCGATGGTTGCTTATATAGTCACAAGGACTGCAGGGCTGTAAATGACTCACGCCCTCAAAAGTGCCCTGGGGTAGGGAATAGGAAAGAAAATTCAACACATGAGAAATTTTTCAAGAAGTCAATAAGAGGAGGGAAGTTGTACTCACTCTTTAAAAAAAAGGAAAAGAAAAAAGGGACATGCCTAAAGCTCAGTATAAGGAATTATTAGCCACATGCAAATTCAAATTCAAAAAGGTTTCCGCTAACACCAGTCATTTCCATCAGCAAAAAGTCTACAAATTATAAATGCTGAAGGGGTTTTAGAGAACTGTGTACCTTCTAGCTGCTGGTGGGATGTAAAGTGGTAAAAGCACTAACGAAAACTGAATGGAGCTGCTTGAAAAGGTAAAAATTGAGCTACCATATGATGCGGCAGGTCACCTTTTGGGCCTATGACCTAAGACCACCAGAATCGAAAACACACAGGCAGACAAATGAGCACTGCAGCAATACTGAAATAGCCAAGACATGGAAGCAGAAAAAAGGTTCATAAACAGATGAATGGACAAAGAAGAAGTGGTATACGTACCAAATAGAATAGTAGCCTCGGGAAATAAATGAACCATGCCGTTTTCAGGACTATAGTTGAGCCTAGAAATAATCATATAAGGATAAGTAAGTCAAAAAGGTATGAGAAATATCCTATGATATCATTTATACATGTTATCCTAAGATTGCTACCAATGAACACATTTCCACAGAAAAAAGACACTCACAGACTTATCAAATAAACTAAAGGTTAGCCAAAATGAAAGGTGGGAAGATGGGTAAATTAGGACTATGGGGTTAACATACATATACTAATGTATGTTAAATGTATATAAACATATAACATATAAACTATATGAATTATATAATCACCAATACCTTCAAAATATACCTTGTGTAATCTCATACATGGTAACAGGATCCAAAGATGATCAGATATATGTGTGACTCTTTGAGCAGATTCTGTACAGCCAGACAATCAAAACACTCGAATCAAATTTACTCCGATAAGAAATAGAAATTAAACTTAAAAAACAAACCTAAGTAAGGAGACATAAACTTCTGGGGGCTTGTCCCAGCACATTCCACTCTAATTTACAACCTCGGAACCCTACCTCCAGGAAGACTCTGTTGCCAAAGTCACAAGAGTTGAGAACGTAATAATGCTGCCGCCTTGTGGCTGTTTCCCACAAGAGCAGCTTTAAACCCAGTGCCAATGGTTGCTTATATAGTCACAAGGACTGCAGGGCTGTAAATGACACAGGCCCTCAACAATGCCCTGGGGTAGGGAATAGGCAAGAAAATTCAACACATGAGAAGTTTTTCAAGAAATCAATCAGAGGAGGGAAGTTGTACTCACTCTTTAAAAAAAAAGGAAAAGAAAAAAAAGGACATGCGTAAAGCTCAGTATAAGGAATTATTAGCCACATGCAAATTCAAATTCAAAAAGGTTTCAGCTCACACCAGTCAGGACCATCAGCAAAAAGTCTACAAACTATAAATGCTGAAGGGGTTTTAGAGAACTGTGTACCTTCTAGCTGCTGCTGGGATTTAAAGTGGTAACAGCACTAACGCAAACTGAATGGAGCTGCTTGAAAAGGTAAAAATTGAGCTACCATATGATGCGGCAGGGCAACTTTTGGGCCTATAAACTAAGACCACCAGAATCAGAAAGACAGAGGCAGGCAAATGTGCACTGCAGCAATACTGAAATAGCCAAGACATGGAAGCAAAAAAAGGTCCATAAACAGATGAATGGGCAAAGAAGAAGTGGTATATGGACAGAATGGAATGGTAGCCTTGGGAAAAAATGAACAATGCCGTTTTCAGGACTACAGTTGAGCCCATAAATATTCATATAACTTTAAGTAAGTAAAAAGGGTATGACAAATATCGTATGATATCATTTATACATGTTATCCTAAGATTGCTACCAATGAACATATTTCCACAGAAAAAGACACTCACAGACTTATCAAATAAACTAATGGTCAGCCAAAATGAAAGGTGGGAGGATGGGTAAATTAGGACTATGGGGTTAACATACATATACTAATGTTATGTTAAATGTATATAAACATATAACAGATAAACTATATTAATTATATAATCACCAATACCTTTAAAATATACATTCTGTAATCACATACATGGTAACAGGATCCGAAGATGAACAGACATACGTAGGAGTCTTTTAGCAGATTCTGTACAGCCAGACAATCAAAACACTCTAATCAAATTTACTCCGATAAGAAATAGAAATTAAATTTAATAAACAAACATAAGTAAGGAGACATAAACTTCTGGGGGCTTGTCCCAGCACATTCCACTCTAATTTACAACCTTGGAACACTACCTCCAGGAAGACTCTATTGCTGTAGTAACAAGAGTTGAGAACGTAATAATGCTGCCGCCTTGTGGCTGTTTCCCACAACAGCAGTTTTAAACCCAGTGCTAATGGTTGCTTAATAGTCACAACGACTGCAGGGGTCTAAATGACACCTGCCCTCAAAAATTGCCCTGGGGTAGGGAATAGGCAAGAAAATTCAACACATGAGAAATTTTTCAAGAAGTCAATATGAAGAGGGAAGTTGTATTCACTCTTTAACAAAAAAAGGAAAAGAAGAAAAAGGATATGCCTAAAGCTCAGTATAAGGAATTATTAGCCACATGCGTATCCAACCTCCAAAAAGGTTTCAGCTCACACCAGTCAAATGGCCATCAGCAAAAATCTACAAACTATAAATGCTGAAGGGGTTTTAGAGAACTGTGTAACTCCTAGATGCTGGTGGGATGTAAAGTGGTAACAGCACTAACAAAAACTGAATGGAGCTGCTTTACAAGGTAAAAATTGAGCTACCATATGATGCGAAAGGGTACCTTTTGAGCCGATAAACTAAGACCACCAGAATCAGAAAGACAGAGGCAGGCAAATGTGCACTGCAGCAATACTAAAATAGCCAAGACATGGAAGCAAAAAAAGGTCCATAAACAAATGAATGGACAAAGAAGAAGTGGTATATAGACAGAATGGAATAGTAGCCTCGGGAAAAAAATGAACAATGCCATTTTCAGGACTACAGTTGAGCCTAGAAATAATCATATAACGTTAAGTAAGTAAGAAGGGTATGACAAATATCCTGTGATATCATTTATGCATGTTATCCTAAGATTGCTACCAAAGAACATATTTCCACAGAAAAAGACACTCACAGACTTATCAAATAAACTAAAGGTTAGCCAAAATGAAAGGTGGGAAGATGGGTAAATTAGGACTATGGGGTTAACATACCTATACTAATGTATGTTAAATGTATATAAACATATAACATATAAACTATATGAATTATATAATCTCCTATACCTTCAAAATATACATTCTGTAAACAAACACATGGTAACAGCATCTGAAGATGAACTGACATATGTATGAATCATTGAGCAGATTCTGTACAGCCAGACAATGAAAACACTCTAATCAAATTTCCTCCGATAAGAAATAGAAATTAAATTTAAAAAAGAAACCTAAGTAAGGAGACATAAACTTCTGCGGCTTGTCCCAGCACATTCCACTCTAATTTACAACCTCAGAACACTACCTCCAGGAAAAGTCTGTTGCCCTATTAACAAGAGATGAGAACGTAATAATGCTGCTGCCTTGTGGCTGTTTCCCACAACAGCAGCTTTAAACCCAGTGCCGATGGTTGCTTATATAGTCACAAGGACTGCAGGGCTGTAAATGACTCACGCCCTCAAAAGTGCCCTGGGGTAGGGAATAGGAAAGAAAATTCAACACATGAGAAATTTTTCAAGAAGTCAATAAGAGGAGGGAAGTTGTACTCACTCTTTAAAAAAAAGGAAAAGAAAAAAGGGACATGCCTAAAGCTCAGTATAAGGAATTATTAGCCACATGCAAATTCAAATTCAAAAAGGTTTCCGCTAACACCAGTCATTTCCATCAGCAAAAAGTCTACAAATTATAAATGCTGAAGGGGTTTTAGAGAACTGTGTACCTTCTAGCTGCTGGTGGGATGTAAAGTGGTAAAAGCACTAACGAAAACTGAATGGAGCTGCTTGAAAAGGTAAAAATTGAGCTACCATATGATGCGGCAGGTCACCTTTTGGGCCTATGACCTAAGACCACCAGAATCGAAAACACACAGGCAGACAAATGAGCACTGCAGCAATACTGAAATAGCCAAGACATGGAAGCAGAAAAAAGGTTCATAAACAGATGAATGGACAAAGAAGAAGTGGTATACGTACCAAATAGAATAGTAGCCTCGGGAAATAAATGAACCATGCCGTTTTCAGGACTATAGTTGAGCCTAGAAATAATCATATAAGGATAAGTAAGTCAAAAAGGTATGAGAAATATCCTATGATATCATTTATACATGTTATCCTAAGATTGCTACCAATGAACACATTTCCACAGAAAAAAGACACTCACAGACTTATCAAATAAACTAAAGGTTAGCCAAAATGAAAGGTGGGAAGATGGGTAAATTAGGACTATGGGGTTAACATACATATACTAATGTATGTTAAATGTATATAAACATATAACATATAAACTATATGAATTATATAATCACCAATACCTTCAAAATATACCTTGTGTAATCTCATACATGGTAACAGGATCCAAAGATGATCAGATATATGTGTGACTCTTTGAGCAGATTCTGTACAGCCAGACAATCAAAACACTCGAATCAAATTTACTCCGATAAGAAATAGAAATTAAACTTAAAAAACAAACCTAAGTAAGGAGACATAAACTTCTGGGGGCTTGTCCCAGCACATTCCACTCTAATTTACAACCTCGGAACCCTACCTCCAGGAAGACTCTGTTGCCAAAGTCACAAGAGTTGAGAACGTAATAATGCTGCCGCCTTGTGGCTGTTTCCCACAAGAGCAGCTTTAAACCCAGTGCCAATGGTTGCTTATATAGTCACAAGGACTGCAGGGCTGTAAATGACACAGGCCCTCAACAATGCCCTGGGGTAGGGAATAGGCAAGAAAATTCAACACATGAGAAGTTTTTCAAGAAATCAATCAGAGGAGGGAAGTTGTACTCACTCTTTAAAAAAAAAGGAAAAGAAAAAAAAGGACATGCGTAAAGCTCAGTATAAGGAATTATTAGCCACATGCAAATTCAAATTCAAAAAGGTTTCAGCTCACACCAGTCAGGACCATCAGCAAAAAGTCTACAAACTATAAATGCTGAAGGGGTTTTAGAGAACTGTGTACCTTCTAGCTGCTGCTGGGATTTAAAGTGGTAACAGCACTAACGCAAACTGAATGGAGCTGCTTGAAAAGGTAAAAATTGAGCTACCATATGATGCGGCAGGGCAACTTTTGGGCCTATAAACTAAGACCACCAGAATCAGAAAGACAGAGGCAGGCAAATGTGCACTGCAGCAATACTGAAATAGCCAAGACATGGAAGCAAAAAAAGGTCCATAAACAGATGAATGGGCAAAGAAGAAGTGGTATATGGACAGAATGGAATGGTAGCCTTGGGAAAAAATGAACAATGCCGTTTTCAGGACTACAGTTGAGCCCATAAATATTCATATAACTTTAAGTAAGTAAAAAGGGTATGACAAATATCGTATGATATCATTTATACATGTTATCCTAAGATTGCTACCAATGAACATATTTCCACAGAAAAAGACACTCACAGACTTATCAAATAAACTAATGGTCAGCCAAAATGAAAGGTGGGAGGATGGGTAAATTAGGACTATGGGGTTAACATACATATACTAATGTTATGTTAAATGTATATAAACATATAACAGATAAACTATATTAATTATATAATCACCAATACCTTTAAAATATACATTCTGTAATCACATACATGGTAACAGGATCCGAAGATGAACAGACATACGTAGGAGTCTTTTAGCAGATTCTGTACAGCCAGACAATCAAAACACTCTAATCAAATTTACTCCGATAAGAAATAGAAATTAAATTTAATAAACAAACATAAGTAAGGAGACATAAACTTCTGGGGGCTTGTCCCAGCACATTCCACTCTAATTTACAACCTTGGAACACTACCTCCAGGAAGACTCTATTGCTGTAGTAACAAGAGTTGAGAACGTAATAATGCTGCCGCCTTGTGGCTGTTTCCCACAACAGCAGTTTTAAACCCAGTGCTAATGGTTGCTTAATAGTCACAACGACTGCAGGGGTCTAAATGACACCTGCCCTCAAAAATTGCCCTGGGGTAGGGAATAGGCAAGAAAATTCAACACATGAGAAATTTTTCAAGAAGTCAATATGAAGAGGGAAGTTGTATTCACTCTTTAACAAAAAAAGGAAAAGAAGAAAAAGGATATGCCTAAAGCTCAGTATAAGGAATTATTAGCCACATGCGTATCCAACCTCCAAAAAGGTTTCAGCTCACACCAGTCAAATGGCCATCAGCAAAAATCTACAAACTATAAATGCTGAAGGGGTTTTAGAGAACTGTGTAACTCCTAGATGCTGGTGGGATGTAAAGTGGTAACAGCACTAACAAAAACTGAATGGAGCTGCTTTACAAGGTAAAAATTGAGCTACCATATGATGCGAAAGGGTACCTTTTGAGCCGATAAACTAAGACCACCAGAATCAGAAAGACAGAGGCAGGCAAATGTGCACTGCAGCAATACTAAAATAGCCAAGACATGGAAGCAAAAAAAGGTCCATAAACAAATGAATGGACAAAGAAGAAGTGGTATATAGACAGAATGGAATAGTAGCCTCGGGAAAAAAATGAACAATGCCATTTTCAGGACTACAGTTGAGCCTAGAAATAATCATATAACGTTAAGTAAGTAAGAAGGGTATGACAAATATCCTGTGATATCATTTATGCATGTTATCCTAAGATTGCTACCAAAGAACATATTTCCACAGAAAAAGACACTCACAGACTTATCAAATAAACTAAAGGTTAGCCAAAATGAAAGGTGGGAAGATGGGTAAATTAGGACTATGGGGTTAACATACCTATACTAATGTATGTTAAATGTATATAAACATATAACATATAAACTATATGAATTATATAATCTCCTATACCTTCAAAATATACATTCTGTAAACAAACACATGGTAACAGCATCTGAAGATGAACTGACATATGTATGAATCATTGAGCAGATTCTGTACAGCCAGACAATGAAAACACTCTAATCAAATTTCCTCCGATAAGAAATAGAAATTAAATTTAAAAAAGAAACCTAAGTAAGGAGACATAAACTTCTGCGGCTTGTCCCAGCACATTCCACTCTAATTTACAACCTCAGAACACTACCTCCAGGAAAAGTCTGTTGCCCTATTAACAAGAGATGAGAACGTAATAATGCTGCTGCCTTGTGGCTGTTTCCCACAACAGCAGCTTTAAACCCAGTGCCGATGGTTGCTTATATAGTCACAAGGACTGCAGGGCTGTAAATGACTCACGCCCTCAAAAATGCCCTGGGGTAGGGAATAGGAAAGAAAATTCAACACATGAGAAATTTTTCAAGAAGTCAATAAGAGGAGGGAAGTTGTACTCACTCTTTAAAAAAAAGGAAAAGAAAAAAGGGACATGCCTAAAGCTCAGTATAAGGAATTATTAGCCACATGCAAATTCAAATTCAAAAAGGTTTCCGCTAACACCAGTCATTTCCATCAGCAAAAAGTCTACAAATTATAAATGCTGAAGGGGTTTTAGAGAACTGTGTACCTTCTAGCTGCTGGTGGGATGTAAAGTGGTAAAAGCACTAACGAAAACTGAATGGAGCTGCTTGAAAAGGTAAAAATTGAGCTACCATATGATGCGGCAGGTCACCTTTTGGGCCTATGACCTAAGACCACCAGAATCGAAAACACACAGGCAGACAAATGAGCACTGCAGCAATACTGAAATAGCCAAGACATGGAAGCAGAAAAAAGGTTCATAAACAGATGAATGGACAAAGAAGAAGTGGTATACGTACCAAATAGAATAGTAGCCTCGGGAAATAAATGAACCATGCCGTTTTCAGGACTATAGTTGAGCCTAGAAATAATCATATAAGGATAAGTAAGTCAAAAAGGTATGAGAAATATCCTATGATATCATTTATACATGTTATCCTAAGATTGCTACCAATGAACACATTTCCACAGAAAAAAGACACTCACAGACTTATCAAATAAACTAAAGGTTAGCCAAAATGAAAGGTGGGAAGATGGGTAAATTAGGACTATGGGGTTAACATACATATACTAATGTATGTTAAATGTATATAAACATATAACATATAAACTATATGAATTATATAATCACCAATACCTTCAAAATATACCTTGTGTAATCTCATACATGGTAACAGGATCCAAAGATGATCAGATATATGTGTGACTCTTTGAGCAGATTCTGTACAGCCAGACAATCAAAACACTCGAATCAAATTTACTCCGATAAGAAATAGAAATTAAACTTAAAAAACAAACCTAAGTAAGGAGACATAAACTTCTGGGGGCTTGTCCCAGCACATTCCACTCTAATTTACAACCTCGGAACCCTACCTCCAGGAAGACTCTGTTGCCAAAGTCACAAGAGTTGAGAACGTAATAATGCTGCCGCCTTGTGGCTGTTTCCCACAAGAGCAGCTTTAAACCCAGTGCCAATGGTTGCTTATATAGTCACAAGGACTGCAGGGCTGTAAATGACACAGGCCCTCAACAATGCCCTGGGGTAGGGAATAGGCAAGAAAATTCAACACATGAGAAGTTTTTCAAGAAATCAATCAGAGGAGGGAAGTTGTACTCACTCTTTAAAAAAAAAGGAAAAGAAAAAAAAGGACATGCGTAAAGCTCAGTATAAGGAATTATTAGCCACATGCAAATTCAAATTCAAAAAGGTTTCAGCTCACACCAGTCAGGACCATCAGCAAAAAGTCTACAAACTATAAATGCTGAAGGGGTTTTAGAGAACTGTGTACCTTCTAGCTGCTGCTGGGATTTAAAGTGGTAACAGCACTAACGCAAACTGAATGGAGCTGCTTGAAAAGGTAAAAATTGAGCTACCATATGATGCGGCAGGGCAACTTTTGGGCCTATAAACTAAGACCACCAGAATCAGAAAGACAGAGGCAGGCAAATGTGCACTGCAGCAATACTGAAATAGCCAAGACATGGAAGCAAAAAAAGGTCCATAAACAGATGAATGGGCAAAGAAGAAGTGGTATATGGACAGAATGGAATGGTAGCCTTGGGAAAAAATGAACAATGCCGTTTTCAGGACTACAGTTGAGCCCATAAATATTCATATAACTTTAAGTAAGTAAAAAGGGTATGACAAATATCGTATGATATCATTTATACATGTTATCCTAAGATTGCTACCAATGAACATATTTCCACAGAAAAAGACACTCACAGACTTATCAAATAAACTAATGGTCAGCCAAAATGAAAGGTGGGAGGATGGGTAAATTAGGACTATGGGGTTAACATACATATACTAATGTTATGTTAAATGTATATAAACATATAACAGATAAACTATATTAATTATATAATCACCAATACCTTTAAAATATACATTCTGTAATCACATACATGGTAACAGGATCCGAAGATGAACAGACATACGTAGGAGTCTTTTAGCAGATTCTGTACAGCCAGACAATCAAAACACTCTAATCAAATTTACTCCGATAAGAAATAGAAATTAAATTTAATAAACAAACATAAGTAAGGAGACATAAACTTCTGGGGGCTTGTCCCAGCACATTCCACTCTAATTTACAACCTTGGAACACTACCTCCAGGAAGACTCTATTGCTGTAGTAACAAGAGTTGAGAACGTAATAATGCTGCCGCCTTGTGGCTGTTTCCCACAACAGCAGTTTTAAACCCAGTGCTAATGGTTGCTTAATAGTCACAACGACTGCAGGGGTCTAAATGACACCTGCCCTCAAAAATTGCCCTGGGGTAGGGAATAGGCAAGAAAATTCAACACATGAGAAATTTTTCAAGAAGTCAATATGAAGAGGGAAGTTGTATTCACTCTTTAACAAAAAAAGGAAAAGAAGAAAAAGGATATGCCTAAAGCTCAGTATAAGGAATTATTAGCCACATGCGTATCCAACCTCCAAAAAGGTTTCAGCTCACACCAGTCAAATGGCCATCAGCAAAAATCTACAAACTATAAATGCTGAAGGGGTTTTAGAGAACTGTGTAACTCCTAGATGCTGGTGGGATGTAAAGTGGTAACAGCACTAACAAAAACTGAATGGAGCTGCTTTACAAGGTAAAAATTGAGCTACCATATGATGCGAAAGGGTACCTTTTGAGCCGATAAACTAAGACCACCAGAATCAGAAAGACAGAGGCAGGCAAATGTGCACTGCAGCAATACTAAAATAGCCAAGACATGGAAGCAAAAAAAGGTCCATAAACAAATGAATGGACAAAGAAGAAGTGGTATATAGACAGAATGGAATAGTAGCCTCGGGAAAAAAATGAACAATGCCATTTTCAGGACTACAGTTGAGCCTAGAAATAATCATATAACGTTAAGTAAGTAAGAAGGGTATGACAAATATCCTGTGATATCATTTATGCATGTTATCCTAAGATTGCTACCAAAGAACATATTTCCACAGAAAAAGACACTCACAGACTTATCAAATAAACTAAAGGTTAGCCAAAATGAAAGGTGGGAAGATGGGTAAATTAGGACTATGGGGTTAACATACCTATACTAATGTATGTTAAATGTATATAAACATATAACATATAAACTATATGAATTATATAATCTCCTATACCTTCAAAATATACATTCTGTAAACAAACACATGGTAACAGCATCTGAAGATGAACTGACATATGTATGAATCATTGAGCAGATTCTGTACAGCCAGACAATGAAAACACTCTAATCAAATTTCCTCCGATAAGAAATAGAAATTAAATTTAAAAAAGAAACCTAAGTAAGGAGACATAAACTTCTGCGGCTTGTCCCAGCACATTCCACTCTAATTTACAACCTCAGAACACTACCTCCAGGAAAAGTCTGTTGCCCTATTAACAAGAGATGAGAACGTAATAATGCTGCTGCCTTGTGGCTGTTTCCCACAACAGCAGCTTTAAACCCAGTGCCGATGGTTGCTTATATAGTCACAAGGACTGCAGGGCTGTAAATGACTCACGCCCTCAAAAATGCCCTGGGGTAGGGAATAGGAAAGAAAATTCAACACATGAGAAATTTTTCAAGAAGTCAATAAGAGGAGGGAAGTTGTACTCACTCTTTAAAAAAAAGGAAAAGAAAAAAGGGACATGCCTAAAGCTCAGTATAAGGAATTATTAGCCACATGCAAATTCAAATTCAAAAAGGTTTCCGCTAACACCAGTCATTTCCATCAGCAAAAAGTCTACAAATTATAAATGCTGAAGGGGTTTTAGAGAACTGTGTACCTTCTAGCTGCTGGTGGGATGTAAAGTGGTAAAAGCACTAACGAAAACTGAATGGAGCTGCTTGAAAAGGTAAAAATTGAGCTACCATATGATGCGGCAGGTCACCTTTTGGGCCTATAACCTAAGACCACCAGAACCGAAAACACACAGGCAGACAAATGAGCACTGCAGCAATACTGAAATAGCTAAGACATGGCAGCAGAAAAAAGGTTCATAAACAGATGAATGGACAAAGAAGAAGTGGTATACGTACCAAATAGAATAGTAGCCTCGGGAAATAAATGAACCATGCCGTTTTCAGGACTATAGTTGAGCCTAGAAATAATCATATAAGGATAAGTAAGTCAAAAAGGTATGAGAAATATCCTATGATATCATTTATACATGTTATCCTAAGATTGCTACCAATGAACACATTTCCACAGAAAAAAGACACTCACAGACTTATCAAATAAACTAAAGGTTAGCCAAAATGAAAGGTGGGAAGATGGGTAAATTAGGACTATGGGGTTAACATACATATACTAATGTATGTTAAATGTATATAAACATATAACATATAAACTATATGAATTATATAATCACCAATACCTTCAAAATATACCTTGTGTAATCTCATACATGGTAACAGGATCCAAAGATGATCAGATATATGTGTGACTCTTTGAGCAGATTCTGTACAGCCAGACAATCAAAACACTCGAATCAAATTTACTCCGATAAGAAATAGAATTTAAACTTAAAAAACAAACCTAAGTAAGGAGACATAAACTTCTGGGGGCTTGTCCCAGCACATTCCACTCTAATTTACAACCTCGGAACACGACCTCCAGGAAGACTCTGTTGCACTACTAACAAGAGTTGAGAACGTAATAATGCTGCCGCCTTGTGGCTGTTTCCCACAACAGCAGCTTTAAACCCAGTGCTAATGGTTGCTTATATAGTCACAAGGACTGCAGGGCTGTAAATGACACACGCCCTCAAAAATGCCCTGGGGTAGGGAATAGGCAAGAAAATTCAACACATGAGAATTTTTTCAAGAAGTCAATAAGAGGAGGGAAGTTGTACTCACTCTTGAAAAAAAAAGGAAAAGAAAAAAAGGACATGCCTAAAGCTCAGTATAAGGAATTATTAGCCACATGCAAATTCAAAGTCAAAAAGGGTTCAGCTCACACCGGTCATGACCATCAGCAAAAAGTCTACAAACGATAAATGCTGAAGGGGTTTTAGAGAACTGTGTACTTTCTAGCTGCTGGTGGGATGTAAAGTGGTAACAGCACTAACAAAAACTGAATGGAGCTGCTTTACAAGGTAAAAATTGAGCTACCATATGATGCGAAAGGGTACCTTTTGAGCCGATAAACTAAGACCACCAGAATCAGAAAGACAGAGGCATGCAAATGTGCACTGCAGCAATACTAAAATAGCCAAGACATGGAAGCAAAAAAAGGTCCATAAACAAATGAATGGACAAAGAAGAAGTGGTATATAGACAGAATGGAATAGTAGCCTCGGGAAAAAAATGAACAATGCCATTTTCAGGACTACAGTTGAGCCTAGAAATAATCATATAACGTTAAGTAAGTAAGAAGGGTATGACAAATATCCTGTGATATCATTTATGCATGTTATCCTAAGATTGCTACCAAAGAACATATTTCCACAGAAAAAGACACTCACAGACTTATCAAATAAACTAAAGGTTAGCCAAAATGAAAGGTGGGAAGATGGGTAAATTAGGACTATGGGGTTAACATACCTATACTAATGTATGTTAAATGTATATAAACATATAACATATAAACTATATGAATTATATAATCTCCTATACCTTCAAAATATACATTCTGTAAACAAACACATGGTAACAGCATCTGAAGATGAACTGACATATGTATGAATCATTGAGCAGATTCTGTACAGCCAGACAATGAAAACACTCTAATCAAATTTCCTCCGATAAGAAATAGAAATTAAATTTAAAAAAGAAACCTAAGTAAGGAGACATAAACTTCTGCGGCTTGTCCCAGCACATTCCACTCTAATTTACAACCTCAGAACACTACCTCCAGGAAAAGTCTGTTGCCCTATTAACAAGAGATGAGAACGTAATAATGCTGCTGCCTTGTGGCTGTTTCCCACAACAGCAGCTTTAAACCCAGTGCCGATGGTTGCTTATATAGTCACAAGGACTGCAGGGCTGTAAATGACTCACGCCCTCAAAAATGCCCTGGGGTAGGGAATAGGAAAGAAAATTCAACACATGAGAAATTTTTCAAGAAGTCAATAAGAGGAGGGAAGTTGTACTCACTCTTTAAAAAAAAGGAAAAGAAAAAAGGGACATGCCTAAAGCTCAGTATAAGGAATTATTAGCCACATGCAAATTCAAATTCAAAAAGGTTTCCGCTAACACCAGTCATTTCCATCAGCAAAAAGTCTACAAATTACAAATGCTGAAGGGGTTTTAGAGAACTGTGTACCTTCTAGCTGCTGGTGGGATGTAAAGTGGTAAAAGCACTAACGAAAACTGAATGGAGCTGCTTGAAAAGGTAAAAATTGAGCTACCATATGATGCGGCAGGTCACCTTTTGGGCCTATGACCTAAGACCACCAGAATCGAAAACACACAGGCAGACAAATGAGCACTGCAGCAATACTGAAATAGCCAAGACATGGAAGCAGAAAAAAGGTTCATAAACAGATGAATGGACAAAGAAGAAGTGGTATACGTACCAAATAGAATAGTAGCCTCGGGAAATAAATGAACCATGCCGTTTTCAGGACTATAGTTGAGCCTAGAAATAATCATATAAGGATAAGTAAGTCAAAAAGGTATGAGAAATATCCTATGATATCATTTATACATGTTATCCTAAGATTGCTACCAATGAACACATTTCCACAGAAAAAAGACACTCACAGACTTATCAAATAAACTAAAGGTTAGCCAAAATGAAAGGTGGGAAGATGGGTAAATTAGGACTATGGGGTTAACATACATATACTAATGTATGTTAAATGTATATAAACATATAACATATAAACTATATGAATTATATAATCACCAATACCTTCAAAATATACCTTGTGTAATCTCATACATGGTAACAGGATCCAAAGATGATCAGATATATGTGTGACTCTTTGAGCAGATTCTGTACAGCCAGACAATCAAAACACTCGAATCAAATTTACTCCGATAAGAAATAGAATTTAAACTTAAAAAACAAACCTAAGTAAGGAGACATAAACTTCTGGGGGCTTGTCCCAGCACATTCCACTCTAATTTACAACCTCGGAACACGACCTCCAGGAAGACTCTGTTGCACTACTAACAAGAGTTGAGAACGTAATAATGCTGCCGCCTTGTGGCTGTTTCCCACAACAGCAGCTTTAAACCCAGTGCTAATGGTTGCTTATATAGTCACAAGGACTGCAGGGCTGTAAATGACACACGCCCTCAAAAATGCCCTGGGGTAGGGAATAGGCAAGAAAATTCAACACATGAGAATTTTTTCAAGAAGTCAATAAGAGGAGGGAAGTTGTACTCACTCTTGAAAAAAAAAGGAAAAGAAAAAAAGGACATGCCTAAAGCTCAGTATAAGGAATTATTAGCCACATGCAAATTCAAAGTCAAAAAGGGTTCAGCTCACACCGGTCATGACCATCAGCAAAAAGTCTACAAACGATAAATGCTGAAGGGGTTTTAGAGAACTGTGTACTTTCTAGCTGCTGGTGGGATGTAAAGTGGTAACAGCACTAACGCAAACTGAATCGAGCTGCTTGAAGAGGTAAAAATTGAGCTACCATATGATGCGGCAGGGCACCTTTGGGCCTATAACCTAAGACCACCAGAATCGGAAAGACAGATGCAGGCAAATGTGCACTGAAACAATATTGAAATAGCCAAGACATGGAAGGAAAAAAAATGTCCATAAACAGATGAATGGACAAAGACGAAGTGGTAAATGTACCATATGGAATAGTAGCTTCGCGAAAAAAATGAACAATGCCGTTTTTACGACGACAGTGGAGCCTAGAAATAATCATATAAGGTTAAGTAAGTCAAAAGGGTATGACAAATATCCTGTGATATCATTTATACATGTTATCCTAAGATTGCTACCAATGAACATATTTCCACAGAAAAAGACACTCACAGACTTATCAAATAAACTAATGGTTAGCCAAAATGAAAGGTGGGAGGATGGGTAAATTAGGACTATGGGGTTAACATACATATACTAATGTATGTTAAATGTATATAAACATATAACAGATAAACTATATGAATTATATAATCACCAAGACCTTTAAAATATACATTTTGTAATCACATACATGGTAACAGGATCCGAAGATGAACAGACATATGTAGGAATCATTAAGCAGATTCTGTACAGCCAGACAATCAAAACACTCCAATCAAATTTCCTCCGATAAGAAATAGAAATTATATTTAAAAAACAAACATAAGTAAGGAGACATAAACTTCTGCGGCTTGTCCCAGCACATTCCACTCTAATTTACAACCTCGGAACCCTACCTCCAGGAAGACTCTGTTGCCAAAGTCACAAGAGTTGAGAACGTAATAATGCTGCCGCCTTGTGGCTGTTTCCCACAAGAGCAGCTTTAAACCCAGTGCCAATGGTTGCTTATATAGTCACAAGGACTGCAGGGCTGTAAATGACACAGGCCCTCAACAATGCCCTGGGGTAGGGAATAGGCAAGAAAATTCAACACATGAGAAGTTTTTCAAGAAATCAATCAGAGGAGGGAAGTTGTACTCACTCTTTAAAAAAAAAGGAAAAGAAAAAAAAGGACATGCGTAAAGCTCAGTATAAGGAATTATTAGCCACATGCAAATTCAAATTCAAAAAGGTTTCAGCTCACACCAGTCAGGACCATCAGCAAAAAGTCTACAAACTATAAATGCTGAAGGGGTTTTAGAGAACTGTGTACCTTCTAGCTGCTGCTGGGATTTAAAGTGGTAACAGCACTAACGCAAACTGAATGGAGCTGCTTGAAAAGGTAAAAATTGAGCTACCATATGATGCGGCAGGGCAACTTTTGGGCCTATAAACTAAGACCACCAGAATCAGAAAGACAGAGGCAGGCAAATGTGCACTGCAGCAATACTGAAATAGCCAAGACATGGAAGCAAAAAAAGGTCCATAAACAGATGAATGGGCAAAGAAGAAGTGGTATATGGACAGAATGGAATGGTAGCCTTGGGAAAAAATGAACAATGCCGTTTTCAGGACTACAGTTGAGCCCATAAATATTCATATAACTTTAAGTAAGTAAAAAGGGTATGACAAATATCGTATGATATCATTTATACATGTTATCCTAAGATTGCTAGCAATGAACATATTTCCACAGAAAAAGACACTCACAGACTTATCAAATAAACTAATGGTCAGCCAAAATGAAAGGTGGGAGGATGGGTAAATTAGGACTATGGGGTTAACATACATATACTAATGTTATGTTAAATGTATATAAACATATAACAGATAAACTATATTAATTATATAATCACCAATACCTTTAAAATATACATTCTGTAATCACATACATGGTAACAGGATCCGAAGATGAACAGACATACGTAGGAGTCTTTTAGCAGATTCTGTACAGCCAGACAATCAAAACACTCTAATCAAATTTACTCCGATAAGAAATAGAAATTAAATTTAATAAACAAACATAAGTAAGGAGACATAAACTTCTGGGGGCTTGTCCCAGCACATTCCACTCTAATTTACAACCTTGGAACACTACCTCCAGGAAGACTCTATTGCTGTAGTAACAAGAGTTGAGAACGTAATAATGCTGCCGCCTTGTGGCTGTTTCCCACAACAGCAGTTTTAAACCCAGTGCTAATGGTTGCTTAATAGTCACAACGACTGCAGGGGTCTAAATGACACCTGCCCTCAAAAATTGCCCTGGGGTAGGGAATAGGCAAGAAAATTCAACACATGAGAAATTTTTCAAGAAGTCAATATGAAGAGGGAAGTTGTATTCACTCTTTAACAAAAAAAGGAAAAGAAGAAAAAGGATATGCCTAAAGCTCAGTATAAGGAATTATTAGCCACATGCGTATCCAACCTCCAAAAAGGTTTCAGCTCACACCAGTCAAATGGCCATCAGCAAAAATCTACAAACTATAAATGCTGAAGGGGTTTTAGAGAACTGTGTAACTCCTAGATGCTGGTGGGATGTAAAGTGGTAACAGCACTAACAAAAACTGAATGGAGCTGCTTTACAAGGTAAAAATTGAGCTACCATATGATGCGAAAGGGTACCTTTTGAGCCTATAAACTAAGACCACCAGAATCAGAAAGACAGAGGCAGGCAAATGTGCACTGCAGCAATACTAAAATAGCCAAGACATGGAAGCAAAAAAAGGTCCATAAACAAATGAATGGACAAAGAAGAAGTGGTATATAGACAGAATGGAATAGTAGCCTCGGGAAAAAAATGAACAATGCCGTTTTCAGGACTACAGTTGAGCCTAGAAATAATCATATAACGTTAAGTAAGTAAGAAGGGTATGACAAATATGCTGTGATATCATTTATGCATGTTATCCTAAGATTGCTACCAATGAACATATTTCCACAGAAAAAGACACTCACAGACTTATCAAATAAACTAAAGGTTAGCCAAAATGAAAGGTGGGAAGATGGGTAAATTAGGACTATGGGGTTAACATACCTATACTAATGTATGTTAAATGTATATAAACATATAACATATAAACTATATGAATTATATAATCTCCTATACCTTCAAAATATACATTCTGTAAACAAACACATGGTAAAAGCATCTGAAGATGAACTGACATATGTATGAATCATTGAGCAGATTCTGTACAGCCAGACAATGAAAACACTCTAATCAAATTTCCTCCGATAAGAAATAGAAATTAAATTTAAAAAAGAAACCTAAGTAAGGAGACATAAACTTCTGCGGCTTGTCCCAGCACATTCCACTCTAATTTACAACCTCAGAACACTACCTCCAGGAAAAGTCTGTTGCCCTATTAACAAGAGATGAGAACGTAATAATGCTGCTGCCTTGTGGCTGTTTCCCACAACAGCAGCTTTAAACCCAGTGCCGATGGTTGCTTATATAGTCACAAGGACTGCAGGGCTGTAAATGACTCACGCCCTCAAAAATGCCCTGGGGTAGGGAATAGGAAAGAAAATTCAACACATGAGAAATTTTTCAAGAAGTCAATAAGAGGAGGGAAGTTGTACTCACTCTTTAAAAAAAAGGAAAAGAAAAAAGGGACATGCCTAAAGCTCAGTATAAGGAATTATTAGCCACATGCAAATTCAAATTCAAAAAGGTTTCCGCTAACACCAGTCATTTCCATCAGCAAAAAGTCTACAAATTATAAATGCTGAAGGGGTTTTAGAGAACTGTGTACCTTCTAGCTGCTGGTGGGATGTAAAGTGGTAAAAGCACTAACGAAAACTGAATGGAGCTGCTTGAAAAGGTAAAAATTGAGCTACCATATGATGCGGCAGGTCACCTTTTGGGCCTATAACCTAAGACCACCAGAATCGAAAACACACAGGCAGACAAATGAGCACTGCAGCAATACTGAAATAGCCAAGACATGGAAGCAGAAAAAAGGTTCATAAACAGATGAATGGACAAAGAAGAAGTGGTATACGTACCAAATAGAATAGTAGCCTCGGGAAATAAATGAACCATGCCGTTTTCAGGACTATAGTTGAGCCTAGAAATAATCATATAAGGATAAGTAAGTCAAAAAGGTATGAGAAATATCCTATGATATCATTTATACATGTTATCCTAAGATTGCTACCAATGAACACATTTCCACAGAAAAAAGACACTCACAGACTTATCAAATAAACTAAAGGTTAGCCAAAATGAAAGGTGGGAAGATGGGTAAATTAGGACTATGGGGTTAACATACATATACTAATGTATGTTAAATGTATATAAACATATAACATATAAACTATATGAATTATATAATCACCAATACCTTCAAAATATACCTTGTGTAATCTCATACATGGTAACAGGATCCAAAGATGATCAGATATATGTGTGACTCTTTGAGCAGATTCTGTACAGCCAGACAATCAAAACACTCGAATCAAATTTACTCCGATAAGAAATAGAATTTAAACTTAAAAAACAAACCTAAGTAAGGAGACATAAACTTCTGGGGGCTTGTCCCAGCACATTCCACTCTAATTTACAACCTCGGAACACGACCTCCAGGAAGACTCTGTTGCACTACTAACAAGAGTTGAGAACGTAATAATGCTGCCGCCTTGTGGCTGTTTCCCACAACAGCAGCTTTAAACCCAGTGCTAATGGTTGCTTATATAGTCACAAGGACTGCAGGGCTGTAAATGACACACGCCCTCAAAAATGCCCTGGGGTAGGGAATAGGCAAGAAAATTCAACACATGAGAATTTTTTCAAGAAGTCAATAAGAGGAGGGAAGTTGTACTCACTCTTGAAAAAAAAAGGAAAAGAAAAAAAGGACATGCCTAAAGCTCAGTATAAGGAATTATTAGCCACATGCAAATTCAAAGTCAAAAAGGGTTCAGCTCACACCGGTCATGACCATCAGCAAAAAGTCTACAAACGATAAATGCTGAAGGGGTTTTAGAGAACTGTGTACTTTCTAGCTGCTGGTGGGATGTAAAGTGGTAACAGCACTAACGCAAACTGAATCGAGCTGCTTGAAGAGGTAAAAATTGAGCTACCATATGATGCGGCAGGGCACCTTTGGGCCTATAACCTAAGACCACCAGAATCGGAAAGACAGATGCAGGCAAATGTGCACTGAAACAATATTGAAATAGCCAAGACATGGAAGGAAAAAAAATGTCCATAAACAGATGAATGGACAAAGACGAAGTGGTAAATGTACCATATGGAATAGTAGCTTCGCGAAAAAAATGAACAATGCCGTTTTTACGACGACAGTGGAGCCTAGAAATAATCATATAAGGTTAAGTAAGTCAAAAGGGTATGACAAATATCCTATGATATCATTTATACATGTTATCCTAAGATTGCTACCAATGAACATATTTCCACAGAAAAAGACACTCACAGACTTATCAAATAAACTAATGGTTAGCCAAAATGAAAGGTGGGAGGATGGGTAAATTAGGACTATGGGGTTAACATACATATACTAATGTATGTTAAATGTATATAAACATATAACAGATAAACTATATGAATTATATAATCACCAAGACCTTTAAAAGATACATTTTGTAATCACATACATGGTAACAGGATCCGAAGATGAACAGACATATGTAGGAATCATTAAGCAGATTCTGTACAGCCAGACAATCAAAACACTCCAATCAAATTTACCCCGATAAGAAATAGAAATTATATTTAAAAAACAAACATAAGTAAGGAGACATAAACTTCTGCGGCTTGTCCCAGCACATTCCACTCTAATTTACAACCTCGGAACCCTACCTCCAGGAAGACTCTGTTGCCAAAGTCACAAGAGTTGAGAACGTAATAATGCTGCCGCCTTGTGGCTGTTTCCCACAAGAGCAGCTTTAAACCCAGTGCCAATGGTTGCTTATATAGTCACAAGGACTGCAGGGCTGTAAATGACACAGGCCCTCAACAATGCCCTGGGGTAGGGAATAGGCAAGAAAATTCAACACATGAGAAGTTTTTCAAGAAATCAATCAGAGGAGGGAAGTTGTACTCACTCTTTAAAAAAAAGGAAAAGAAAAAAAAGGACATGCGTAAAGCTCAGTATAAGGAATTATTAGCCACATGCAAATTCAAATTCAAAAAGGTTTCAGCTCACACCAGTCAGGACCATCAGCAAAAAGTCTACAAACTATAAATGCTGAAGGGGTTTTAGAGAACTGTGTACCTTCTAGCTGCTGCTGGGATTTAAAGTGGTAACAGCACTAACGCAAACTGAATGGAGCTGCTTGAAAAGGTAAAAATTGAGCTACCATATGATGCGGCAGGGCAACTTTTGGGCCTATAAACTAAGACCACCAGAATCAGAAAGACAGAGGCAGGCAAATGTGCACTGCAGCAATACTGAAATAGCCAAGACATGGAAGCAAAAAAAGGTCCATAAACAGATGAATGGGCAAAGAAGAAGTGGTATATGGACAGAATGGAATGGTAGCCTTGGGAAAAAATGAACAATGCCGTTTTCAGGACTACAGTTGAGCCCATAAATATTCATATAACTTTAAGTAAGTAGAAAGGGTATGACAAATATCGTATGATATCATTTATACATGTTATCCTAAGATTGCTACCAATGAACATATTTCCACAGAAAAAGACACTCACAGACTTATCAAATAAACTAATGGTCAGCCAAAATGAAAGGTGGGAGGATGGGTAAGTTAGGACTATGGGGTTAACATACATATACTAATGTTATGTTAAATGTATATAAACATATAACAGATAAACTATATTAATTATATAATCACCAATACCTTTAAAATATACATTCTCTAATCACATACATGGTAACAGGATCCGAAGATGAACAGACATATGTAGGAGTCTTTTAGCAGATTCTGTACAGCCAGACAATCAAAACACTCTAATCAAATTTACTCCGATAAGAAATAGAAATTAAATTTAATAAACAAACATAAGTAAGGAGACATAAACTTCTGGGGGCTTGTCCCAGCACATTCCACTCTAATTTACAACCTTGGAACACTACCTCCAGGAAGACTCTATTGCTGTAGTAACAAGAGTTGAGAACGTAATAATGCTGCCGCCTTGTGGCTGTTTCCCACAACAGCAGTTTTAAACCCAGTGCTAATGGTTGCTTAATAGTCACAATGACTGCAGGGGTCTAAATGACACCTGCCCTCAAAAATTGCCCTGGGGTAGGGAATAGGCAAGAAAATTCAACACATGAGAAATTTTTCAAGAAGTCAATATGAAGAGGGAAGTTGTATTCACTCTTTAACAAAAAAAGGAAAAGAAGAAAAAGGATATGCCTAAAGCTCAGTATAAGGAATTATTAGCCACATGCGTATCCAACCTCCAAAAAGGTTTCAGCTCACACCAGTCAAATGGCCATCAGCAAAAATCTACAAACTATAAATGCTGAAGGGGTTTTAGAGAACTGTGTAACTCCTAGATGCTGGTGGGATGTAAAGTGGTAACAGCACTAACAAAAACTGAATGGACCTGCTTTACAAGGTAAAAACTGAGCTACCATATGATGCGAAAGGGTACCTTTTGAGCCTATAAACTAAGACCACCAGAATCAGAAAGACAGAGGCAGGCAAATGTGCACTGCAGCAATACTAAAATAGCCAAGACATGGAAGCAAAAAAAGGTCCATAAACAAATGAATGGACAAAGAAGAAGTGGTATATAGACAGAATGGAATAGTAGCCTCGGGAAAAAAATGAACAATGCCGTTTTCAGGACTACAGTTGAGCCTAGAAATAATCATATAACGTTAAGTAAGTAAGAAGGGTATGACAAATATCCTGTGATATCATTTATGCATGTTATCCTAAGATTGCTACCAATGAACATATTTCCACAGAAAAAGACACTCACAGACTTATCAAATAAACTAAAGGTTAGCCAAAATGAAAGGTGGGAAGATGGGTAAATTAGGACTATGGGGTTAACATACATATACTAATGTATGTTAAATGTATATAAACATATAACATAAAAACTATATGAATTATATAATCACCTATACCTTCAAAATATACATTCTGTAAACAAACACATGGTAACAGCATCTGAAGATGAACTGACATATGTATGAATCATTGAGCAGATTCTGTACAGCCAGACAATGAAAACACTCTAATCAAATTTCCTCCGATAAGAAATAGAAATTAAATTTAAAAAAGAAACCTAAGTAAGGAGACATAAACTTCTGGGGGCTTGTCCCAGCACATTCCACTCTAATTTACAACCTCAGAACACTACCTCCAGGAAAAGTCTGTTGCCCTATTAACAAGAGATGAGAACGTAATAATGCTGCTGCCTTGTGGCTGTTTCCCACAACAGCAGCTTTAAACCCAGTGCCGATGGTTGCTTATATAGTCACAAGGACTGCAGGGCTGTAAATGACTCACGCCCTCAAAAATGCCCTGGGGTAGGGAATAGGAAAGAAAATTCAACACATGAGAAATTTTTCAAGAAGTCAATAAGAGGAGGGAAGTTGTACTCACTCTTTAAAAAAAAGGAAAAGAAAAAAGGGACATGCCTAAAGCTCAGTATAAGGAATTATTAGCCACATGCAAATTCAAATTCAAAAAGGTTTCCGCTAACACCAGTCATTTCCATCAGCAAAAAGTCTACAAATTATAAATGCTGAAGGGGTTTTAGAGAACTGTGTACCTTCTAGCTGCTGGTGGGATGTAAAGTGGTAAAAGCACTAACGAAAACTGAATGGAGCTGCTTGAAAAGGTAAAAATTGAGCTACCATATGATGCGGCAGGTCACCTTTTGGGCCTATAACCTAAGACCACCAGAATCGAAAACACACAGGCAGACAAATGAGCACTGCAGCAATACTGAAATAGCCAAGACATGGCAGCAGAAAAAAGGTTCATAAACAGATGAATGGACAAAGAAGAAGTGGTATACGTACCAAATAGAATAGTAGCCTCGGGAAATAAATGAACCATGCCGTTTTCAGGACTATAGTTGAGCCTAGAAATAATCATATAAGGATAAGTAAGTCAAAAAGGTATGAGAAATATCCTATGATATCATTTATACATGTTATCCTAAGATTGCTACCAATGAACACATTTCCACAGAAAAAAGACACTCACAGACTTATCAAATAAACTAAAGGTTAGCCAAAATGAAAGGTGGGAAGATGGGTAAATTAGGACTATGGGGTTAACATACATATACTAATGTATGTTAAATGTATATAAACATATAACATATAAACTATATGAATTATATAATCACCAATACCTTCAAAATATACCTTGTGTAATCTCATACATGGTAACAGGATCCAAAGATGATCAGATATATGTGTGACTCTTTGAGCAGATTCTGTACAGCCAGACAATCAAAACACTCGAATCAAATTTACTCCGATAAGAAATAGAATTTAAACTTAAAAAACAAACCTAAGTAAGGAGACATAAACTTCTGGGGGCTTGTCCCAGCACATTCCACTCTAATTTACAACCTCGGAACACGACCTCCAGGAAGACTCTGTTGCACTACTAACAAGAGTTGAGAACGTAATAATGCTGCCGCCTTGTGGCTGTTTCCCACAACAGCAGCTTTAAACCCAGTGCTAATGGTTGCTTATATAGTCACAAGGACTGCAGGGCTGTAAATGACACACGCCCTCAAAAATGCCCTGGGGTAGGGAATAGGCAAGAAAATTCAACACATGAGAATTTTTTCAAGAAGTCAATAAGAGGAGGGAAGTTGTACTCACTCTTGAAAAAAAAAGGAAAAGAAAAAAAGGACATGCCTAAAGCTCAGTATAAGGAATTATTAGCCACATGCAAATTCAAAGTCAAAAAGGGTTCAGCTCACACCGGTCATGACCATCAGCAAAAAGTCTACAAACGATAAATGCTGAAGGGGTTTTAGAGAACTGTGTACTTTCTAGCTGCTGGTGGGATGTAAAGTGGTAACAGCACTAACGCAAACTGAATCGAGCTGCTTGAAGAGGTAAAAATTGAGCTACCATATGATGCGGCAGGGCACCTTTGGGCCTATAACCTAAGACCACCAGAATCGGAAAGACAGATGCAGGCAAATGTGCACTGAAACAATATTGAAATAGCCAAGACATGGAAGGAAAAAAAATGTCCATAAACAGATGAATGGACAAAGACGAAGTGGTAAATGTACCATATGGAATAGTAGCTTCGCGAAAAAAATGAACAATGCCGTTTTTACGACGACAGTGGAGCCTAGAAATAATCATATAAGGTTAAGTAAGTCAAAAGGGTATGACAAATATCCTATGATATCATTTATACATGTTATCCTAAGATTGCTACCAATGAACATATTTCCACAGAAAAAGACACTCACAGACTTATCAAATAAACTAATGGTTAGCCAAAATGAAAGGTGGGAGGATGGGTAAATTAGGACTATGGGGTTAACATACATATACTAATGTATGTTAAATGTATATAAACATATAACAGATAATCTATATGAATTATATAATCACCAAGACCTTTAAAATATACATTTTGTAATCACATACATGGTAACAGGATCCGAAGATGAACAGACATATGTAGGAATCATTAAGCAGATTCTGTACAGCCAGACAATCAAAACACTCCAATCAAATTTACCCCGATAAGAAATAGAAATTATATTTAAAAAACAAACATAAGTAAGGAGACATAAACTTCTGCGGCTTGTCCCAGCACATTCCACTCTAATTTACAACCTCGGAACCCTACCTCCAGGAAGACTCTGTTGCCAAAGTCACAAGAGTTGAGAACGTAATAATGCTGCCGCCTTGTGGCTGTTTCCCACAAGAGCAGCTTTAAACCCAGTGCCAATGGTTGCTTATATAGTCACAAGGACTGCAGGGCTGTAAATGACACAGGCCCTCAACAATGCCCTGGGGTAGGGAATAGGCAAGAAAATTCAACACATGAGAAGTTTTTCAAGAAATCAATCAGAGGAGGGAAGTTGTACTCACTCTTTAAAAAAAAAGGAAAAAAAAAAAAGGACATGCGTAAAGCTCAGTATAAGGAATTATTAGCCACATGCAAATTCAAATTCAAAAAGGTTTCAGCTCACACCAGTCAGGACCATCAGCAAAAAGTCTACAAACTATAAATGCTGAAGGGGTTTTAGAGAACTGTGTACCTTCTAGCTGCTGCTGGGATTTAAAGTGGTAACAGCACTAACGCAAACTGAATGGAGCTGCTTGAAAAGGTAAAAATTGAGCTACCATATGATGCGGCAGGGCAACTTTTGGGCCTATAAACTAAGACCACCAGAATCAGAAAGACAGAGGCAGGCAAATGTGCACTGCAGCAATACTGAAATAGCCAAGACATGGAAGCAAAAAAAGGTCCATAAACAGATGAATGGGCAAAGAAGAAGTGGTATATGGACAGAATGGAATGGTAGCCTTGGGAAAAAATGAACAATGCCGTTTTCAGGACTACAGTTGAGCCCATAAATATTCATATAACTTTAAGTAAGTAGAAAGGGTATGACAAATATCGTATGATATCATTTATACATGTTATCCTAAGATTGCTACCAATGAACATATTTCCACAGAAAAAGACACTCACAGACTTATCAAATAAACTAATGGTCAGCCAAAATGAAAGGTGGGAGGATGGGTAAGTTAGGACTATGGGGTTAACATACATATACTAATGTTATGTTAAATGTATATAAACATATAACAGATAAACTATATTAATTATATAATCACCAATACCTTTAAAATATACATTCTCTAATCACATACATGGTAACAGGATCCGAAGATGAACAGACATATGTAGGAGTCTTTTAGCAGATTCTGTACAGCCAGACAATCAAAACACTCTAATCAAATTTACTCCGATAAGAAATAGAAATTAAATTTAATAAACAAACATAAGTAAGGAGACATAAACTTCTGGGGGCTTGTCCCAGCACATTCCACTCTAATTTACAACCTTGGAACACTACCTCCAGGAAGACTCTATTGCTGTAGTAACAAGAGTTGAGAACGTAATAATGCTGCCGCCTTGTGGCTGTTTCCCACAACAGCAGTTTTAAACCCAGTGCTAATGGTTGCTTAATAGTCACAATGACTGCAGGGGTCTAAATGACACCTGCCCTCAAAAATTGCCCTGGGGTAGGGAATAGGCAAGAAAATTCAACACATGAGAAATTTTTCAAGAAGTCAATATGAAGAGGGAAGTTGTATTCACTCTTTAACAAAAAAAGGAAAAGAAGAAAAAGGATATGCCTAAAGCTCAGTATAAGGAATTATTAGCCACATGCGTATCCAACCTCCAAAAAGGTTTCAGCTCACACCAGTCAAATGGCCATCAGCAAAAATCTACAAACTATAAATGCTGAAGGGGTTTTAGAGAACTGTGTAACTCCTAGATGCTGGTGGGATGTAAAGTGGTAACAGCACTAACAAAAACTGAATGGAGCTGCTTTACAAGGTAAAAATTGAGCTACCATATGATGCGAAAGGGTACCTTTTGAGCCTATAAACTAAGACCACCAGAATCAGAAAGACAGAGGCAGGCAAATGTGCACTGCAGCAATACTAAAATAGCCAAGACATGGAAGCAAAAAAAGGTCCATAAACAAATGAATGGACAAAGAAGAAGTGGTATATAGACAGAATGGAATAGTAGCCTCGGGAAAAAAATGAACAATGCCGTTTTCAGGACTACAGTTGAGCCTAGAAATAATCATATAACGTTAAGTAAGTAAGAAGGGTATGACAAATATCCTGTGATATCATTTATGCATGTTATCCTAAGATTGCTACCAATGAACATATTTCCACAGAAAAAGACACTCACAGACTTATCAAATAAACTAAAGGTTAGCCAAAATGAAAGGTGGGAAGATGGGTAAATTAGGACTATGGGGTTAACATACATATACTAATGTATGTTAAATGTATATAAACATATAACATATAAACTATATGAATTATATAATCACCTATACCTTCAAAATATACATTCTGTAAACAAACACATGGTAACAGCATCTGAAGATGAACTGACATATGTATGAATCATTGAGCAGATTCTGTACAGCCAGACAATGAAAACACTCTAATCAAATTTCCTCCGATAAGAAATAGAAATTAAATTTAAAAAAGAAACCTAAGTAAGGAGACATAAACTTCTGGGGGCTTGTCCCAGCACATTCCACTCTAATTTACAACCTCAGAACACTACCTCCAGGAAAAGTCTGTTGCCCTATTAACAAGAGATGAGAACGTAATAATGCTGCTGCCTTGTGGCTGTTTCCCACAACAGCAGCTTTAAACCCAGTGCCGATGGTTGCTTATATAGTCACAAGGACTGCAGGGCTGTAAATGACTCACGCCCTCAAAAATGCCCTGGGGTAGGGAATAGGAAAGAAAATTCAACACATGAGAAATTTTTCAAGAAGTCAATAAGAGGAGGGAAGTTGTACTCACTCTTTAAAAAAAAGGAAAAGAAAAAAGGGACATGCCTAAAGCTCAGTATAAGGAATTATTAGCCACATGCAAATTCAAATTCAAAAAGGTTTCCGCTAACACCAGTCATTTCCATCAGCAAAAAGTCTACAAATTATAAATGCTGAAGGGGTTTTAGAGAACTGTGTACCTTCTAGCTGCTGGTGGGATGTAAAGTGGTAAAAGCACTAACGAAAACTGAATGGAGCTGCTTGAAAAGGTAAAAATTGAGCTACCATATGATGCGGCAGGTCACCTTTTGGGCCTATAACCTAAGACCACCAGAATCGAAAACACACAGGCAGACAAATGAGCACTGCAGCAATACTGAAATAGCCAAGACATGGAAGCAGAAAAAAGGTTCATAAACAGATGAATGGACAAAGAAGAAGTGGTATACGTACCAAATAGAATAGTAGCCTCGGGAAATAAATGAACCATGCCGTTTTCAGGACTATAGTTGAGCCTAGAAATAATCATATAAGGATAAGTAAGTCAAAAAGGTATGAGAAATATCCTATGATATCATTTATACATGTTATCCTAAGATTGCTACCAATGAACACATTTCCACAGAAAAAAGACACTCACAGACTTATCAAATAAACTAAAGGTTAGCCAAAATGAAAGGTGGGAAGATGGGTAAATTAGGACTATGGGGTTAACATACATATACTAATGTATGTTAAATGTATATAAACATATAACATATAAACTATATGAATTATATAATCACCAATACCTTCAAAATATACCTTGTGTAATCTCATACATGGTAACAGGATCCAAAGATGATCAGATATATGTGTGACTCTTTGAGCAGATTCTGTACAGCCAGACAATCAAAACACTCGAATCAAATTTACTCCGATAAGAAATAGAATTTAAACTTAAAAAACAAACCTAAGTAAGGAGACATAAACTTCTGGGGGCTTGTCCCAGCACATTCCACTCTAATTTACAACCTCGGAACACGACCTCCAGGAAGACTCTGTTGCACTACTAACAAGAGTTGAGAACGTAATAATGCTGCCGCCTTGTGGCTGTTTCCCACAACAGCAGCTTTAAACCCAGTGCTAATGGTTGCTTATATAGTCACAAGGACTGCAGGGCTGTAAATGACACACGCCCTCAAAAATGCCCTGGGGTAGGGAATAGGCAAGAAAATTCAACACATGAGAATTTTTTCAAGAAGTCAATAAGAGGAGGGAAGTTGTACTCACTCTTGAAAAAAAAAGGAAAAGAAAAAAAGGACATGCCTAAAGCTCAGTATAAGGAATTATTAGCCACATGCAAATTCAAAGTCAAAAAGGGTTCAGCTCACACCGGTCATGACCATCAGCAAAAAGTCTACAAACGATAAATGCTGAAGGGGTTTTAGAGAACTGTGTACTTTCTAGCTGCTGGTGGGATGTAAAGTGGTAACAGCACTAACGCAAACTGAATCGAGCTGCTTGAAGAGGTAAAAATTGAGCTACCATATGATGCGGCTGGGCACCTTTGGGCCTATAACCTAAGACCACCAGAATCGGAAAGACAGATGCAGGCAAATGTGCACTGAAACAATATTGAAATAGCCAAGACATGGAAGGAAAAAAAATGTCCATAAACAGATGAATGGACAAAGACGAAGTGGTAAATGTACCATATGGAATAGTAGCTTCGCGAAAAACATGAACAATGCCGTTTTTACGACGACAGTGGAGCCTAGAAATAATCATATAAGGTTAAGTAAGTCAAAAGGGTATGACAAATATCCTATGATATCATTTATACATGTTATCCTAAGATTGCTACCAATGAACATATTTCCACAGAAAAAGACACTCACAGACTTATCAAATAAACTAATGGTTAGCCAAAATGAAAGGTGGGAGGATGGGTAAATTAGGACTATGGGGTTAACATACATATACTAATGTATGTTAAATGTATATAAACATATAACAGATAATCTATATGAATTATATAATCACCAAGACCTTTAAAATATACATTTTGTAATCACATACATGGTAACAGGATCCGAAGATGAACAGACATATGTAGGAATCATTAAGCAGATTCTGTACAGCCAGACAATCAAAACACTCCAATCAAATTTACCCCGATAAGAAATAGAAATTATATTTAAAAAACAAACATAAGTAAGGAGACATAAACTTCTGCGGCTTGTCCCAGCACATTCCACTCTAATTTACAACCTCGGAACCCTACCTCCAGGAAGACTCTGTTGCCAAAGTCACAAGAGTTGAGAACGTAATAATGCTGCCGCCTTGTGGCTGTTTCCCACAAGAGCAGCTTTAAACCCAGTGCCAATGGTTGCTTATATAGTCACAAGGACTGCAGGGCTGTAAATGACACAGGCCCTCAACAATGCCCTGGGGTAGGGAATAGGCAAGAAAATTCAACACATGAGAAGTTTTTCAAGAAATCAATCAGAGGAGGGAAGTTGTACTCACTCTTTAAAAAAAAAGGAAAAAAAAAAAGGACATGCGTAAAGCTCAGTATAAGGAATTATTAGCCACATGCAAATTCAAATTCAAAAAGGTTTCAGCTCACACCAGTCAGGACCATCAGCAAAAAGTCTACAAACTATAAATGCTGAAGGGGTTTTAGAGAACTGTGTACCTTCTAGCTGCTGCTGGGATTTAAAGTGGTAACAGCACTAACGCAAACTGAATGGAGCTGCTTGAAAAGGTAAAAATTGAGCTACCATATGATGCGGCAGGGCAACTTTTGGGCCTATAAACTAAGACCACCAGAATCAGAAAGACAGAGGCAGGCAAATGTGCACTGCAGCAATACTGAAATAGCCAAGACATGGAAGCAAAAAAAGGTCCATAAACAGATGAATGGGCAAAGAAGAAGTGGTATATGGACAGAATGGAATGGTAGCCTTGGGAAAAAATGAACAATGCCGTTTTCAGGACTACAGTTGAGCCCATAAATATTCATATAACTTTAAGTAAGTAGAAAGGGTATGACAAATATCGTATGATATCATTTATACATGTTATCCTAAGATTGCTACCAATGAACATATTTCCACAGAAAAAGACACTCACAGACTTATCAAATAAACTAATGGTCAGCCAAAATGAAAGGTGGGAGGATGGGTAAGTTAGGACTATGGGGTTAACATACATATACTAATGTTATGTTAAATGTATATAAACATATAACAGATAAACTATATTAATTATATAATCACCAATACCTTTAAAATATACATTCTCTAATCACATACATGGTAACAGGATCCGAAGATGAACAGACATATGTAGGAGTCTTTTAGCAGATTCTGTACAGCCAGACAATCAAAACACTCTAATCAAATTTACTCCGATAAGAAATAGAAATTAAATTTAATAAACAAACATAAGTAAGGAGACATAAACTTCTGGGGGCTTGTCCCAGCACATTCCACTCTAATTTACAACCTTGGAACACTACCTCCAGGAAGACTCTATTGCTGTAGTAACAAGAGTTGAGAACGTAATAATGCTGCCGCCTTGTGGCTGTTTCCCACAACAGCAGTTTTAAACCCAGTGCTAATGGTTGCTTAATAGTCACAATGACTGCAGGGGTCTAAATGACACCTGCCCTCAAAAATTGCCCTGGGGTAGGGAATAGGCAAGAAAATTCAACACATGAGAAATTTTTCAAGAAGTCAATATGAAGAGGGAAGTTGTATTCACTCTTTAACAAAAAAAGGAAAAGAAGAAAAAGGATATGCCTAAAGCTCAGTATAAGGAATTATTAGCCACATGCGTATCCAACCTCCAAAAAGGTTTCAGCTCACACCAGTCAAATGGCCATCAGCAAAAATCTACAAACTATAAATGCTGAAGGGGTTTTAGAGAACTGTGTAACTCCTAGATGCTGGTGGGATGTAAAGTGGTAACAGCACTAACAAAAACTGAATGGAGCTGCTTTACAAGGTAAAAATTGAGCTACCATATGATGCGAAAGGGTACCTTTTGAGCCTATAAACTAAGACCACCAGAATCAGAAAGACAGAGGCAGGCAAATGTGCACTGCAGCAATACTAAAATAGCCAAGACATGGAAGCAAAAAAAGGTCCATAAACAAATGAATGGACAAAGAAGAAGTGGTATATAGACAGAATGGAATAGTAGCCTCGGGAAAAAAATGAACAATGCCGTTTTCAGGACTACAGTTGAGCCTAGAAATAATCATATAACGTTAAGTAAGTAAGAAGGGTATGACAAATATCCTGTGATATCATTTATGCATGTTATCCTAAGATTGCTACCAATGAACATATTTCCACAGAAAAAGACACTCACAGACTTATCAAATAAACTAAAGGTTAGCCAAAATGAAAGGTGGGAAGATGGGTAAATTAGGACTATGGGGTTAACATACATATACTAATGTATGTTAAATGTATATAAACATATAACATATAAACTATATGAATTATATAATCACCTATACCTTCAAAATATACATTCTGTAAACAAACACATGGTAACAGCATCTGAAGATGAACTGACATATGTATGAATCATTGAGCAGATTCTGTACAGCCAGACAATGAAAACACTCTAATCAAATTTCCTCCGATAAGAAATAGAAATTAAATTTAAAAAAGAAACCTAAGTAAGGAGACATAAACTTCTGGGGGCTTGTCCCAGCACATTCCACTCTAATTTACAACCTCAGAACACTACCTCCAGGAAAAGTCTGTTGCCCTATTAACAAGAGATGAGAACGTAATAATGCTGCTGCCTTGTGGCTGTTTCCCACAACAGCAGCTTTAAACCCAGTGCCGATGGTTGCTTATATAGTCACAAGGACTGCAGGGCTGTAAATGACTCACGCCCTCAAAAATGCCCTGGGGTAGGGAATAGGAAAGAAAATTCAACACATGAGAAATTTTTCAAGAAGTCAATAAGAGGAGGGAAGTTGTACTCACTCTTTAAAAAAAAGGAAAAGAAAAAAGGGACATGCCTAAAGCTCAGTATAAGGAATTATTAGCCACATGCAAATTCAAATTCAAAAAGGTTTCCGCTAACACCAGTCATTTCCATCAGCAAAAAGTCTACAAATTATAAATGCTGAAGGGGTTTTAGAGAACTGTGTACCTTCTAGCTGCTGGTGGGATGTAAAGTGGTAAAAGCACTAACGAAAACTGAATGGAGCTGCTTGAAAAGGTAAAAATTGAGCTACCATATGATGCGGCAGGTCACCTTTTGGGCCTATAACCTAAGACCACCAGAATCGAAAACACACAGGCAGACAAATGAGCACTGCAGCAATACTGAAATAGCCAAGACATGGAAGCAGAAAAAAGGTTCATAAACAGATGAATGGACAAAGAAGAAGTGGTATACGTACCAAATAGAATAGTAGCCTCGGGAAATAAATGAACCATGCCGTTTTCAGGACTATAGTTGAGCCTAGAAATAATCATATAAGGATAAGTAAGTCAAAAAGGTATGAGAAATATCCTATGATATCATTTATACATGTTATCCTAAGATTGCTACCAATGAACACATTTCCACAGAAAAAAGACACTCACAGACTTATCAAATAAACTAAAGGTTAGCCAAAATGAAAGGTGGGAAGATGGGTAAATTAGGACTATGGGGTTAACATACATATACTAATGTATGTTAAATGTATATAAACATATAACATATAAACTATATGAATTATATAATCACCAATACCTTCAAAATATACCTTGTGTAATCTCATACATGGTAACAGGATCCAAAGATGATCAGATATATGTGTGACTCTTTGAGCAGATTCTGTACAGCCAGACAATCAAAACACTCGAATCAAATTTACTCCGATAAGAAATAGAATTTAAACTTAAAAAACAAACCTAAGTAAGGAGACATAAACTTCTGGGGGCTTGTCCCAGCACATTCCACTCTAATTTACAACCTCGGAACACGACCTCCAGGAAGACTCTGTTGCACTACTAACAAGAGTTGAGAACGTAATAATGCTGCCGCCTTGTGGCTGTTTCCCACAACAGCAGCTTTAAACCCAGTGCTAATGGTTGCTTATATAGTCACAAGGACTGCAGGGCTGTAAATGACACACGCCCTCAAAAATGCCCTGGGGTAGGGAATAGGCAAGAAAATTCAACACATGAGAATTTTTTCAAGAAGTCAATAAGAGGAGGGAAGTTGTACTCACTCTTGAAAAAAAAAGGAAAAGAAAAAAAGGACATGCCTAAAGCTCAGTATAAGGAATTATTAGCCACATGCAAATTCAAAGTCAAAAAGGGTTCAGCTCACACCGGTCATGACCATCAGCAAAAAGTCTACAAACGATAAATGCTGAAGGGGTTTTAGAGAACTGTGTACTTTCTAGCTGCTGGTGGGATGTAAAGTGGTAACAGCACTAACGCAAACTGAATCGAGCTGCTTGAAGAGGTAAAAATTGAGCTACCATATGATGCGGCTGGGCACCTTTGGGCCTATAACCTAAGACCACCAGAATCGGAAAGACAGATGCAGGCAAATGTGCACTGAAACAATATTGAAATAGCCAAGACATGGAAGGAAAAAAAATGTCCATAAACAGATGAATGGACAAAGACGAAGTGGTAAATGTACCATATGGAATAGTAGCTTCGCGAAAAACATGAACAATGCCGTTTTTACGACGACAGTGGAGCCTAGAAATAATCATATAAGGTTAAGTAAGTCAAAAGGGTATGACAAATATCCTATGATATCATTTATACATGTTATCCTAAGATTGCTACCAATGAACATATTTCCACAGAAAAAGACACTCACAGACTTATCAAATAAACTAATGGTTAGCCAAAATGAAAGGTGGGAGGATGGGTAAATTAGGACTATGGGGTTAACATACATATACTAATGTATGTTAAATGTATATAAACATATAACAGATAAACTATATGAATTATATAATCACCAAGACCTTTAAAATATACATTTTGTAATCACATACATGGTAACAGGATCCGAAGATGAACAGACATATGTAGGAATCATTAAGCAGATTCTGTACAGCCAGACAATCAAAACACTCCAATCAAATTTACCCCGATAAGAAATAGAAATTATATTTAAAAAACAAACATAAGTAAGGAGACATAAACTTCTGCGGCTTGTCCCAGCACATTCCACTCTAATTTACAACCTCGGAACCCTACCTCCAGGAAGACTCTGTTGCCAAAGTCACAAGAGTTGAGAACGTAATAATGCTGCCGCCTTGTGGCTGTTTCCCACAAGAGCAGCTTTAAACCCAGTGCCAATGGTTGCTTATATAGTCACAAGGACTGCAGGGCTGTAAATGACACAGGCCCTCAACAATGCCCTGGGGTAGGGAATAGGCAAGAAAATTCAACACATGAGAAGTTTTTCAAGAAATCAATCAGAGGAGGGAAGTTGTACTCACTCTTTAAAAAAAAAGGAAAAGAAAAAAAAGGACATGCGTAAAGCTCAGTATAAGGAATTATTAGCCACATGCAAATTCAAATTCAAAAAGGTTTCAGCTCACACCAGTCAGGACCATCAGCAAAAAGTCTACAAACTATAAATGCTGAAGGGGTTTTAGAGAACTGTGTACCTTCTAGCTGCTGCTGGGATTTAAAGTGGTAACAGCACTAACGCAAACTGAATGGAGCTGCTTGAAAAGGTAAAAATTGAGCTACCATATGATGCGGCAGGGCAACTTTTGGGCCTATAAACTAAGACCACCAGAATCAGAAAGACAGAGGCAGGCAAATGTGCACTGCAGCAATACTGAAATAGCCAAGACATGGAAGCAAAAAAAGGTCCATAAACAGATGAATGGGCAAAGAAGAAGTGGTATATGGACAGAATGGAATGGTAGCCTTGGGAAAAAATGAACAATGCCGTTTTCAGGACTACAGTTGAGCCCATAAATATTCATATAACTTTAAGTAAGTAGAAAGGGTATGACAAATATCGTATGATATCATTTATACATGTTATCCTAAGATTGCTACCAATGAACATATTTCCACAGAAAAAGACACTCACAGACTTATCAAATAAACTAATGGTCAGCCAAAATGAAAGGTGGGAGGATGGGTAAGTTAGGACTATGGGGTTAACATACATATACTAATGTTATGTTAAATGTATATAAACATATAACAGATAAACTATATTAATTATATAATCACCAATACCTTTAAAATATACATTCTCTAATCACATACATGGTAACAGGATCCAAAGATGAACAGACATATGTAGGAGTCTTTTAGCAGATTCTGTACAGCCAGACAATCAAAACACTCTAATCAAATTTACTCCGATAAGAAATAGAAATTAAATTTAATAAACAAACATAAGTAAGGAGACATAAACTTCTGGGGGCTTGTCCCAGCACATTCCACTCTAATTTACAACCTTGGAACACTACCTCCAGGAAGACTCTATTGCTGTAGTAACAAGAGTTGAGAACGTAATAATGCTGCCGCCTTGTGGCTGTTTCCCACAACAGCAGTTTTAAACCCAGTGCTAATGGTTGCTTAATAGTCACAATGACTGCAGGGGTCTAAATGACACCTGCCCTCAAAAATTGCCCTGGGGTAGGGAATAGGCAAGAAAATTCAACACATGAGAAATTTTTCAAGAAGTCAATATGAAGAGGGAAGTTGTATTCACTCTTTAACAAAAAAAGGAAAAGAAGAAAAAGGATATGCCTAAAGCTCAGTATAAGGAATTATTAGCCACATGCGTATCCAACCTCCAAAAAGGTTTCAGCTCACACCAGTCAAATGGCCATCAGCAAAAATCTACAAACTATAAATGCTGAAGGGGTTTTAGAGAACTGTGTAACTCCTAGATGCTGGTGGGATGTAAAGTGGTAACAGCACTAACAAAAACTGAATGGAGCTGCTTTACAAGGTAAAAATTGAGCTACCATATGATGCGAAAGGGTACCTTTTGAGCCTATAAACTAAGACCACCAGAATCAGAAAGACAGAGGCAGGCAAATGTGCACTGCAGCAATACTAAAATAGCCAAGACATGGAAGCAAAAAAAGGTCCATAAACAAATGAATGGACAAAGAAGAAGTGGTATATAGACAGAATGGAATAGTAGCCTCGGGAAAAAAATGAACAATGCCGTTTTCAGGACTACAGTTGAGCCTAGAAATAATCATATAACGTTAAGTAAGTAAGAAGGGTATGACAAATATCCTGTGATATCATTTATGCATGTTATCCTAAGATTGCTACCAATGAACATATTTCCACAGAAAAAGACACTCACAGACTTATCAAATAAACTAAAGGTTAGCCAAAATGAAAGGTGGGAAGATGGGTAAATTAGGACTATGGGGTTAACATACATATACTAATGTATGTTAAATGTATATAAACATATAACATATAAACTATATGAATTATATAATCACCTATACCTTCAAAATATACATTCTGTAAACAAACACATGGTAACAGCATCTGAAGATGAACTGACATATGTATGAATCATTGAGCAGATTCTGTACAGCCAGACAATGAAAACACTCTAATCAAATTTCCTCCGATAAGAAATAGAAATTAAATTTAAAAAAGAAACCTAAGTAAGGAGACATAAACTTCTGGGGGCTTGTCCCAGCACATTCCACTCTAATTTACAACCTCAGAACACTACCTCCAGGAAAAGTCTGTTGCCCTATTAACAAGAGATGAGAACGTAATAATGCTGCTGCCTTGTGGCTGTTTCCCACAACAGCAGCTTTAAACCCAGTGCCGATGGTTGCTTATATAGTCACAAGGACTGCAGGGCTGTAAATGACTCACGCCCTCAAAAATGCCCTGGGGTAGGGAATAGGAAAGAAAATTCAACACATGAGAAATTTTTCAAGAAGTCAATAAGAGGAGGGAAGTTGTACTCACTCTTTAAAAAAAAGGAAAAGAAAAAAGGGACATGCCTAAAGCTCAGTATAAGGAATTATTAGCCACATGCAAATTCAAATTCAAAAAGGTTTCCGCTAACACCAGTCATTTCCATCAGCAAAAAGTCTACAAATTATAAATGCTGAAGGGGTTTTAGAGAACTGTGTACCTTCTAGCTGCTGGTGGGATGTAAAGTGGTAAAAGCACTAACGAAAACTGAATGGAGCTGCTTGAAAAGGTAAAAATTGAGCTACCATATGATGCGGCAGGTCACCTTTTGGGCCTATAACCTAAGACCACCAGAATCGAAAACACACAGGCAGACAAATGAGCACTGCAGCAATACTGAAATAGCCAAGACATGGCAGCAGAAAAAAGGTTCATAAACAGATGAATGGACAAAGAAGAAGTGGTATACGTACCAAATAGAATAGTAGCCTCGGGAAATAAATGAACCATGCCGTTTTCAGGACTATAGTTGAGCCTAGAAATAATCATATAAGGATAAGTAAGTCAAAAAGGTATGAGAAATATCCTATGATATCATTTATACATGTTATCCTAAGATTGCTACCAATGAACACATTTCCACAGAAAAAAGACACTCACAGACTTATCAAATAAACTAAAGGTTAGCCAAAATGAAAGGTGGGAAGATGGGTAAATTAGGACTATGGGGTTAACATACATATACTAATGTATGTTAAATGTATATAAACATATAACATATAAACTATATGAATTATATAATCACCAATACCTTCAAAATATACCTTGTGTAATCTCATACATGGTAACAGGATCCAAAGATGATCAGATATATGTGTGACTCTTTGAGCAGATTCTGTACAGCCAGACAATCAAAACACTCGAATCAAATTTACTCCGATAAGAAATAGAATTTAAACTTAAAAAACAAACCTAAGTAAGGAGACATAAACTTCTGGGGGCTTGTCCCAGCACATTCCACTCTAATTTACAACCTCGGAACACGACCTCCAGGAAGACTCTGTTGCACTACTAACAAGAGTTGAGAACGTAATAATGCTGCCGCCTTGTGGCTGTTTCCCACAACAGCAGCTTTAAACCCAGTGCTAATGGTTGCTTATATAGTCACAAGGACTGCAGGGCTGTAAATGACACACGCCCTCAAAAATGCCCTGGGGTAGGGAATAGGCAAGAAAATTCAACACATGAGAATTTTTTCAAGAAGTCAATAAGAGGAGGGAAGTTGTACTCACTCTTGAAAAAAAAAGGGAAAGAAAAAAAGGACATGCCTAAAGCTCAGTATAAGGAATTATTAGCCACATGCAAATTCAAAGTCAAAAAGGGTTCAGCTCACACCGGTCATGACCGTCAGCAAAAAGTCTACAAACTATAAATGCTGAAGGGGTTTTAGAGAACTGTGTACTTTCTAGCTGCTGGTGGGATGTAAAGTGGTAACAGCACTAACGCAAACTGAATCGAGCTGCTTGAAGAGGTAAAAATTGAGCTACCATATGATGCGGCAGGGCACCTTTGGGCCTATAACCTAAGACAACCAGAATCGGAAAGACAGATGCAGGCAAATGTTCACTGAAACAATATTGAAATAGCCAAGACATGGAAGGAAAAAAAATGTCCATAAACAGATGAATGGACAAAGACGAAGTGGTAAATGTACCATATGGAATAGTAGCTTCGCGAAAAAAATGAACAATGCCGTTTTTACGACTACAGTGGAGCCTAGAAATAATCATATAAGGTTAAGTAAGTCAAAAGGGTATGACAAATATCCTATGATATCATTTATACATGTTATCCTAAGATTGCTACCAATGAACATATTTCCACAGAAAAAGACACTCACAGACTTATCAAATAAACTAATGGTTAGCCAAAATGAAAGGTGGGAGGATGGGTAAATTAGGACTATGGGGTTAACATACATATACTAATGTATGTTAAATGTATATAAACATATAACAAATAAACTATATGAATTATATAATCACGAATACCTTTAAAATATACATTTTGTAATCACATACATGGTAACAGGATCCGAAGATGAACAGACATATGTAGGAACCATTAAGCAGATTCTGTACAGCCAGACAATCAAAACACTCCAATCAAATTTACCCTGATAAGAAATAGAAATTATATTTAAAAAACAAACATAAGTAAGGAGACATAAACTTCTGCGGCTTGTCCCAGCACATTCCACTCTAATTTACAACCTCGGAACCCTACCTCCAGGAAGACTCTGTTGCCAAAGTCACAAGAGTTGAGAACGTAATAATGCTGCCGCCTTGTGGCTGTTTCCCACAAGAGCAGCTTTAAACCCAGTGCCAATGGTTGCTTATATAGTCACAAGGACTGCACGCTGTAAATGCCACAGGCCCTCAACAATGCCCTGGGGTAGGGAATAGGCAAGAAAATTCAACACATGAGAAGTTTTTCAAGAAATCAATCAGAGGAGGGAAGTTGTACTCACTCTTTAAAAAAAAAAGAAAAGAAAAAAAAGGACATGCGTAAAGCTCAGTATAAGGAATTATTAGCCACATGCAAATTCAAATTCAAAAAGGTTTCAGCTCACACCAGTCAGGACCATCAGCAAAAAGTCTACAGACTATAAATGCTGAAGGGGTTTTAGAGAACTGTGTACCTTCTAGCTGCTGCTGGGATTTAAAGTGGTAACAGCACTAACGCAAACTGAATGGAGCTGCTTGAAAAGGTAAAAATTGAGCTACCATATGATGCGGCAGGGCAACTTTTGGGCCTATAAACTAAGACCACCAGAATCAGAAAGACAGAGGCAGGCAAATGTGCACTGCAGCAACACTGAAATAGCCAAGACATGGAAGCAAAAAAAGGTCCATAAACAGATGAATGGGCAAAGAAGAAGTGGTATATGGACAGAATGGAATGGTAGCCTTGGGAAAAAATGAACAATGCCGTTTTCAGGACTACAGTTGAGCCTAGAAATATTCATATAACTTTAAGTAAGTAAAAAGGGTATGACAAATATCGTATGATATCATTTATACATGTTATCCTAAGATTGCTACCAATGAACATATTTCCACAGAAAAAGACACTCACAGACTTATCAAATAAACTAATGGTTAGCCAAAATGAAAGGTGGGAGGATGGGTAAATTAGGACTATGGGGTTAACATACATATACTAATGTTATGTTAAATGTATATAAACATATAACAGATAAACTATATTAATTATATAATCACCAATACCTTTAAAATATACATTGTGTAATCACATACATGGTAACAGGATCCGAAGATGAACAGACATATGTAGGAATCATTAAGCAGATTCTGTACAGCCAGACAGTCAAAACACTCTAATCAAATTTACTCCGATAAGAAATAGAAATTAAATTTAATAAACAAACATAAGTAAGGAGACATAAACTTCTGGGGGCTTGTCCCAGCCCATTCCACTCTAATTTACAACCTTGGAACACTACCTCCAGGAAGACTCTATTGCTGTAGTAACAAGAGTTGAAAACGTAATAATGCTGCCGCCTTGTGGCTGTTTCCCACAACAGCAGTTTTAAACCCAGTGCTAATGGTTGCTTAATAGTCACAACGACTGCAGGGGTCTAAATGACACCTGCCCTCAAAAATTGCCCTGGGATAGGGAATAGGCAAGAAAATTCAACACATGAGAAATTTTTCAAGAAGTCAATATGAAGAGGGAAGTTGTATTCACTCTTTAACAAAAAAAGGAAAAGAAGAAAAAGGATATGCCTAGAGCTCAGTATAAGGAATTATTAGCCACATGCGTATCCAACCTCCAAAAAGGTTTCAGCTCACACCAGTCAAATGGCCATCAGCAAAAATCTACAAACTATAAATGCTGAAGGGGTTTTAGAGAACTGTGTAACTCCTAGCTGCTGGTGGGATATAAAGTGGTAACAGCACTAACAAAAACTGAATGGAGCTGCTTTACAAGGTAAAAATTGAGCTACCATATGATGCGAAAGAGCACCTTTTGAGCCTATAAACTAAGAGCACCAGAATGAGAAAGACAGAGGCAGGCAAATGTGCACTGCAGCAATACTAAAATAGCCAAGATATGGAAGCAAAAAAAGGTCCATCAACAGATGAATGGAAAAAGAAGAAGTGGTATATGGACAGAATGGAATAGTAGCCTCGGGAAAAATATGAACAATGCCGTTTTCAGGACTACAGTTGGGCCTAGAAATAATCATATAACGTTAAGTAAGTCAAAAGGGTATGACAAATATCCTATGATATCATTTATACATGTTATCCTAAGATTGCTACCAATGAACATATTTCCACAGAAAAAGACACTCACAGACTTATCAAAGAAACTAATGGTTAGCCAAAATGAAAGGTGGGAGGATGGGTAAATTAGGACTATGGGGTTCACATACATATACTAATGTATGTTAAATGTATATAAACATATAACAGATAAACTTTATGAATTACATAATCACGAATACCTTTAAAATATACATTCTGTGATCACATACATGGTAACAGGATCCGAAGATGAACAGACATATGTAGGAATCTTTGAGCAGATTCTGTACAGCCAGACAATCAAAACACTCCAATCAAATTTGCTCCGATAAGAAATAGAAATTAAATTTAAAAAACAAACATAAGTAAGGAGACATAAACTTCTGGGGGCATGTTCAAACACATTCCACTCTAATTTACAACCTCGGAACCCTACCTCCAGGAAGACTCTGTTGCCAAAGTCACAAGAGTTGAGAACGTAATAATGCTGCTGCCATTTGGCTGTTTCCCACAAGAGCAACTTTAAACCCAGTGCCAATGGTTGCTTATATAGTCACAAGGACTGCAGGGCTGTAAATGACACAGGCCCTCAAAACATCCCCTTGCGTAGGGAATAGGCAAGAAAATTCAAGACATGAGAAATTTTTCAAGAAATCAATCAGAGGAGGGAAGTTGTACTCACTCTTTAAAAAAAAGGAAAAGAAAAAAAAGGACATGCGTACAGCTCAGTATAAGGAATTATTAGCCACATGCAAATTCAAATTCAAAAAGGTTTCAGCTCACACCAGTCAGGACCATCAGCAAAAAGTCTACAAACTATAAATGCTGAAGGGGTTTTAGAGAACTGTGTAACTCCTAGATGCTGGTGGGATGTAAAGTGGTAACAGCACTAACAAAAACTGAATGGAGCTGCTTTACAAGGTAAAAATTGAGCTACCATATGATGCGAAAGGGTACCTTTTGAGCCTATAAACTAAGACCACCAGAATCAGAAAGACATAGGCAGGCAAATGTGCACTGCAGCAATACTAAAATAGCCAAGACATGGAAGCAAAAAAAGGTCCATAAACAGATGAATGGGCAAAGAAGAAGTGGTATATGGACAGAATGGAATGGTAGCCTTGGGAAAAAATGAACAATGCCGTTTTCAGGACTACAGTTGAGCCCATAAATATTCATATAACTTTAAGTAAGTAAAAAGGGTATGACAAATATCGTATGATATCATTTATACATGTTATCCTAAGATTGCTACCAATGAACATATTTCCACAGAAAAAGACACTCACAGACTTATCAAATAAACTAAAGGTTAGCCAAAATGAAAGGTGGGAAGATGGGTAAATTAGGACTATGGGGTTAACATACATATACTAATGTATGTTAAATGTATATAAACATATAACATATAAACTATATGAATTATATAATCACCTATACCTTCAAAATATACATTCTGTAAACAAACACATGGTAACAGCATCTGAAGATGAACTGACATATGTATGAATCATTCAGCAGATTCTGTACAGCCAGACAATGAAAACACTCTAATCAAATTTCCTCCGATAAGAAATAGAAATTAAATTTAAAAAAGAAACCTAAGTAAGGAGACATAAACTTCTGGGGGCTTGTCCCAGCACATTCCACTCTAATTTACAACCTCAGAACACTACCTCCAGGAAAAGTCTGTTGCCCTATTAACAAGAGATGAGAACGTAATAATGCTGCTGCCTTGTGGCTGTTTCCCACAACAGCAGCTTTAAACCCATTGCCGATGGTTGCCTATATAGTCACAAGGACTGCAGGGCTGTAAATGACTCACGCCCTCAAAAATGCCCTGGGGTAGGGAATAGGAAAGAAAATTCAACACATGAGAAATTTTTCAAGAAGTCAATAAGAGGAGGGAAGTTGTACTCACTCTTTAAAAAAAAGGAAAAGAAAAAAGGGACATGCCTAAAGCTCAGTATAAGGAATTATTAGCCACATGCAAATTCAAATTCAAAAAGGTTTCCGCTAACACCAGTCATTTCCATCAGCAAAAAGTCTACAAATTATAAATGCTGAAGGGGTTTTAGAGAACTGTGTACCTTCTAGCTGCTGGTGGGATGTAAAGTGGTAAAAGCACTAACGAAAACTGAATGGAGCTGCTTGAAAAGGTAAAAATTGAGCTACCATATGATGCGGCAGGTCACCTTTTGGGCCTATAACCTAAGACCACCAGAATCGAAAACACACAGGCAGACAAATGAGCACTGCAGCAATACTGAAATAGCCAAGACATGGAAGCAGAAAAAAGGTTCATAAACAGATGAATGGACAAAGAAGAAGTGGTATACGTACCAAATAGAATAGTAGCCTCGGGAAATAAATGAACCATGCCGTTTTCAGGACTATAGTTGAGCCTAGAAATAATCATATAAGGATAAGTAAGTCAAAAAGGTATGAGAAATATCCTATGATATCATTTATACATGTTATCCTAAGATTGCTACCAATGAACACATTTCCACAGAAAAAAGACACTCACAGACTTATCAAAAAAACTAAAGGTTAGCCAAAATGAAAGGTGGGAAGATGGGTAAATTAGGACTATGGGGTTAACATACATATACTAATGTATGTTAAATGTATATAAACATATAACATATAAACTATATGAATTACATAATCACCAATACCTTCAAAATATACCTTGTGTAATCTCATACATGGTAACAGGATCCAAAGATGATCAGATATATGTGTGACTCTTTGAGCAGATTCTGTACAGCCAGACAATCAAAACACTCGAATCAAATTTACTCCGATAAGAAATAGAATTTAAACTTAAAAAACAAACATAAGTAAGGAGACATAAACTTCTGCGGCTTGTCCCAGCACATTCCACTCTAATTTACAACCTCGGAACACGACCTCCAGGAAGACTCTGTTGCACTACTAACAAGAGTTGAGAACGTAATAATGCTGCCGCCTTGTGGCTGTTTCCCACAACAGCAGCTTTAAACCCAGTGCTAATGGTTGCTTATATAGTCACAAGGACTGCAGGGCTGTAAATGACACAGGCCCTCAACAATGCCCTGGGGTAGGGAATAGGCAAGAAAATTCAACACATGAGAAGTTTTTCAAGAAGTCAATAAGAGGAGGGAAGTTGTACTCACTCTTTAAAAAAAAAGGAAAAGAAAAAAAGGACATGCCTAAAGCTCAGTATAAGGAATTATTAGCCACATGCAAATTCAAAGTCAAAAAGGGTTCAGCTCACACCGGTCATGACCATCAGCAAAAAGTCTACAAACGATAAATGCTGAAGGGGTTTTAGAGAACTGTGTACTTTCTAGCTGCTGGTGGGATGTAAAGTGGTAACAGCACTAACGCAAACTGAATCGAGCTGCTTGAAGAAGTAAAAATTGAGCTACCATATGATGCGGCAGGGCACCTTTGGGCCTATAACCTAAGACCACCAGAATCGGAAAGACAGATGCAGGCAAATGTGCACTGAAACAATATTGAAATAGCCAAGACATGGAAGGAAAAAAAATGTCCATAAACAGATGAATGGACAAAGACGAAGTGGTAAATGTACCATATGGAATAGTAGCTTCGCGAAAAAAATGAACAATGCCGTTTTTACGACTACAGTGGAGCCTAGAAATAATCATATAAGGTTAAGTAAGTCAAAAGGGTATGACAAATATCCTATGATATCATTTATACATGTTATCCTAAGATTGCTACCAATGAACATATTTCCACAGAAAAAGACACTCACAGACTTATCAAATAAACTAATGGTTAGCCAAAATGAAAGGTGGGAGGATGGGTAAATTAGGACTATGGGGTTAACATACATATACTAATGTATGTTAAATGTATATAAACATATCACAGATAAACTTTATGAATTATATAATCACGAATACCTTTAAAATATACATTCTGTGATCACATACATGGTAACAGGATCCGAAGATGAACAGACATATGTAGGAATCATTAAGCAGATTCTGTACAGCCAGACAATCAAAACACTCCAATCAAATTTACCCCGATAAGAAATAGAAATTATATTTAAAAAACAAACATAAGTAAGGAGACATAAACTTCTGCGGCTTGTCCCAGCACATTCCACTCTAATTTACAACCTCGGAACCCTACCTCCAGGAAGACTCTGTTGCCAAAGTCACAAGAGTTGAGAACGTAATAATGCTGCCGCCTTGTGGCTGTTTCCCACAAGAGCAGCTTTAAACCCAGTGCCAATGGTTGCTTATATAGTCACAAGGACTGCAGGGCTGTAAATGACACAGGCCCTCAACAATGCCCTGGGGTAGGGAATAGGCAAGAAAATTCAACACATGAGAAGTTTTTCAAGAAATCAATCAGAGGAGGGAAGTTGTACTCACTCTTTAAAAAAAAAGGAAAAGAAAAAAAAGGACATGCGTAAAGCTCAGTATAAGGAATTATTAGCCACATGCAAATTCAAATTCAAAAAGGTTTCAGCTCACACCAGTCAGGACCATCAGCAAAAAGTCTACAAACTATAAATGCTGAAGGGGTTTTAGAGAACTGTGTACCTTCTAGCTGCTGCTGGGATTTAAAGTGGTAACAGCACTAACGCAAACTGAATGGAGCTGCTTGAAAAGGTAAAAATTGAGCTACCATATGATGCGGCAGGGCAACTTTTGGGCCTATAAACTAAGACCACCAGAATCAGAAAGACAGAGGCAGGCAAATGTGCACTGCAGCAATACTGAAATAGCCAAGACATGGAAGCAAAAAAAGGTCCATAAACAGATGAATGGGCAAAGAAGAAGTGGTATATGGACAGAATGGAATGGTAGCCTTGGGAAAAAATGAACAATGCCGTTTTCAGGACTACAGTTGAGCCTAGAAATAATCATATAACGTTAAGTAAGTAAAAAGGGTATGACAAATATCCTGTGATATCATTTATGCATGTTATCCTAAGATTGCTACCAATGAACATATTTCCACAGAAAAAGACACTCACAGACTTATCAAATAAACTAATGGTTAGCCAAAATGAAAGGTGGGAGGATGGGTAAATTAGGACTATGGGGTTAACATACATATACTAATGTATGTTAAATATATATAAACATATCACAGATAAACTTTATGAATTATATAATCACGAATACCTTTAAAATATACATTCTGTGATCACATACATGGTAACAGGATCCGAAGATGAACAGACATATGTAGGAATCATTAAGCAGATTCTGTACAGCCAGACAATCAAAACACTCTAATCAAATTTACTCCGATAAGAAATAGAAATTAAATTTAAAAAACAAAGATAAGTAAGGAGACATAAACTTCTGGGGGCTTGTCCCACCACATTCCACTCTAATTTACAACCTCGGAACACTACCTCCAGGAAGACTCTATTGCCCTAGTAACGAGAGTTGAGAATGTAATGATGCTGCCGCCTTGTGGCTGTTTCCCACAACAGCAGCTTTAAACCCAGTGCTAATGGTTGCTTAATAGTCACAAGGACTGCAGAGCTGTAAATGACACCTGCCCTCAAAAATGCCCTGGGGTAGGGAATAGGCAATAAAATTCAACACATGAGAAATTTTTCAAGAAGTCAATATGAAGAGGGAAGTTGTACTCACTCTTTAACAAAAAAAGGAAAAGAAACAAAAGGACATGCCTAAAGCTCAGTATAAGGAATTATTAGCCACATGCAAATTCAAATTCAAAAAGGTTTCAGCTCACACCAGTCATGACCATCAGCAAAAAGTCTACAAACTCTAAATGCTGAAGGGGTTTTAGAGAACTGTATACCTTCTAGCTGCTGGTGGGATGTAAAGTGGTAACAGCACTAATGCAAAGTGAATGGAGCTGTTTGAAAAGGGAAAAATTGAGCTACCATATGATGCGGCAGGGCACCTTTTGGGCCTACAACCTAAGACCACCAGAATCGGAAAGACAGAGGCAGGCAAATATGCACTGCTGCAATATTGAAATAGCCAAGACATGGAAGCAAAAAAAAGGTCCATAAACAGATGAATGGACAAAGAAGAAGTGGTATATGGACAGAATGGAATCTCAGTCACGAAAAAAAATAAAAGAATGGCATATGCAGCACCACAGAGGAGCCTAGAGGTAATCACACAACGAGAAGTAAGTCAGAATGCGAAAGACAAATGCCCTATGATATCACTTATGTTATCTGAAAATTCATAAAAATGAACATATTTCCATAGAGAAAGGCAATCTCAGATTGAGAAGACAAACTTATGGTTAAGCCAAAGAAAAGGTGTGAGGAATCGATAAATTAGGATAGTGGGGTTAACACTCATATACTAATACATGTAAAATATATAATCCCCAAAGACCTATGGAATACCAAGTGTGGTCTCCTCAACACTCTGTAATAAGCTACATGGAAAAGGACCCAAAGATCAATAGATATATGTAGATGTGTAAATGAACAAGAGTTTGTACACCTAGAAAAAAAGACATTTTTCAATCGAATTTGCTCTGATAAAAGCTACAACTTAAAGACACAAACAAGAATGAAGGAGGCTAAAACTTATGGGGCTTTGTCCTGGCACATTGCACTCTAATCTGCAACCTAAAAGCACAAGTTGCAGCAAGGTCCTGTCTCCCTAGCAAGCAGAGTTGGCAACGTAGAAATGCTGCCACCCTAAGGCCGTTTCCTCAAACAGCAGCTTTAAATCTACTGCTAATGGTCACTAATATTCACAAGGACTGCAGGGCTGTAAATGACTCATGCCCTCAAAAAATGTCCTGGGGTAGGGAATGGCCAAAAAAATCCAAACACGGCAAATTTTTCAAGAAGGCAATTAGACGTTGTAAGTTTCGCTCAATCTTAAAAAAAAGGGAAAACGACATTGATAAACGCAAAACATCAGGAAATATGAGACGCATGCATATCCAATCTACACAAAGGTGTCACCTCACACCAGTCAGAATGACCATCAGCAAAAAGTCAACAAACAATAGATGTTGAAGAAGTTGTGGAGAATAGCGTAAGCTCTCGGTCTAAATGGGATGTAAAGTGGTAACAGCCAATAATAGGAACAGAATGGCAGTGCGTTTAAAGGTAAAAATTGAGTCACCATATGATCCGGAAGGCCCACTATTGGGCCTGTCACCTGTGAAAGACAGAATGAAAAAGACACGGGACAGAAAATCATGTATTGCAGCAGTATTTACAGTAGCCAAGACATGGAAGCAAACAAAATATCCATCAACAGATAAATGGACAAAGAAGAAGTGGTATACGTAACGAATGCAATAGTAGCCTCGGGAAAAAAATGAACAACGCCGTTTTCAGGACTACAGGTGAGCCTAGAAATAATCATATTCGGTTAAGTAAGTCAAAAGGGAATGCCAAATATCCTATGATATCATGTATACAAGTTATCCTAAGATTGCTGCTAATGAACATATTTCCACAGAAACAGACACTCACAGACTTATAAAACAAACTCATGGTTAGCCAAAATGAAAGGTGGGAGGATGGATAAATTAGGACTATGGGGCTAACATATATATACTAATGTATGTTAAATGTATATAAACAAATAACATATAAACTATATGAATTATATAATCACCAAAATATATAAAATATATAATGATAAAACAACTACCAAATACCAAGGGATGTGTACTCAACATTCTGTGATAACATACATGGTAACAGGATCCGAACATGAAAAGACATACGTATGAGTCATTGAGCAGATTCCGTGCAGCCAGACAACCACAACACTCTAATCAAATTTACTCCGATAAGAAATAGAAATTAAATTTAAGAAACAAACATAAGTAAGGAGACATAAACTTCTGGGGGCTTCTCCCAGCACATTCCACTCTAATTTACAACCTCGGAACACTACCTCCAGGAAGACTCTATTGCCCTAGTAACGAGAGTTGAGAATGTAATGATGCTGCCGCCTTGTGGCTGTTTCCCACAACAGCAGCTTTAAACCCAGTGCTAATGGTTGCTTAATAGTCACAAGGACTGCAGAGCTGTAAATGACACCTGCCCTCAAAAAATGCCCTGGGGTAGGGAATAGGCAATAAAATTCAACACATGAGAAATTTTTCAAGAAGTCAATATGAAGAGGGAAGTTGTACTCACTCTTTAACAAAAAAAGGAAAAGAAACAAAAGGACATGCCTAAAGTTCAGTATAAGGAATTATTAGCCACATGCATATCCAACCTCCAAAAAGGCTTCAGCTCACACCAGTCAAATGGCCATCAGCAAAAAGTCTACAGACTATAAATGCTGAAGGGGTTTTAGAGAACTGTGTACCTCCTAGCTGCTGGTGGAATGTAAAGTGGTAACAGCACTAACAAAAACTGAATCGAGCTGCTTGAAAAGGTAAAAACTGAGCTACCATATGATGCGGCAGGGGACCTTTTGGGCCTATAACCTAAGACCACAAGAATTGGAAAGACAAAGGCAGGCAAATGGGCACTGCAGCAATATTGAAATAGCTAAGACGTGGAAGCAAAAAAAGGTCCATAAACAGACGAATGGACAAAGAAGAAGTGGTATACGTACCAAATGGAATAGTAGCCTCGGGAACAAAATCAACAATGCCGTTTTCAGGACTACAGTTGAGCCTAGAAATAATCATATAAGGTTAAGTAAGTCAAAAGGGTATGACAAACATCCTATGATATCATTTATACATGTTATCCTAAGATTGCTACCAATGAACATATTTCCACAGAAAAAGACACTCACAGACTTATCAAATAAACTAATGGTTAGCCAAAATGAAGGGTGGGAGGATGGGTAAAATAGGACTATGAGGTTAACATACATATACTAATGTATGTTAAATGTATATAAACATATACCATATAAACTATATGCATTATATAATCACCAATACCTTTAAAATATACATTCTGTAATCACATACATGCTAACAGGATCCGAAGATGAACAGACATATGTAGGAATCATTGAGCAGATTCTGTAGAGCCAGACAATCAAAACACTCTAATCAAATTTACTCCGAGAAGAAATAGAAATTAAATTTAAAAAAGAAACCTAAGTAAGGAGACATAAACTTCTGGGGGCTTGTCCCACCACATTCCACTCTAATTTACAACCTCGGAACACTACCTCCAGGAAGACTCCATTGCCCTAGTAACAACAGTTGAGAACGTAATAATGCTGCCGCCTTGTGGCTGTTTCCCACAACAGCAGCTTTAAACCCAGTGCCAATGGTTGCTTATATAGTCACAAGGACTGCAGGGCTGTAAATGACACAGGCCCTCCAAAAATGCCCTGGGGTAGGGAATAGGCAAGAAAATTCAACACATGAGAAATTTTTCAAGAAGTCAATAAGAGGAAGGAAGTTGTACTCACTCTTTAAAAAAGAAGGAAAAGAAGAAAAAGGACATGCCTAAAGCTCAGTATAAGGAATTATTAGCCACATGCAAATTCAAATTCAAAAAGGTTTCAGCTCACACCAGTCATGACCATCAGCAAAAAGTCTACAAACTCTAAATGCTGAAGGGGTTTTAGAGAACTGTATACCTTCTAGCTGCTGGTGGGATGTAAAGTGGTAACAGCACTAATGCAAAGTGAATGGAGCTGTTTGAAAAGGGAAAAATTGAGCTACCATATGATGCGGCAGGGCACCTTTTGGGCCTACAACCTAAGACCACCAGAATCGGAAAGACAGAGGCAGGCAAATATGCACTGCTGCAATATTGAAATAGCCAAGACATGGAAGCAAAAAAAAGGTCCATAAACAGATGAATGGACAAAGAAGAAGTGGTATATGGACAGAATGGAATCTCAGTCACGAAAAAAAATAAAAGAATGGCATATGCAGCACCACAGAGGAGCCTAGAGGTAATCACACAACGAGAAGTAAGTCAGAATGCGAAAGACAAATGCCCTATGATATCACTTATGTTATCTGAAAATTCATAAAAATGAACATATTTCCATAGAGAAAGGCAATCTCAGATTGAGAAGACAAACTTATGGTTAAGCCAAAGAAAAGGTGTGAGGAATCGATAAATTAGGATAGTGGGGTTAACACTCATATACTAATACATGTAAAATATATAATCCCCAAAGACCTATGGAATACCAAGTGTGGTCTCCTCAACACTCTGTAATAAGCTACATGGAAAAGGACCCAAAGATCAATAGATATATGTAGATGTGTAAATGAACAAGAGTTTGTACACCTAGAAAAAAAGACATTTTTCAATCGAATTTGCTCTGATAAAAGCTACAACTTAAAGACACAAACAAGAATGAAGGAGGCTAAAACTTATGGGGCTTTGTCCTGGCACATTGCACTCTAATCTGCAACCTAAAAGCACAAGTTGCAGCAAGGTCCTGTCTCCCTAGCAAGCAGAGTTGGCAACGTAGAAATGCTGCCACCCTAAGGCCGTTTCCTCAAACAGCAGCTTTAAATCTACTGCTAATGGTCACTAATATTCACAAGGACTGCAGGGCTGTAAATGACTCATGCCCTCAAAAAATGTCCTGGGGTAGGGAATGGCCAAAAAAATCCAAACACGGCAAATTTTTCAAGAAGGCAATTAGACGTTGTAAGTTTCGCTCAATCTTAAAAAAAAGGGAAAACGACATTGATAAACGCAAAACATCAGGAAATATGAGACGCATGCATATCCAATCTACACAAAGGTGTCACCTCACACCAGTCAGAATGACCATCAGCAAAAAGTCAACAAACAATAGATGTTGAAGAAGTTGTGGAGAATAGCGTAAGCTCTCGGTCTAAATGGGATGTAAAGTGGTAACAGCCAATAATAGGAACAGAATGGCAGTGCGTTTAAAGGTAAAAATTGAGTCACCATATGATCCGGAAGGCCCACTATTGGGCCTGTCACCTGTGAAAGACAGAATGAAAAAGACACGGGACAGAAAATCATGTATTGCAGCAGTATTTACAGTAGCCAAGACATGGAAGCAAACAAAATATCCATCAACAGATAAATGGACAAAGAAGAAGTGGTATACGTAACGAATGCAATAGTAGCCTCGGGAAAAAAATGAACAACGCCGTTTTCAGGACTACAGGTGAGCCTAGAAATAATCATATTCGGTTAAGTAAGTCAAAAGGGAATGCCAAATATCCTATGATATCATGTATACAAGTTATCCTAAGATTGCTGCTAATGAACATATTTCCACAGAAACAGACACTCACAGACTTATAAAACAAACTCATGGTTAGCCAAAATGAAAGGTGGGAGGATGGATAAATTAGGACTATGGGGCTAACATATATATACTAATGTATGTTAAATGTATATAAACAAATAACATATAAACTATATGAATTATATAATCACCAAAATATATAAAATATATAATGATAAAACAACTACCAAATACCAAGGGATGTGTACTCAACATTCTGTGATAACATACATGGTAACAGGATCCGAACATGAAAAGACATACGTATGAGTCATTGAGCAGATTCCGTGCAGCCAGACAACCACAACACTCTAATCAAATTTACTCCGATAAGAAATAGAAATTAAATTTAAGAAACAAACATAAGTAAGGAGACATAAACTTCTGGGGGCTTCTCCCAGCACATTCCACTCTAATTTACAACCTCGGAACACTACCTCCAGGAAGACTCTATTGCCCTAGTAACGAGAGTTGAGAATGTAATGATGCTGCCGCCTTGTGGCTGTTTCCCACAACAGCAGCTTTAAACCCAGTGCTAATGGTTGCTTAATAGTCACAAGGACTGCAGAGCTGTAAATGACACCTGCCCTCAAAAAATGCCCTGGGGTAGGGAATAGGCAATAAAATTCAACACATGAGAAATTTTTCAAGAAGTCAATATGAAGAGGGAAGTTGTACTCACTCTTTAACAAAAAAAGGAAAAGAAACAAAAGGACATGCCTAAAGTTCAGTATAAGGAATTATTAGCCACATGCATATCCAACCTCCAAAAAGGCTTCAGCTCACACCAGTCAAATGGCCATCAGCAAAAAGTCTACAGACTATAAATGCTGAAGGGGTTTTAGAGAACTGTGTACCTCCTAGCTGCTGGTGGAATGTAAAGTGGTAACAGCACTAACAAAAACTGAATCGAGCTGCTTGAAAAGGTAAAAACTGAGCTACCATATGATGCGGCAGGGGACCTTTTGGGCCTATAACCTAAGACCACAAGAATTGGAAAGACAAAGGCAGGCAAATGGGCACTGCAGCAATATTGAAATAGCTAAGACGTGGAAGCAAAAAAAGGTCCATAAACAGACGAATGGACAAAGAAGAAGTGGTATACGTACCAAATGGAATAGTAGCCTCGGGAACAAAATCAACAATGCCGTTTTCAGGACTACAGTTGAGCCTAGAAATAATCATATAAGGTTAAGTAAGTCAAAAGGGTATGACAAACATCCTATGATATCATTTATACATGTTATCCTAAGATTGCTACCAATGAACATATTTCCACAGAAAAAGACACTCACAGACTTATCAAATAAACTAATGGTTAGCCAAAATGAAGGGTGGGAGGATGGGTAAAATAGGACTATGAGGTTAACATACATATACTAATGTATGTTAAATGTATATAAACATATACCATATAAACTATATGCATTATATAATCACCAATACCTTTAAAATATACATTCTGTAATCACATACATGCTAACAGGATCCGAAGATGAACAGACATATGTAGGAATCATTGAGCAGATTCTGTAGAGCCAGACAATCAAAACACTCTAATCAAATTTACTCCGAGAAGAAATAGAAATTAAATTTAAAAAAGAAACCTAAGTAAGGAGACATAAACTTCTGGGGGCTTGTCCCACCACATTCCACTCTAATTTACAACCTCGGAACACTACCTCCAGGAAGACTCCATTGCCCTAGTAACAACAGTTGAGAACGTAATAATGCTGCCGCCTTGTGGCTGTTTCCCACAACAGCAGCTTTAAACCCAGTGCCAATGGTTGCTTATATAGTCACAAGGACTGCAGGGCTGTAAATGACACAGGCCCTCCAAAAATGCCCTGGGGTAGGGAATAGGCAAGAAAATTCAACACATGAGAAATTTTTCAAGAAGTCAATAAGAGGAAGGAAGTTGTACTCACTCTTTAAAAAAGAAGGAAAAGAAGAAAAAGGACATGCCTAAAGCTCAGTATAAGGAATTATTAGCCACATGCAAATTCAAATTCAAAAAGGTTTCAGCTCACACCAGTCATGACCATCAGCAAAAAGTCTACAAACTCTAAATGCTGAAGGGGTTTTAGAGAACTGTATACCTTCTAGCTGCTGGTGGGATGTAAAGTGGTAACAGCACTAATGCAAAGTGAATGGAGCTGTTTGAAAAGGGAAAAATTGAGCTACCATATGATGCGGCAGGGCACCTTTTGGGCCTACAACCTAAGACCACCAGAATCGGAAAGACAGAGGCAGGCAAATATGCACTGCTGCAATATTGAAATAGCCAAGACATGGAAGCAAAAAAAAGGTCCATAAACAGATGAATGGACAAAGAAGAAGTGGTATATGGACAGAATGGAATCTCAGTCACGAAAAAAAATAAAAGAATGGCATATGCAGCACCACAGAGGAGCCTAGAGGTAATCACACAACGAGAAGTAAGTCAGAATGCGAAAGACAAATGCCCTATGATATCACTTATGTTATCTGAAAATTCATAAAAATGAACATATTTCCATAGAGAAAGGCAATCTCAGATTGAGAAGACAAACTTATGGTTAAGCCAAAGAAAAGGTGTGAGGAATCGATAAATTAGGATAGTGGGGTTAACACTCATATACTAATACATGTAAAATATATAATCCCCAAAGACCTATGGAATACCAAGTGTGGTCTCCTCAACACTCTGTAATAAGCTACATGGAAAAGGACCCAAAGATCAATAGATATATGTAGATGTGTAAATGAACAAGAGTTTGTACACCTAGAAAAAAAGACATTTTTCAATCGAATTTGCTCTGATAAAAGCTACAACTTAAAGACACAAACAAGAATGAAGGAGGCTAAAACTTATGGGGCTTTGTCCTGGCACATTGCACTCTAATCTGCAACCTAAAAGCACAAGTTGCAGCAAGGTCCTGTCTCCCTAGCAAGCAGAGTTGGCAACGTAGAAATGCTGCCACCCTAAGGCCGTTTCCTCAAACAGCAGCTTTAAATCTACTGCTAATGGTCACTAATATTCACAAGGACTGCAGGGCTGTAAATGACTCATGCCCTCAAAAAATGTCCTGGGGTAGGGAATGGCCAAAAAAATCCAAACACGGCAAATTTTTCAAGAAGGCAATTAGACGTTGTAAGTTTCGCTCAATCTTAAAAAAAAGGGAAAACGACATTGATAAACGCAAAACATCAGGAAATATGAGACGCATGCATATCCAATCTACACAAAGGTGTCACCTCACACCAGTCAGAATGACCATCAGCAAAAAGTCAACAAACAATAGATGTTGAAGAAGTTGTGGAGAATAGCGTAAGCTCTCGGTCTAAATGGGATGTAAAGTGGTAACAGCCAATAATAGGAACAGAATGGCAGTGCGTTTAAAGGTAAAAATTGAGTCACCATATGATCCGGAAGGCCCACTATTGGGCCTGTCACCTGTGAAAGACAGAATGAAAAAGACACGGGACAGAAAATCATGTATTGCAGCAGTATTTACAGTAGCCAAGACATGGAAGCAAACAAAATATCCATCAACAGATAAATGGACAAAGAAGAAGTGGTATACGTAACGAATGCAATAGTAGCCTCGGGAAAAAAATGAACAACGCCGTTTTCAGGACTACAGGTGAGCCTAGAAATAATCATATTCGGTTAAGTAAGTCAAAAGGGAATGCCAAATATCCTATGATATCATGTATACAAGTTATCCTAAGATTGCTGCTAATGAACATATTTCCACAGAAACAGACACTCACAGACTTATAAAACAAACTCATGGTTAGCCAAAATGAAAGGTGGGAGGATGGATAAATTAGGACTATGGGGCTAACATATATATACTAATGTATGTTAAATGTATATAAACAAATAACATATAAACTATATGAATTATATAATCACCAAAATATATAAAATATATAATGATAAAACAACTACCAAATACCAAGGGATGTGTACTCAACATTCTGTGATAACATACATGGTAACAGGATCCGAACATGAAAAGACATACGTATGAGTCATTGAGCAGATTCCGTGCAGCCAGACAACCACAACACTCTAATCAAATTTACTCCGATAAGAAATAGAAATTAAATTTAAGAAACAAACATAAGTAAGGAGACATAAACTTCTGGGGGCTTCTCCCAGCACATTCCACTCTAATTTACAACCTCGGAACACTACCTCCAGGAAGACTCTATTGCCCTAGTAACGAGAGTTGAGAATGTAATGATGCTGCCGCCTTGTGGCTGTTTCCCACAACAGCAGCTTTAAACCCAGTGCTAATGGTTGCTTAATAGTCACAAGGACTGCAGAGCTGTAAATGACACCTGCCCTCAAAAAATGCCCTGGGGTAGGGAATAGGCAATAAAATTCAACACATGAGAAATTTTTCAAGAAGTCAATATGAAGAGGGAAGTTGTACTCACTCTTTAACAAAAAAAGGAAAAGAAACAAAAGGACATGCCTAAAGTTCAGTATAAGGAATTATTAGCCACATGCATATCCAACCTCCAAAAAGGCTTCAGCTCACACCAGTCAAATGGCCATCAGCAAAAAGTCTACAGACTATAAATGCTGAAGGGGTTTTAGAGAACTGTGTACCTCCTAGCTGCTGGTGGAATGTAAAGTGGTAACAGCACTAACAAAAACTGAATCGAGCTGCTTGAAAAGGTAAAAACTGAGCTACCATATGATGCGGCAGGGGACCTTTTGGGCCTATAACCTAAGACCACAAGAATTGGAAAGACAAAGGCAGGCAAATGGGCACTGCAGCAATATTGAAATAGCTAAGACGTGGAAGCAAAAAAAGGTCCATAAACAGACGAATGGACAAAGAAGAAGTGGTATACGTACCAAATGGAATAGTAGCCTCGGGAACAAAATCAACAATGCCGTTTTCAGGACTACAGTTGAGCCTAGAAATAATCATATAAGGTTAAGTAAGTCAAAAGGGTATGACAAACATCCTATGATATCATTTATACATGTTATCCTAAGATTGCTACCAATGAACATATTTCCACAGAAAAAGACACTCACAGACTTATCAAATAAACTAATGGTTAGCCAAAATGAAGGGTGGGAGGATGGGTAAAATAGGACTATGAGGTTAACATACATATACTAATGTATGTTAAATGTATATAAACATATACCATATAAACTATATGCATTATATAATCACCAATACCTTTAAAATATACATTCTGTAATCACATACATGCTAACAGGATCCGAAGATGAACAGACATATGTAGGAATCATTGAGCAGATTCTGTAGAGCCAGACAATCAAAACACTCTAATCAAATTTACTCCGAGAAGAAATAGAAATTAAATTTAAAAAAGAAACCTAAGTAAGGAGACATAAACTTCTGGGGGCTTGTCCCACCACATTCCACTCTAATTTACAACCTCGGAACACTACCTCCAGGAAGACTCCATTGCCCTAGTAACAACAGTTGAGAACGTAATAATGCTGCCGCCTTGTGGCTGTTTCCCACAACAGCAGCTTTAAACCCAGTGCCAATGGTTGCTTATATAGTCACAAGGACTGCAGGGCTGTAAATGACACAGGCCCTCCAAAAATGCCCTGGGGTAGGGAATAGGCAAGAAAATTCAACACATGAGAAATTTTTCAAGAAGTCAATAAGAGGAAGGAAGTTGTACTCACTCTTTAAAAAAGAAGGAAAAGAAGAAAAAGGACATGCCTAAAGCTCAGTATAAGGAATTATTAGCCACATGCAAATTCAAATTCAAAAAGGTTTCAGCTCACACCAGTCATGACCATCAGCAAAAAGTCTACAAACTCTAAATGCTGAAGGGGTTTTAGAGAACTGTATACCTTCTAGCTGCTGGTGGGATGTAAAGTGGTAACAGCACTAATGCAAAGTGAATGGAGCTGTTTGAAAAGGGAAAAATTGAGCTACCATATGATGCGGCAGGGCACCTTTTGGGCCTACAACCTAAGACCACCAGAATCGGAAAGACAGAGGCAGGCAAATATGCACTGCTGCAATATTGAAATAGCCAAGACATGGAAGCAAAAAAAAAGGTCCATAAACAGATGAATGGACAAAGAAGAAGTGGTATATGGACAGAATGGAATCTCAGTCACGAAAAAAAATAAAAGAATGGCATATGCAGCACCACAGAGGAGCCTAGAGGTAATCACACAACGAGAAGTAAGTCAGAATGCGAAAGACAAATGCCCTATGATATCACTTATGTTATCTGAAAATTCATAAAAATGAACATATTTCCATAGAGAAAGGCAATCTCAGATTGAGAAGACAAACTTATGGTTAAGCCAAAGAAAAGGTGTGAGGAATCGATAAATTAGGATAGTGGGGTTAACACTCATATACTAATACATGTAAAATATATAATCCCCAAAGACCTATGGAATACCAAGTGTGGTCTCCTCAACACTCTGTAATAAGCTACATGGAAAAGGACCCAAAGATCAATAGATATATGTAGATGTGTAAATGAACAAGAGTTTGTACACCTAGAAAAAAAGACATTTTTCAATCGAATTTGCTCTGATAAAAGCTACAACTTAAAGACACAAACAAGAATGAAGGAGGCTAAAACTTATGGGGCTTTGTCCTGGCACATTGCACTCTAATCTGCAACCTAAAAGCACAAGTTGCAGCAAGGTCCTGTCTCCCTAGCAAGCAGAGTTGGCAACGTAGAAATGCTGCCACCCTAAGGCCGTTTCCTCAAACAGCAGCTTTAAATCTACTGCTAATGGTCACTAATATTCACAAGGACTGCAGGGCTGTAAATGACTCATGCCCTCAAAAAATGTCCTGGGGTAGGGAATGGCCAAAAAAATCCAAACACGGCAAATTTTTCAAGAAGGCAATTAGACGTTGTAAGTTTCGCTCAATCTTAAAAAAAAGGGAAAACGACATTGATAAACGCAAAACATCAGGAAATATGAGACGCATGCATATCCAATCTACACAAAGGTGTCACCTCACACCAGTCAGAATGACCATCAGCAAAAAGTCAACAAACAATAGATGTTGAAGAAGTTGTGGAGAATAGCGTAAGCTCTCGGTCTAAATGGGATGTAAAGTGGTAACAGCCAATAATAGGAACAGAATGGCAGTGCGTTTAAAGGTAAAAATTGAGTCACCATATGATCCGGAAGGCCCACTATTGGGCCTGTCACCTGTGAAAGACAGAATGAAAAAGACACGGGACAGAAAATCATGTATTGCAGCAGTATTTACAGTAGCCAAGACATGGAAGCAAACAAAATATCCATCAACAGATAAATGGACAAAGAAGAAGTGGTATACGTAACGAATGCAATAGTAGCCTCGGGAAAAAAATGAACAACGCCGTTTTCAGGACTACAGGTGAGCCTAGAAATAATCATATTCGGTTAAGTAAGTCAAAAGGGAATGCCAAATATCCTATGATATCATGTATACAAGTTATCCTAAGATTGCTGCTAATGAACATATTTCCACAGAAACAGACACTCACAGACTTATAAAACAAACTCATGGTTAGCCAAAATGAAAGGTGGGAGGATGGATAAATTAGGACTATGGGGCTAACATATATATACTAATGTATGTTAAATGTATATAAACAAATAACATATAAACTATATGAATTATATAATCACCAAAATATATAAAATATATAATGATAAAACAACTACCAAATACCAAGGGATGTGTACTCAACATTCTGTGATAACATACATGGTAACAGGATCCGAACATGAAAAGACATACGTATGAGTCATTGAGCAGATTCCGTGCAGCCAGACAACCACAACACTCTAATCAAATTTACTCCGATAAGAAATAGAAATTAAATTTAAGAAACAAACATAAGTAAGGAGACATAAACTTCTGGGGGCTTCTCCCAGCACATTCCACTCTAATTTACAACCTCGGAACACTACCTCCAGGAAGACTCTATTGCCCTAGTAACGAGAGTTGAGAATGTAATGATGCTGCCGCCTTGTGGCTGTTTCCCACAACAGCAGCTTTAAACCCAGTGCTAATGGTTGCTTAATAGTCACAAGGACTGCAGAGCTGTAAATGACACCTGCCCTCAAAAAATGCCCTGGGGTAGGGAATAGGCAATAAAATTCAACACATGAGAAATTTTTCAAGAAGTCAATATGAAGAGGGAAGTTGTACTCACTCTTTAACAAAAAAAGGAAAAGAAACAAAAGGACATGCCTAAAGTTCAGTATAAGGAATTATTAGCCACATGCATATCCAACCTCCAAAAAGGCTTCAGCTCACACCAGTCAAATGGCCATCAGCAAAAAGTCTACAGACTATAAATGCTGAAGGGGTTTTAGAGAACTGTGTACCTCCTAGCTGCTGGTGGAATGTAAAGTGGTAACAGCACTAACAAAAACTGAATCGAGCTGCTTGAAAAGGTAAAAACTGAGCTACCATATGATGCGGCAGGGGACCTTTTGGGCCTATAACCTAAGACCACAAGAATTGGAAAGACAAAGGCAGGCAAATGGGCACTGCAGCAATATTGAAATAGCTAAGACGTGGAAGCAAAAAAAGGTCCATAAACAGACGAATGGACAAAGAAGAAGTGGTATACGTACCAAATGGAATAGTAGCCTCAGGAACAAAATCAACAATGCCGTTTTCAGGACTACAGTTGAGCCTAGAAATAATCATATAAGGTTAAGTAAGTCAAAAGGGTATGACAAACATCCTATGATATCATTTATACATGTTTTCCTAAGATTGCTACCAATGAACATATTTCCACAGAAAAAGACACTCACAGACTTATCAAATAAACTAATGGTTAGCCAAAATGAAGGGTGGGAGGATGGGTAAAATAGGACTATGAGGTTAACATACATATACTAATGTATGTTAAATGTATATAAACATATACCATATAAACTATATGCATTATATAATCACCAATACCTTTAAAATGTACATTCTGTAATCACATACATGCTAACAGGATCCGAAGATGAACAGACATATGTAGGAATCATTGAGCAGATTCTGTAGAGCCAGACAATCAAAACACTCTAATCAAATTTACTCCGAGAAGAAATAGGAATTAAATTTAAAAAACAAACCTAAGTAAGGAGACATAAACTTCTGGGGGCTTGTCCCACCACATTCCACTCTAATTTACAACCTCGGAACACTACCTCCAGGAAGACTCCATTGCCCTAGTAACAACAGTTGAGAACGTAATAATGCTGCCGCCTTGTGGCTGTTTCCCACAACAGCAGCTTTAAACCCAGTGCCAATGGTTGCTTATATAGTCACAAGGACTGCAGGGCTGTAAATGACACAGGCCCTCCAAAAATGCCCTGGGGTAGGGAATAGGCAAGAAAATTCAACACATGAGAAATTTTTCAAGAAGTCAATAAGAGGAAGGAAGTTGTACTCACTCTTTAAAAAAGAAGGAAAAGAAGAAAAAGGACATGCCTAAAGCTCAGTATAAGGAATTATTAGCCACATGCAAATTCAAATTCAAAAAGGTTTCAGCTCACACCAGTCATGACCATCAGCAAAAAGTCTACAAACTCTAAATGCTGAAGGGGTTTTAGAGAACTGTATACCTTCTAGCTGCTGGTGGGATGTAAAGTGGTAACAGCACTAATGCAAAGTGAATGGAGCTGTTTGAAAAGGGAAAAATTGAGCTACCATATGATGCGGCAGGGCACCTTTTGGGCCTACAACCTAAGACCACCAGAATCGGAAAGACAGAGGCAGGCAAATATGCACTGCTGCAATATTGAAATAGCCAAGACATGGAAGCAAAAAAAAAGGTCCATAAACAGATGAATGGACAAAGAAGAAGTGGTATATGGACAGAATGGAATCTCAGTCACGAAAAAAAATAAAAGAATGGCATATGCAGCACCACAGAGGAGCCTAGAGGTAATCACACAACGAGAAGTAAGTCAGAATGCGAAAGACAAATGCCCTATGATATCACTTATGTTATCTGAAAATTCATAAAAATGAACATATTTCCATAGAGAAAGGCAATCTCAGATTGAGAAGACAAACTTATGGTTAAGCCAAAGAAAAGGTGTGAGGAATCGATAAATTAGGATAGTGGGGTTAACACTCATATACTAATACATGTAAAATATATAATCCCCAAAGACCTATGGAATACCAAGTGTGGTCTCCTCAACACTCTGTAATAAGCTACATGGAAAAGGACCCAAAGATCAATAGATATATGTAGATGTGTAAATGAACAAGAGTTTGTACACCTAGAAAAAAAGACATTTTTCAATCGAATTTGCTCTGATAAAAGCTACAACTTAAAGACACAAACAAGAATGAAGGAGGCTAAAACTTATGGGGCTTTGTCCTGGCACATTGCACTCTAATCTGCAACCTAAAAGCACAAGTTGCAGCAAGGTCCTGTCTCCCTAGCAAGCAGAGTTGGCAACGTAGAAATGCTGCCACCCTAAGGCCGTTTCCTCAAACAGCAGCTTTAAATCTACTGCTAATGGTCACTAATATTCACAAGGACTGCAGGGCTGTAAATGACTCATGCCCTCAAAAAATGTCCTGGGGTAGGGAATGGCCAAAAAAATCCAAACACGGCAAATTTTTCAAGAAGGCAATTAGACGTTGTAAGTTTCGCTCAATCTTAAAAAAAAGGGAAAACGACATTGATAAACGCAAAACATCAGGAAATATGAGACGCATGCATATCCAATCTACACAAAGGTGTCACCTCACACCAGTCAGAATGACCATCAGCAAAAAGTCAACAAACAATAGATGTTGAAGAAGTTGTGGAGAATAGCGTAAGCTCTCGGTCTAAATGGGATGTAAAGTGGTAACAGCCAATAATAGGAACAGAATGGCAGTGCGTTTAAAGGTAAAAATTGAGTCACCATATGATCCGGAAGGCCCACTATTGGGCCTGTCACCTGTGAAAGACAGAATGAAAAAGACACGGGACAGAAAATCATGTATTGCAGCAGTATTTACAGTAGCCAAGACATGGAAGCAAACAAAATATCCATCAACAGATAAATGGACAAAGAAGAAGTGGTATACGTAACGAATGCAATAGTAGCCTCGGGAAAAAAATGAACAACGCCGTTTTCAGGACTACAGGTGAGCCTAGAAATAATCATATTCGGTTAAGTAAGTCAAAAGGGAATGCCAAATATCCTATGATATCATGTATACAAGTTATCCTAAGATTGCTGCTAATGAACATATTTCCACAGAAACAGACACTCACAGACTTATAAAACAAACTCATGGTTAGCCAAAATGAAAGGTGGGAGGATGGATAAATTAGGACTATGGGGCTAACATATATATACTAATGTATGTTAAATGTATATAAACAAATAACATATAAACTATATGAATTATATAATCACCAAAATATATAAAATATATAATGATAAAACAACTACCAAATACCAAGGGATGTGTACTCAACATTCTGTGATAACATACATGGTAACAGGATCCGAACATGAAAAGACATACGTATGAGTCATTGAGCAGATTCCGTGCAGCCAGACAACCACAACACTCTAATCAAATTTACTCCGATAAGAAATAGAAATTAAATTTAAGAAACAAACATAAGTAAGGAGACATAAACTTCTGGGGGCTTCTCCCAGCACATTCCACTCTAATTTACAACCTCGGAACACTACCTCCAGGAAGACTCTATTGCCCTAGTAACGAGAGTTGAGAATGTAATGATGCTGCCGCCTTGTGGCTGTTTCCCACAACAGCAGCTTTAAACCCAGTGCTAATGGTTGCTTAATAGTCACAAGGACTGCAGAGCTGTAAATGACACCTGCCCTCAAAAAATGCCCTGGGGTAGGGAATAGGCAATAAAATTCAACACATGAGAAATTTTTCAAGAAGTCAATATGAAGAGGGAAGTTGTACTCACTCTTTAACAAAAAAAGGAAAAGAAACAAAAGGACATGCCTAAAGTTCAGTATAAGGAATTATTAGCCACATGCATATCCAACCTCCAAAAAGGCTTCAGCTCACACCAGTCAAATGGCCATCAGCAAAAAGTCTACAGACTATAAATGCTGAAGGGGTTTTAGAGAACTGTGTACCTCCTAGCTGCTGGTGGAATGTAAAGTGGTAACAGCACTAACAAAAACTGAATCGAGCTGCTTGAAAAGGTAAAAACTGAGCTACCATATGATGCGGCAGGGGACCTTTTGGGCCTATAACCTAAGACCACAAGAATTGGAAAGACAAAGGCAGGCAAATGGGCACTGCAGCAATATTGAAATAGCTAAGACGTGGAAGCAAAAAAAGGTCCATAAACAGACGAATGGACAAAGAAGAAGTGGTATACGTACCAAATGGAATAGTAGCCTCGGGAACAAAATCAACAATGCCGTTTTCAGGACTACAGTTGAGCCTAGAAATAATCATATAAGGTTAAGTAAGTCAAAAGGGTATGACAAACATCCTATGATATCATTTATACATGTTTTCCTAAGATTGCTACCAATGAACATATTTCCACAGAAAAAGACACTCACAGACTTATCAAATAAACTAATGGTTAGCCAAAATGAAGGGTGGGAGGATGGGTAAAATAGGACTATGAGGTTAACATACATATACTAATGTATGTTAAATGTATATAAACATATACCATATAAACTATATGCATTATATAATCACCAATACCTTTAAAATGTACATTCTGTAATCACATACATGCTAACAGGATCCGAAGATGAACAGACATATGTAGGAATCATTGAGCAGATTCTGTAGAGCCAGACAATCAAAACACTCTAATCAAATTTACTCCGAGAAGAAATAGAAATTAAATTTAAAAAAGAAACATAAGTAAGGAGACATAAACTTCTGGGGGCTTGTCCCACCACATTCCACTCTAATTTACAACCTCGGAACACTACCTCCAGGAAGACTCCATTGCCCTAGTAACAACAGTTGAGAACGTAATAATGCTGCCGCCTTGTGGCTGTTTCCCACAACAGCAGCTTTAAACCCAGTGCCAATGGTTGCTTATATAGTCACAAGGACTGCAGGGCTGTAAATGACACAGGCCCTCCAAAAATGCCCTGGGGTAGGGAATAGGCAAGAAAATTCAACACATGAGAAATTTTTCAAGAAGTCAATAAGAGGAAGGAAGTTGTACTCACTCTTTAAAAAAGAAGGAAAAGAAGAAAAAGGACATGCCTAAAGCTCAGTATAAGGAATTATTAGCCACATGCAAATTCAAATTCAAAAAGGTTTCAGCTCACACCAGTCATGACCATCAGCAAAAAGTCTACAAACTCTAAATGCTGAAGGGGTTTTAGAGAACTGTATACCTTCTAGCTGCTGGTGGGATGTAAAGTGGTAACAGCACTAATGCAAAGTGAATGGAGCTGTTTGAAAAGGGAAAAATTGAGCTACCATATGATGCGGCAGGGCACCTTTTGGGCCTACAACCTAAGACCACCAGAATCGGAAAGACAGAGGCAGGCAAATATGCACTGCTGCAATATTGAAATAGCCAAGACATGGAAGCAAAAAAAAAGGTCCATAAACAGATGAATGGACAAAGAAGAAGTGGTATATGGACAGAATGGAATCTCAGTCACGAAAAAAAATAAAAGAATGGCATATGCAGCACCACAGAGGAGCCTAGAGGTAATCACACAATGAGAAGTAAGTCAGAATGCGAAAGACAAATGCCCTATGATATCACTTATGTTATCTGAAAATTCATAAAAATGAACATATTTCCATAGAGAAAGGCAATCTCAGATTGAGAAGACAAACTTATGGTTAAGCCAAAGAAAAGGTGTGAGGAATCGATAAATTAGGATAGTGGGGTTAACACTCATATACTAATACATGTAAAATATATAATCCCCAAAGACCTATGGAATACCAAGTGTGGTCTCCTCAACACTCTGTAATAAGCTACATGGAAAAGGACCCAAAGATCAATAGATATATGTAGATGTGTAAATGAACAAGAGTTTGTACACCTAGAAAAAAAGACATTTTTCAATCGAATTTGCTCTGATAAAAGCTACAACTTAAAGACACAAACAAGAATGAAGGAGGCTAAAACTTATGGGGCTTTGTCCTGGCACATTGCACTCTAATCTGCAACCTAAAAGCACAAGTTGCAGCAAGGTCCTGTCTCCCTAGCAAGCAGAGTTGGCAACGTAGAAATGCTGCCACCCTAAGGCCGTTTCCTCAAACAGCAGCTTTAAATCTACTGCTAATGGTCACTAATATTCACAAGGACTGCAGGGCTGTAAATGACTCATGCCCTCAAAAAATGTCCTGGGGTAGGGAATGGCCAAAAAAATCCAAACACGGCAAATTTTTCAAGAAGGCAATTAGACGTTGTAAGTTTCGCTCAATCTTAAAAAAAAGGGAAAACGACATTGATAAACGCAAAACATCAGGAAATATGAGACGCATGCATATCCAATCTACACAAAGGTGTCACCTCACACCAGTCAGAATGACCATCAGCAAAAAGTCAACAAACAATAGATGTTGAAGAAGTTGTGGAGAATAGCGTAAGCTCTCGGTCTAAATGGGATGTAAAGTGGTAACAGCCAATAATAGGAACAGAATGGCAGTGCGTTTAAAGGTAAAAATTGAGTCACCATATGATCCGGAAGGCCCACTATTGGGCCTGTCACCTGTGAAAGACAGAATGAAAAAGACACGGGACAGAAAATCATGTATTGCAGCAGTATTTACAGTAGCCAAGACATGGAAGCAAACAAAATATCCATCAACAGATAAATGGACAAAGAAGAAGTGGTATACGTAACGAATGCAATAGTAGCCTCGGGAAAAAAATGAACAACGCCGTTTTCAGGACTACAGGTGAGCCTAGAAATAATCATATTCGGTTAAGTAAGTCAAAAGGGAATGCCAAATATCCTATGATATCATGTATACAAGTTATCCTAAGATTGCTGCTAATGAACATATTTCCACAGAAACAGACACTCACAGACTTATAAAACAAACTCATGGTTAGCCAAAATGAAAGGTGGGAGGATGGATAAATTAGGACTATGGGGCTAACATATATATACTAATGTATGTTAAATGTATATAAACAAATAACATATAAACTATATGAATTATATAATCACCAAAATATATAAAATATATAATGATAAAACAACTACCAAATACCAAGGGATGTGTACTCAACATTCTGTGATAACATACATGGTAACAGGATCCGAACATGAAAAGACATACGTATGAGTCATTGAGCAGATTCCGTGCAGCCAGACAACCACAACACTCTAATCAAATTTACTCCGATAAGAAATAGAAATTAAATTTAAGAAACAAACATAAGTAAGGAGACATAAACTTCTGGGGGCTTCTCCCAGCACATTCCACTCTAATTTACAACCTCGGAACACTACCTCCAGGAAGACTCTATTGCCCTAGTAACGAGAGTTGAGAATGTAATGATGCTGCCGCCTTGTGGCTGTTTCCCACAACAGCAGCTTTAAACCCAGTGCTAATGGTTGCTTAATAGTCACAAGGACTGCAGAGCTGTAAATGACACCTGCCCTCAAAAAATGCCCTGGGGTAGGGAATAGGCAATAAAATTCAACACATGAGAAATTTTTCAAGAAGTCAATATGAAGAGGGAAGTTGTACTCACTCTTTAACAAAAAAAGGAAAAGAAACAAAAGGACATGCCTAAAGTTCAGTATAAGGAATTATTAGCCACATGCATATCCAACCTCCAAAAAGGCTTCAGCTCACACCAGTCAAATGGCCATCAGCAAAAAGTCTACAGACTATAAATGCTGAAGGGGTTTTAGAGAACTGTGTACCTCCTAGCTGCTGGTGGAATGTAAAGTGGTAACAGCACTAACAAAAACTGAATCGAGCTGCTTGAAAAGGTAAAAACTGAGCTACCATATGATGCGGCAGGGGACCTTTTGGGCCTATAACCTAAGACCACAAGAATTGGAAAGACAAAGGCAGGCAAATGGGCACTGCAGCAATATTGAAATAGCTAAGACGTGGAAGCAAAAAAAGGTCCATAAACAGACGAATGGACAAAGAAGAAGTGGTATACGTACCAAATGGAATAGTAGCCTCGGGAACAAAATCAACAATGCCGTTTTCAGGACTACAGTTGAGCCTAGAAATAATCATATAAGGTTAAGTAAGTCAAAAGGGTATGACAAACATCCTATGATATCATTTATACATGTTTTCCTAAGATTGCTACCAATGAACATATTTCCACAGAAAAAGACACTCACAGACTTATCAAATAAACTAATGGTTAGCCAAAATGAAGGGTGGGAGGATGGGTAAAATAGGACTATGAGGTTAACATACATATACTAATGTATGTTAAATGTATATAAACATATACCATATAAACTATATGCATTATATAATCACCAATACCTTTAAAATGTACATTCTGTAATCACATACATGCTAACAGGATCCGAAGATGAACAGACATATGTAGGAATCATTGAGCAGATTCTGTAGAGCCAGACAATCAAAACACTCTAATCAAATTTACTCCGAGAAGAAATAGAAATTAAATTTAAAAAAGAAACATAAGTAAGGAGACATAAACTTCTGGGGGCTTGTCCCACCACATTCCACTCTAATTTACAACCTCGGAACACTACCTCCAGGAAGACTCCATTGCCCTAGTAACAACAGTTGAGAACGTAATAATGCTGCCGCCTTGTGGCTGTTTCCCACAACAGCAGCTTTAAACCCAGTGCCAATGGTTGCTTATATAGTCACAAGGACTGCAGGGCTGTAAATGACACAGGCCCTCCAAAAATGCCCTGGGGTAGGGAATAGGCAAGAAAATTCAACACATGAGAAATTTTTCAAGAAGTCAATAAGAGGAAGGAAGTTGTACTCACTCTTTAAAAAAGAAGGAAAAGAAGAAAAAGGACATGCCTAAAGCTCAGTATAAGGAATTATTAGCCACATGCAAATTCAAATTCAAAAAGGTTTCAGCTCACACCAGTCATGACCATCAGCAAAAAGTCTACAAACTCTAAATGCTGAAGGGGTTTTAGAGAACTGTATACCTTCTAGCTGCTGGTGGGATGTAAAGTGGTAACAGCACTAATGCAAAGTGAATGGAGCTGTTTGAAAAGGGAAAAATTGAGCTACCATATGATGCGGCAGGGCACCTTTTGGGCCTACAACCTAAGACCACCAGAATCGGAAAGACAGAGGCAGGCAAATATGCACTGCTGCAATATTGAAATAGCCAAGACATGGAAGCAAAAAAAAGGTCCATAAACAGATGAATGGACAAAGAAGAAGTGGTATATGGACAGAATGGAATCTCAGTCACGAAAAAAAATAAAAGAATGGCATATGCAGCACCACAGAGGAGCCTAGAGGTAATCACACAACGAGAAGTAAGTCAGAATGCGAAAGACAAATGCCCTATGATATCACGTATGTTATCTGAAAGTTCATAAAAATGAACATATTTCCATAGAGAAAGGCAATCTCAGATTGAGAAGACAAACTTATGGTTAAGCCAAAGAAAAGGTGTGAGGAATCGATAAATTAGGATAGTGGGGTTAACACTCATATACTAATACATGTAAAATATATAATCCCCAAAGACCTATGGAATACCAAGTGTGGTCTCCTCAACACTCTGTAATAAGCTACATGGAAAAGGACCCAAAGATCAATAGATATATGTAGATGTGTAAATGAACAAGAGTTTGTACACCTAGAAAAAAAGACATTTTTCAATCGAATTTGCTCTGATAAAAGCTACAACTTAAAGACACAAACAAGAATGAAGGAGGCTAAAACTTATGGGGCTTTGTCCTGGCACATTGCACTCTAATCTGCAACCTAAAAGCACAAGTTGCAGCAAGGTCCTGTCTCCCTAGCAAGCAGAGTTGGCAACGTAGAAATGCTGCCACCCTAAGGCCGTTTCCTCAAACAGCAGCTTTAAATCTACTGCTAATGGTCACTAATATTCACAAGGACTGCAGGGCTGTAAATGACTCATGCCCTCAAAAAATGTCCTGGGGTAGGGAATGGCCAAAAAAATCCAAACACGGCAAATTTTTCAAGAAGGCAATTAGACGTTGTAAGTTTCGCTCAATCTTAAAAAAAAGGGAAAACGACATTGATAAACGCAAAACATCAGGAAATATGAGACGCATGCATATCCAATCTACACAAAGGTGTCACCTCACACCAGTCAGAATGACCATCAGCAAAAAGTCAACAAACAATAGATGTTGAAGAAGTTGTGGAGAATAGCGTAAGCTCTCGGTCTAAATGGGATGTAAAGTGGTAACAGCCAATAATAGGAACAGAATGGCAGTGCGTTTAAAGGTAAAAATTGAGTCACCATATGATCCGGAAGGCCCACTATTGGGCCTGTCACCTGTGAAAGACAGAATGAAAAAGACACGGGACAGAAAATCATGTATTGCAGCAGTATTTACAGTAGCCAAGACATGGAAGCAAACAAAATATCCATCAACAGATAAATGGACAAAGAAGAAGTGGTATACGTAACGAATGCAATAGTAGCCTCGGGAAAAAAATGAACAACGCCGTTTTCAGGACTACAGGTGAGCCTAGAAATAATCATATTCGGTTAAGTAAGTCAAAAGGGAATGCCAAATATCCTATGATATCATGTATACAAGTTATCCTAAGATTGCTGCTAATGAACATATTTCCACAGAAACAGACACTCACAGACTTATAAAACAAACTCATGGTTAGCCAAAATGAAAGGTGGGAGGATGGATAAATTAGGACTATGGGGCTAACATATATATACTAATGTATGTTAAATGTATATAAACAAATAACATATAAACTATATGAATTATATAATCACCAAAATATATAAAATATATAATGATAAAACAACTACCAAATACCAAGGGATGTGTACTCAACATTCTGTGATAACATACATGGTAACAGGATCCGAACATGAAAAGACATACGTATGAGTCATTGAGCAGATTCCGTGCAGCCAGACAACCACAACACTCTAATCAAATTTACTCCTATAAGAAATAGAAATTAAATTTAAAAAACAAACATAAGTAAGGAGACATAAACTTCTGGGGGCTTCTCCCAGCACATTCCACTCTAATTTACAACCTCGGAACACTACCTCCAGGAAGACTCTATTGCCCTAGTAACGAGAGTTGAGAATGTAATGATGCTGCCGCCTTGTGGCTGTTTCCCACAACAGCAGCTTTAAACCCAGTGCTAATGGTTGCTTAATAGTCACAAGGACTGCAGAGCTGTAAATGACACCTGCCCTCAAAAAATGCCCTGGGGTAGGGAATAGGCAATAAAATTCAACACATGAGAAATTTTTCAAGAAGTCAATATGAAGAGGGAAGTTGTACTCACTCTTTAACAAAAAAAGGAAAAGAAACAAAAGGACATGCCTAAAGTTCAGTATAAGGAATTATTAGCCACATGCATATCCAACCTCCAAAAAGGCTTCAGCTCACACCAGTCAAATGGCCATCAGCAAAAAGTCTACAGACTATAAATGCTGAAGGGGTTTTAGAGAACTGTGTACCTCCTAGCTGCTGGTGGAATGTAAAGTGGTAACAGCACTAACAAAAACTGAATCGAGCTGCTTGAAAAGGTAAAAACTGAGCTACCATATGATGCGGCAGGGGACCTTTTGGGCCTATAACCTAAGACCACAAGAATTGGAAAGACAAAGGCAGGCAAATGGGCACTGCAGCAATATTGAAATAGCTAAGACGTGGAAGCAAAAAAAGGTCCATAAACAGACGAATGGACAAAGAAGAAGTGGTATACGTACCAAATGGAATAGTAGCCTCGGGAACAAAATCAACAATGCCGTTTTCAGGACTACAGTTGAGCCTAGAAATAATCATATAAGGTTAAGTAAGTCAAAAGGGTATGACAAACATCCTATGATATCATTTATACATGTTATCCTAAGATTGCTACCAATGAACATATTTCCACAGAAAAAGACACTCACAGACTTATCAAATAAACTAATGGTTAGCCAAAATGAAGGGTGGGAGGATGGGTAAAATAGGACTATGAGGTTAACATACATATACTAATGTATGTTAAATGTATATAAACATATACCATATAAACTATATGCATTATATAATCACCAATACCTTTAAAATATACATTCTGTAATCACATACATGCTAACAGGATCCGAAGATGAACAGACATATGTAGGAATCATTGAGCAGATTCTGTAGAGCCAGACAATCAAAACACTCTAATCAAATTTACTCCGAGAAGAAATAGAAATTAAATTTAAAAAAGAAACCTAAGTAAGGAGACATAAACTTCTGGGGGCTTGTCCCACCACATTCCACTCTAATTTACAACCTCGGAACACTACCTCCAGGAAGACTCCATTGCCCTAGTAACAACAGTTGAGAACGTAATAATGCTGCCGCCTTGTGGCTGTTTCCCACAACAGCAGCTTTAAACCCAGTGCCAATGGTTGCTTATATAGTCACAAGGACTGCAGGGCTGTAAATGACACAGGCCCTCCAAAAATGCCCTGGGGTAGGGAATAGGCAAGAAAATTCAACACATGAGAAATTTTTCAAGAAGTCAATAAGAGGAAGGAAGTTGTACTCACTCTTTAAAAAAGAAGGAAAAGAAGAAAAAGGACATGCCTAAAGCTCAGTATAAGGAATTATTAGCCACATGCAAATTCAAATTCAAAAAGGTTTCAGCTCACACCAGTCATGACCATCAGCAAAAAGTCTACAAACTCTAAATGCTGAAGGGGTTTTAGAGAACTGTATACCTTCTAGCTGCTGGTGGGATGTAAAGTGGTAACAGCACTAATGCAAAGTGAATGGAGCTGTTTGAAAAGGGAAAAATTGAGCTACCATATGATGCGGCAGGGCACCTTTTGGGCCTACAACCTAAGACCACCAGAATCGGAAAGACAGAGGCAGGCAAATATGCACTGCTGCAATATTGAAATAGCCAAGACATGGAAGCAAAAAAAAAGGTCCATAAACAGATGAATGGACAAAGAAGAAGTGGTATATGGACAGAATGGAATCTCAGTCACGAAAAAAAATAAAAGAATGGCATATGCAGCACCACAGAGGAGCCTAGAGGTAATCACACAACGAGAAGTAAGTCAGAATGCGAAAGACAAATGCCCTATGATATCACTTATGTTATCTGAAAATTCATAAAAATGAACATATTTCCATAGAGAAAGGCAATCTCAGATTGAGAAGACAAACTTATGGTTAAGCCAAAGAAAAGGTGTGAGGAATCGATAAATTAGGATAGTGGGGTTAACACTCATATACTAATACATGTAAAATATATAATCCCCAAAGACCTATGGAATACCAAGTGTGGTCTCCTCAACACTCTGTAATAAGCTACATGGAAAAGGACCCAAAGATCAATAGATATATGTAGATGTGTAAATGAACAAGAGTTTGTACACCTAGAAAAAAAGACATTTTTCAATCGAATTTGCTCTGATAAAAGCTACAACTTAAAGACACAAACAAGAATGAAGGAGGCTAAAACTTATGGGGCTTTGTCCTGGCACATTGCACTCTAATCTGCAACCTAAAAGCACAAGTTGCAGCAAGGTCCTGTCTCCCTAGCAAGCAGAGTTGGCAACGTAGAAATGCTGCCACCCTAAGGCCGTTTCCTCAAACAGCAGCTTTAAATCTACTGCTAATGGTCACTAATATTCACAAGGACTGCAGGGCTGTAAATGACTCATGCCCTCAAAAAATGTCCTGGGGTAGGGAATGGCCAAAAAAATCCAAACACGGCAAATTTTTCAAGAAGGCAATTAGACGTTGTAAGTTTCGCTCAATCTTAAAAAAAAGGGAAAACGACATTGATAAACGCAAAACATCAGGAAATATGAGACGCATGCATATCCAATCTACACAAAGGTGTCACCTCACACCAGTCAGAATGACCATCAGCAAAAAGTCAACAAACAATAGATGTTGAAGAAGTTGTGGAGAATAGCGTAAGCTCTCGGTCTAAATGGGATGTAAAGTGGTAACAGCCAATAATAGGAACAGAATGGCAGTGCGTTTAAAGGTAAAAATTGAGTCACCATATGATCCGGAAGGCCCACTATTGGGCCTGTCACCTGTGAAAGACAGAATGAAAAAGACACGGGACAGAAAATCATGTATTGCAGCAGTATTTACAGTAGCCAAGACATGGAAGCAAACAAAATATCCATCAACAGATAAATGGACAAAGAAGAAGTGGTATACGTAACGAATGCAATAGTAGCCTCGGGAAAAAAATGAACAACGCCGTTTTCAGGACTACAGGTGAGCCTAGAAATAATCATATTCGGTTAAGTAAGTCAAAAGGGAATGCCAAATATCCTATGATATCATGTATACAAGTTATCCTAAGATTGCTGCTAATGAACATATTTCCACAGAAACAGACACTCACAGACTTATAAAACAAACTCATGGTTAGCCAAAATGAAAGGTGGGAGGATGGATAAATTAGGACTATGGGGCTAACATATATATACTAATGTATGTTAAATGTATATAAACAAATAACATATAAACTATATGAATTATATAATCACCAAAATATATAAAATATATAATGATAAAACAACTACCAAATACCAAGGGATGTGTACTCAACATTCTGTGATAACATACATGGTAACAGGATCCGAACATGAAAAGACATACGTATGAGTCATTGAGCAGATTCCGTGCAGCCAGACAACCACAACACTCTAATCAAATTTACTCCGATAAGAAATAGAAATTAAATTTAAGAAACAAACATAAGTAAGGAGACATAAACTTCTGGGGGCTTCTCCCAGCACATTCCACTCTAATTTACAACCTCGGAACACTACCTCCAGGAAGACTCTATTGCCCTAGTAACGAGAGTTGAGAATGTAATGATGCTGCCGCCTTGTGGCTGTTTCCCACAACAGCAGCTTTAAACCCAGTGCTAATGGTTGCTTAATAGTCACAAGGACTGCAGAGCTGTAAATGACACCTGCCCTCAAAAAATGCCCTGGGGTAGGGAATAGGCAATAAAATTCAACACATGAGAAATTTTTCAAGAAGTCAATATGAAGAGGGAAGTTGTACTCACTCTTTAACAAAAAAAGGAAAAGAAACAAAAGGACATGCCTAAAGTTCAGTATAAGGAATTATTAGCCACATGCATATCCAACCTCCAAAAAGGCTTCAGCTCACACCAGTCAAATGGCCATCAGCAAAAAGTCTACAGACTATAAATGCTGAAGGGGTTTTAGAGAACTGTGTACCTCCTAGCTGCTGGTGGAATGTAAAGTGGTAACAGCACTAACAAAAACTGAATCGAGCTGCTTGAAAAGGTAAAAACTGAGCTACCATATGATGCGGCAGGGGACCTTTTGGGCCTATAACCTAAGACCACAAGAATTGGAAAGACAAAGGCAGGCAAATGGGCACTGCAGCAATATTGAAATAGCTAAGACGTGGAAGCAAAAAAAGGTCCATAAACAGACGAATGGACAAAGAAGAAGTGGTATACGTACCAAATGGAATAGTAGCCTCGGGAACAAAATCAACAATGCCGTTTTCAGGACTACAGTTGAGCCTAGAAATAATCATATAAGGTTAAGTAAGTCAAAAGGGTATGACAAACATCCTATGATATCATTTATACATGTTTTCCTAAGATTGCTACCAATGAACATATTTCCACAGAAAAAGACACTCACAGACTTATCAAATAAACTAATGGTTAGCCAAAATGAAGGGTGGGAGGATGGGTAAAATAGGACTATGAGGTTAACATACATATACTAATGTATGTTAAATGTATATAAACATATACCATATAAACTATATGCATTATATAATCACCAATACCTTTAAAATGTACATTCTGTAATCACATACATGCTAACAGGATCCGAAGATGAACAGACATATGTAGGAATCATTGAGCAGATTCTGTAGAGCCAGACAATCAAAACACTCTAATCAAATTTACTCCGAGAAGAAATAGGAATTAAATTTAAAAAACAAACCTAAGTAAGGAGACATAAACTTCTGGGGGCTTGTCCCACCACATTCCACTCTAATTTACAACCTCGGAACACTACCTCCAGGAAGACTCCATTGCCCTAGTAACAACAGTTGAGAACGTAATAATGCTGCCGCCTTGTGGCTGTTTCCCACAACAGCAGCTTTAAACCCAGTGCCAATGGTTGCTTATATAGTCACAAGGACTGCAGGGCTGTAAATGACACAGGCCCTCCAAAAATGCCCTGGGGTAGGGAATAGGCAAGAAAATTCAACACATGAGAAATTTTTCAAGAAGTCAATAAGAGGAAGGAAGTTGTACTCACTCTTTAAAAAAGAAGGAAAAGAAGAAAAAGGACATGCCTAAAGCTCAGTATAAGGAATTATTAGCCACATGCAAATTCAAATTCAAAAAGGTTTCAGCTCACACCAGTCATGACCATCAGCAAAAAGTCTACAAACTCTAAATGCTGAAGGGGTTTTAGAGAACTGTATACCTTCTAGCTGCTGGTGGGATGTAAAGTGGTAACAGCACTAATGCAAAGTGAATGGAGCTGTTTGAAAAGGGAAAAATTGAGCTACCATATGATGCGGCAGGGCACCTTTTGGGCCTACAACCTAAGACCACCAGAATCGGAAAGACAGAGGCAGGCAAATATGCACTGCTGCAATATTGAAATAGCCAAGACATGGAAGCAAAAAAAAAGGTCCATAAACAGATGAATGGACAAAGAAGAAGTGGTATATGGACAGAATGGAATCTCAGTCACGAAAAAAAATAAAAGAATGGCATATGCAGCACCACAGAGGAGCCTAGAGGTAATCACACAACGAGAAGTAAGTCAGAATGCGAAAGACAAATGCCCTATGATATCACTTATGTTATCTGAAAATTCATAAAAATGAACATATTTCCATAGAGAAAGGCAATCTCAGATTGAGAAGACAAACTTATGGTTAAGCCAAAGAAAAGGTGTGAGGAATCGATAAATTAGGATAGTGGGGTTAACACTCATATACTAATACATGTAAAATATATAATCCCCAAAGACCTATGGAATACCAAGTGTGGTCTCCTCAACACTCTGTAATAAGCTACATGGAAAAGGACCCAAAGATCAATAGATATATGTAGATGTGTAAATGAACAAGAGTTTGTACACCTAGAAAAAAAGACATTTTTCAATCGAATTTGCTCTGATAAAAGCTACAACTTAAAGACACAAACAAGAATGAAGGAGGCTAAAACTTATGGGGCTTTGTCCTGGCACATTGCACTCTAATCTGCAACCTAAAAGCACAAGTTGCAGCAAGGTCCTGTCTCCCTAGCAAGCAGAGTTGGCAACGTAGAAATGCTGCCACCCTAAGGCCGTTTCCTCAAACAGCAGCTTTAAATCTACTGCTAATGGTCACTAATATTCACAAGGACTGCAGGGCTGTAAATGACTCATGCCCTCAAAAAATGTCCTGGGGTAGGGAATGGCCAAAAAAATCCAAACACGGCAAATTTTTCAAGAAGGCAATTAGACGTTGTAAGTTTCGCTCAATCTTAAAAAAAAGGGAAAACGACATTGATAAACGCAAAACATCAGGAAATATGAGACGCATGCATATCCAATCTACACAAAGGTGTCACCTCACACCAGTCAGAATGACCATCAGCAAAAAGTCAACAAACAATAGATGTTGAAGAAGTTGTGGAGAATAGCGTAAGCTCTCGGTCTAAATGGGATGTAAAGTGGTAACAGCCAATAATAGGAACAGAATGGCAGTGCGTTTAAAGGTAAAAATTGAGTCACCATATGATCCGGAAGGCCCACTATTGGGCCTGTCACCTGTGAAAGACAGAATGAAAAAGACACGGGACAGAAAATCATGTATTGCAGCAGTATTTACAGTAGCCAAGACATGGAAGCAAACAAAATATCCATCAACAGATAAATGGACAAAGAAGAAGTGGTATACGTAACGAATGCAATAGTAGCCTCGGGAAAAAAATGAACAACGCCGTTTTCAGGACTACAGGTGAGCCTAGAAATAATCATATTCGGTTAAGTAAGTCAAAAGGGAATGCCAAATATCCTATGATATCATGTATACAAGTTATCCTAAGATTGCTGCTAATGAACATATTTCCACAGAAACAGACACTCACAGACTTATAAAACAAACTCATGGTTAGCCAAAATGAAAGGTGGGAGGATGGATAAATTAGGACTATGGGGCTAACATATATATACTAATGTATGTTAAATGTATATAAACAAATAACATATAAACTATATGAATTATATAATCACCAAAATATATAAAATATATAATGATAAAACAACTACCAAATACCAAGGGATGTGTACTCAACATTCTGTGATAACATACATGGTAACAGGATCCGAACATGAAAAGACATACGTATGAGTCATTGAGCAGATTCCGTGCAGCCAGACAACCACAACACTCTAATCAAATTTACTCCGATAAGAAATAGAAATTAAATTTAAGAAACAAACATAAGTAAGGAGACATAAACTTCTGGGGGCTTCTCCCAGCACATTCCACTCTAATTTACAACCTCGGAACACTACCTCCAGGAAGACTCTATTGCCCTAGTAACGAGAGTTGAGAATGTAATGATGCTGCCGCCTTGTGGCTGTTTCCCACAACAGCAGCTTTAAACCCAGTGCTAATGGTTGCTTAATAGTCACAAGGACTGCAGAGCTGTAAATGACACCTGCCCTCAAAAAATGCCCTGGGGTAGGGAATAGGCAATAAAATTCAACACATGAGAAATTTTTCAAGAAGTCAATATGAAGAGGGAAGTTGTACTCACTCTTTAACAAAAAAAGGAAAAGAAACAAAAGGACATGCCTAAAGTTCAGTATAAGGAATTATTAGCCACATGCATATCCAACCTCCAAAAAGGCTTCAGCTCACACCAGTCAAATGGCCATCAGCAAAAAGTCTACAGACTATAAATGCTGAAGGGGTTTTAGAGAACTGTGTACCTCCTAGCTGCTGGTGGAATGTAAAGTGGTAACAGCACTAACAAAAACTGAATCGAGCTGCTTGAAAAGGTAAAAACTGAGCTACCATATGATGCGGCAGGGGACCTTTTGGGCCTATAACCTAAGACCACAAGAATTGGAAAGACAAAGGCAGGCAAATGGGCACTGCAGCAATATTGAAATAGCTAAGACGTGGAAGCAAAAAAAGGTCCATAAACAGACGAATGGACAAAGAAGAAGTGGTATACGTACCAAATGGAATAGTAGCCTCGGGAACAAAATCAACAATGCCGTTTTCAGGACTACAGTTGAGCCTAGAAATAATCATATAAGGTTAAGTAAGTCAAAAGGGTATGACAAACATCCTATGATATCATTTATACATGTTTTCCTAAGATTGCTACCAATGAACATATTTCCACAGAAAAAGACACTCACAGACTTATCAAATAAACTAATGGTTAGCCAAAATGAAGGGTGGGAGGATGGGTAAAATAGGACTATGAGGTTAACATACATATACTAATGTATGTTAAATGTATATAAACATATACCATATAAACTATATGCATTATATAATCACCAATACCTTTAAAATGTACATTCTGTAATCACATACATGCTAACAGGATCCGAAGATGAACAGACATATGTAGGAATCATTGAGCAGATTCTGTAGAGCCAGACAATCAAAACACTCTAATCAAATTTACTCCGAGAAGAAATAGAAATTAAATTTAAAAAAGAAACATAAGTAAGGAGACATAAACTTCTGGGGGCTTGTCCCACCACATTCCACTCTAATTTACAACCTCGGAACACTACCTCCAGGAAGACTCCATTGCCCTAGTAACAACAGTTGAGAACGTAATAATGCTGCCGCCTTGTGGCTGTTTCCCACAACAGCAGCTTTAAACCCAGTGCCAATGGTTGCTTATATAGTCACAAGGACTGCAGGGCTGTAAATGACACAGGCCCTCCAAAAATGCCCTGGGGTAGGGAATAGGCAAGAAAATTCAACACATGAGAAATTTTTCAAGAAGTCAATAAGAGGAAGGAAGTTGTACTCACTCTTTAAAAAAGAAGGAAAAGAAGAAAAAGGACATGCCTAAAGCTCAGTATAAGGAATTATTAGCCACATGCAAATTCAAATTCAAAAAGGTTTCAGCTCACACCAGTCATGACCATCAGCAAAAAGTCTACAAACTCTAAATGCTGAAGGGGTTTTAGAGAACTGTATACCTTCTAGCTGCTGGTGGGATGTAAAGTGGTAACAGCACTAATGCAAAGTGAATGGAGCTGTTTGAAAAGGGAAAAATTGAGCTACCATATGATGCGGCAGGGCACCTTTTGGGCCTACAACCTAAGACCACCAGAATCGGAAAGACAGAGGCAGGCAAATATGCACTGCTGCAATATTGAAATAGCCAAGACATGGAAGCAAAAAAAAAGGTCCATAAACAGATGAATGGACAAAGAAGAAGTGGTATATGGACAGAATGGAATCTCAGTCACGAAAAAAAATAAAAGAATGGCATATGCAGCACCACAGAGGAGCCTAGAGGTAATCACACAATGAGAAGTAAGTCAGAATGCGAAAGACAAATGCCCTATGATATCACTTATGTTATCTGAAAATTCATAAAAATGAACATATTTCCATAGAGAAAGGCAATCTCAGATTGAGAAGACAAACTTATGGTTAAGCCAAAGAAAAGGTGTGAGGAATCGATAAATTAGGATAGTGGGGTTAACACTCATATACTAATACATGTAAAATATATAATCCCCAAAGACCTATGGAATACCAAGTGTGGTCTCCTCAACACTCTGTAATAAGCTACATGGAAAAGGACCCAAAGATCAATAGATATATGTAGATGTGTAAATGAACAAGAGTTTGTACACCTAGAAAAAAAGACATTTTTCAATCGAATTTGCTCTGATAAAAGCTACAACTTAAAGACACAAACAAGAATGAAGGAGGCTAAAACTTATGGGGCTTTGTCCTGGCACATTGCACTCTAATCTGCAACCTAAAAGCACAAGTTGCAGCAAGGTCCTGTCTCCCTAGCAAGCAGAGTTGGCAACGTAGAAATGCTGCCACCCTAAGGCCGTTTCCTCAAACAGCAGCTTTAAATCTACTGCTAATGGTCACTAATATTCACAAGGACTGCAGGGCTGTAAATGACTCATGCCCTCAAAAAATGTCCTGGGGTAGGGAATGGCCAAAAAAATCCAAACACGGCAAATTTTTCAAGAAGGCAATTAGACGTTGTAAGTTTCGCTCAATCTTAAAAAAAAGGGAAAACGACATTGATAAACGCAAAACATCAGGAAATATGAGACGCATGCATATCCAATCTACACAAAGGTGTCACCTCACACCAGTCAGAATGACCATCAGCAAAAAGTCAACAAACAATAGATGTTGAAGAAGTTGTGGAGAATAGCGTAAGCTCTCGGTCTAAATGGGATGTAAAGTGGTAACAGCCAATAATAGGAACAGAATGGCAGTGCGTTTAAAGGTAAAAATTGAGTCACCATATGATCCGGAAGGCCCACTATTGGGCCTGTCACCTGTGAAAGACAGAATGAAAAAGACACGGGACAGAAAATCATGTATTGCAGCAGTATTTACAGTAGCCAAGACATGGAAGCAAACAAAATATCCATCAACAGATAAATGGACAAAGAAGAAGTGGTATACGTAACGAATGCAATAGTAGCCTCGGGAAAAAAATGAACAACGCCGTTTTCAGGACTACAGGTGAGCCTAGAAATAATCATATTCGGTTAAGTAAGTCAAAAGGGAATGCCAAATATCCTATGATATCATGTATACAAGTTATCCTAAGATTGCTGCTAATGAACATATTTCCACAGAAACAGACACTCACAGACTTATAAAACAAACTCATGGTTAGCCAAAATGAAAGGTGGGAGGATGGATAAATTAGGACTATGGGGCTAACATATATATACTAATGTATGTTAAATGTATATAAACAAATAACATATAAACTATATGAATTATATAATCACCAAAATATATAAAATATATAATGATAAAACAACTACCAAATACCAAGGGATGTGTACTCAACATTCTGTGATAACATACATGGTAACAGGATCCGAACATGAAAAGACATACGTATGAGTCATTGAGCAGATTCCGTGCAGCCAGACAACCACAACACTCTAATCAAATTTACTCCGATAAGAAATAGAAATTAAATTTAAGAAACAAACATAAGTAAGGAGACATAAACTTCTGGGGGCTTCTCCCAGCACATTCCACTCTAATTTACAACCTCGGAACACTACCTCCAGGAAGACTCTATTGCCCTAGTAACGAGAGTTGAGAATGTAATGATGCTGCCGCCTTGTGGCTGTTTCCCACAACAGCAGCTTTAAACCCAGTGCTAATGGTTGCTTAATAGTCACAAGGACTGCAGAGCTGTAAATGACACCTGCCCTCAAAAAATGCCCTGGGGTAGGGAATAGGCAATAAAATTCAACACATGAGAAATTTTTCAAGAAGTCAATATGAAGAGGGAAGTTGTACTCACTCTTTAACAAAAAAAGGAAAAGAAACAAAAGGACATGCCTAAAGTTCAGTATAAGGAATTATTAGCCACATGCATATCCAACCTCCAAAAAGGCTTCAGCTCACACCAGTCAAATGGCCATCAGCAAAAAGTCTACAGACTATAAATGCTGAAGGGGTTTTAGAGAACTGTGTACCTCCTAGCTGCTGGTGGAATGTAAAGTGGTAACAGCACTAACAAAAACTGAATCGAGCTGCTTGAAAAGGTAAAAACTGAGCTACCATATGATGCGGCAGGGGACCTTTTGGGCCTATAACCTAAGACCACAAGAATTGGAAAGACAAAGGCAGGCAAATGGGCACTGCAGCAATATTGAAATAGCTAAGACGTGGAAGCAAAAAAAGGTCCATAAACAGACGAATGGACAAAGAAGAAGTGGTATACGTACCAAATGGAATAGTAGCCTCGGGAACAAAATCAACAATGCCGTTTTCAGGACTACAGTTGAGCCTAGAAATAATCATATAAGGTTAAGTAAGTCAAAAGGGTATGACAAACATCCTATGATATCATTTATACATGTTTTCCTAAGATTGCTACCAATGAACATATTTCCACAGAAAAAGACACTCACAGACTTATCAAATAAACTAATGGTTAGCCAAAATGAAGGGTGGGAGGATGGGTAAAATAGGACTATGAGGTTAACATACATATACTAATGTATGTTAAATGTATATAAACATATACCATATAAACTATATGCATTATATAATCACCAATACCTTTAAAATGTACATTCTGTAATCACATACATGCTAACAGGATCCGAAGATGAACAGACATATGTAGGAATCATTGAGCAGATTCTGTAGAGCCAGACAATCAAAACACTCTAATCAAATTTACTCCGAGAAGAAATAGAAATTAAATTTAAAAAAGAAACATAAGTAAGGAGACATAAACTTCTGGGGGCTTGTCCCACCACATTCCACTCTAATTTACAACCTCGGAACACTACCTCCAGGAAGACTCCATTGCCCTAGTAACAACAGTTGAGAACGTAATAATGCTGCCGCCTTGTGGCTGTTTCCCACAACAGCAGCTTTAAACCCAGTGCCAATGGTTGCTTATATAGTCACAAGGACTGCAGGGCTGTAAATGACACAGGCCCTCCAAAAATGCCCTGGGGTAGGGAATAGGCAAGAAAATTCAACACATGAGAAATTTTTCAAGAAGTCAATAAGAGGAAGGAAGTTGTACTCACTCTTTAAAAAAGAAGGAAAAGAAGAAAAAGGACATGCCTAAAGCTCAGTATAAGGAATTATTAGCCACATGCAAATTCAAATTCAAAAAGGTTTCAGCTCACACCAGTCATGACCATCAGCAAAAAGTCTACAAACTCTAAATGCTGAAGGGGTTTTAGAGAACTGTATACCTTCTAGCTGCTGGTGGGATGTAAAGTGGTAACAGCACTAATGCAAAGTGAATGGAGCTGTTTGAAAAGGGAAAAATTGAGCTACCATATGATGCGGCAGGGCACCTTTTGGGCCTACAACCTAAGACCACCAGAATCGGAAAGACAGAGGCAGGCAAATATGCACTGCTGCAATATTGAAATAGCCAAGACATGGAAGCAAAAAAAAGGTCCATAAACAGATGAATGGACAAAGAAGAAGTGGTATATGGACAGAATGGAATCTCAGTCACGAAAAAAAATAAAAGAATGGCATATGCAGCACCACAGAGGAGCCTAGAGGTAATCACACAACGAGAAGTAAGTCAGAATGCGAAAGACAAATGCCCTATGATATCACGTATGTTATCTGAAAGTTCATAAAAATGAACATATTTCCATAGAGAAAGGCAATCTCAGATTGAGAAGACAAACTTATGGTTAAGCCAAAGAAAAGGTGTGAGGAATCGATAAATTAGGATAGTGGGGTTAACACTCATATACTAATACATGTAAAATATATAATCCCCAAAGACCTATGGAATACCAAGTGTGGTCTCCTCAACACTCTGTAATAAGCTACATGGAAAAGGACCCAAAGATCAATAGATATATGTAGATGTGTAAATGAACAAGAGTTTGTACACCTAGAAAAAAAGACATTTTTCAATCGAATTTGCTCTGATAAAAGCTACAACTTAAAGACACAAACAAGAATGAAGGAGGCTAAAACTTATGGGGCTTTGTCCTGGCACATTGCACTCTAATCTGCAACCTAAAAGCACAAGTTGCAGCAAGGTCCTGTCTCCCTAGCAAGCAGAGTTGGCAACGTAGAAATGCTGCCACCCTAAGGCCGTTTCCTCAAACAGCAGCTTTAAATCTACTGCTAATGGTCACTAATATTCACAAGGACTGCAGGGCTGTAAATGACTCATGCCCTCAAAAAATGTCCTGGGGTAGGGAATGGCCAAAAAAATCCAAACACGGCAAATTTTTCAAGAAGGCAATTAGACGTTGTAAGTTTCGCTCAATCTTAAAAAAAAGGGAAAACGACATTGATAAACGCAAAACATCAGGAAATATGAGACGCATGCATATCCAATCTACACAAAGGTGTCACCTCACACCAGTCAGAATGACCATCAGCAAAAAGTCAACAAACAATAGATGTTGAAGAAGTTGTGGAGAATAGCGTAAGCTCTCGGTCTAAATGGGATGTAAAGTGGTAACAGCCAATAATAGGAACAGAATGGCAGTGCGTTTAAAGGTAAAAATTGAGTCACCATATGATCCGGAAGGCCCACTATTGGGCCTGTCACCTGTGAAAGACAGAATGAAAAAGACACGGGACAGAAAATCATGTATTGCAGCAGTATTTACAGTAGCCAAGACATGGAAGCAAACAAAATATCCATCAACAGATAAATGGACAAAGAAGAAGTGGTATACGTAACGAATGCAATAGTAGCCTCGGGAAAAAAATGAACAACGCCGTTTTCAGGACTACAGGTGAGCCTAGAAATAATCATATTCGGTTAAGTAAGTCAAAAGGGAATGCCAAATATCCTATGATATCATGTATACAAGTTATCCTAAGATTGCTGCTAATGAACATATTTCCACAGAAACAGACACTCACAGACTTATAAAACAAACTCATGGTTAGCCAAAATGAAAGGTGGGAGGATGGATAAATTAGGACTATGGGGCTAACATATATATACTAATGTATGTTAAATGTATATAAACAAATAACATATAAACTATATGAATTATATAATCACCAAAATATATAAAATATATAATGATAAAACAACTACCAAATACCAAGGGATGTGTACTCAACATTCTGTGATAACATACATGGTAACAGGATCCGAACATGAAAAGACATACGTATGAGTCATTGAGCAGATTCCGTGCAGCCAGACAACCACAACACTCTAATCAAATTTACTCCGATAAGAAATAGAAATTAAATTTAAAAAACAAACATAAGTAAGGAGACATAAACTTCTGGGGGCTTCTCCCAGCACATTCCACTCTAATTTACAACCTCGGAACACTACCTCCAGGAAGACTCTATTGCCCTAGTAACGAGAGTTGAGAATGTAATGATGCTGCCGCCTTGTGGCTGTTTCCCACAACAGCAGCTTTAAACCCAGTGCTAATGGTTGCTTAATAGTCACAAGGACTGCAGAGCTGTAAATGACACCTGCCCTCAAAAAATGCCCTGGGGTAGGGAATAGGCAATAAAATTCAACACATGAGAAATTTTTCAAGAAGTCAATATGAAGAGGGAAGTTGTACTCACTCTTTAACAAAAAAAGGAAAAGAAACAAAAGGACATGCCTAAAGTTCAGTATAAGGAATTATTAGCCACATGCATATCCAACCTCCAAAAAGGCTTCAGCTCACACCAGTCAAATGGCCATCAGCAAAAAGTCTACAGACTATAAATGCTGAAGGGGTTTTAGAGAACTGTGTACCTCCTAGCTGCTGGTGGAATGTAAAGTGGTAATAGCACTAACAAAAACTGAATCGAGCTGCTTGAAAAGGTAAAAATTGAGCTACCATATGATGCGGCAGGGGACCTTTTGGGCCTATAACCTAAGACCACAAGAATTGGAAAGACAAAGGCAGGCAAATGGGCACTGCAGCAATATTGAAATAGCTAAGACGTGGAAGGAAAAAAGGGGTCCATAAACAGATGAATGAACAAAGAAGAAGTGGTATATGGACAGAATGGAATATCAACCACGAAAAAAAATAAAAGAATGGCATATGCAGCACCACAGAGGAGCCTAGAAATAATCACACAATGTGAAGTAAGTCAGAATGCGAAAGACAAATGTCCTATGCTATCACTTATGTTATCTGAAAATTCATAAAAATGAACATATTTCCATAGAAAAAGGCAATCTCAGGTTGAGAAGACAAACTGATGGTTAAGCCAAAGAAAAGGTGTGAGGAATGGATATATTAGGATATTGGGGTTAACAAATATATACTAATACATATAAAATATATCATCCCCAAAGACCTACAGAATACCAAGAGTGGTCTACTCAACACTCTGTAATAACCTTCATGGAAAAGCACCCAAAGATCAATAGATGTATGTATATGTGTAAATGAACAAGATTCTGTACACCTAGAACAAAAGACATTTTCAATCAAACTTGCTCTGAGAAAAAGTACAACTTAAAGACACAAACATGAATTAAGGAGGCTAAAACTTATGGGGGTTTGTCCTGGCACATTCCAATCTAATCTGCCACCTAAGAGCACAACTTGCAGCAAGGTTCTGTTTCCCTAGCAAGCAGAGATGGCAACGTAGAAATGCTGCCACACTAAGGCCGTTTCCTCCAACAGCAGCTTTAAATCCACTGCTAATGGTCACTAATAGTCACAAGGACTGCAGGGCTGTAAATGACTCATGCCCTCAACAACTGTCCTGGGGTAGGGAATGGCCAAAAAAATCCAAACGCGGCAAACTTTTCAAGAAGGCAATTTGAAGTTGTAACTTTAGCTCCATCTTTAAACAAATGAAAAGGACATTGATAAACACAAAACATCAGGAATTATTAGTCGCATGCAAATCCAATCTACACAAAGGTATCACCTCGCACTAGTCAGAATGACCATCAGCAAAAAGTCAACAAACAATAGATGTTGAAGAAGTTGTGGAGAATAGTGTAACCTCTCGGTCTAAGTGGGATGTAAACTGGTAACAGCCAATAATAGCAACAGAATGGCAGTGCGTTTAAAGGTAAAAATTGAGTTACCATATGATCCGGAAGGCCCACTGTTGGGCCTGTCACCTGTGAAAGCCAGAATCAAAAAGACACAGGATGGAAAATCGTGTATTGCAGCAGTATATACCATGGCCAAGACATGGAAGCAACAAAAATGTCCATCAGCAGATGAGTGGACGAAAAAGTGGTCCATGTACACAATGCAACATTAGACACAGAAAAGAATGAAACAATGCCGGTCGCAGCACCATAGATGAGGCTACAGATAATCACACAACTTGAAGTAAGTCAGAAAGCGAGAGACACATATCCTATGATATCACGTATAGGTGTTATCTAAATATTCATAGGAAGGAACCTATTTCCACAGAGAAGGACATTGACGTGTTCAGAAAACAAGCTTGTGGTTAGCCAAACGGAAAGGTGTGAGGAATATATAATGGAGCATATTGGGTTTAACAGACATATGCTAATATTTATAAAATATATAATCATCAGAGACATACCGAATACCAAGAGAGGTCTACACAACTTTCTGTAATAACCTATATGGAACAGGATCCAAACATGAAAAGATATATGTATCAATGAAAGAGATTCTGTACACCTAGAACAAACACAACATTGCAATTAAATTTGCTCGGAGAAAAATGAAAATTAAACTAAGAATACCAACAGCAAATAAGTAGACATAGTTTTGGGGTGTTTGTCCTGGCACATTCCACTCTACTTTACAACCTACAAACAGGACTTCCAGGAAGGCTCTTTTCCCTTAGTAACCAGAGTTGGGAATATAGAAATGCTGCCCCCTCGTGGCCGTTTCCTGCAACAGCAGCTTTAAACCCAGAGCCAATGGTCATGTAATAGTCACAATTACTACAGGGCTCTAAATGACACCTGCCCTCAAAAAACGTACTGGTGCAGGTAATGGCCACAGGAATTCAGAACATGGCAAATTTTTCAAGGAAACAATTTGAAGAGGTAAGTTTCTCTGTTTTACTTAAAAAAAAGTACGTAGATAAAAGCTCAATATCGGGAATTTTTAGATGCATGCAAATCCAAACTACAAAAAGGTATCACCACCCAACACTCAAAATGTCATCTGTAAAAAGTCTACAAACAATAAACGCTGAAGGGTTTTTTATAGAACTGTGTACACTCAAGTTGCTGGTGGGATGTAATCTGGTAACAGCCAGTAGTGAGAACAGAATGGAGGTGCGTTGAAAGGTAAAAATTGAACTACCATATGATCTAGTAGGCCCAATGCTGGGCCTAACCCATGAGAAGACCAGAATCCAAAAGACACAGGCTGGCAAGCCTGCACTGCATCAATATTTAGCATAGCCAAGACTTGGAAGTAACCAAAATGTCCATCCACAGATGAATGTAAAAAGAAGAAGTGGTCCATGTACACAATGGAATATTCGCCGTGGAAAAGAATGAAACACTGCTCTTTGCAGCACCATAGATGAGCCTAGAGATAATCAAAAAACATGAGGTAAGTCGGAAAGCAGACGACAAATATCCTGTGATATCACTCCTAGGTGTTACCTAACAACTGACACATATGAACATATTTCCACAGAGAAAGACTCCCACAGACTTAGAAAACAAACTATGGTTATCTTAAGGGAGAAGTGGGAGGAATGGATACATTAAGATTAGGGTTACCATACGTATACAAATACATATTAAACACATGTATCAAACAGACCGACCATATACCAAGGGAGGTCTACTGAACGCTCTGTAATAATTTACACGGGGGCTTGCCTGGTGGCACCGTGGTTAAGAATCCTCCTGCCAATGCAGGGGACACAGGTTCGATCCCTGGTTCGGGAAGATCCCACATGCTGCAGAGCAACTAAGCCCGTGCACCACAACTAATGAGCCTACGCTCTGGAGCCCATGAGCCATAACTACTGAGACCAGGTGCCACAACTACTGAAGCCCGCACGCCTAGAGCCCGTGTTCCGCAACAAAAGAAGCCACTACAGTGAGAAGCCCGTGCACCGCACCGGAGAGTAGCCCCCGCTCACCGCAACTAGAGACAGCCCACAGGCAGCAAAGAAGATCCAACTCAGCCAAAAACAAATAAATAAATAAAATACATTTATTAAAAAAAATAATAGTAGTTTACATGGGAAGAGCATCTGTACATGAATAAACGTATATAATGTTCAACTGAACCTGATTGTGTACACCTACAACAAACACTATTCTACTCATTACCCCAATTTAAAAAATTAAAACCACGAACAGCAATTAATGAGACATAAAGTTACTGGGGTTGTCTCTGGCCCATTCCATTCTCATTTACAACCTAGGAACACGACTTTCTGGAAGGCTCAGCTGCCCTAGTAACCAGATTTGGGGATGGAGAAACGCTGCCGCCTTGTTTCCGGTTCCCACAAGAGCAGCTTTAAACACTGGGCTAACGGCCACTTAAGATTCACAGCAATTGTAGGGCTGTAAATGACACGTGTCCTCAAAAAATGTCCTGGGGTAGGTAATGGCCAAAAAAGTTCACAACACGGAAAATTTTTCAAGAAAACGGTTTCAAGAGGTAAGTGTTACTCACACTGTTATTTAAAAAAAAGAAGAACATGGATAAAAGCTCAATATCAGGAATTATTGGTTGGATGCAAATCCAAAATACAAAAAGATTTCACCACCCAATATTCAAAATGCCATCCGTAAACAGTCTACAAACAATGAATGCTGATGGGTTGGTGGAGAAATGCATACCCACTATGCTGTTGGTTGGACGTAAACTGGTAACAGCTAATCATGAGAACAGAATGGAGCTGCGTTTAAAAGGTAAAGAAATTGAGCTACCATACAATGCGGCCGATCCCCTAATGGGCCTATCACCTAAGAAGACCAGAATCGGAAAGACACAGACAGGCAAACACGTACTGTAGCAATATTTACAATAGCCAAGACATTCAAGCAAACAAAATGTCCATCAATAGATAAATGGACAAAGAAGAAGTGGTGGACGTACCGAATGGAATATTAGCCTCAGAAAAAATAAATGAACAATGCCGTTTTCAGGACTACAGATGAGACTAGAAATAATCATATTAGGTTAAGTAAGTCAAAAGGGAATGACAAATATCCTATGATATCATTTATACATGTTATCCTAAGATTGCTACCAATGAACATATTTCCACAGAAAAAGAAACTCACAGACTTAGAAAACAAATGAATGGTTAACCAAAATGAAAGGTGGGAGGATGGACAAATTAGGATTATGGAGCTAACAAACATATACTAATGTATGTTAAGTGTATATAAACATACAACACATAAACTGTATGAATTATATAATCACCAATATATAGAAAATATATAATGACAAAACACCTACCATATACCAAGGGAGGTCTACTCAACATTCTGTAATAACATACATGGTAACAGCATCCGAAGAACAACAGACATATGTATGAATCATTGAGCAGATTCTGTACAGCCAGCCAATCGTAACACTCTAATCAAATTTACTCTGATAAGAAATAGAAATTAAATTAAAAAAAACAAACATAAGTAAGGAGACGTAAACTTCCGGGGTCTTGTCCCAGCACATTCCACTCTAATTCATAAGCGAGGAACATGACGTCCAGGAAGACTCTGTTGCCCTAGTAACAAGAGTTGAGAACGTCATAATGCTGCCGCCTTGTGGCTGTTTCCCACAACAGCAGCTTTAAATCCAGTGCTAATGGTTGCTTAATAGTCACAAGGATTGCAGGGATGTAAATGACACCTGCCCTCAAAATATGCCCTGGGGTAGGGAATAGGCAAGAAAATTCAACACATGACAAATTTTTCAAGAAGTCAATATGAAGAGGGAAGTTGTACTCACTCTTTAAAAAAAAAGCAAAAGAAAAAAATGGACATGCGTAAAGCGCAGTATAAGGAATTATTAGTCACATGCAAATCCAACCTCCAAAAAGGTTTCAGCTCACACCAGTCAAATGACCATCAGCAAAAAGTCTACAAACTATGAATGCGGAAGGGATTTTAGAGAACTGTGTACCTTCTAGCTGCTGGTGGGATGTAAAGTGGTAACAGCACTAAGGAAAACTGAATGGAGCTGCTTTAAAAGGTAAAAACTGAGCTACCATATGATGCGGCAGGGCACCTTCTTTGCCTATAACCTAAGACCACCAGAAACGGAAAGACAGAGGCAGGCAAATGTGCAATGCAGGAATATTGAAATAGCCAAGACATGGAAGGAAAAAAGGGGTCCATAAACAGATGAATGAACAAAGAAGAAGTGGTATATGGACAGAATGGAATATCAACCACGAAAAAAAATAAAAGAATGGCATATGCAGCACCACAGAGGAGCCTAGAAATAATCACACAATGTGAAGTAAGTCAGAATGCGAAAGACAAATGTCCTATGCTATCACTTATGTTATCTGAAAATTCATAAAAATGAACATATTTCCATAGAAAAAGGCAATCTCAGATTGAGAAGACAAACTGATGGTTAAGCCAAAGAAAAGGTGTGAGGAATGGATATATTAGGATATTGGGGTTAACAAATATATACTAATACATATAAAATATATCATCCCCAAAGACCTACAGAATACCAAGAGTGGTCTACTCAACACTCTGTAATAACCTACATGGAGAAGGACCCAAAGATCAATAGATGTATGTATATGTGTAAATGAACAAGATTCTGTACACCTAGAACAAAAGACATTTTCAATCAAACTTGCTCTGAGAAAAAGTACAACTTAAAGACACAAACAAGAATTAAGGAGGCTAAAACTTATGGGGGTTTGTCCTGGCACATTCCAATCTAATCTGCAACCTAACAGCACAACTTGCAGCAAGGTTCTGTTTCCCTAGCAAGCAGAGATGGCAACGTAGAAATGCTGCCACACTAAGGCCGTTTCCTCTAACAGCAGCTTTAAATCCACTGCTAATGGTCACTAATAGTCACAAGGACTGCAGGGCTGTAAATGACTCATGCCCTCAACAACTGTCCTGGGGTAGGGAATGGCCAAAAAAATCCAAACGCGGCAAACTTTTCAAGAAGGCAATTTGAAGTTGTAACTTTAGCTCCATCTTTAAACAAATGAAAAGGACATTGATAAACACAAAACATCAGGAATTATTAGTCGCATGCAAATCCAATCTACACAAAGGTATCACCTCGCACTAGTCAGAATGACCATCAGCAAAAAGTCAACAAACAATAGATGTTGAAGAAGTTGTGGAGAATAGTGTAACCTCTCGGTCTAAGTGGGATGTAAACTGGTAACAGCCAATAATAGCAACAGAATGGCAGTGCGTTTAAAGGTAAAAATTGAGTTACCATATGATCCGGAAGGCCCACTGTTGGGCCTGTCACCTGTGAAAGCCAGAATCAAAAAGACACAGGATGGAAAATCGTGTATTGCAGCAGTATATACCATGGCCAAGACATGGAAGCAACAAAAATGTCCATCAGCAGATGAGTGGACGAAAAAGTGGTCCATGTACACAGTGCAACATTAGACACAGAAAAGAATGAAACAATGCCGGTCGCAGCACCATAGATGAGGCTACAGATAATCACACAACTTGAAGTAAGTCAGAAAGCGAGAGACACATATCCTATGATATCACGTATAGGTGTTATCTAAATATTCATAGGAAGGAACCTATTTCCACAGAGAAGGACATTGACGTGTTCAGAAAACAAGCTTGTGGTTAGCCAAACGGAAAGGTGTGAGGAATATATAACGGAGCATATTGGGTTTAACAGACATATGCTAATATTTATAAAATATATAATCATCAGAGACATACCGAATACCAAGAGAGGTCTACACAACTTTCTGTAATAACCTATATGGAACAGGATCCAAACATGAAAGGATATATGTATCAATGAAAGAGATTCTGTACACCTAGAACAAACACAACATTGCAATTAAATTTGCTCGGAGAAAAATGAAAATTAAACTAAGAATACCAACAGCAAATAAGTAGACATAGTTTTGGGGTGTTTGTCCTGGCACATTCCACTCTACTTTACAACCTACAAACAGGACTTCCAGGAAGGCTCTTTTCCCTTAATAACCAGAGTTGGGAATATAGAAATGCTGCCCCCTCGTGGCCGTTTCCTGCAACAGCAGCTTTAAACCCAGAGCCAATGGTCATGTAATAGTCACAATTACTACAGGGCTCTAAATGACACCTGCCCTCAAAAAACGTACTGGTGCAGGTAATGGCCACAGGAATTCAGAACATGGCAAATTTTTCAAGGAAACAATTTGAAGAGGTAAGTTTCTCTGTTTTACTTTAAAAAAAAGTACGTAGATAAAAGCTCAATATCGGGAATTTTTAGATGCATGCAAATCCAAACTACAAAAAGGTATCACCACCCAACACTCAAAATGTCATCTGTAAAAAGTCTACAAACAATAAACGCTGAAGGGTTTTTTATAGAACTGTGTACCCTCAAGTTGCTGGTGGGATGTAATCTGGTAACAGCCAGTAGTGAGAACAGAATGGAGGTGCGTTGAAAGGTAAAAATTGAACTACCATATGATCTAGTAGGCCCAATGCTGGGCCTAACCCATGAGAAGACCAGAATCCAAAAGACACAGGCTGGCAAGCCTGCACTGCATCAATATTTAGCATAGCCAAGACTTGGAAGTAACCAAAATGTCCATCCACAGATGAATGTAAAAAGAAGAAGTGGTCCATGTACACAATGGAATATTCGCCGTGGAAAAGAATGAAACACTGCTCTTTGCAGCACCATAGATGAGCCTAGAGATAATCACAGAACATGAGGTAAGTCGGAAAGCAGACGACAAATATCCTGTGATATCACTCCTAGGTGTTACCTAACAACTGACACATATGAACATATTTCCACAGAGAAAGACTCCCACAGACTTAGAAAACAAACTATGGTTATCTTAAGGGAGAAGTGGGAGGAATGGATACATTAAGATTAGGGTTACCATACGTATACAAATACATATTAAACACATGTATCAAACAGACCGACCATATACCAAGGGAGGTCTACTGAACGCTCTGTAATAATTTACACGGGGGCTTGCCTGGTGGCACCGTGGTTAAGAATCCTCCTGCCAATGCAGGGGACACAGGTTCGATCCCTGGTTCGGGAAGATCCCACATGCTGCAGAGCAACTAAGCCCGTGCACCACAACTAATGAGCCTACGCTCTGGAGCCCATGAGCCATAACTACTGAGACCAGGTGCCACAACTACTGAAGCCCGCACGCCTAGAGCCCGTGTTCCGCAACAAAAGAAGCCACTACGGTGAGAAGCCCGTGCACCGCACCGGAGAGTAGCCCCCGCTCACCGCAACTAGAGACAGCCCACAGGCAGCAAAGAAGATCCAACTCAGCCAAAAACAAATAAATAAATAAAATACATTTATTAAAAAAAATAATAGTAGTTTACATGGGAAGAGCATCTGTACATGAATAAACGTATATAATGTTCAATTGAACCTGATTGTGTACACCTACAACAAACACTATTCTACTCATTACCCCAATTTAAAAAATTAAAACCACGAACAGCAATTAATGAGACATAAAGTTACTGGGGTTGTCTCTGGCCCATTCCATTCTCATTTACAACCTAGGAACACGACTTTCTGGAAGGCTCAGCTGCCCTAGTAACCAGATTTGGGGATGGAGAAACGCTGCCGCCTTGTTTCCGGTTCCCACAAGAGCAGCTTTAAACACTGGGCTAACGGTCACTTAAGATTCACAGCAATTGTAGGGCTGTAAATGACACGTGTCCTCAAAAAATGTCCTGGGGTAGGTAATGGCCAAAAAAGTTCACAACACGGAAAATTTTTCAAGAAAACGGTTTCAAGAGGTAAGTGTTACTCACACTGTTATTTAAAAAAAAGAAGAACATGGATAAAAGCTCAATATCAGGAATTATTGGTTGGATGCAAATCCAAAATACAAAAAGATTTCACCACCCAATATTCAAAATGCCATCCGTAAACAGTCTACAAACAATGAATGCTGATGGGTTGGTGGAGAAATGCATACCCACTATGCTGTTGGTTGGACGTAAACTGGTAACAGCTAATCATGAGAACAGAATGGAGCTGCGTTTAAAAGGTAAAGAAATTGAGCTACCATACAATGCGGCCGATCCCCTAATGGGCCTATCACCTAAGAAGACCAGAATCGGAAAGACACAGACAGGCAAACATGCACTATAGCAATATGTACAATAGCCAAGACATTCAAGCAAACAAAATGTCCATCAATAGATAAATGGACAAAGAAGAAGTGGTGGACGTACCGAATGGAATATTAGCCTCAGAAAAAATAAATGAACAATGCCGTTTTCAGGACTACAGATGAGACTAGAAATAATCATATTAGGTTAAGTAAGTCAAAAGGGAATGACAAATATCCTATGATATCATTTATACATGTTATTCAAGATTGCTACCAATGAACATATTTCCACAGAAAAAGAAACACACAGACTTATAAAACAAATGAATGGTTAACCAAAATGAAAGGTGGGAGGATGGACAAATTAGGATTATGGAGCTAACAAACATATACTAATGTATGTTAAGTGTATATAAACATACAACACATAAACTGTATGAATTATATAATCACCAATATATATAAAATATATATTGACAAAATACCTACCAAACACCAAGGGAGGTCTACGCAACATTCTGTAGTAACATACATGGTAACAGGATCCGAAGATGAACAGACATCTGTATGAATCATTGAGCAGATTCTGTACAGCCAGACAATCACAAAACTCTAATCAAATTTATTCCGATAAGAAATAGAAATTAGTGGATTCCCTGGCGCCGCAGTTATTGAGAATCTGCCTGCCAATGCCGAGGACACGGGTTCGAGTCCTGTTCTGGGAGGATCCCACATGCCGCAGAGCAACTAGGCCCGTGAGCCACAATTACTGAGCCTGCTCGTCTGGAGAATCTGCTCCACAACAAGAGAGGCCGCGATAATGAGAGGCCCGCGCACCGCGATGAAGAGTGGCCCGCACTTGCTGCAACTAGAAAAAGCTCTCGCACAGAAACCAAGACCCAACACAGCCATAAATAAATTAATTAATTAAAAAAGTTGTTATCACGAGAAAAAACCTTTAATTATGTATAGTCAAGGATGTTAACTAGACTTATCGTGTTAATTTCACAATATCTATATATATTGAATCAATATAAAAAAAAAAGAAATAGAAATTTAATGAAAAAACAAACATAAGTAAGGACACATAAACTTCTGGGGGCCTGTTCCAGCACATTCCACTCTAATTTACAACCTCGGAACACTACCTCCAGGAAGTCTCTGTTGCCCTAGTAACAAGAGTTGAAAAGGTAATAATGCTGCCGCCTTGTGGCTGTTTCCCACAACAGCAGCTTTAAATCCAGTGCTAATGCTTCCCTAATAGTCACAAGGATTGCAGGGATGTAAATGACACCGGCCCTCAAAATATGCCCTGGGGTAGGGAATAGGCAAGAAAATTCAACACATGACAAATTTTTCAAGAAGTCAATATGAAGAGGGAAGTTGTACTCACTCTTTAAAAAAAAAGCAAAAGAAAAAAATGGACATGCGTAAAGCGCAGTATAAGGAATTATTAGTCACATGCAAATCCAACCTCCAAAAAGGTTTCAGCTCACACCAGTCAAATGACCATCAGCAAAAAGTCTACAAACTATGAATGCGGAAGGGATTTTAGAGAACTGTGTACCTTCTAGCTGCTGGTGGGATGTAAAGTGGTAACAGCACTAAGGAAAACTGAATGGAGCTGCTTTAAAAGGTAAAAACTGAGCTACCATATGATGCGGCAGGGCACCTTCTTTGCCTATAACCTAAGACCACCAGAAACGGAAAGACAGAGGCAGGCAAATGTGCAATGCAGGAATATTGAAATAGCCAAGACATGGAAGGAAAAAAAGGGTCCATAAACAGATGAATGAACAAAGAAGAAGTGGTATATGGACAGAATGGAATATCAACCACGAAAAAAAAATAAAAGAATGGCATATGCAGCACCACAGAGGAGCCTAGAAATAATCACACACTGTGAAGTAAGTCAGAATGCGAAAGACAAATGTCCTATGCTATCACTTATGTTATCTGAAAATTCATAAAAATGAACATATTTCCATAGAAAAAGGCAATCTCAGATTGAGAAGACAAACTGATGGTTAAGCCAAAGAAAAGGTGTGAGGAATGGATATATTAGGATATTGGGGTTAACAAATATATACTAATACATATAAAATATATCATCCCCAAAGACCTACAGAATACCAAGAGTGGTCTACTCAACACTCTGTAATAACCTACATGGAAAAGGACCCAAAGATCAATAGATGTATGTATATGTGTAAATGAACAAGATTCTGTACACCTAGAACAAAAGACATTTTCAATCAAACTTGCTCTGAGAAAAAGTACAACTTAAAGACACAAACAAGAATTAAGGAGGCTAAAACTTATGGGGGTTTGTCCTGGCACATTCCAATCTAATCTGCAACCTAACAGCACAACTTGCAGCAAGGTTCTGTTTCCCTAGCAAGCAGAGATGGCAACGTAGAAATGCTGCCACACTAAGGCCGTTTCCTCAAACAGCAGCTTTAAATCCACTGCTAATGGTCACTAATAGTCACAAGGACTGCAGGGCTGTAAATGACTCATGCCCTCAACAACTGTCCTGGGGTAGGGAATGGCCAAAAAAATCCAAACGCGGCAAATTTTTCAAGAAGGCAATTTGAAGTTGTAACTTTAGCTCCATCTTTAAACAAATGAAAAGGACATTGATAAACACAAAACATCAGGAATTATTAGTCGCATGCAAATCCAATCTACACAAAGGTATCACCTCGCACTAGTCAGAATGACCATCAGCAAAAAGTCAACAAACAATAGATGTTGAAGAAGTTGTGGAGAATAGTGTAACCTCTCGGTCTAAGTGGGATGTAAACTGGTAACAGCCAATAATAGCAACAGAATGGCAGTGCGTTTAAAGGTAAAAATTGCGTTACCATATGATCCGGAAGGCCCACTGTTGGGCCTGTCACCTGTGAAAGCCAGAATCAAAAAGACACAGGATGGAAAATCGTGTATTGCAGCAGTATATACCATGGCCAAGACATGGAAGCAACAAAAATGTCCATCAGCAGATGAGTGGACGAAAAAGTGGTCCATGTACACAGTGCAACATTAGACACAGAAAAGAATGAAACAATGCCGGTCGCAGCACCATAGATGAGGCTACAGATAATCACACAACTTGAAGTAAGTCAGAAAGCGAGAGACACATATCCTATGATATCACGTATAGGTGTTATCTAAATATTCATAGGAAGGAACCTATTTCCACAGAGAAGGACATTGACGTGTTCAGAAAACAAGCTTGTGGTTAGCCAAACGGAAAGGTGTGAGGAATATATAACGGAGCATATTGGGTTTAACAGACATATGCTAATATTTATAAAATATATAATCATCAGAGACATACCGAATACCAAGAGAGGTCTACACAACTTTCTGTAATAACCTATATGGAACAGGATCCAAACATGAAAGGATATATGTATCAATGAAAGAGATTCTGTACACCTAGAACAAACACAACATTGCAATTAAATTTGCTCGGAGAAAAATGAAAATTAAACTAAGAATACCAACAGCAAATAAGTAGACATAGTTTTGGGGTGTTTGTCCTGGCACATTCCACTCTACTTTACAACCTACAAACAGGACTTCCAGGAAGGCTCTTTTCCCTTAATAACCAGAGTTGGGAATATAGAAATGCTGCCCCCTCGTGGCCGTTTCCTGCAACAGCAGCTTTAAACCCAGAGCCAATGGTCATGTAATAGTCACAATTACTACAGGGCTCTAAATGACACCTGCCCTCAAAAAACGTACTGGTGCAGGTAATGGCCACAGGAATTCAGAACATGGCAAATTTTTCAAGGAAACAATTTGAAGAGGTAAGTTTCTCTGTTTTACTTTAAAAAAAAGTACGTAGATAAAAGCTCAATATCGGGAATTTTTAGATGCATGCAAATCCAAACTACAAAAAGGTATCACCACCCAACACTCAAAATGTCATCTGTAAAAAGTCTACAAACAATAAACGCTGAAGGGTTTTTTATAGAACTGTGTACCCTCAAGTTGCTGGTGGGATGTAATCTGGTAACAGCCAGTAGTGAGAACAGAATGGAGGTGCGTTGAAAGGTAAAAATTGAACTACCATATGATCTAGTAGGCCCAATGCTGGGCCTAACCCATGAGAAGACCAGAATCCAAAAGACACAGGCTGGCAAGCCTGCACTGCATCAATATTTAGCATAGCCAAGACTTGGAAGTAACCAAAATGTCCATCCACAGATGAATGTAAAAAGAAGAAGTGGTCCATGTACACAATGGAATATTCGCCGTGGAAAAGAATGAAACACTGCTCTTTGCAGCACCATAGATGAGCCTAGAGATAATCACAGAACATGAGGTAAGTCGGAAAGCAGACGACAAATATCCTGTGATATCACTCCTAGGTGTTACCTAACAACTGACACATATGAACATATTTCCACAGAGAAAGACTCCCACAGACTTAGAAAACAAACTATGGTTATCTTAAGGGAGAAGTGGGAGGAATGGATACATTAAGATTAGGGTTACCATACGTATACAAATACATATTAAACACATGTATCAAACAGACCGACCATATACCAAGGGAGGTCTACTGAACGCTCTGTAATAATTTACACGGGGGCTTGCCTGGTGGCACCGTGGTTAAGAATCCTCCTGCCAATGCAGGGGACACAGGTTCGATCCCTGGTTCGGGAAGATCCCACATGCTGCAGAGCAACTAAGCCCGTGCACCACAACTAATGAGCCTACGCTCTGGAGCCCATGAGCCATAACTACTGAGACCAGGTGCCACAACTACTGAAGCCCGCACGCCTAGAGCCCGTGTTCCGCAACAAAAGAAGCCACTACGGTGAGAAGCCCGTGCACCGCACCGGAGAGTAGCCCCCGCTCACCGCAACTAGAGACAGCCCACAGGCAGCAAAGAAGATCCAACTCAGCCAAAAACAAATAAATAAATAAAATACATTTATTAAAAAAAATAATAGTAGTTTACATGGGAAGAGCATCTGTACATGAATAAACGTATATAATGTTCAATTGAACCTGATTGTGTACACCTACAACAAACACTATTCTACTCATTACCCCAATTTAAAAAATTAAAACCACGAACAGCAATTAATGAGACATAAAGTTACTGGGGTTGTCTCTGGCCCATTCCATTCTCATTTACAACCTAGGAACACGACTTTCTGGAAGGCTCAGCTGCCCTAGTAACCAGATTTGGGGATGGAGAAACGCTGCCGCCTTGTTTCCGGTTCCCACAAGAGCAGCTTTAAACACTGGGCTAACGGTCACTTAAGATTCACAGCAATTGTAGGGCTGTAAATGACACGTGTCCTCAAAAAATGTCCTGGGGTAGGTAATGGCCAAAAAAGTTCACAACACGGAAAATTTTTCAAGAAAACGGTTTCAAGAGGTAAGTGTTACTCACACTGTTATTTAAAAAAAAGAAGAACATGGATAAAAGCTCAATATCAGGAATTATTGGTTGGATGCAAATCCAAAATACAAAAAGATTTCACCACCCAATATTCAAAATGCCATCCGTAAACAGTCTACAAACAATGAATGCTGATGGGTTGGTGGAGAAATGCATACCCACTATGCTGTTGGTTGGACGTAAACTGGTAACAGCTAATCATGAGAACAGAATGGAGCTGCGTTTAAAAGGTAAAGAAATTGAGCTACCATACAATGCGGCCGATCCCCTAATGGGACTATCACCTAAGAAGACCAGAATCGGAAAGACACAGACAGGCAAACATGCACTATAGCAATATGTACAATAGCCAAGACATTCAAGCAAACAAAATGTCCATCAATAGATAAATGGACAAAGAAGAAGTGGTGGACGTACCGAATGGAATATTAGCCTCAGAAAAAATAAATGAACAATGCCGTTTTCAGGACTACAGATGAGACTAGAAATAATCATATTAGGTTAAGTAAGTCAAAAGGGAATGACAAATATCCTATGATATCATTTATACATGTTATTCAAGATTGCTACCAATGAACATATTTCCACAGAAAAAGAAACACACAGACTTATAAAACAAATGAATGGTTAACCAAAATGAAAGGTGGGAGGATGGACAAATTAGGATTATGGAGCTAACAAACATATACTAATGTATGTTAAGTGTATATAAACATACAACACATAAACTGTATGAATTATATAATCACCAATATATATAAAATATATATTGACAAAATACCTACCAAACACCAAGGGAGGTCTACGCAACATTCTGTAGTAACATACATGGTAACAGGATCCGAAGATGAACAGACATCTGTATGAATCATTGAGCAGATTCTGTACAGCCAGACAATCACAAAACTCTAATCAAATTTATTCCGATAAGAAATAGAAATTAGTGGATTCCCTGGCGCCGCAATTATTGAGAATCTGCCTGCCAATGCCGAGGACACGGGTTCGAGTCCTGTTCTGGGAGGATCCCACATGCCGCAGAGCAACTAGGCCCGTGAGACACAATTACTGAGCCTGCTCGTCTGGAGAATCTGCTCCACAACAAGAGAGGCCGCGATAATGAGAGGCCCGCGCACCGCGATGAAGAGTGGCCCGCACTTGCTGCAACTAGAAAAAGCTCTCGCACAGAAACCAAGACCCAACACAGCCATAAATAAATTAATTAATTAAAAAAGTTGTTATCACGAGAAAAAACCTTTAATTATGTATAGTCAAGGATGTTAACTAGACTTATCGTGTTAATTTCACAATATCTATATATATTGAATCAATATAAAAAAAAAAGAAATAGAAATTTAATGAAAAAACAAACATAAGTAAGGACACATAAACTTCTGGGGGCCTGTTCCAGCACATTCCACTCTAATTTACAACCTCGGAACACTACCTCCAGGAAGTCTCTGTTGCCCTAGTAACAAGAGTTGAAAAGGTAATAATGCTGCCGCCTTGTGGCTGTTTCCCACAACAGCAGCTTTAAATCCAGTGCTAATGCTTCCCTAATAGTCACAAGGATTGCAGGGATGTAAATGACACCGGCCCTCAAAATATGCCCTGGGGTAGGGAATAGGCAAGAAAATTCAACACATGACAAATTTTTCAAGAAGTCAATATGAAGAGGGAAGTTGTACTCACTCTTTAAAAAAAAAGCAAAAGAAAAAAATGGACATGCGTAAAGCGCAGTATAAGGAATTATTAGTCACATGCAAATCCAACCTCCAAAAAGGTTTCAGCTCACACCAGTCAAATGACCATCAGCAAAAAGTCTACAAACTATGAATGCGGAAGGGATTTTAGAGAACTGTGTACCTTCTAGCTGCTGGTGGGATGTAAAGTGGTAACAGCACTAAGGAAAACTGAATGGAGCTGCTTTAAAAGGTAAAAACTGAGCTACCATATGATGCGGCAGGGCACCTTCTTTGCCTATAACCTAAGACCACCAGAAACGGAAAGACAGAGGCAGGCAAATGTGCAATGCAGGAATATTGAAATAGCCAAGACATGGAAGGAAAAAAAGGGTCCATAAACAGATGAATGAACAAAGAAGAAGTGGTATATGGACAGAATGGAATATCAACCACGAAAAAAAAATAAAAGAATGGCATATGCAGCACCACAGAGGAGCCTAGAAATAATCACACACTGTGAAGTAAGTCAGAATGCGAAAGACAAATGTCCTATGCTATCACTTATGTTATCTGAAAATTCATAAAAATGAACATATTTCCATAGAAAAAGGCAATCTCAGATTGAGAAGACAAACTGATGGTTAAGCCAAAGAAAAGGTGTGAGGAATGGATATATTAGGATATTGGGGTTAACAAATATATACTAATACATATAAAATATATCATCCCCAAAGACCTACAGAATACCAAGAGTGGTCTACTCAACACTCTGTAATAACCTACATGGAAAAGGACCCAAAGATCAATAGATGTATGTATATGTGTAAATGAACAAGATTCTGTACACCTAGAACAAAAGACATTTTCAATCAAACTTGCTCTGAGAAAAAGTACAACTTAAAGACACAAACAAGAATTAAGGAGGCTAAAACTTATGGGGGTTTGTCCTGGCACATTCCAATCTAATCTGCAACCTAACAGCACAACTTGCAGCAAGGTTCTGTTTCCCTAGCAAGCAGAGATGGCAACGTAGAAATGCTGCCACACTAAGGCCGTTTCCTCAAACAGCAGCTTTAAATCCACTGCTAATGGTCACTAATAGTCACAAGGACTGCAGGGCTGTAAATGACTCATGCCCTCAACAACTGTCCTGGGGTAGGGAATGGCCAAAAAAATCCAAACGCGGCAAATTTTTCAAGAAGGCAATTTGAAGTTGTAACTTTAGCTCCATCTTTAAACAAATGAAAAGGACATTGATAAACACAAAACATCAGGAATTATTAGTCGCATGCAAATCCAATCTACACAAAGGTATCACCTCGCACTAGTCAGAATGACCATCAGCAAAAAGTCAACAAACAATAGATGTTGAAGAAGTTGTGGAGAATAGTGTAACCTCTCGGTCTAAGTGGGATGTAAACTGGTAACAGCCAATAATAGCAACAGAATGGCAGTGCGTTTAAAGGTAAAAATTGAGTTACCATATGATCCGGAAGGCCCACTGTTGGGCCTGTCACCTGTGAAAGCCAGAATCAAAAAGACACAGGATGGAAAATCGTGTATTGCAGCAGTATATACCATGGCCAAGACATGGAAGCAACAAAAATGTCCATCAGCAGATGAGTGGACGAAAAAGTGGTCCATGTACACAGTGCAACATTAGACACAGAAAAGAATGAAACAATGCCGGTCGCAGCACCATAGATGAGGCTACAGATAATCACACAACTTGAAGTAAGTCAGAAAGCGAGAGACACATATCCTATGATATCACGTATAGGTGTTATCTAAATATTCATAGGAAGGAACCTATTTCCACAGAGAAGGACATTGACGTGTTCAGAAAACAAGCTTGTGGTTAGCCAAACGGAAAGGTGTGAGGAATATATAACGGAGCATATTGGGTTTAACAGACATATGCTAATATTTATAAAATATATAATCATCAGAGACATACCGAATACCAAGAGAGGTCTACACAACTTTCTGTAATAACCTATATGGAACAGGATCCAAACATGAAAGGATATATGTATCAATGAAAGAGATTCTGTACACCTAGAACAAACACAACATTGCAATTAAATTTGCTCGGAGAAAAATGAAAATTAAACTAAGAATACCAACAGCAAATAAGTAGACATAGTTTTGGGGTGTTTGTCCTGGCACATTCCACTCTACTTTACAACCTACAAACAGGACTTCCAGGAAGGCTCTTTTCCCTTAGTAACCAGAGTTGGGAATATAGAAATGCTGCCCCCTCGTGGCCATTTCCTGCAACAGCAGCTTTAAACCCAGAGCCAATGGTCATGTAATAGTCACAATTACTACAGGGCTCTAAATGACACCTGCCCTCAAAAAACGTACTGGTGCAGGTAATGGCCACAGGAATTCAGAACATGGCAAATTTTTCAAGGAAACAATTTGAAGAGGTAAGTTTCTCTGTTTTACTTTAAAAAAAAGTACGTAGATAAAAGCTCAATATCGGGAATTTTTAGATGCATGCAAATCCAAACTACAAAAAGGTATCACCACCCAACACTCAAAATGTCATCTGTAAAAAGTCTACAAACAATAAACGCTGAAGGGTTTTTTATAGAACTGTGTACCCTCAAGTTGCTGGTGGGATGTAATCTGGTAACAGCCAGTAGTGAGAACAGAATGGAGGTGCGTTGAAAGGTAAAAATTGAACTACCATATGATCTAGTAGGCCCAATGCTGGGCCTAACCCATGAGAAGACCAGAATCCAAAAGACACAGGCTGGCAAGCCTGCACTGCATCAATATTTAGCATAGCCAAGACTTGGAAGTAACCAAAATGTCCATCCACAGATGAATGTAAAAAGAAGAAGTGGTCCATGTACACAATGGAATATTCGCCGTGGAAAAGAATGAAACACTGCTCTTTGCAGCACCATAGATGAGCCTAGAGATAATCACAGAACATGAGGTAAGTCGGAAAGCAGACGACAAATATCCTGTGATATCACTCCTAGGTGTTACCTAACAACTGACACATATGAACATATTTCCACAGAGAAAGACTCCCACAGACTTAGAAAACAAACTATGGTTATCTTAAGGGAGAAGTGGGAGGAATGGATACATTAAGATTAGGGTTACCATACGTATACAAATACATATTAAACACATGTATCAAACAGACCGACCATATACCAAGGGAGGTCTACTGAACGCTCTGTAATAATTTACACGGGGGCTTGCCTGGTGGCACCGTGGTTAAGAATCCTCCTGCCAATGCAGGGGACACAGGTTCGATCCCTGGTTCGGGAAGATCCCACATGCTGCAGAGCAACTAAGCCCGTGCACCACAACTAATGAGCCTACGCTCTGGAGCCCATGAGCCATAACTACTGAGACCAGGTGCCACAACTACTGAAGCCCGCACGCCTAGAGCCCGTGTTCCGCAACAAAAGAAGCCACTACGGTGAGAAGCCCGTGCACCGCACCGGAGAGTAGCCCCCGCTCACCGCAACTAGAGACAGCCCACAGGCAGCAAAGAAGATCCAACTCAGCCAAAAACAAATAAATAAATAAAATACATTTATTAAAAAAAATAATAGTAGTTTACATGGGAAGAGCATCTGTACATGAATAAACGTATATAATGTTCAATTGAACCTGATTGTGTACACCTACAACAAACACTATTCTACTCATTACCCCAATTTAAAAAATTAAAACCACGAACAGCAATTAATGAGACATAAAGTTACTGGGGTTGTCTCTGGCCCATTCCATTCTCATTTACAACCTAGGAACACGACTTTCTGGAAGGCTCAGCTGCCCTAGTAACCAGATTTGGGGATGGAGAAACGCTGCCGCCTTGTTTCCGGTTCCCACAAGAGCAGCTTTAAACACTGGGCTAACGGTCACTTAAGATTCACAGCAATTGTAGGGCTGTAAATGACACGTGTCCTCAAAAAATGTCCTGGGGTAGGTAATGGCCAAAAAAGTTCACAACACGGAAAATTTTTCAAGAAAACGGTTTCAAGAGGTAAGTGTTACTCACACTGTTATTTAAAAAAAAGAAGAACATGGATAAAAGCTCAATATCAGGAATTATTGGTTGGATGCAAATCCAAAATACAAAAAGATTTCACCACCCAATATTCAAAATGCCATCCGTAAACAGTCTACAAACAATGAATGCTGATGGGTTGGTGGAGAAATGCATACCCACTATGCTGTTGGTTGGACGTAAACTGGTAACAGCTAATCATGAGAACAGAATGGAGCTGCGTTTAAAAGGTAAAGAAAATGCGGCCGATCCCCTAATGGGCCTATCACCTAAGAAGACCAGAATCGGAAAGACACAGACAGGCAAACATGCACTGTAGCAATATTTACAATAGCCAAGACGTTCAAGCAAACAAAATGTCCATCAATAGATAAATGGACAAAGAAGAAGTGGTGGACGTACCGAATGGAATATTAGCCTCAGAAAAAATAAATGAACAATGCCGTTTTCAGGACTACAGATGAGACTAGAAATAATCATATTAGGTTAAGTAAGTCAAAAGGGAATGACAAATATCCTATGATATCATTTATACATGTTATCCTAAGATTGCTACCAATGAACATATTTCCACAGAAAAAGAAATTCACAGACGTATAAAACAAATGAATGGTTAACCAAAATGAAAGGTGGGAGGATGGACAAATTAGGATTATGGAGCTAACAAACATATACTAATGTATGTTAAGTGTATATAAACATACAACACATAAACTGTATGAATTATATAATCACCAATATATAGAAAATATATAATGACAAAACACCTACCATATACCAAGGGAGGTCTACTCAACATTCTGTAATAACATACATGGTAACAGCATCCGAAGAACAACAGACATATGTATGAATCATTGAGCAGATTCTGTACAGCCAGCCAATCGTAACACTCTAATCAAATTTACTCTGATAAGAAATAGAAATTAAATTAAAAAAAACAAACATAAGTAAGGAGACATAAACTTCTGGGGTCTTGTCCCAGCACATTCCACTCTAATTCATAAGCGAGGAACATGACGTCCAGGAAGACTCTGTTGCCCTAGTAACAAGAGTTGAGAACGTCATAATGCTGCCGCCTTGTGGCTGTTTCCAACAAGAGCAGCTTTAAATCCAGTGCTAATGGTTGCTTAATAGTCACAAGGATTGCAGGGATGTAAATGACACCTGCCCTCAAAATATGCCCTGGGGTAGGGAATAGGCAAGAAAATTCAACACATGACAAATTTTTCAAGAAGTCAATATGAAGAGGGAAGTTGTACTCACTCTTTAAAAAAAAAGCAAAAGAAAAAAATGGACATGCGTAAAGCGCAGTATAAGGAATTATTAGTCACATACAAATCCAATCTACACAAAGGTATCACCTCGCACTAGTCAGAATGACCATCAGCAAAAAGTCAACAAACAATAGATGTTGAAGAAGTTGTGGAGAATAGTGTAACCTCTCGGTCTAAGTGGGATGTAAACTGGTAACAGCCAATAATAGCAACAGAATGGCAGTGCGTTTAAAGGTAAAAATTGAGTTACCATATGATCCGGAAGGCCCACTGTTGGGCCTGTCACCTGTGAAAGCCAGAATCAAAAAGACACAGGATGGAAAATCGTGTATTGCAGCAGTATATACCATGGCCAAGACATGGAAGCAACAAAAATGTCCATCAGCAGATGAGTGGACGAAAAAGTGGTCCATGTACACAGTGCAACATTAGACACAGAAAAGAATGAAACAATGCCGGTCGCAGCACCATAGATGAGGCTACAGATAATCACACAACTTGAAGTAAGTCAGAAAGCGAGAGACACATATCCTATGATATCACGTATAGGTGTTATCTAAATATTCATAGGAAGGAACCTATTTCCACAGAGAAGGACATTGACGTGTTCAGAAAACAAGCTTGTGGTTAGCCAAACGGAAAGGTGTGAGGAATATATAACGGAGCATATTGGGTTTAACAGACATATGCTAATATTTATAAAATATATAATCATCAGAGACATACCGAATACCAAGAGAGGTCTACACAACTTTCTGTAATAACCTATATGGAACAGGATCCAAACATGAAAGGATATATGTATCAATGAAAGAGATTCTGTACACCTAGAACAAACACAACATTGCAATTAAATTTGCTCGGAGAAAAATGAAAATTAAACTAAGAATACCAACAGCAAATAAGTAGACATAGTTTTGGGGTGTTTGTCCTGGCACATTCCACTCTACTTTACAACCTACAAACAGGACTTCCAGGAAGGCTCTTTTCCCTTAGTAACCAGAGTTGGGAATATAGAAATGCTGCCCCCTCGTGGCCATTTCCTGCAACAGCAGCTTTAAACCCAGAGCCAATGGTCATGTAATAGTCACAATTACTACAGGGCTCTAAATGACACCTGCCCTCAAAAAACGTACTGGTGCAGGTAATGGCCACAGGAATTCAGAACATGGCAAATTTTTCAAGGAAACAATTTGAAGAGGTAAGTTTCTCTGTTTTACTTTAAAAAAAAGTACGTAGATAAAAGCTCAATATCGGGAATTTTTAGATGCATGCAAATCCAAACTACAAAAAGGTATCACCACCCAACACTCAAAATGTCATCTGTAAAAAGTCTACAAACAATAAACGCTGAAGGGTTTTTTATAGAACTGTGTACCCTCAAGTTGCTGGTGGGATGTAATCTGGTAACAGCCAGCAGTGAGAACAGAATGGAGGTGCGTTGAAAGGTAAAAATTGAACTACCATATGATCTAGTAGGCCCAATGCTGGGCCTAACCCATGAGAAGACCAGAATCCAAAAGACACAGGCTGGCAAGCCTGCACTGCATCAATATTTAGCATAGCCAAGACTTGGAAGTAACCAAAATGTCCATCCACAGATGAATGTAAAAAGAAGAAGTGGTCCATGTACACAATGGAATATTCGCCATGGAAAAGAATGAAACACTGCTCTTTGCAGCACCATAGATGAGCCTAGAGATAATCACAGAACATGAGGTAAGTCGGAAAGCAGACGACAAATATCCTGTGATATCACTCCTAGGTGTTACCTAACAACTGACACATATGAACATATTTCCACAGAGAAAGACTCCCACAGACTTAGAAAACAAACTATGGTTATCTTAAGGGAGAAGTGGGAGGAATGGATACATTAAGATTAGGGTTACCATACGTATACAAATACATATTAAACACATGTATCAAACAGACCGACCATATACCAAGGGAGGTCTACTGAACGCTCTGTAATAATTTACACGGGGGCTTGCCTGGTGGCACCGTGGTTAAGAATCCTCCTGCCAATGCAGGGGACACAGGTTCGATCCCTGGTTCGGGAAGATCCCACATGCTGCAGAGCAACTAAGCCCGTGCACCACAACTAATGAGCCTACGCTCTGGAGCCCATGAGCCATAACTACTGAGACCAGGTGCCACAACTACTGAAGCCCGCACGCCTAGAGCCCGTGTTCCACAACAAAAGAAGCCACTACGGTGAGAAGCCCGTGCACCGCACCGGAGAGTAGCCCCCGCTCACCGCAACTAGAGACAGCCCACAGGCAGCAAAGAAGATCCAACTCAGCCAAAAACAAATAAATAAATAAAATACATTTATTAAAAAAAATAATAGTAGTTTACATGGGAAGAGCATCTGTACATGAATAAACGTATATAATGTTCAATTGAACCTGATTGTGTACACCTACAACAAACACTATTCTACTCATTACCCCAATTTAAAAAATTAAAACCACGAACAGCAATTAATGAGACATAAAGTTACTGGGGTTGTCTCTGGCCCATTCCATTCTCATTTACAACCTAGGAACACGACTTTCTGGAAGGCTCAGCTGCCCTAGTAACCAGATTTGGGGATGGAGAAACGCTGCCGCCTTGTTTCCGGTTCCCACAAGAGCAGCTTTAAACACTGGGCTAACGGTCACTTAAGATTCACAGCAATTGTAGGGCTGTAAATGACACGTGTCCTCAAAAAATGTCCTGGGGTAGGTAATGGCCAAAAAAGTTCACAACACGGAAAATTTTTCAAGAAAACGGTTTCAAGAGGTAAGTGTTACTCACACTGTTATTTAAAAAAAAGAAGAACATGGATAAAAGCTCAATATCAGGAATTATTGGTTGGATGCAAATCCAAAATACAAAAAGATTTCACCACCCAATATTCAAAATGCCATCCGTAAACAGTCTACAAACAATGAATGCTGATGGGTTGGTGGAGAAATGCATACCCACTATGCTGTTGGTTGGACGTAAACTGGTAACAGCTAATCATGAGAACAGAATGGAGCTGCGTTTAAAAGGTAAAGAAATTGAGCTACCATACAATGCGGCCGATCCCCTAATGGGCCTATCACCTAAGAAGACCAGAATCGGAAAGACACAGACAGGCAAACATGCACTATAGCAATATGTACAATAGCCAAGACATTCAAGCAAACAAAATGTCCATCAATAGATAAATGGACAAAGAAGAAGTGGTGGACGTACCGAATGGAATATTAGCCTCAGAAAAAATAAATGAACAATGCCGTTTTCAGGACTACAGATGAGACTAGAAATAATCATATTAGGTTAAGTAAGTCAAAAGGGAATGACAAATATCCTATGATATCATTTATACATGTTATTCAAGATTGCTACCAATGAACATATTTCCACAGAAAAAGAAACACACAGACTTATAAAACAAATGAATGGTTAACCAAAATGAAAGGTGGGAGGATGGACAAATTAGGATTATGGAGCTAACAAACATATACTAATGTATGTTAAGTGTATATAAACATACAACACATAAACTGTATGAATTATATAATCACCAATATATATAAAATATATATTGACAAAATACCTACCAAACACCAAGGGAGGTCTACGCAACATTCTGTAGTAACATACATGGTAACAGGATCCGAAGATGAACAGACATCTGTATGAATCATTGAGCAGATTCTGTACAGCCAGACAATCACAAAACTCTAATCAAATTTATTCCGATAAGAAATAGAAATTAGTGGATTCCCTGGCGCCGCAATTATTGAGAATCTGCCTGCCAATGCCGAGGACACGGGTTCGAGTCCTGTTCTGGGAGGATCCCACATGCCGCAGAGCAACTAGGCCCGTGAGACACAATTACTGAGCCTGCTCGTCTGGAGAATCTGCTCCACAACAAGAGAGGCCGCGATAATGAGAGGCCCGCGCACCGCGATGAAGAGTGGCCCGCACTTGCTGCAACTAGAAAAAGCTCTCGCACAGAAACCAAGACCCAACACAGCCATAAATAAATTAATTAATTAAAAAAGTTGTTATCACGAGAAAAAACCTTTAATTATGTATAGTCAAGGATGTTAACTAGACTTATCGTGTTAATTTCACAATATCTATATATATTGAATCAATATAAAAAAAAAAGAAATAGAAATTTAATGAAAAAACAAACATAAGTAAGGACACATAAACTTCTGGGGGCCTGTTCCAGCACATTCCACTCTAATTTACAACCTCGGAACACTACCTCCAGGAATTCTCTGTTGCCCTAGTAACAAGAGTTGAAAAGGTAATAATGCTGCCGCCTTGTGGCTGTTTCCCACAACAGCAGCTTTAAATCCAGTGCTAATGCTTCCCTAATAGTCACAAGGATTGCAGGGATGTAAATGACACCGGCCCTCAAAATATGCCCTGGGGTAGGGAATAGGCAAGAAAATTCAACACATGACAAATTTTTCAAGAAGTCAATATGAAGAGGGAAGTTGTACTCACTCTTTAAAAAAAAAGCAAAAGAAAAAAATGGACATGCGTAAAGCGCAGTATAAGGAATTATTAGTCACATGCAAATCCAACCTCCAAAAAGGTTTCAGCTCACACCAGTCAAATGACCATCAGCAAAAAGTCTACAAACTATGAATGCGGAAGGGATTTTAGAGAACTGTGTACCTTCTAGCTGCTGGTGGGATGTAAAGTGGTAACAGCACTAAGGAAAACTGAATGGAGCTGCTTTAAAAGGTAAAAACTGAGCTACCATATGATGCGGCAGGGCACCTTCTTTGCCTATAACCTAAGACCACCAGAAACGGAAAGACAGAGGCAGGCAAATGTGCAATGCAGGAATATTGAAATAGCCAAGACATGGAAGGAAAAAAAGGGTCCATAAACAGATGAATGAACAAAGAAGAAGTGGTATATGGACAGAATGGAATATCAACCACGAAAAAAAAATAAAAGAATGGCATATGCAGCACCACAGAGGAGCCTAGAAATAATCACACACTGTGAAGTAAGTCAGAATGCGAAAGACAAATGTCCTATGCTATCACTTATGTTATCTGAAAATTCATAAAAATGAACATATTTCCATAGAAAAAGGCAATCTCAGATTGAGAAGACAAACTGATGGTTAAGCCAAAGAAAAGGTGTGAGGAATGGATATATTAGGATATTGGGGTTAACAAATATATACTAATACATATAAAATATATCATCCCCAAAGACCTACAGAATACCAAGAGTGGTCTACTCAACACTCTGTAATAACCTACATGGAAAAGGACCCAAAGATCAATAGATGTATGTATATGTGTAAATGAACAAGATTCTGTACACCTAGAACAAAAGACATTTTCAATCAAACTTGCTCTGAGAAAAAGTACAACTTAAAGACACAAACAAGAATTAAGGAGGCTAAAACTTATGGGGGTTTGTCCTGGCACATTCCAATCTAATCTGCAACCTAACAGCACAACTTGCAGCAAGGTTCTGTTTCCCTAGCAAGCAGAGATGGCAACGTAGAAATGCTGCCACACTAAGGCCGTTTCCTCAAACAGCAGCTTTAAATCCACTGCTAATGGTCACTAATAGTCACAAGGACTGCAGGGCTGTAAATGACTCATGCCCTCAACAACTGTCCTGGGGTAGGGAATGGCCAAAAAAATCCAAACGCGGCAAATTTTTCAAGAAGGCAATTTGAAGTTGTAACTTTAGCTCCATCTTTAAACAAATGAAAAGGACATTGATAAACACAAAACATCAGGAATTATTAGTCGCATGCAAATCCAATCTACACAAAGGTATCACCTCGCACTAGTCAGAATGACCATCAGCAAAAAGTCAACAAACAATAGATGTTGAAGAAGTTGTGGAGAATAGTGTAACCTCTCGGTCTAAGTGGGATGTAAACTGGTAACAGCCAATAATAGCAACAGAATGGCAGTGCGTTTAAAGGTAAAAATTGAGTTACCATATGATCCGGAAGGCCCACTGTTGGGCCTGTCACCTGTGAAAGCCAGAATCAAAAAGACACAGGATGGAAAATCGTGTATTGCAGCAGTATATACCATGGCCAAGACATGGAAGCAACAAAAATGTCCATCAGCAGATGAGTGGACGAAAAAGTGGTCCATGTACACAGTGCAACATTAGACACAGAAAAGAATGAAACAATGCCGGTCGCAGCACCATAGATGAGGCTACAGATAATCACACAACTTGAAGTAAGTCAGAAAGCGAGAGACACATATCCTATGATATCACGTATAGGTGTTATCTAAATATTCATAGGAAGGAACCTATTTCCACAGAGAAGGACATTGACGTGTTCAGAAAACAAGCTTGTGGTTAGCCAAACGGAAAGGTGTGAGGAATATATAACGGAGCATATTGGGTTTAACAGACATATGCTAATATTTATAAAATATATAATCATCAGAGACATACCGAATACCAAGAGAGGTCTACACAACTTTCTGTAATAACCTATATGGAACAGGATCCAAACATGAAAGGATATATGTATCAATGAAAGAGATTCTGTACACCTAGAACAAACACAACATTGCAATTAAATTTGCTCGGAGAAAAATGAAAATTAAACTAAGAATACCAACAGCAAATAAGTAGACATAGTTTTGGGGTGTTTGTCCTGGCACATTCCACTCTACTTTACAACCTACAAACAGGACTTCCAGGAAGGCTCTTTTCCCTTAGTAACCAGAGTTGGGAATATAGAAATGCTGCCCCCTCGTGGCCATTTCCTGCAACAGCAGCTTTAAACCCAGAGCCAATGGTCATGTAATAGTCACAATTACTACAGGGCTCTAAATGACACCTGCCCTCAAAAAACGTACTGGTGCAGGTAATGGCCACAGGAATTCAGAACATGGCAAATTTTTCAAGGAAACAATTTGAAGAGGTAAGTTTCTCTGTTTTACTTTAAAAAAAAGTACGTAGATAAAAGCTCAATATCGGGAATTTTTAGATGCATGCAAATCCAAACTACAAAAAGGTATCACCACCCAACACTCAAAATGTCATCTGTAAAAAGTCTACAAACAATAAACGCTGAAGGGTTTTTTATAGAACTGTGTACCCTCAAGTTGCTGGTGGGATGTAATCTGGTAACAGCCAGTAGTGAGAACAGAATGGAGGTGCGTTGAAAGGTAAAAATTGAACTACCATATGATCTAGTAGGCCCAATGCTGGGCCTAACCCATGAGAAGACCAGAATCCAAAAGACACAGGCTGGCAAGCCTGCACTGCATCAATATTTAGCATAGCCAAGACTTGGAAGTAACCAAAATGTCCATCCACAGATGAATGTAAAAAGAAGAAGTGGTCCATGTACACAATGGAATATTCGCCGTGGAAAAGAATGAAACACTGCTCTTTGCAGCACCATAGATGAGCCTAGAGATAATCACAGAACATGAGGTAAGTCGGAAAGCAGACGACAAATATCCTGTGATATCACTCCTAGGTGTTACCTAACAACTGACACATATGAACATATTTCCACAGAGAAAGACTCCCACAGACTTAGAAAACAAACTATGGTTATCTTAAGGGAGAAGTGGGAGGAATGGATACATTAAGATTAGGGTTACCATACGTATACAAATACATATTAAACACATGTATCAAACAGACCGACCATATACCAAGGGAGGTCTACTGAACGCTCTGTAATAATTTACACGGGGGCTTGCCTGGTGGCACCGTGGTTAAGAATCCTCCTGCCAATGCAGGGGACACAGGTTCGATCCCTGGTTCGGGAAGATCCCACATGCTGCAGAGCAACTAAGCCCGTGCACCACAACTAATGAGCCTACGCTCTGGAGCCCATGAGCCATAACTACTGAGACCAGGTGCCACAACTACTGAAGCCCGCACGCCTAGAGCCCGTGTTCCACAACAAAAGAAGCCACTACGGTGAGAAGCCCGTGCACCGCACCGGAGAGTAGCCCCCGCTCACCGCAACTAGAGACAGCCCACAGGCAGCAAAGAAGATCCAACTCAGCCAAAAACAAATAAATAAATAAAATACATTTATTAAAAAAAATAATAGTAGTTTACATGGGAAGAGCATCTGTACATGAATAAACGTATATAATGTTCAATTGAACCTGATTGTGTACACCTACAACAAACACTATTCTACTCATTACCCCAATTTAAAAAATTAAAACCACGAACAGCAATTAATGAGACATAAAGTTACTGGGGTTGTCTCTGGCCCATTCCATTCTCATTTACAACCTAGGAACACGACTTTCTGGAAGGCTCAGCTGCCCTAGTAACCAGATTTGGGGATGGAGAAACGCTGCCGCCTTGTTTCCGGTTCCCACAAGAGCAGCTTTAAACACTGGGCTAACGGTCACTTAAGATTCACAGCAATTGTAGGGCTGTAAATGACACGTGTCCTCAAAAAATGTCCTGGGGTAGGTAATGGCCAAAAAAGTTCACAACACGGAAAATTTTTCAAGAAAACGGTTTCAAGAGGTAAGTGTTACTCACACTGTTATTTAAAAAAAAGAAGAACATGGATAAAAGCTCAATATCAGGAATTATTGGTTGGATGCAAATCCAAAATACAAAAAGATTTCACCACCCAATATTCAAAATGCCATCCGTAAACAGTCTACAAACAATGAATGCTGATGGGTTGGTGGAGAAATGCATACCCACTATGCTGTTGGTTGGACGTAAACTGGTAACAGCTAATCATGAGAACAGAATGGAGCTGCGTTTAAAAGGTAAAGAAAATGCGGCCGATCCCCTAATGGGCCTATCACCTAAGAAGACCAGAATCGGAAAGACACAGACAGGCAAACATGCACTGTAGCAATATTTACAATAGCCAAGACGTTCAAGCAAACAAAATGTCCATCAATAGATAAATGGACAAAGAAGAAGTGGTGGACGTACCGAATGGAATATTAGCCTCAGAAAAAATAAATGAACAATGCCGTTTTCAGGACTACAGATGAGACTAGAAATAATCATATTAGGTTAAGTAAGTCAAAAGGGAATGACAAATATCCTATGATATCATTTATACATGTTATCCTAAGATTGCTACCAATGAACATATTTCCACAGAAAAAGAAATTCACAGACGTATAAAACAAATGAATGGTTAACCAAAATGAAAGGTGGGAGGATGGACAAATTAGGATTATGGAGCTAACAAACATATACTAATGTATGTTAAGTGTATATAAACATACAACACATAAACTGTATGAATTATATAATCACCAATATATAGAAAATATATAATGACAAAACACCTACCATATACCAAGGGAGGTCTACTCAACATTCTGTAATAACATACATGGTAACAGCATCCGAAGAACAACAGACATATGTATGAATCATTGAGCAGATTCTGTACAGCCAGCCAATCGTAACACTCTAATCAAATTTACTCTGATAAGAAATAGAAATTAAATTAAAAAAAACAAACATAAGTAAGGAGACATAAACTTCTGGGGTCTTGTCCCAGCACATTCCACTCTAATTCATAAGCGAGGAACATGACGTCCAGGAAGACTCTGTTGCCCTAGTAACAAGAGTTGAGAACGTCATAATGCTGCCGCCTTGTGGCTGTTTCCAACAAGAGCAGCTTTAAATCCAGTGCTAATGGTTGCTTAATAGTCACAAGGATTGCAGGGATGTAAATGACACCTGCCCTCAAAATATGCCCTGGGGTAGGGAATAGGCAAGAAAATTCAACACATGACAAATTTTTCAAGAAGTCAATATGAAGAGGGAAGTTGTACTCACTCTTTAAAAAAAAAGCAAAAGAAAAAAATGGACATGCGTAAAGCGCAGTATAAGGAATTATTAGTCACATACAAATCCAATCTACACAAAGGTATCACCTCGCACTAGTCAGAATGACCATCAGCAAAAAGTCAACAAACAATAGATGTTGAAGAAGTTGTGGAGAATAGTGTAACCTCTCGGTCTAAGTGGGATGTAAACTGGTAACAGCCAATAATAGCAACAGAATGGCAGTGCGTTTAAAGGTAAAAATTGAGTTACCATATGATCCGGAAGGCCCACTGTTGGGCCTGTCACCTGTGAAAGCCAGAATCAAAAAGACACAGGATGGAAAATCGTGTATTGCAGCAGTATATACCATGGCCAAGACATGGAAGCAACAAAAATGTCCATCAGCAGATGAGTGGACGAAAAAGTGGTCCATGTACACAGTGCAACATTAGACACAGAAAAGAATGAAACAATGCCGGTCGCAGCACCATAGATGAGGCTACAGATAATCACACAACTTGAAGTAAGTCAGAAAGCGAGAGACACATATCCTATGATATCACGTATAGGTGTTATCTAAATATTCATAGGAAGGAACCTATTTCCACAGAGAAGGACATTGACGTGTTCAGAAAACAAGCTTGTGGTTAGCCAAACGGAAAGGTGTGAGGAATATATAACGGAGCATATTGGGTTTAACAGACATATGCTAATATTTATAAAATATATAATCATCAGAGACATACCGAATACCAAGAGAGGTCTACACAACTTTCTGTAATAACCTATATGGAACAGGATCCAAACATGAAAGGATATATGTATCAATGAAAGAGATTCTGTACACCTAGAACAAACACAACATTGCAATTAAATTTGCTCGGAGAAAAATGAAAATTAAACTAAGAATACCAACAGCAAATAAGTAGACATAGTTTTGGGGTGTTTGTCCTGGCACATTCCACTCTACTTTACAACCTACAAACAGGACTTCCAGGAAGGCTCTTTTCCCTTAGTAACCAGAGTTGGGAATATAGAAATGCTGCCCCCTCGTGGCCATTTCCTGCAACAGCAGCTTTAAACCCAGAGCCAATGGTCATGTAATAGTCACAATTACTACAGGGCTCTAAATGACACCTGCCCTCAAAAAACGTACTGGTGCAGGTAATGGCCACAGGAATTCAGAACATGGCAAATTTTTCAAGGAAACAATTTGAAGAGGTAAGTTTCTCTGTTTTACTTTAAAAAAAAGTACGTAGATAAAAGCTCAATATCGGGAATTTTTAGATGCATGCAAATCCAAACTACAAAAAGGTATCACCACCCAACACTCAAAATGTCATCTGTAAAAAGTCTACAAACAATAAACGCTGAAGGGTTTTTTATAGAACTGTGTACCCTCAAGTTGCTGGTGGGATGTAATCTGGTAACAGCCAGCAGTGAGAACAGAATGGAGGTGCGTTGAAAGGTAAAAATTGAACTACCATATGATCTAGTAGGCCCAATGCTGGGCCTAACCCATGAGAAGACCAGAATCCAAAAGACACAGGCTGGCAAGCCTGCACTGCATCAATATTTAGCATAGCCAAGACTTGGAAGTAACCAAAATGTCCATCCACAGATGAATGTAAAAAGAAGAAGTGGTCCATGTACACAATGGAATATTCGCCATGGAAAAGAATGAAACACTGCTCTTTGCAGCACCATAGATGAGCCTAGAGATAATCACAGAACATGAGGTAAGTCGGAAAGCAGACGACAAATATCCTGTGATATCACTCCTAGGTGTTACCTAACAACTGACACATATGAACATATTTCCACAGAGAAAGACTCCCACAGACTTAGAAAACAAACTATGGTTATCTTAAGGGAGAAGTGGGAGGAATGGATACATTAAGATTAGGGTTACCATACGTATACAAATACATATTAAACACATGTATCAAACAGACCGACCATATACCAAGGGAGGTCTACTGAACGCTCTGTAATAATTTACACGGGGGCTTGCCTGGTGGCACCGTGGTTAAGAATCCTCCTGCCAATGCAGGGGACACAGGTTCGATCCCTGGTTCGGGAAGATCCCACATGCTGCAGAGCAACTAAGCCCGTGCACCACAACTAATGAGCCTACGCTCTGGAGCCCATGAGCCATAACTACTGAGACCAGGTGCCACAACTACTGAAGCCCGCACGCCTAGAGCCCGTGTTCCGCAACAAAAGAAGCCACTACGGTGAGAAGCCCGTGCACCGCACCGGAGAGTAGCCCCCGCTCACCGCAACTAGAGACAGCCCACAGGCAGCAAAGAAGATCCAACTCAGCCAAAAACAAATAAATAAATAAAATACATTTATTAAAAAAAATAATAGTAGTTTACATGGGAAGAGCATCTGTACATGAATAAACGTATATAATGTTCAATTGAACCTGATTGTGTACACCTACAACAAACACTATTCTACTCATTACCCCAATTTAAAAAATTAAAACCACGAACAGCAATTAATGAGACATAAAGTTACTGGGGTTGTCTCTGGCCCATTCCATTCTCATTTACAACCTAGGAACACGACTTTCTGGAAGGCTCAGCTGCCCTAGTAACCAGATTTGGGGATGGAGAAACGCTGCCGCCTTGTTTCCGGTTCCCACAAGAGCAGCTTTAAACACTGGGCTAACGGTCACTTAAGATTCACAGCAATTGTAGGGCTGTAAATGACACGTGTCCTCAAAAAATGTCCTGGGGTAGGTAATGGCCAAAAAAGTTCACAACACGGAAAATTTTTCAAGAAAACGGTTTCAAGAGGTAAGTGTTACTCACACTGTTATTTAAAAAAAAGAAGAACATGGATAAAAGCTCAATATCAGGAATTATTGGTTGGATGCAAATCCAAAATACAAAAAGATTTCACCACCCAATATTCAAAATGCCATCCGTAAACAGTCTACAAACAATGAATGCTGATGGGTTGGTGGAGAAATGCATACCCACTATGCTGTTGGTTGGACGTAAACTGGTAACAGCTAATCATGAGAACAGAATGGAGCTGCGTTTAAAAGGTAAAGAAAATGCGGCCGATCCCCTAATGGGCCTATCACCTAAGAAGACCAGAATCGGAAAGACACAGACAGGCAAACATGCACTGTAGCAATATTTACAATAGCCAAGACGTTCAAGCAAACAAAATGTCCATCAATAGATAAATGGACAAAGAAGAAGTGGTGGACGTACCGAATGGAATATTAGCCTCAGAAAAAATAAATGAACAATGCCGTTTTCAGGACTACAGATGAGACTAGAAATAATCATATTAGGTTAAGTAAGTCAAAAGGGAATGACAAATATCCTATGATATCATTTATACATGTTATCCTAAGATTGCTACCAATGAACATATTTCCACAGAAAAAGAAATTCACAGACGTATAAAACAAATGAATGGTTAACCAAAATGAAAGGTGGGAGGATGGACAAATTAGGATTATGGAGCTAACAAACATATACTAATGTATGTTAAGTGTATATAAACATACAACACATAAACTGTATGAATTATATAATCACCAATATATAGAAAATATATAATGACAAAACACCTACCATATACCAAGGGAGGTCTACTCAACATTCTGTAATAACATACATGGTAACAGCATCCGAAGAACAACAGACATATGTATGAATCATTGAGCAGATTCTGTACAGCCAGCCAATCGTAACACTCTAATCAAATTTACTCTGATAAGAAATAGAAATTAAATTAAAAAAAACAAACATAAGTAAGGAGACATAAACTTCTGGGGTCTTGTCCCAGCACATTCCACTCTAATTCATAAGCGAGGAACATGACGTCCAGGAAGACTCTGTTGCCCTAGTAACAAGAGTTGAGAACGTCATAATGCTGCCGCCTTGTGGCTGTTTCCAACAAGAGTAGCTTTAAATCCAGTGCTAATGGTTGCTTAATAGTCACAAGGATTGCAGGGATGTAAATGACACCTGCCCTCAAAATATGCCCTGGGGTAGGGAATAGGCAAGAAAATTCAACACATGACAAATTTTTCAAGAAGTCAATATGAAGAGGGAAGTTGTACTCACTCTTTAAAAAAAAAGCAAAAGAAAAAAATGGACATGCGTAAAGCGCAGTATAAGGAATTATTAGTCACATACAAATCCAATCTACACAAAGGTATCACCTCGCACTAGTCAGAATGACCATCAGCAAAAAGTCAACAAACAATAGATGTTGAAGAAGTTGTGGAGAATAGTGTAACCTCTCGGTCTAAGTGGGATGTAAACTGGTAACAGCCAATAATAGCAACAGAATGGCAGTGCGTTTAAAGGTAAAAATTGAGTTACCATATGATCCGGAAGGCCCACTGTTGGGCCTGTCACCTGTGAAAGCCAGAATCAAAAAGACACAGGATGGAAAATCGTGTATTGCAGCAGTATATACCATGGCCAAGACATGGAAGCAACAAAAATGTCCATCAGCAGATGAGTGGACGAAAAAGTGGTCCATGTACACAGTGCAACATTAGACACAGAAAAGAATGAAACAATGCCGGTCGCAGCACCATAGATGAGGCTACAGATAATCACACAACTTGAAGTAAGTCAGAAAGCGAGAGACACATATCCTATGATATCACGTATAGGTGTTATCTAAATATTCATAGGAAGGAACCTATTTCCACAGAGAAGGACATTGACGTGTTCAGAAAACAAGCTTGTGGTTAGCCAAACGGAAAGGTGTGAGGAATATATAACGGAGCATATTGGGTTTAACAGACATATGCTAATATTTATAAAATATATAATCATCAGAGACATACCGAATACCAAGAGAGGTCTACACAACTTTCTGTAATAACCTATATGGAACAGGATCCAAACATGAAAGGATATATGTATCAATGAAAGAGATTCTGTACACCTAGAACAAACACAACATTGCAATTAAATTTGCTCGGAGAAAAATGAAAATTAAACTAAGAATACCAACAGCAAATAAGTAGACATAGTTTTGGGGTGTTTGTCCTGGCACATTCCACTCTACTTTACAACCTACAAACAGGACTTCCAGGAAGGCTCTTTTCCCTTAGTAACCAGAGTTGGGAATATAGAAATGCTGCCCCCTCGTGGCCATTTCCTGCAACAGCAGCTTTAAACCCAGAGCCAATGGTCATGTAATAGTCACAATTACTACAGGGCTCTAAATGACACCTGCCCTCAAAAAACGTACTGGTGCAGGTAATGGCCACAGGAATTCAGAACATGGCAAATTTTTCAAGGAAACAATTTGAAGAGGTAAGTTTCTCTGTTTTACTTTAAAAAAAAGTACGTAGATAAAAGCTCAATATCGGGAATTTTTAGATGCATGCAAATCCAAACTACAAAAAGGTATCACCACCCAACACTCAAAATGTCATCTGTAAAAAGTCTACAAACAATAAACGCTGAAGGGTTTTTTATAGAACTGTGTACCCTCAAGTTGCTGGTGGGATGTAATCTGGTAACAGCCAGTAGTGAGAACAGAATGGAGGTGCGTTGAAAGGTAAAAATTGAACTACCATATGATCTAGTAGGCCCAATGCTGGGCCTAACCCATGAGAAGACCAGAATCCAAAAGACACAGGCTGGCAAGCCTGCACTGCATCAATATTTAGCATAGCCAAGACTTGGAAGTAACCAAAATGTCCATCCACAGATGAATGTAAAAAGAAGAAGTGGTCCATGTACACAATGGAATATTCGCCATGGAAAAGAATGAAACACTGCTCTTTGCAGCACCATAGATGAGCCTAGAGATAATCACAGAACATGAGGTAAGTCGGAAAGCAGACGACAAATATCCTGTGATATCACTCCTAGGTGTTACCTAACAACTGACACATATGAACATATTTCCACAGAGAAAGACTCCCACAGACTTAGAAAACAAACTATGGTTATCTTAAGGGAGAAGTGGGAGGAATGGATACATTAAGATTAGGGTTACCATACGTATACAAATACATATTAAACACATGTATCAAACAGACCGACCATATACCAAGGGAGGTCTACTGAACGCTCTGTAATAATTTACACGGGGGCTTGCCTGGTGGCACCGTGGTTAAGAATCCTCCTGCCAATGCAGGGGACACAGGTTCGATCCCTGGTTCGGGAAGATCCCACATGCTGCAGAGCAACTAAGCCCGTGCACCACAACTAATGAGCCTACGCTCTGGAGCCCATGAGCCATAACTACTGAGACCAGGTGCCACAACTACGGAAGCCCGCACGCCTAGAGCCCGTGTTCCGCAACAAAAGAAGCCACTACGGTGAGAAGCCCGTGCACCGCACCGGAGAGTAGCCCCCGCTCACCGCAACTAGAGACAGCCCACAGGCAGCAAAGAAGATCCAACTCAGCCAAAAACAAATAAATAAATAAAATACATTTATTAAAAAAAATAATAGTAGTTTACATGGGAAGAGCATCTGTACATGAATAAACGTATATAATGTTCAACTGAACCTGATTGTGTACACCTACAACAAACACTATTCTACTCATTACCCCAATTTAAAAAATTAAAACCACGAACAGCAATTAATGAGACATAAAGTTACTGGGGTTGTCTCTGGCCCATTCCATTCTCATTTACAACCTAGGAACATGACTTTCTGGAAGGCTCAGCTGCCCTAGTAACCAGATTTGGGGATGGAGAAACGCTGCCGCCTTGTTTCCGGTTCCCACAAGAGCAGCTTTAAACACTGGGCTAACGGTCACTTAAGATTCACAGCAATTGTAGGGCTGTAAATGACACGTGTCCTCAAAAAATGTCCTGGGGTAGGTAATGGCCAAAAAAGTTCACAACACGGAAAATTTTTCAAGAAAACGGTTTCAAGAGGTAAGTGTTACTCACACTGTTATTTAAAAAAAAGAAGAACATGGATAAAAGCTCAATATCAGGAATTATTGGTTGGATGCAAATCCAAAATACAAAAAGATTTCACCGCCCAATATTCAAAATGCCATCCGTAAACAGTCTACAAACAATGAATGCTGATGGGTTGGTGGAGAAATGCATACCCACTATGCTGTTGGTTGGACGTAAACTGGTAACAGCTAATCATGAGAACAGAATGGAGCTGCGTTTAAAAGGTAAAGAAATTGAGCTACCATACAATGTGGCCGATCCCCTAATGGGCCTATCACCTAAGAAGACCAGAATCGGAAAGACACAGACAGGCAAACATGCACTATAGCAATATGTACAATAGCCAAGACATTCAAGCAAACAAAATGTCCATCAATAGATAAATGGACAAAGAAGAAGTGGTGGACGTACCGAATGGAATATTAGCCTCAGAAAAAATAAATGAACAATGCCGTTTTCAGGACTACAGATGAGACTAGAAATAATCATATTAGGTTAAGTAAGTCAAAAGGGAATGACAAATATCCTATGATATCATTTATACATGTTATTCAAGATTGCTACCAATGAACATATTTCCACAGAAAAAGAAACACACAGACTTATAAAACAAATGAATGGTTAACCAAAATGAAAGGTGGGAGGATGGACAAATTAGGATTATGGAGCTAACAAACATATACTAATGTATGTTAAGTGTATATAAACATACAACACATAAACTGTATGAATTATATAATCACCAATATATATAAAATATATATTGACAAAATACCTACCAAACACCAAGGGAGGTCTACGCAACATTCTGTAGTAACATACATGGTAACAGGATCCGAAGATGAACAGACATCTGTATGAATCATTGAGCAGATTCTGTACAGCCAGACAATCACAAAACTCTAATCAAATTTATTCCGATAAGAAATAGAAATTAGTGGATTCCCTGGCGCCGCAGTTATTGAGAATCTGCCTGCCAATGCCGAGGACACGGGTTCGAGTCCTGTTCTGGGAGGATCCCACATGCCGCAGAGCAACTAGGCCCGTGAGACACAATTACTGAGCCTGCTCGTCTGGAGAATCTGCTCCACAACAAGAGAGGCCGCGATAATGAGAGGCCCGCGCACCGCGATGAAGAGTGGCCCGCACTTGCTGCAACTAGAAAAAGCTCTCGCACAGAAACCAAGACCCAACACAGCCATAAATAAATTAATTAATTAAAAAAGTTGTTATCACGAGAAAAAACCTTTAATTATGTATAGTCAAGGATGTTAACTAGACTTATCGTGTTAATTTCACAATATCTATATATATTGAATCAATATAAAAAAAAAGAAATAGAAATTTAATGAAAAAACAAACATAAGTAAGGACACATAAACTTCTGGGGGCCTGTTCCAGCACATTCCACTCTAATTTACAACCTCGGAACACTACCTCCAGGAAGTCTCTGTTGCCCTAGTAACAAGAGTTGAAAAGGTAATAATGCTGCCGCCTTGTGGCTGTTTCCCACAACAGCAGCTTTAAATCCAGTGCTAATGCTTCCCTAATAGTCACAAGGATTGCAGGGATGTAAATGACACCGGCCCTCAAAATATGCCCTGGGGTAGGGAATAGGCAAGAAAATTCAACACATGACAAATTTTTCAAGAAGTCAATATGAAGAGGGAAGTTGTACTCACTCTTTAAAAAAAAAGCAAAAGAAAAAAATGGACATGCGTAAAGCGCAGTATAAGGAATTATTAGGCACATGCAAATCCAACCTCCAAAAAGGTTTCAGCTCACACCAGTCAAATGACCATCAGCAAAAAGTCTACAAACTATGAATGCGGAAGGGATTTTAGAGAACTGTGTACCTTCTAGCTGCTGGTGGGATGTAAAGTGGTAACAGCACTAAGGAAAACTGAATGGAGCTGCTTTAAAAGGTAAAAACTGAGCTACCATATGATGCGGCAGGGCACCTTCTTTGCCTATAACCTAAGACCACCAGAAACGGAAAGACAGAGGCAGGCAAATGTGCAATGCAGGAATATTGAAATAGCCAAGACATGGAAGGAAAAAAAGGGTCCATAAACAGATGAATGAACAAAGAAGAAGTGGTATATGGACAGAATGGAATATCAACCACGAAAAAAAATAAAAGAATGGCATATGCAGCACCACAGAGGAGCCTAGAAATAATCACACACTGTGAAGTAAGTCAGAATGCGAAAGACAAATGTCCTATGCTATCACTTATGTTATCTGAAAATTCATAAAAATGAACATATTTCCATAGAAAAAGGCAATCTCAGATTGAGAAGACAAACTGATGGTTAAGCCAAAGAAAAGGTGTGAGGAATGGATATATTAGGATATTGGGGTTAACAAATATATACTAATACATATAAAATATATCATCCCCAAAGACCTACAGAATACCAAGAGTGGTCTACTCAACACTCTGTAATAACCTACATGGAAAAGGACCCAAAGATCAATAGATGTATGTATATGTGTAAATGAACAAGATTCTGTACACCTAGAACAAAAGACATTTTCAATCAAACTTGCTCTGAGAAAAAGTACAACTTAAAGACACAAACAAGAATTAAGGAGGCTAAAACTTATGGGGGTTTGTCCTGGCACATTCCAATCTAATCTGCAACCTAACAGCACAACTTGCAGCAAGGTTCTGTTTCCCTAGCAAGCAGAGATGGCAACGTAGAAATGCTGCCACACTAAGGCCGTTTCCTCAAACAGCAGCTTTAAATCCACTGCTAATGGTCACTAATAGTCACAAGGACTGCAGGGCTGTAAATGACTCATGCCCTCAACAACTGTCCTGGGGTAGGGAATGGCCAAAAAAATCCAAACGCGGCAAATTTTTCAAGAAGGCAATTTGAAGTTGTAACTTTAGCTCCATCTTTAAACAAATGAAAAGGACATTGATAAACACAAAACATCAGGAATTATTAGTCGCATGCAAATCCAATCTACACAAAGGTATCACCTCGCACTAGTCAGAATGACCATCAGCAAAAAGTCAACAAACAATAGATGTTGAAGAAGTTGTGGAGAATAGTGTAACCTCTCGGTCTAAGTGGGATGTAAACTGGTAACAGCCAATAATAGCAACAGAATGGCAGTGCGTTTAAAGGTAAAAATTGAGTTACCATATGATCCGGAAGGCCCACTGTTGGGCCTGTCACCTGTGAAAGCCAGAATCAAAAAGACACAGGATGGAAAATCGTGTATTGCAGCAGTATATACCATGGCCAAGACATGGAAGCAACAAAAATGTCCATCAGCAGATGAGTGGACGAAAAAGTGGTCCATGTACACAGTGCAACATTAGACACAGAAAAGAATGAAACAATGCCGGTCGCAGCACCATAGATGAGGCTACAGATAATCACACAACTTGAAGTAAGTCAGAAAGCGAGAGACACATATCCTATGATATCACGTATAGGTGTTATCTAAATATTCATAGGAAGGAACCTATTTCCACAGAGAAGGACATTGACGTGTTCAGAAAACAAGCTTGTGGTTAGCCAAACGGAAAGGTGTGAGGAATATATAACGGAGCATATTGGGTTTAACAGACATATGCTAATATTTATAAAATATATAATCATCAGAGACATACCGAATACCAAGAGAGGTCTACACAACTTTCTGTAATAACCTATATGGAACAGGATCCAAACATGAAAGGATATATGTATCAATGAAAGAGATTCTGTACACCTAGAACAAACACAACATTGCAATTAAATTTGCTCGGAGAAAAATGAAAATTAAACTAAGAATACCAACAGCAAATAAGTAGACATAGTTTTGGGGTGTTTGTCCTGGCACATTCCACTCTACTTTACAACCTACAAACAGGACTTCCAGGAAGGCTCTTTTCCCTTAGTAACCAGAGTTGGGAATATAGAAATGCTGCCCCCTCGTGGCCATTTCCTGCAACAGCAGCTTTAAACCCAGAGCCAATGGTCATGTAATAGTCACAATTACTACAGGGCTCTAAATGACACCTGCCCTCAAAAAACGTACTGGTGCAGGTAATGGCCACAGGAATTCAGAACATGGCAAATTTTTCAAGGAAACAATTTGAAGAGGTAAGTTTCTCTGTTTTACTTTAAAAAAAAGTACGTAGATAAAAGCTCAATATCGGGAATTTTTAGATGCATGCAAATCCAAACTACAAAAAGGTATCACCACCCAACACTCAAAATGTCATCTGTAAAAAGTCTACAAACAATAAACGCTGAAGGGTTTTTTATAGAACTGTGTACCCTCAAGTTGCTGGTGGGATGTAATCTGGTAACAGCCAGTAGTGAGAACAGAATGGAGGTGCGTTGAAAGGTAAAAATTGAACTACCATATGATCTAGTAGGCCCAATGCTGGGCCTAACCCATGAGAAGACCAGAATCCAAAAGACACAGGCTGGCAAGCCTGCACTGCATCAATATTTAGCATAGCCAAGACTTGGAAGTAACCAAAATGTCCATCCACAGATGAATGTAAAAAGAAGAAGTGGTCCATGTACACAATGGAATATTCGCCGTGGAAAAGAATGAAACAATGCTCTTTGCAGCACCATAGATGAGCCTAGAGATAATCACAGAACATGAGGTAAGTCGGAAAGCAGACGACAAATATCCTGTGATATCACTCCTAGGTGTTACCTAACAACTGACACATATGAACATATTTCCACAGAGAAAGACTCCCACAGACTTAGAAAACAAACTATGGTTATCTTAAGGGAGAAGTGGGAGGAATGGATACATTAAGATTAGGGTTACCATACGTATACAAATACATATTAAACACATGTATCAAACAGACCGACCATATACCAAGGGAGGTCTACTGAACGCTCTGTAATAATTTACACGGGGGCTTGCCTGGTGGCACTGTGGTTAAGAATCCTCCTGCCAATGCAGGGGACACAGGTTCGATCCCTGGTTCGGGAAGATCCCACATGCTGCAGAGCAACTAAGCCCGTGCACCACAACTAATGAGCCTACGCTCTGGAGCCCATGAGCCATAACTACTGAGACCAGGTGCCACAACTACTGAAGCCCGCACGCCTAGAGCCCGTGTTCCGCAACAAAAGAAGCCACTACGGTGAGAAGCCCGTGCACCGCACCGGAGAGTAGCCCCCGCTCACCGCAACTAGAGACAGCCCACAGGCAGCAAAGAAGATCCAACTCAGCCAAAAACAAATAAATAAATAAAATACATTTATTAAAAAAAATAATAGTAGTTTACATGGGAAGAGCATCTGTACATGAATAAACGTATATAATGTTCAACTGAACCTGATTGTGTACACCTACAACAAACACTATTCTACTCATTACCCCAATTTAAAAAATTAAAACCACGAACAGCAATTAATGAGACATAAAGTTACTGGGGTTGTCTCTGGCCCATTCCATTCTCATTTACAACCTAGGAACACGACTTTCTGGAAGGCTCAGCTGCCCTAGTAACCAGATTTGGGGATGGAGAAACGCTGCCGCCTTGTTTCCGGTTCCCACAAGAGCAGCTTTAAACACTGGGCTAACGGTCACTTAAGATTCACAGCAATTGTAGGGCTGTAAATGACACGTGTCCTCAAAAAATGTCCTGGGGTAGGTAATGGCCAAAAAAGTTCACAACACGGAAAATTTTTCAAGAAAACGGTTTCAAGAGGTAAGTGTTACTCACACTGTTATTTAAAAAAAAGAAGAACATGGATAAAAGCTCAATATCAGGAATTATTGGTTGGATGCAAATCCAAAATACAAAAAGATTTCACCGCCCAATATTCAAAATGCCATCCGTAAACAGTCTACAAACAATGAATGCTGATGGGTTGGTGGAGAAATGCATACCCACTATGCTGTTGGTTGGACGTAAACTGGTAACAGCTAATCATGAGAACAGAATGGAGCTGCGTTTAAAAGGTAAAGAAATTGAGCTACCATACAATGCGGCCGATCCCCTAATGGGCCTATCACCTAAGAAGACCAGAATCGGAAAGACACAGACAGGCAAACATGCACTATAGCAATATGTACAATAGCCAAGACATTCAAGCAAACAAAATGTCCATCAATAGATAAATGGACAAAGAAGAAGTGGTGGACGTACCGAATGGAATATTAGCCTCAGAAAAAATAAATGAACAATGCCGTTTTCAGGACTACAGATGAGACTAGAAATAATCATATTAGGTTAAGTAAGTCAAAAGGGAATGACAAGTATCCTATGATATCATTTATACATGTTATTCAAGATTGCTACCAATGAACATATTTCCACAGAAAAAGAAACACACAGACTTATAAAACAAATGAATGGTTAACCAAAATGAAAGGTGGGAGGATGGACAAATTAGGATTATGGAGCTAACAAACATATACTAATGTATGTTAAGTGTATATAAACATACAACACATAAACTGTATGAATTATATAATCACCAATATATATAAAATATATATTGACAAAATACCTACCAAACACCAAGGGAGGTCTACGCAACATTCTGTAGTAACACACATGGTAACAGGATCCGAAGATGAACAGACATCTGTATGAATCATTGAGCAGATTCTGTACAGCCAGACAATCACAAAACTCTAATCAAATTTATTCCGATAAGAAATAGAAATTAGTGGATTCCCTGGCGCCGCAGTTATTGAGAATCTGCCTGCCAATGCCGAGGACACGGGTTCGAGTCCTGTTCTGGGAGGATCCCACATGCCGCAGAGCAACTAGGCCCGTGAGACACAATTACTGAGCCTGCTCGTCTGGAGAATCTGCTCCACAACAAGAGAGGCCGCGATAATGAGAGGCCCGCGCACTGCGATGAAGAGTGGCCCGCACTTGCTGCAACTAGAAAAAGCTCTCGCACAGAAACCAAGACCCAACACAGCCATAAATAAATTAATTAATTAAAAAAGTTGTTATCACGAGAAAAAACCTTTAATTATGTATAGTCAAGGATGTTAACTAGACTTATCGTGTTAATTTCACAATATCTATATATATTGAATCAATATAAAAAAAAAGAAATAGAAATTTAATGAAAAAACAAACATAAGTAAGGACACATAAACTTCTGGGGGCCTGTTCCAGCACATTCCACTCTAATTTACAACCTCGGAACACTACCTCCAGGAAGTCTCTGTTGCCCTAGTAACAAGAGTTGAAAAGGTAATAATGCTGCCGCCTTGTGGCTGTTTCCCACAACAGCAGCTTTAAATCCAGTGCTAATGCTTCCCTAATAGTCACAAGGATTGCAGGGATGTAAATGACACCGGCCCTCAAAATATGCCCTGGGGTAGGGAATAGGCAAGAAAATTCAACACATGACAAATTTTTCAAGAAGTCAATATGAAGAGGGAAGTTGTACTCACTCTTTAAAAAAAAAGCAAAAGAAAAAAATGGACATGCGTAAAGCGCAGTATAAGGAATTATTAGTCACATGCAAATCCAACCTCCAAAAAGGTTTCAGCTCACACCAGTCAAATGACCATCAGCAAAAAGTCTACAAACTATGAATGCGGAAGGGATTTTAGAGAACTGTGTACCTTCTAGCTGCTGGTGGGATGTAAAGTGGTAACAGCACTAAGGAAAACTGAATGGAGCTGCTTTAAAAGGTAAAAACTGAGCTACCATATGATGCGGCAGGGCACCTTCTTTGCCTATAACCTAAGACCACCAGAAACGGAAAGACAGAGGCAGGCAAATGTGCAATGCAGGAATATTGAAATAGCCAAGACATGGAAGGAAAAAAAGGGTCCATAAACAGATGAATGAACAAAGAAGAAGTGGTATATGGACAGAATGGAATATCAACCACGAAAAAAAATAAAAGAATGGCATATGCAGCACCACAGAGGAGCCTAGAAATAATCACACACTGTGAAGTAAGTCAGAATGCGAAAGACAAATGTCCTATGCTATCACTTATGTTATCTGAAAATTCATAAAAATGAACATATTTCCATAGAAAAAGGCAATCTCAGATTGAGAAGACAAACTGATGGTTAAGCCAAAGAAAAGGTGTGAGGAATGGATATATTAGGATATTGGGGTTAACAAATATATACTAATACATATAAAATATATCATCCCCAAAGACCTACAGAATACCAAGAGTGGTCTACTCAACACTCTGTAATAACCTACATGGAAAAGGACCCAAAGATCAATAGATGTATGTATATGTGTAAATGAACAAGATTCTGTACACCTAGAACAAAAGACATTTTCAATCAAACTTGCTCTGAGAAAAAGTACAACTTAAAGACACAAACAAGAATTAAGGAGGCTAAAACTTATGGGGGTTTGTCCTGGCACATTCCAATCTAATCTGCAACCTAACAGCACAACTTGCAGCAAGGTTCTGTTTCCCTAGCAAGCAGAGATGGCAACGTAGAAATGCTGCCACACTAAGGCCGTTTCCTCAAACAGCAGCTTTAAATCCACTGCTAATGGTCACTAATAGTCACAAGGACTGCAGGGCTGTAAATGACTCATGCCCTCAACAACTGTCCTGGGGTAGGGAATGGCCAAAAAAATCCAAACGCGGCAAATTTTTCAAGAAGGCAATTTGAAGTTGTAACTTTAGCTCCATCTTTAAACAAATGAAAAGGACATTGATAAACACAAAACATCAGGAATTATTAGTCGCATGCAAATCCAATCTACACAAAGGTATCACCTCGCACTAGTCAGAATGACCATCAGCAAAAAGTCAACAAACAATAGATGTTGAAGAAGTTGTGGAGAATAGTGTAACCTCTCGGTCTAAGTGGGATGTAAACTGGTAACAGCCAATAATAGCAACAGAATGGCAGTGCGTTTAAAGGTAAAAATTGAGTTACCATATGATCCGGAAGGCCCACTGTTGGGCCTGTCACCTGTGAAAGCCAGAATCAAAAAGACACAGGATGGAAAATCGTGTATTGCAGCAGTATATACCATGGCCAAGACATGGAAGTAACAAAAATGTCCATCAGCAGATGAGTGGACGAAAAAGTGGTCCGTGTACACAATGCAACATTAGACACAGAAAAGAATGAAACAATGCCGGTCGCAGCACCATAGATGAGGCTACAGATAATCACACAACTTGAAGTAAGTCAGAAAGCGAGAGACACATATCCTATGATATCACGTATAGGTGTTATCTAAATATTCATAGGAAGGAACCTATTTCCACAGAGAAGGACATTGACGTGTTCAGAAAACAAGCTTGTGGTTAGCCAAACGGAAAGGTGTGAGGAATATATAACGGAGCATATTGGGTTTAACAGACATATGCTAATATTTATAAAATATATAATCATCAGAGACATACCGAATACCAAGAGAGGTCTACACAACTTTCTCTAATAACCTATATGGAACAGGATCCAAACATGAAAAGATATATGTATCAATGAAAGAGATTCTGTACACCTAGAACAAACACAACATTGCAATTAAATTTGCTCGGAGAAAAATGAAAATTAAACTAAGAATACCAACAGCAAATAAGTAGACATAGTTTTGGGGTGTTTGTCCTGGCACATTCCACTCTACTTTACAACCTACAAACAGGACTTCCAGGAAGGCTCTTTTCCCTTAGTAACCAGAGTTGGGAATATAGAAATGCTGCCCCCTTGTGGCCGTTTCCTGCAACAGCAGCTTTAAACCCAGAGCCAATGGTCATGTAATAGTCACAATCACTACAGGGCTCTAAATGACACCTGCCCTCAAAAAACGTACTGGTGCAGGTAATGGCCACAGGAATTCAGAACATGGCAAATTTTTCAAGGAAACAATTTGAAGAGGTAAGTTTCTCTGTTTTACTTTAAAAAAAAGTACGTAGATAAAAGCTCAATATCGGGAATTTTTAGATGCATGCAAATCCAAACTACAAAAAGGTATCACCACCCAACACTCAAAATGTCATCTGTAAAAAGTCTACAAACAATAAACGCTGAAGGGTTTTTTATAGAACTGTGTACCCTCAAGTTGCTGGTGGGATGTAATCTGGTAACAGCCAGCAGTGAGAACAGAATGGAGGTGCGTTGAAAGGTAAAAATTGAACTACCATATGATCTAGTAGGCCCAATGCTGGGCCTAACCCATGAGAAGACCAGAATCCAAAAGACACAGGCTGGCAAGCCTGCACTGCATCAATATTTAGCATAGCCAAGACTTGGAAGTAACCAAAATGTCCATCCACAGATGAATGTAAAAAGAAGAAGTGGTCCATGTACACAATGGAATATTCGCCATGGAAAAGAATGAAACACTGCTCTTTGCAGCACCATAGATGAGCCTAGAGATAATCACAGAACATGAGGTAAGTCGGAAAGCAGACGACAAATATCCTGTGATATCACTCCTAGGTGTTACCTAACAACTGACACATATGAACATATTTCCACAGAGAAAGACTCCCACAGACTTAGAAAACAAACTATGGTTATCTTAAGGGAGAAGTGGGAGGAATGGATACATTAAGATTAGGGTTACCATACGTATACAAATACATATTAAACACATGTATCAAACAGACCGACCATATACCAAGGGAGGTCTACTGAACGCTCTGTAATAATTTACACGGGGGCTTGCCTGGTGGCACCGTGGTTAAGAATCCTCCTGCCAATGCAGGGGACACAGGTTCGATCCCTGGTTCGGGAAGATCCCACATGCTGCAGAGCAACTAAGCCCGTGCACCACAACTAATGAGCCTACGCTCTGGAGCCCATGAGCCATAACTACTGAGACCAGGTGCCACAACTACGGAAGCCCGCACGCCTAGAGCCCGTGTTCCGCAACAAAAGAAGCCACTACGGTGAGAAGCCCGTGCACCGCACCGGAGAGTAGCCCCCGCTCACCGCAACTAGAGACAGCCCACAGGCAGCAAAGAAGATCCAACTCAGCCAAAAACAAATAAATAAATAAAATACATTTATTAAAAAAAATAATAGTAGTTTACATGGGAAGAGCATCTGTACATGAATAAACGTATATAATGTTCAACTGAACCTGATTGTGTACACCTACAACAAACACTATTCTACTCATTACCCCAATTTAAAAAATTAAAACCACGAACAGCAATTAATGAGACATAAAGTTACTGGGGTTGTCTCTGGCCCATTCCATTCTCATTTACAACCTAGGAACATGACTTTCTGGAAGGCTCAGCTGCCCTAGTAACCAGATTTGGGGATGGAGAAACGCTGCCGCCTTGTTTCCGGTTCCCACAAGAGCAGCTTTAAACACTGGGCTAACGGTCACTTAAGATTCACAGCAATTGTAGGGCTGTAAATGACACGTGTCCTCAAAAAATGTCCTGGGGTAGGTAATGGCCAAAAAAGTTCACAACACGGAAAATTTTTCAAGAAAACGGTTTCAAGAGGTAAGTGTTACTCACACTGTTATTTAAAAAAAAGAAGAACATGGATAAAAGCTCAATATCAGGAATTATTGGTTGGATGCAAATCCAAAATACAAAAAGATTTCACCGCCCAATATTCAAAATGCCATCCGTAAACAGTCTACAAACAATGAATGCTGATGGGTTGGTGGAGAAATGCATACCCACTATGCTGTTGGTTGGACGTAAACTGGTAACAGCTAATCATGAGAACAGAATGGAGCTGCGTTTAAAAGGTAAAGAAATTGAGCTACCATACAATGCGGCCGATCCCCTAATGGGCCTATCACCTAAGAAGACCAGAATCGGAAAGACACAGACAGGCAAACATGCACTATAGCAATATGTACAATAGCCAAGACATTCAAGCAAACAAAATGTCCATCAATAGATAAATGGACAAAGAAGAAGTGGTGGACGTACCGAATGGAATATTAGCCTCAGAAAAAATAAATGAACAATGCCGTTTTCAGGACTACAGATGAGACTAGAAATAATCATATTAGGTTAAGTAAGTCAAAAGGGAATGACAAATATCCTATGATATCATTTATACATGTTATTCAAGATTGCTACCAATGAACATATTTCCACAGAAAAAGAAACACACAGACTTATAAAACAAATGAATGGTTAACCAAAATGAAAGGTGGGAGGATGGACAAATTAGGATTATGGAGCTAACAAACATATACTAATGTATGTTAAGTGTATATAAACATACAACACATAAACTGTATGAATTATATAATCACCAATATATATAAAATATATATTGACAAAATACCTACCAAACACCAAGGGAGGTCTACGCAACATTCTGTAGTAACATACATGGTAACAGGATCCGAAGATGAACAGACATCTGTATGAATCATTGAGCAGATTCTGTACAGCCAGACAATCACAAAACTCTAATCAAATTTATTCCGATAAGAAATAGAAATTAGTGGATTCCCTGGCGCCGCAGTTATTGAGAATCTGCCTGCCAATGCCGAGGACACGGGTTCGAGTCCTGTTCTGGGAGGATCCCACATGCCGCAGAGCAACTAGGCCCGTGAGACACAATTACTGAGCCTGCTCGTCTGGAGAATCTGCTCCACAACAAGAGAGGCCGCGATAATGAGAGGCCCGCGCACCGCGATGAAGAGTGGCCCGCACTTGCTGCAACTAGAAAAAGCTCTCGCACAGAAACCAAGACCCAACACAGCCATAAATAAATTAATTAATTAAAAAAGTTGTTATCACGAGAAAAAACCTTTAATTATGTATAGTCAAGGATGTTAACTAGACTTATCGTGTTAATTTCACAATATCTATATATATTGAATCAATATAAAAAAAAAGAAATAGAAATTTAATGAAAAAACAAACATAAGTAAGGACACATAAACTTCTGGGGGCCTGTTCCAGCACATTCCACTCTAATTTACAACCTCGGAACACTACCTCCAGGAAGTCTCTGTTGCCCTAGTAACAAGAGTTGAAAAGGTAATAATGCTGCCGCCTTGTGGCTGTTTCCCACAACAGCAGCTTTAAATCCAGTGCTAATGCTTCCCTAATAGTCACAAGGATTGCAGGGATGTAAATGACACCGGCCCTCAAAATATGCCCTGGGGTAGGGAATAGGCAAGAAAATTCAACACATGACAAATTTTTCAAGAAGTCAATATGAAGAGGGAAGTTGTACTCACTCTTTAAAAAAAAAGCAAAAGAAAAAAATGGACATGCGTAAAGCGCAGTATAAGGAATTATTAGTCACATGCAAATCCAACCTCCAAAAAGGTTTCAGCTCACACCAGTCAAATGACCATCAGCAAAAAGTCTACAAACTATGAATGCGGAAGGGATTTTAGAGAACTGTGTACCTTCTAGCTGCTGGTGGGATGTAAAGTGGTAACAGCACTAAGGAAAACTGAATGGAGCTGCTTTAAAAGGTAAAAACTGAGCTACCATATGATGCGGCAGGGCACCTTCTTTGCCTATAACCTAAGACCACCAGAAACGGAAAGACAGAGGCAGGCAAATGTGCAATGCAGGAATATTGAAATAGCCAAGACATGGAAGGAAAAAAAGGGTCCATAAACAGATGAATGAACAAAGAAGAAGTGGTATATGGACAGAATGGAATATCAACCACGAAAAAAAATAAAAGAATGGCATATGCAGCACCACAGAGGAGCCTAGAAATAATCACACACTGTGAAGTAAGTCAGAATGCGAAAGACAAATGTCCTATGCTATCACTTATGTTATCTGAAAATTCATAAAAATGAACATATTTCCATAGAAAAAGGCAATCTCAGATTGAGAAGACAAACTGATGGTTAAGCCAAAGAAAAGGTGTGAGGAATGGATATATTAGGATATTGGGGTTAACAAATATATACTAATACATATAAAATATATCATCCCCAAAGACCTACAGAATACCAAGAGTGGTCTACTCAACACTCTGTAATAACCTACATGGAAAAGGACCCAAAGATCAATAGATGTATGTATATGTGTAAATGAACAAGATTCTGTACACCTAGAACAAAAGACATTTTCAATCAAACTTGCTCTGAGAAAAAGTACAACTTAAAGACACAAACAAGAATTAAGGAGGCTAAAACTTATGGGGGTTTGTCCTGGCACATTCCAATCTAATCTGCAACCTAACAGCACAACTTGCAGCAAGGTTCTGTTTCCCTAGCAAGCAGAGATGGCAACGTAGAAATGCTGCCACACTAAGGCCGTTTCCTCAAACAGCAGCTTTAAATCCACTGCTAATGGTCACTAATAGTCACAAGAACTGCAGGGCTGTAAATGACTCATGCCCTCAACAACTGTCCTGGGGTAGGGAATGGCCAAAAAAATCCAAACGCGGCAAATTTTTCAAGAAGGCAATTTGAAGTTGTAACTTTAGCTCCATCTTTAAACAAATGAAAAGGACATTGATAAACACAAAACATCAGGAATTATTAGTCGCATGCAAATCCAATCTACACAAAGGTATCACCTCGCACTAGTCAGAATGACCATCAGCAAAAAGTCAACAAACAATAGATGTTGAAGAAGTTGTGGAGAATAGTGTAACCTCTCGGTCTAAGTGGGATGTAAACTGGTAACAGCCAATAATAGCAACAGAATGGCAGTGCGTTTAAAGGTAAAAATTGAGTTACCATATGATCCGGAAGGCCCACTGTTGGGCCTGTCACCTGTGAAAGCCAGAATCAAAAAGACACAGGATGGAAAATCGTGTATTGCAGCAGTATATACCATGGCCAAGACATGGAAGCAACAAAAATGTCCATCAGCAGATGAGTGGACGAAAAAGTGGTCCATGTACACAGTGCAACATTAGACACAGAAAAGAATGAAACAATGCCGGTCGCAGCACCATAGATGAGGCTACAGATAATCACACAACTTGAAGTAAGTCAGAAAGCGAGAGACACATATCCTATGATATCACGTATAGGTGTTATCTAAATATTCATAGGAAGGAACCTATTTCCACAGAGAAGGACATTGACGTGTTCAGAAAACAAGCTTGTGGTTAGCCAAACGGAAAGGTGTGAGGAATATATAACGGAGCATATGGGGTTTAACAGACATATGCTAATATTTATAAAATATATAATCATCAGAGACATACCGAATACCAAGAGAGGTCTACACAACTTTCTGTAATAATCTATATGGAACAGGATCCAAACATGAAAGGATATATGTATCAATGAAAGAGATTCTGTACACCTAGAACAAACACAACATTGCAATTAAATTTGCTCGGAGAAAAATGAAAATTAAACTAAGAATACCAACAGCAAATAAGTAGACATAGTTTTGGGGTGTTTGTCCTGGCACATTCCACTCTACTTTACAACCTACAAACAGGACTTCCAGGAAGGCTCTTTTCCCTTAGTAACCAGAGTTGGGAATATAGAAATGCTGCCCCCTCGTGGCCATTTCCTGCAACAGCAGCTTTAAACCCAGAGCCAATGGTCATGTAATAGTCACAATTACTACAGGGCTCTAAATGACACCTGCCCTCAAAAAACGTACTGGTGCAGGTAATGGCCACAGGAATTCAGAACATGGCAAATTTTTCAAGGAAACAATTTGAAGAGGTAAGTTTCTCTGTTTTACTTTAAAAAAAAGTACGTAGATAAAAGCTCAATATCGGGAATTTTTAGATGCATGCAAATCCAAACTACAAAAAGGTATCACCACCCAACACTCAAAATGTCATCTGTAAAAAGTCTACAAACAATAAACGCTGAAGGGTTTTTTATAGAACTGTGTACCCTCAAGTTGCTGGTGGGATGTAATCTGGTAACAGCCAGTAGTGAGAACAGAATGGAGGTGCGTTGAAAGGTAAAAATTGAACTACCATATGATCTAGTAGGCCCAATGCTGGGCCTAACCCATGAGAAGACCAGAATCCAAAAGACACAGGCTGGCAAGCCTGCACTGCATCAATATTTAGCATAGCCAAGACTTGGAAGTAACCAAAATGTCCATCCACAGATGAATGTAAAAAGAAGAAGTGGTCCATGTACACAATGGAATATTCGCCGTGGAAAAGAATGAAACACTGCTCTTTGCAGCACCATAGATGAGCCTAGAGATAATCACAGAACATGAGGTAAGTCGGAAAGCAGACGACAAATATCCTGTGATATCACTCCTAGGTGTTACCTAACAACTGACACATATGAACATATTTCCACAGAGAAAGACTCCCACAGACTTAGAAAACAAACTATGGTTATCTTAAGGGAGAAGTGGGAGGAATGGATACATTAAGATTAGGGTTACCATACGTATACAAATACATATTAAACACATGTATCAAACAGACCGACCATATACCAAGGGAGGTCTACTGAACGCTCTGTAATAATTTACACGGGGGCTTGCCTGGTGGCACCGTGGTTAAGAATCCTCCTGCCAATGCAGGGGACACAGGTTCGATCCCTGGTTCGGGAAGATCCCACATGCTGCAGAGCAACTAAGCCCGTGCACCACAACTAATGAGCCTACGCTCTGGAGCCCATGAGCCATAACTACTGAGACCAGGTGCCACAACTACTGAAGCCCGCACGCCTAGAGCCCGTGTTCCGCAACAAAAGAAGCCACTACGGTGAGAAGCCCGTGCACCGCACCGGAGAGTAGCCCCCGCTCACCGCAACTAGAGACAGCCCACAGGCAGCAAAGAAGATCCAACTCAGCCAAAAACAAATAAATAAATAAAATACATTTATTAAAAAAAATAATAGTAGTTTACATGGGAAGAGCATCTGTACATGAATAAACGTATATAATGTTCAATTGAACCTGATTGTGTACACCTACAACAAACACTATTCTACTCATTACCCCAATTTAAAAAATTAAAACCACGAACAGCAATTAATGAGACATAAAGTTACTGGGGTTGTCTCTGGCCCATTCCATTCTCATTTACAACCTAGGAACACGACTTTCTGGAAGGCTCAGCTGCCCTAGTAACCAGATTTGGGGATGGAGAAACGCTGCCGCCTTGTTTCCGGTTCCCACAAGAGCAGCTTTAAACACTGGGCTAACGGTCACTTAAGATTCACAGCAATTGTAGGGCTGTAAATGACACGTGTCCTCAAAAAATGTCCTGGGGTAGGTAATGGCCAAAAAAGTTCACAACACGGAAAATTTTTCAAGAAAACGGTTTCAAGAGGTAAGTGTTACTCACACTGTTATTTAAAAAAAAGAAGAACATGGATAAAAGCTCAATATCAGGAATTATTGGTTGGATGCAAATCCAAAATACAAAAAGATTTCACCACCCAATATTCAAAATGCCATCCGTAAACAGTCTACAAACAATGAATGCTGATGGGTTGGTGGAGAAATGCATACCCACTATGCTGTTGGTTGGACGTAAACTGGTAGCAGCTAATCATGAGAACAGAATGGAGCTGCGTTTAAAAGGTAAAGAAAATGCGGCCGATCCCCTAATGGGCCTATCACCTAAGAAGACCAGAATCGGAAAGACACAGACAGGCAAACATGCACTGTAGCAATATTTACAATAGCCAAGACGTTCAAGCAAACAAAATGTCCATCAATAGATAAATGGACAAAGAAGAAGTGGTGGACGTACCGAATGGAATATTAGCCTCAGAAAAAATAAATGAACAATGCCGTTTTCAGGACTACAGATGAGACTAGAAATAATCATATTAGGTTAAGTAAGTCAAAAGGGAATGACAAATATCCTATGATATCATTTATACATGTTATCCTAAGATTGCTACCAATGAACATATTTCCACAGAAAAAGAAACTCACAGACTTATAAAACAAATGAATGGTTAACCAAAATAAAAGGTGGGAGGATGGACAAATTAGGATTATGGAGCTAACAAACATATACTAATGTATGTTAAGTGTATATAAACATACAACACATAAACTGTATGAATTATATAATCACCAATATATAGAAAATATATAATGACAAAACACCTACCATATACCAAGGGAGGTCTACTCAACATTCTGTAATAACATACATGGTAACAGCATCCGAAGAACAACAGACATATGTATGAATCATTGAGCAGATTCTGTACAGCCAGCCAATCGTAACACTCTCATCAAATTTACTCTGATAAGAAATAGAAATTAAATTAAAAAAAACAAACATAAGTAAGGAGACATAAACTTCTGGGGTCTTGTCCCAGCACATTCCACTCTAATTCATAAGCGAGGAACATGACGTCCAGGAAGACTCTGTTGCCCTAGTAACAAGAGTTGAGAACGTCATAATGCTGCCGCCTTGTGGCTGTTTCCAACAAGAGCAGCTTTAAATCCAGTGCTAATGGTTGCTTAATAGTCACAAGGATTGCAGGGATGTAAATGACACCTGCCCTCAAAATATGCCCTGGGGTAGGGAATAGGCAAGAAAATTCAACACATGACAAATTTTTCAAGAAGTCAATATGAAGAGGGAAGTTGTACTCACTCTTTAAAAAAAAAGCAAAAGAAAAAAATGGACATGCGTAAAGCGCAGTATAAGGAATTATTAGTCACATACAAATCCAATCTACACAAAGGTATCACCTCGCACTAGTCAGAATGACCATCAGCAAAAAGTCAACAAACAATAGATGTTGAAGAAGTTGTGGAGAATAGTGTAACCTCTCGGTCTAAGTGGGATGTAAACTGGTAACAGCCAATAATAGCAACAGAATGGCAGTGCGTTTAAAGGTAAAAATTGAGTTACCATATGATCCGGAAGGCCCACTGTTGGGCCTGTCACCTGTGAAAGCCAGAATCAAAAAGACACAGGATGGAAAATCGTGTATTGCAGCAGTATATACCATGGCCAAGACATGGAAGCAACAAAAATGTCCATCAGCAGATGAGTGGACGAAAAAGTGGTCCATGTACACAGTGCAACATTAGACACAGAAAAGAATGAAACAATGCCGGTCGCAGCACCATAGATGAGGCTACAGATAATCACACAACTTGAAGTAAGTCAGAAAGCGAGAGACACATATCCTATGATATCACGTATAGGTGTTATCTAAATATTCATAGGAAGGAACCTATTTCCACAGAGAAGGACATTGACGTGTTCAGAAAACAAGCTTGTGGTTAGCCAAACGGAAAGGTGTGAGGAATATATAACGGAGCATATTGGGTTTAACAGACATATGCTAATATTTATAAAATATATAATCATCAGAGACATACCGAATACCAAGAGAGGTCTACACAACTTTCTGTAATAACCTATATGGAACAGGATCCAAACATGAAAGGATATATGTATCAATGAAAGAGATTCTGTACACCTAGAACAAACACAACATTGCAATTAAATTTGCTCGGAGAAAAATGAAAATTAAACTAAGAATACCAACAGCAAATAAGTAGACATAGTTTTGGGGTGTTTGTCCTGGCACATTCCACTCTACTTTACAACCTACAAACAGGACTTCCAGGAAGGCTCTTTTCCCTTAGTAACCAGAGTTGGGAATATAGAAATGCTGCCCCCTTGTGGCCGTTTCCTGCAACAGCAGCTTTAAACCCAGAGCCAATGGTCATGTAATAGTCACAATTACTACAGGGCTCTAAATGACACCTGCCCTCAAAAAACGTACTGGTGCAGGTAATGGCCACAGGAATTCAGAACATGGCAAATTTTTCAAGGAAACAATTTGAAGAGGTAAGTTTCTCTGTTTTACTTTAAAAAAAAGTACGTAGATAAAAGCTCAATATCGGGAATTTTTAGATGCATGCAAATCCAAACTACAAAAAGGTATCACCACCCAACACTCAAAATGTCATCTGTAAAAAGTCTACAAACAATAAACGCTGAAGGGTTTTTTATAGAACTGTGTACCCTCAAGTTGCTGGTGGGATGTAATCTGGTAACAGCCAGCAGTGAGAACAGAATGGAGGTGCGTTGAAAGGTAAAAATTGAACTACCATATGATCTAGTAGGCCCAATGCTGGGCCTAACCCATGAGAAGACCAGAATCCAAAAGACACAGGCTGGCAAGCCTGCACTGCATCAATATTTAGCATAGCCAAGACTTGGAAGTAACCAAAATGTCCATCCACAGATGAATGTAAAAAGAAGAAGTGGTCCATGTACACAATGGAATATTCGCCATGGAAAAGAATGAAACACTGCTCTTTGCAGCACCATAGATGAGCCTAGAGATAATCACAGAACATGAGGTAAGTCGGAAAGCAGACGACAAATATCCTGTGATATCACTCCTAGGTGTTACCTAACAACTGACACATATGAACATATTTCCACAGAGAAAGACTCCCACAGACTTAGAAAACAAACTATGGTTATCTTAAGGGAGAAGTGGGAGGAATGGATACATTAAGATTAGGGTTACCATACGTATACAAATACATATTAAACACATGTATCAATCAGACCGACCATATACCAAGGGAGGTCTACTGAACGCTCTGCAATAATTTACATGGGGGCTTGCCTGGTGGCACCGTGGTTAAGAATCCTCCTGCCAATGCAGGGGACACAGGTTCGATCCCTGGTTCGGGAAGATCCCACATGCTGCAGAGCAACTAAGCCCGTGCACCACAACTAATGAGCCTACGCTCTGGAGCCCATGAGCCATAACTACTGAGACCAGGTGCCACAACTACTGAAGCCCGCACGCCTAGAGCCCGTGTTCCGCAACAAAAGAAGCCACTACGGTGAGAAGCCCGTGCACCGCACCGGAGAGTAGCCCCCGCTCACCGCAACTAGAGACAGCCCACAGGCAGCAAAGAAGATCCAACTCAGCCAAAAACAAATAAATAAATAAAATACATTTATGAAAAAAAATAATAGTAGTTTACATGGGAAGAGGATCTGTACATGAATAAACGTATATAATGTTCAACTGAACCTGATTGTGTACACCTACAACAAACACTATTCTACTCATTACCCCAATTTAAAAAATTAAAACCACGAACAGCAATTAATGAGACATAAAGTTGCTGGGGTTGTCTCTGGCCCATTCCATTCTCATTTACAACCTAGGAACACGACTTTCTGGAAGGCTCAGCTGCCCTAGTAACCAGATTTGGGGATGGAGAAACGCTGCCGCCTTGTTTCCGGTTCCCACAAGAGCAGCTTTAAACACTGGGCTAACGGTCACTTAAGATTCACAGCAATTGTAGGGCTGTAAATGACACGTGTCCTCAAAAAATGTCCTGGGGTAGGTAATGGCCAAAAAAGTTCACAACATGGAAAATTTTTCAAGAAAACGGTTTCAAGAGGTAAGTGTTACTCACACTGTTATTTTAAAAAAAAAGAAGAACATGGATAAAAGCTCAATATCAGGAATTATTGGTTGGATGCAAATCCAAAATACAAAAAGATTTCACCACCCAATATTCAAAATGCCATCCGTAAACAGTCTACAAACAATGAATGCTGATGGGTTGGTGGAGAAATGCATACCCACTATGCTGTTGGTTGGACGTAAACTGGTAACAGCTAATCACGAGAACAGAATGGAGCTGCGTTTAAAAGGTAAAGAAATTGAGCTACCATACAATGCGGCCGATCCCCTAATGGGCCTATCACCTAAGAAGACCAGAATCGGAAAGACACAGACAGGCAAACATGCACTATAGCAATATGTACAATAGCCAAGACATTCAAGCAAACAAAATGTCCATCAATAGATAAATGGACAAAGAAGAAGTGGTGGACGTACCGAATGGAATATTAGCCTCAGAAAAAATAAATGAACAATGCCGTTTTCAGGACTACAGATGAGACTAGAAATAATCATATTAGGTTAAGTAAGTCAAAAGGGAATGACAAATATCCTATGATATCATTTATACATGTTATTCAAGATTGCTACCAATGAACATATTTCCACAGAAAAAGAAACACACAGACTTATAAAACAAATGAATGGTTAACCAAAATGAAAGGTGGGAGGATGGACAAATTAGGATTATGGAGCTAACAAACATATACTAATGTATGTTAAGTGTATATAAACATACAACACATAAACTGTATGAATTATATAATCACCAATATATATAAAATATATATTGACAAAATACCTACCAAACACCAAGGGAGGTCTACGCAACATTCTGTAGTAACATACATGGTAACAGGATCCGAAGATGAACAGACATCTGTATGAATCATTGAGCAGATTCTGTACAGCCAGACAATCACAAAACTCTAATCAAATTTATTCCGATAAGAAATAGAAATTAGTGGATTCCCTGGCGCCGCAGTTATTGAGAATCTGCCTGCCAATGCCGAGGACACGGGTTCGAGTCCTGTTCTGGGAGGATCCCACATGCCGCAGAGCAACTAGGCCCGTGAGCCACAATTACTGAGCCTGCTCGTCTGGAGAATCTGCTCCACAACAAGAGAGGCCGCGATAATGAGAGGCCCGCGCACCGCGATGAAGAGTGGCCCGCACTTGCTGCAACTAGAAAAAGCTCTCGCACAGAAACCAAGACCCAACACAGCCATAAATAAATTAATTAATTAAAAAAGTTGTTATCACGAGAAAAAACCTTTAATTATGTATAGTCAAGGATGTTAACTAGACTTATCGTGTTAATTTCACAATATCTATATATATTGAATCAATATAAAAAAAAAGAAATAGAAATTTAATGAAAAAACAAACATAAGTAAGGACACATAAACTTCTGGGGGCCTGTTCCAGCACATTCCACTCTAATTTACAACCTCGGAACACTACCTCCAGGAAGTCTCTGTTGCCCTAGTAACAAGAGTTGAAAAGGTAATAATGCTGCCGCCTTGTGGCTGTTTCCCACAACAGCAGCTTTAAATCCAGTGCTAATGCTTCCCTAATAGTCACAAGGATTGCAGGGATGTAAATGACACCGGCCCTCAAAATATGCCCTGGGGTAGGGAATAGGCAAGAAAATTCAACACATGACAAATTTTTCAAGAAGTCAATATGAAGAGGGAAGTTGTACTCACTCTTTAAAAAAAAAGCAAAAGAAAAAAATGGACATGCGTAAAGCGCAGTATAAGGAATTATTAGTCACATGCAAATCCAACCTCCAAAAAGGTTTCAGCTCACACCAGTCAAATGACCATCAGCAAAAAGTCTACAAACTATGAATGCGGAAGGGATTTTAGAGAACTGTGTACCTTCTAGCTGCTGGTGGGATGTAAAGTGGTAACAGCACTAAGGAAAACTGAATGGAGCTGCTTTAAAAGGTAAAAACTGAGCTACCATATGATGCGGCAGGGCACCTTCTTTGCCTATAACCTAAGACCACCAGAAACGGAAAGACAGAGGCAGGCAAATGTGCAATGCAGGAATATTGAAATAGCCAAGACATGGAAGGAAAAAAAGGGTCCATAAACAGATGAATGAACAAAGAAGAAGTGGTATATGGACAGAATGGAATATCAACCACGAAAAAAAATAAAAGAATGGCATATGCAGCACCACAGAGGAGCCTAGAAATAATCACACACTGTGAAGTAAGTCAGAATGCGAAAGACAAATGTCCTATGCTATCACTTATGTTATCTGAAAATTCATAAAAATGAACATATTTCCATAGAAAAAGGCAATCTCAGATTGAGAAGACAAACTGATGGTTAAGCCAAAGAAAAGGTGTGAGGAATGGATATATTAGGATATTGGGGTTAACAAATATATACTAATACATATAAAATATATCATCCCCAAAGACCTACAGAATACCAAGAGTGGTCTACTCAACACTCTGTAATAACCTACATGGAAAAGGACCCAAAGATCAATAGATGTATGTATATGTGTAAATGAACAAGATTCTGTACACCTAGAACAAAAGACATTTTCAATCAAACTTGCTCTGAGAAAAAGTACAACTTAAAGACACAAACAAGAATTAAGGAGGCTAAAACTTATGGGGGTTTGTCCTGGCACATTCCAATCTAATCTGCAACCTAACAGCACAACTTGCAGCAAGGTTCTGTTTCCCTAGCAAGCAGAGATGGCAACGTAGAAATGCTGCCACACTAAGGCCGTTTCCTCAAACAGCAGCTTTAAATCCACTGCTAATGGTCACTAATAGTCACAAGGACTGCAGGGCTGTAAATGACTCATGCCCTCAACAACTGTCCTGGGGTAGGGAATGGCCAAAAAAATCCAAACGCGGCAAATTTTTCAAGAAGGCAATTTGAAGTTGTAACTTTAGCTCCATCTTTAAACAAATGAAAAGGACATTGATAAACACAAAACATCAGGAATTATTAGTCGCATGCAAATCCAATCTACACAAAGGTATCACCTCGCACTAGTCAGAATGACCATCAGCAAAAAGTCAACAAACAATAGATGTTGAAGAAGTTGTGGAGAATAGTGTAACCTCTCGGTCTAAGTGGGATGTAAACTGGTAACAGCCAATAATAGCAACAGAATGGCAGTGCGTTTAAAGGTAAAAATTGAGTTACCATATGATCCGGAAGGCCCACTGTTGGGCCTGTCACCTGTGAAAGCCAGAATCAAAAAGACACAGGATGGAAAATCGTGTATTGCAGCAGTATATACCATGGCCAAGACATGGAAGTAACAAAAATGTCCATCAGCAGATGAGTGGACGAAAAAGTGGTCCATGTACACAATGCAACATTAGACACAGAAAAGAATGAAACAATGCCGGTCGCAGCACCATAGATGAGGCTACAGATAATCACACAACTTGAAGTAAGTCAGAAAGCGAGAGACACATATCCTATGATATCACGTATAGGTGTTATCTAAATATTCATAGGAAGGAACCTATTTCCACAGAGAAGGACATTGACGTGTTCAGAAAACAAGCTTGTGGTTAGCCAAACGGAAAGGTGTGAGGAATATATAACGGAGCATATTGGGTTTAACAGACATATGCTAATATTTATAAAATATATAATCATCAGAGACATACCGAATACCAAGAGAGGTCTACACAACTTTCTCTAATAACCTATATGGAACAGGATCCAAACATGAAAAGATATATGTATCAATGAAAGAGATTCTGTACACCTAGAACAAACACAACATTGCAATTAAATTTGCTCGGAGAAAAATGAAAATTAAACTAAGAATACCAACAGCAAATAAGTAGACATAGTTTTGGGGTGTTTGTCCTGGCACATTCCACTCTACTTTACAACCTACAAACAGGACTTCCAGGAAGGCTCTTTTCCCTTAGTAACCAGAGTTGGGAATATAGAAATGCTGCCCCCTTGTGGCCGTTTCCTGCAACAGCAGCTTTAAACCCAGAGCCAATGGTCATGTAATAGTCACAATCACTACAGGGCTCTAAATGACACCTGCCCTCAAAAAACGTACTGGTGCAGGTAATGGCCACAGGAATTCAGAACATGGCAAATTTTTCAAGGAAACAATTTGAAGAGGTAAGTTTCTCTGTTTTACTTTAAAAAAAAGTACGTAGATAAAAGCTCAATATCGGGAATTTTTAGATGCATGCAAATCCAAACTACAAAAAGGTATCACCACCCAACACTCAAAATGTCATCTGTAAAAAGTCTACAAACAATAAACGCTGAAGGGTTTTTTATAGAACTGTGTACCCTCAAGTTGCTGGTGGGATGTAATCTGGTAACAGCCAGTAGTGAGAACAGAATGGAGGTGCGTTGAAAGGTAAAAATTGAACTACCATATGATCTAGTAGGCCCAATGCTGGGCCTAACCCATGAGAAGACCAGAATCCAAAAGACACAGGCTGGCAAGCCTGCACTGCATCAATATTTAGCATAGCCAAGACTTGGAAGTAACCAAAATGTCCATCCACAGATGAATGTAAAAAGAAGAAGTGGTCCATGTACACAATGGAATATTCGCCGTGGAAAAGAATGAAACACTGCTCTTTGCAGCACCATAGATGAGCCTAGAGATAATCACAGAACATGAGGTAAGTCGGAAAGCAGACGACAAATATCCTGTAATATCACTCCTAGGTGTTACCTAACAACTGACACATATGAACATATTTCCACAGAGAAAGACTCCCACAGACTTAGAAAACAAACTATGGTTATCTTAAGGGAGAAGTGGGAGGAATGGATACATTAAGATTAGGGTTACCATACGTATACAAATACATATTAAACACATGTATCAAACAGACCGACCATATACCAAGGGAGGTCTACTGAACGCTCTGTAATAATTTACACGGGGGCTTGCCTGGTGGCACCGTGGTTAAGAATCCTCCTGCCAATGCAGGGGACACAGGTTCGATCCCTGGTTCGGGAAGATCCCACATGCTGCAGAGCAACTAAGCCCGTGCACCACAACTAATGAGCCTACGCTCTGGAGCCCATGAGCCATAACTACTGAGACCAGGTGCCACAACTACTGAAGCCCGCACGCCTAGAGCCCGTGTTCCGCAACAAAAGAAGCCACTACGGTGAGAAGCCCGTGCACCGCACCGGAGAGTAGCCCCCGCTCACCGCAACTAGAGACAGCCCACAGGCAGCAAAGAAGATCCAACTCAGCCAAAAACAAATAAATAAATAAAATACATTTATTAAAAAAAATAATAGTAGTTTACATGGGAAGAGCATCTGTACATGAATAAACGTATATAATGTTCAATTGAACCTGATTGTGTACACCTACAACAAACACTATTCTACTCATTACCCCAATTTAAAAAATTAAAACCACGAACAGCAATTAATGAGACATAAAGTTACTGGGGTTGTCTCTGGCCCATTCCATTCTCATTTACAACCTAGGAACACGACTTTCTGGAAGGCTCAGCTGCCCTAGTAACCAGATTTGGGGATGGAGAAACGCTGCCGCCTTGTTTCCGGTTCCCACAAGAGCAGCTTTAAACACTGGGCTAACGGTCACTTAAGATTCACAGCAATTGTAGGGCTGTAAATGACACGTGTCCTCAAAAAATGTCCTGGGGTAGGTAATGGCCAAAAAAGTTCACAACATGGAAAATTTTTCAAGAAAACGGTTTCAAGAGGTAAGTGTTACTCACACTGTTATTTTAAAAAAAAAGAAGAACATGGATAAAAGCTCAATATCAGGAATTATTGGTTGGATGCAAATCCAAAATACAAAAAGATTTCACCACCCAATATTCAAAATGCCATCCGTAAACAGTCTACAAACAATGAATGCTGATGGGTTGGTGGAGAAATGCATACCCACTATGCTGTTGGTTGGACGTAAACTGGTAACAGCTAATCATGAGAACAGAATGGAGCTGCGTTTAAAAGGTAAAGAAATTGAGCTACCATACAATGCGGCCGATCCCCTAATGGGCCTATCACCTAAGAAGACCAGAATCGGAAAGACACAGACAGGCAAACATGCACTATAGCAATATGTACAATAGCCAAGACATTCAAGCAAACAAAATGTCCATCAATAGATAAATGGACAAAGAAGAAGTGGTGGACGTACCGAATGGAATATTAGCCTCAGAAAAAATAAATGAACAATGCCGTTTTCAGGACTACAGATGAGACTAGAAATAATCATATTAGGTTAAGTAAGTCAAAAGGGAATGACAAATATCCTATGATATCATTTATACATGTTATTCAAGATTGCTACCAATGAACATATTTCCACAGAAAAAGAAACACACAGACTTATAAAACAAATGAATGGTTAACCAAAATGAAAGGTGGGAGGATGGACAAATTAGGATTATGGAGCTAACAAACATATACTAATGTATGTTAAGTGTATATAAACATACAACACATAAACTGTATGAATTATATAATCACCAATATATATAAAATATATATTGACAAAATACCTACCAAACACCAAGGGAGGTCTACGCAACATTCTGTAGTAACATACATGGTAACAGGATCCGAAGATGAACAGACATCTGTATGAATCATTGAGCAGATTCTGTACAGCCAGACAATCACAAAACTCTAATCAAATTTATTCCGATAAGAAATAGAAATTAGTGGATTCCCTGGCGCCGCAGTTATTGAGAATCTGCCTGCCAATGCCGAGGACACGGGTTCGAGTCCTGTTCTGGGAGGATCCCACATGCCGCAGAGCAACTAGGCCCGTGAGCCACAATTACTGAGCCTGCTCGTCTGGAGAATCTGCTCCACAACAAGAGAGGCCGCGATAATGAGAGGCCCGCGCACCGCGATGAAGAGTGGCCCGCACTTGCTGCAACTAGAAAAAGCTCTCGCACAGAAACCAAGACCCAACACAGCCATAAATAAATTAATTAATTAAAAAAGTTGTTATCACGAGAAAAAACCTTTAATTATGTATAGTCAAGGATGTTAACTAGACTTATCGTGTTAATTTCACAATATCTATATATATTGAATCAATATAAAAAAAAAGAAATAGAAATTTAATGAAAAAACAAACATAAGTAAGGACACATAAACTTCTGGGGGCCTGTTCCAGCACATTCCACTCTAATTTACAACCTCGGAACACTACCTCCAGGAAGTCTCTGTTGCCCTAGTAACAAGAGTTGAAAAGGTAATAATGCTGCCGCCTTGTGGCTGTTTCCCACAACAGCAGCTTTAAATCCAGTGCTAATGCTTCCCTAATAGTCACAAGGATTGCAGGGATGTAAATGACACCGGCCCTCAAAATATGCCCTGGGGTAGGGAATAGGCAAGAAAATTCAACACATGACAAATTTTTCAAGAAGTCAATATGAAGAGGGAAGTTGTACTCACTCTTTAAAAAAAAAGCAAAAGAAAAAAATGGACATGCGTAAAGCGCAGTATAAGGAATTATTAGTCACATGCAAATCCAACCTCCAAAAAGGTTTCAGCTCACACCAGTCAAATGACCATCAGCAAAAAGTCTACAAACTATGAATGCGGAAGGGATTTTAGAGAACTGTGTACCTTCTAGCTGCTGGTGGGATGTAAAGTGGTAACAGCACTAAGGAAAACTGAATGGAGCTGCTTTAAAAGGTAAAAACTGAGCTACCATATGATGCGGCAGGGCACCTTCTTTGCCTATAACCTAAGACCACCAGAAACGGAAAGACAGAGGCAGGCAAATGTGCAATGCAGGAATATTGAAATAGCCAAGACATGGAAGGAAAAAAAGGGTCCATAAACAGATGAATGAACAAAGAAGAAGTGGTATATGGACAGAATGGAATATCAACCACGAAAAAAAATAAAAGAATGGCATATGCAGCACCACAGAGGAGCCTAGAAATAATCACACACTGTGAAGTAAGTCAGAATGCGAAAGACAAATGTCCTATGCTATCACTTATGTTATCTGAAAATTCATAAAAATGAACATATTTCCATAGAAAAAGGCAATCTCAGATTGAGAAGACAAACTGATGGTTAAGCCAAAGAAAAGGTGTGAGGAATGGATATATTAGGATATTGGGGTTAACAAATATATACTAATACATATAAAATATATCATCCCCAAAGACCTACAGAATACCAAGAGTGGTCTACTCAACACTCTGTAATAACCTACATGGAAAAGGACCCAAAGATCAATAGATGTATGTATATGTGTAAATGAACAAGATTCTGTACACCTACAACAAAAGACATTTTCAATCAAACTTGCTCTGAGAAAAAGTACAACTTAAAGACACAAACAAGAATTAAGGAGGCTAAAACTTATGGGGGTTTGTCCTGGCACATTCCAATCTAATCTGCAACCTAACAGCACAACTTGCAGCAAGGTTCTGTTTCCCTAGCAAGCAGAGATGGCAACGTAGAAATGCTGCCACACTAAGGCCGTTTCCTCCAACAGCAGCTTTAAATCCACTGCTAATGGTCACTAATAGTCACAAGGACTGCAGGGCTGTAAATGACTCATGCCCTCAACAACTGTCCTGGGGTAGGGAATGGCCAAAAAAATCCAAACGCGGCAAATTTTTCAAGAAGGCAATTTGAAGTTGTAACTTTAGCTCCATCTTTAAACAAATGAAAAGGACATTGATAAACACAAAACATCAGGAATTATTAGTCGCATGCAAATCCAATCTACACAAAGGTATCACCTCGCACTAGTCAGAATGACCATCAGCAAAAAGTCAACAAACAATAGATGTTGAAGAAGTTGTGGAGAATAGTGTAACCTCTCGGTCTAAGTGGGATGTAAACTGGTAACAGCCAATAATAGCAACAGAATGGCAGTGCGTTTAAAGGTAAAAATTGAGTTACCATATGATCCGGAAGGCCCACTGTTGGGCCTGTCACCTGTGAAAGCCAGAATCAAAAAGACACAGGATGGAAAATCGTGTATTGCAGCAGTATATACCATGGCCAAGACATGGAAGTAACAAAAATGTCCATCAGCAGATGAGTGGACGAAAAAGTGGTCCATGTACACAATGCAACATTAGACACAGAAAAGAATGAAACAATGCCGGTCGCAGCACCATAGATGAGGCTACAGATAATCACACAACTTGAAGTAAGTCAGAAAGCGAGAGACACATATCCTATGATATCACGTATAGGTGTTATCTAAATATTCATAGGAAGGAACCTATTTCCACAGAGAAGGACATTGACGTGTTCAGAAAACAAGCTTGTGGTTAGCCAAACGGAAAGGTGTGAGGAATATATAACGGAGCATATTGGGTTTAACAGACATATGCTAATATTTATAAAATATATAATCATCAGAGACATACCGAATACCAAGAGAGGTCTACACAACTTTCTCTAATAACCTATATGGAACAGGATCCAAACATGAAAAGATATATGTATCAATGAAAGAGATTCTGTACACCTAGAACAAACACAACATTGCAATTAAATTTGCTCGGAGAAAAATTAAAATTAAACTAAGAATACCAACAGCAAATAAGTAGACATAGTTTTGGGGTGTTTGTCCTGGCACATTCCACTCTACTTTACAACCTACAAACAGGACTTCCAGGAAGGCTCTTTTCCCTTAGTAACCAGAGTTGGGAATATAGAAATGCTGCCCCCTTGTGGCCGTTTCCTGCAACAGCAGCTTTAAACCCAGAGCCAATGGTCATGTAATAGTCACAATCACTACAGGGCTCTAAATGACACCTGCCCTCAAAAAACGTACTGGTGCAGGTAATGGCCACAGGAATTCAGAACATGGCAAATTTTTCAAGGAAACAATTTGAAGAGGTAAGTTTCTCTGTTTTACTTTAAAAAAAAGTACGTAGATAAAAGCTCAATATCGGGAATTTTTAGATGCATGCAAATCCAAACTACAAAAAGGTATCACCACCCAACACTCAAAATGTCATCTGTAAAAAGTCTACAAACAATAAACGCTGAAGGGTTTTTTATAGAACTGTGTACCCTCAAGTTGCTGGTGGGATGTAATCTGGTAACAGCCAGTAGTGAGAACAGAATGGAGGTGCGTTGAAAGGTAAAAATTGAACTACCATATGATCTAGTAGGCCCAATGCTGGGCCTAACCCATGAGAAGACCAGAATCCAAAAGACACAGGCTGGCAAGCCTGCACTGCATCAATATTTAGCATAGCCAAGACTTGGAAGTAACCAAAATGTCCATCCACAGATGAATGTAAAAAGAAGAAGTGGTCCATGTACACAATGGAATATTCGCCGTGGAAAAGAATGAAACACTGCTCTTTGCAGCACCATAGATGAGCCTAGAGATAATCACAGAACATGAGGTAAGTCGGAAAGCAGACGACAAATATCCTGTAATATCACTCCTAGGTGTTACCTAACAACTGACACATATGAACATATTTCCACAGAGAAAGACTCCCACAGACTTAGAAAACAAACTATGGTTATCTTAAGGGAGAAGTGGGAGGAATGGATACATTAAGATTAGGGTTACCATACGTATACAAATACATATTAAACACATGTATCAAACAGACCGACCATATACCAAGGGAGGTCTACTGAACGCTCTGTAATAATTTACACGGGGGCTTGCCTGGTGGCACCGTGGTTAAGAATCCTCCTGCCAATGCAGGGGACACAGGTTCGATCCCTGGTTCGGGAAGATCCCACATGCTGCAGAGCAACTAAGCCCGTGCACCACAACTAATGAGCCTACGCTCTGGAGCCCATGAGCCATAACTACTGAGACCAGGTGCCACAACTACTGAAGCCCGCACGCCTAGAGCCCGTGTTCCGCAACAAAAGAAGCCACTACGGTGAGAAGCCCGTGCACCGCACCGGAGAGTAGCCCCCGCTCACCGCAACTAGAGACAGCCCACAGGCAGCAAAGAAGATCCAACTCAGCCAAAAACAAATAAATAAATAAAATACATTTATTAAAAAAAATAATAGTAGTTTACATGGGAAGAGCATCTGTACATGAATAAACGTATATAATGTTCAATTGAACCTGATTGTGTACACCTACAACAAACACTATTCTACTCATTACCCCAATTTAAAAAATTAAAACCACGAACAGCAATTAATGAGACATAAAGTTACTGGGGTTGTCTCTGGCCCATTCCATTCTCATTTACAACCTAGGAACACGACTTTCTGGAAGGCTCAGCTGCCCTAGTAACCAGATTTGGGGATGGAGAAACGCTGCCGCCTTGTTTCCGGTTCCCACAAGAGCAGCTTTAAACACTGGGCTAACGGTCACTTAAGATTCACAGCAATTGTAGGGCTGTAAATGACACGTGTCCTCAAAAAATGTCCTGGGGTAGGTAATGGCCAAAAAAGTTCACAACATGGAAAATTTTTCAAGAAAACGGTTTCAAGAGGTAAGTGTTACTCACACTGTTATTTTAAAAAAAAAGAAGAACATGGATAAAAGCTCAATATCAGGAATTATTGGTTGGATGCAAATCCAAAATACAAAAAGATTTCACCACCCAATATTCAAAATGCCATCCGTAAACAGTCTACAAACAATGAATGCTGATGGGTTGGTGGAGAAATGCATACCCACTATGCTGTTGGTTGGACGTAAACTGGTAACAGCTAATCATGAGAACAGAATGGAGCTGCGTTTAAAAGGTAAAGAAATTGAGCTACCATACAATGCGGCCGATCCCCTAATGGGCCTATCACCTAAGAAGACCAGAATCGGAAAGACACAGACAGGCAAACATGCACTATAGCAATATGTACAATAGCCAAGACATTCAAGCAAACAAAATGTCCATCAATAGATAAATGGACAAAGAAGAAGTGGTGGACGTACCGAATGGAATATTAGCCTCAGAAAAAATAAATGAACAATGCCGTTTTCAGGACTACAGATGAGACTAGAAATAATCATATTAGGTTAAGTAAGTCAAAAGGGAATGACAAATATCCTATGATATCATTTATACATGTTATTCAAGATTGCTACCAATGAACATATTTCCACAGAAAAAGAAACACACAGACTTATAAAACAAATGAATGGTTAACCAAAATGAAAGGTGGGAGGATGGACAAATTAGGATTATGGAGCTAACAAACATATACTAATGTATGTTAAGTGTATATAAACATACAACACATAAACTGTATGAATTATATAATCACCAATATATATAAAATATATATTGACAAAATACCTACCAAACACCAAGGGAGGTCTACGCAACATTCTGTAGTAACATACATGGTAACAGGATCCGAAGATGAACAGACATCTGTATGAATCATTGAGCAGATTCTGTACAGCCAGACAATCACAAAACTCTAATCAAATTTATTCCGATAAGAAATAGAAATTAGTGGATTCCCTGGCGCCGCAGTTATTGAGAATCTGCCTGCCAATGCCGAGGACACGGGTTCGAGTCCTGTTCTGGGAGGATCCCACATGCCGCAGAGCAACTAGGCCCGTGAGCCACAATTACTGAGCCTGCTCGTCTGGAGAATCTGCTCCACAACAAGAGAGGCCGCGATAATGAGAGGCCCGCGCACCGCGATGAAGAGTGGCCCGCACTTGCTGCAACTAGAAAAAGCTCTCGCACAGAAACCAAGACCCAACACAGCCATAAATAAATTAATTAATTAAAAAAGTTGTTATCACGAGAAAAAACCTTTAATTATGTATAGTCAAGGATGTTAACTAGACTTATCGTGTTAATTTCACAATATCTATATATATTGAATCAATATAAAAAAAAAGAAATAGAAATTTAATGAAAAAACAAACATAAGTAAGGACACATAAACTTCTGGGGGCCTGTTCCAGCACATTCCACTCTAATTTACAACCTCGGAACACTACCTCCAGGAAGTCTCTGTTGCCCTAGTAACAAGAGTTGAAAAGGTAATAATGCTGCCGCCTTGTGGCTGTTTCCCACAACAGCAGCTTTAAATCCAGTGCTAATGCTTCCCTAATAGTCACAAGGATTGCAGGGATGTAAATGACACCGGCCCTCAAAATATGCCCTGGGGTAGGGAATAGGCAAGAAAATTCAACACATGACAAATTTTTCAAGAAGTCAATATGAAGAGGGAAGTTGTACTCACTCTTTAAAAAAAAAGCAAAAGAAAAAAATGGACATGCGTAAAGCGCAGTATAAGGAATTATTAGTCACATGCAAATCCAACCTCCAAAAAGGTTTCAGCTCACACCAGTCAAATGACCATCAGCAAAAAGTCTACAAACTATGAATGCGGAAGGGATTTTAGAGAACTGTGTACCTTCTAGCTGCTGGTGGGATGTAAAGTGGTAACAGCACTAAGGAAAACTGAATGGAGCTGCTTTAAAAGGTAAAAACTGAGCTACCATATGATGCGGCAGGGCACCTTCTTTGCCTATAACCTAAGACCACCAGAAACGGAAAGACAGAGGCAGGCAAATGTGCAATGCAGGAATATTGAAATAGCCAAGACATGGAAGGAAAAAAAGGGTCCATAAACAGATGAATGAACAAAGAAGAAGTGGTATATGGACAGAATGGAATATCAACCACGAAAAAAAATAAAAGAATGGCATATGCAGCACCACAGAGGAGCCTAGAAATAATCACACACTGTGAAGTAAGTCAGAATGCGAAAGACAAATGTCCTATGCTATCACTTATGTTATCTGAAAATTCATAAAAATGAACATATTTCCATAGAAAAAGGCAATCTCAGATTGAGAAGACAAACTGATGGTTAAGCCAAAGAAAAGGTGTGAGGAATGGATATATTAGGATATTGGGGTTAACAAATATATACTAATACATATAAAATATATCATCCCCAAAGACCTACAGAATACCAAGAGTGGTCTACTCAACACTCTGTAATAACCTACATGGAAAAGGACCCAAAGATCAATAGATGTATGTATATGTGTAAATGAACAAGATTCTGTACACCTAGAACAAAAGACATTTTCAATCAAACTTGCTCTGAGAAAAAGTACAACTTAAAGACACAAACAAGAATTAAGGAGGCTAAAACTTATGGGGGTTTGTCCTGGCACATTCCAATCTAATCTGCAACCTAACAGCACAACTTGCAGCAAGGTTCTGTTTCCCTAGCAAGCAGAGATGGCAACGTAGAAATGCTGCCACACTAAGGCCGTTTCCTCCAACAGCAGCTTTAAATCCACTGCTAATGGTCACTAATAGTCACAAGGACTGCAGGGCTGTAAATGACTCATGCCCTCAACAACTGTCCTGGGGTAGGGAATGGCCAAAAAAATCCAAACGCGGCAAATTTTTCAAGAAGGCAATTTGAAGTTGTAACTTTAGCTCCATCTTTAAACAAATGAAAAGGACATTGATAAACACAAAACATCAGGAATTATTAGTCGCATGCAAATCCAATCTACACAAAGGTATCACCTCGCACTAGTCAGAATGACCATCAGCAAAAAGTCAACAAACAATAGATGTTGAAGAAGTTGTGGAGAATAGTGTAACCTCTCGGTCTAAGTGGGATGTAAACTGGTAACAGCCAATAATAGCAACAGAATGGCAGTGCGTTTAAAGGTAAAAATTGAGTTACCATATGATCCGGAAGGCCCACTGTTGGGCCTGTCACCTGTGAAAGCCAGAATCAAAAAGACACAGGATGGAAAATCGTGTATTGCAGCAGTATATACCATGGCCAAGACATGGAAGTAACAAAAATGTCCATCAGCAGATGAGTGGACGAAAAAGTGGTCCATGTACACAATGCAACATTAGACACAGAAAAGAATGAAACAATGCCGGTCGCAGCACCATAGATGAGGCTACAGATAATCACACAACTTGAAGTAAGTCAGAAAGCGAGAGACACATATCCTATGATATCACGTATAGGTGTTATCTAAATATTCATAGGAAGGAACCTATTTCCACAGAGAAGGACATTGACGTGTTCAGAAAACAAGCTTGTGGTTAGCCAAACGGAAAGGTGTGAGGAATATATAACGGAGCATATTGGGTTTAACAGACATATGCTAATATTTATAAAATATATAATCATCAGAGACATACCGAATACCAAGAGAGGTCTACACAACTTTCTCTAATAACCTATATGGAACAGGATCCAAACATGAAAAGATATATGTATCAATGAAAGAGATTCTGTACACCTAGAACAAACACAACATTGCAATTAAATTTGCTCGGAGAAAAATGAAAATTAAACTAAGAATACCAACAGCAAATAAGTAGACATAGTTTTGGGGTGTTTGTCCTGGCACATTCCACTCTACTTTACAACCTACAAACAGGACTTCCAGGAAGGCTCTTTTCCCTTAGTAACCAGAGTTGGGAATATAGAAATGCTGCCCCCTTGTGGCCGTTTCCTGCAACAGCAGCTTTAAACCCAGAGCCAATGGTCATGTAATAGTCACAATCACTACAGGGCTCTAAATGACACCTGCCCTCAAAAAACGTACTGGTGCAGGTAATGGCCACAGGAATTCAGAACATGGCAAATTTTTCAAGGAAACAATTTGAAGAGGTAAGTTTCTCTGTTTTACTTTAAAAAAAAGTACGTAGATAAAAGCTCAATATCGGGAATTTTTAGATGCATGCAAATCCAAACTACAAAAAGGTATCACCACCCAACACTCAAAATGTCATCTGTAAAAAGTCTACAAACAATAAACGCTGAAGGGTTTTTTATAGAACTGTGTACCCTCAAGTTGCTGGTGGGATGTAATCTGGTAACAGCCAGTAGTGAGAACAGAATGGAGGTGCGTTGAAAGGTAAAAATTGAACTACCATATGATCTAGTAGGCCCAATGCTGGGCCTAACCCATGAGAAGACCAGAATCCAAAAGACACAGGCTGGCAAGCCTGCACTGCATCAATATTTAGCATAGCCAAGACTTGGAAGTAACCAAAATGTCCATCCACAGATGAATGTAAAAAGAAGAAGTGGTCCATGTACACAATGGAATATTCGCCGTGGAAAAGAATGAAACACTGCTCTTTGCAGCACCATAGATGAGCCTAGAGATAATCACAGAACATGAGGTAAGTCGGAAAGCAGACGACAAATATCCTGTAATATCACTCCTAGGTGTTACCTAACAACTGACACATATGAACATATTTCCACAGAGAAAGACTCCCACAGACTTAGAAAACAAACTATGGTTATCTTAAGGGAGAAGTGGGAGGAATGGATACATTAAGATTAGGGTTACCATACGTATACAAATACATATTAAACACATGTATCAAACAGACCGACCATATACCAAGGGAGGTCTACTGAACGCTCTGTAATAATTTACACGGGGGCTTGCCTGGTGGCACCGTGGTTAAGAATCCTCCTGCCAATGCAGGGGACACAGGTTCGATCCCTGGTTCGGGAAGATCCCACATGCTGCAGAGCAACTAAGCCCGTGCACCACAACTAATGAGCCTACGCTCTGGAGCCCATGAGCCATAACTACTGAGACCAGGTGCCACAACTACTGAAGCCCGCACGCCTAGAGCCCGTGTTCCGCAACAAAAGAAGCCACTACGGTGAGAAGCCCGTGCACCGCACCGGAGAGTAGCCCCCGCTCACCGCAACTAGAGACAGCCCACAGGCAGCAAAGAAGATCCAACTCAGCCAAAAACAAATAAATAAATAAAATACATTTATTAAAAAAAATAATAGTAGTTTACATGGGAAGAGCATCTGTACATGAATAAACGTATATAATGTTCAATTGAACCTGATTGTGTACACCTACAACAAACACTATTCTACTCATTACCCCAATTTAAAAAATTAAAACCACGAACAGCAATTAATGAGACATAAAGTTACTGGGGTTGTCTCTGGCCCATTCCATTCTCATTTACAACCTAGGAACACGACTTTCTGGAAGGCTCAGCTGCCCTAGTAACCAGATTTGGGGATGGAGAAACGCTGCCGCCTTGTTTCCGGTTCCCACAAGAGCAGCTTTAAACACTGGGCTAACGGTCACTTAAGATTCACAGCAATTGTAGGGCTGTAAATGACACGTGTCCTCAAAAAATGTCCTGGGGTAGGTAATGGCCAAAAAAGTTCACAACATGGAAAATTTTTCAAGAAAACGGTTTCAAGAGGTAAGTGTTACTCACACTGTTATTTTAAAAAAAAAGAAGAACATGGATAAAAGCTCAATATCAGGAATTATTGGTTGGATGCAAATCCAAAATACAAAAAGATTTCACCACCCAATATTCAAAATGCCATCCGTAAACAGTCTACAAACAATGAATGCTGATGGGTTGGTGGAGAAATGCATACCCACTATGCTGTTGGTTGGACGTAAACTGGTAACAGCTAATCATGAGAACAGAATGGAGCTGCGTTTAAAAGGTAAAGAAATTGAGCTACCATACAATGCGGCCGATCCCCTAATGGGCCTATCACCTAAGAAGACCAGAATCGGAAAGACACAGACAGGCAAACATGCACTATAGCAATATGTACAATAGCCAAGACATTCAAGCAAACAAAATGTCCATCAATAGATAAATGGACAAAGAAGAAGTGGTGGACGTACCGAATGGAATATTAGCCTCAGAAAAAATAAATGAACAATGCCGTTTTCAGGACTACAGATGAGACTAGAAATAATCATATTAGGTTAAGTAAGTCAAAAGGGAATGACAAATATCCTATGATATCATTTATACATGTTATTCAAGATTGCTACCAATGAACATATTTCCACAGAAAAAGAAACACACAGACTTATAAAACAAATGAATGGTTAACCAAAATGAAAGGTGGGAGGATGGACAAATTAGGATTATGGAGCTAACAAACATATACTAATGTATGTTAAGTGTATATAAACATACAACACATAAACTGTATGAATTATATAATCACCAATATATATAAAATATATATTGACAAAATACCTACCAAACACCAAGGGAGGTCTACGCAACATTCTGTAGTAACATACATGGTAACAGGATCCGAAGATGAACAGACATCTGTATGAATCATTGAGCAGATTCTGTACAGCCAGACAATCACAAAACTCTAATCAAATTTATTCCGATAAGAAATAGAAATTAGTGGATTCCCTGGCGCCGCAGTTATTGAGAATCTGCCTGCCAATGCCGAGGACACGGGTTCGAGTCCTGTTCTGGGAGGATCCCACATGCCGCAGAGCAACTAGGCCCGTGAGCCACAATTACTGAGCCTGCTCGTCTGGAGAATCTGCTCCACAACAAGAGAGGCCGCGATAATGAGAGGCCCGCGCACCGCGATGAAGAGTGGCCCGCACTTGCTGCAACTAGAAAAAGCTCTCGCACAGAAACCAAGACCCAACACAGCCATAAATAAATTAATTAATTAAAAAAGTTGTTATCACGAGAAAAAACCTTTAATTATGTATAGTCAAGGATGTTAACTAGACTTATCGTGTTAATTTCACAATATCTATATATATTGAATCAATATAAAAAAAAAGAAATAGAAATTTAATGAAAAAACAAACATAAGTAAGGACACATAAACTTCTGGGGGCCTGTTCCAGCACATTCCACTCTAATTTACAACCTCGGAACACTACCTCCAGGAAGTCTCTGTTGCCCTAGTAACAAGAGTTGAAAAGGTAATAATGCTGCCGCCTTGTGGCTGTTTCCCACAACAGCAGCTTTAAATCCAGTGCTAATGCTTCCCTAATAGTCACAAGGATTGCAGGGATGTAAATGACACCGGCCCTCAAAATATGCCCTGGGGTAGGGAATAGGCAAGAAAATTCAACACATGACAAATTTTTCAAGAAGTCAATATGAAGAGGGAAGTTGTACTCACTCTTTAAAAAAAAAGCAAAAGAAAAAAATGGACATGCGTAAAGCGCAGTATAAGGAATTATTAGTCACATGCAAATCCAACCTCCAAAAAGGTTTCAGCTCACACCAGTCAAATGACCATCAGCAAAAAGTCTACAAACTATGAATGCGGAAGGGATTTTAGAGAACTGTGTACCTTCTAGCTGCTGGTGGGATGTAAAGTGGTAACAGCACTAAGGAAAACTGAATGGAGCTGCTTTAAAAGGTAAAAACTGAGCTACCATATGATGCGGCAGGGCACCTTCTTTGCCTATAACCTAAGACCACCAGAAACGGAAAGACAGAGGCAGGCAAATGTGCAATGCAGGAATATTGAAATAGCCAAGACATGGAAGGAAAAAAAGGGTCCATAAACAGATGAATGAACAAAGAAGAAGTGGTATATGGACAGAATGGAATATCAACCACGAAAAAAAATAAAAGAATGGCATATGCAGCACCACAGAGGAGCCTAGAAATAATCACACACTGTGAAGTAAGTCAGAATGCGAAAGACAAATGTCCTATGCTATCACTTATGTTATCTGAAAATTCATAAAAATGAACATATTTCCATAGAAAAAGGCAATCTCAGATTGAGAAGACAAACTGATGGTTAAGCCAAAGAAAAGGTGTGAGGAATGGATATATTAGGATATTGGGGTTAACAAATATATACTAATACATATAAAATATATCATCCCCAAAGACCTACAGAATACCAAGAGTGGTCTACTCAACACTCTGTAATAACCTACATGGAAAAGGACCCAAAGATCAATAGATGTATGTATATGTGTAAATGAACAAGATTCTGTACACCTACAACAAAAGACATTTTCAATCAAACTTGCTCTGAGAAAAAGTACAACTTAAAGACACAAACAAGAATTAAGGAGGCTAAAACTTATGGGGGTTTGTCCTGGCACATTCCAATCTAATCTGCAACCTAACAGCACAACTTGCAGCAAGGTTCTGTTTCCCTAGCAAGCAGAGATGGCAACGTAGAAATGCTGCCACACTAAGGCCGTTTCCTCCAACAGCAGCTTTAAATCCACTGCTAATGGTCACTAATAGTCACAAGGACTGCAGGGCTGTAAATGACTCATGCCCTCAACAACTGTCCTGGGGTAGGGAATGGCCAAAAAAATCCAAACGCGGCAAATTTTTCAAGAAGGCAATTTGAAGTTGTAACTTTAGCTCCATCTTTAAACAAATGAAAAGGACATTGATAAACACAAAACATCAGGAATTATTAGTCGCATGCAAATCCAATCTACACAAAGGTATCACCTCGCACTAGTCAGAATGACCATCAGCAAAAAGTCAACAAACAATAGATGTTGAAGAAGTTGTGGAGAATAGTGTAACCTCTCGGTCTAAGTGGGATGTAAACTGGTAACAGCCAATAATAGCAACAGAATGGCAGTGCGTTTAAAGGTAAAAATTGAGTTACCATATGATCCGGAAGGCCCACTGTTGGGCCTGTCACCTGTGAAAGCCAGAATCAAAAAGACACAGGATGGAAAATCGTGTATTGCAGCAGTATATACCATGGCCAAGACATGGAAGTAACAAAAATGTCCATCAGCAGATGAGTGGACGAAAAAGTGGTCCATGTACACAATGCAACATTAGACACAGAAAAGAATGAAACAATGCCGGTCGCAGCACCATAGATGAGGCTACAGATAATCACACAACTTGAAGTAAGTCAGAAAGCGAGAGACACATATCCTATGATATCACGTATAGGTGTTATCTAAATATTCATAGGAAGGAACCTATTTCCACAGAGAAGGACATTGACGTGTTCAGAAAACAAGCTTGTGGTTAGCCAAACGGAAAGGTGTGAGGAATATATAACGGAGCATATTGGGTTTAACAGACATATGCTAATATTTATAAAATATATAATCATCAGAGACATACCGAATACCAAGAGAGGTCTACACAACTTTCTCTAATAACCTATATGGAACAGGATCCAAACATGAAAAGATATATGTATCAATGAAAGAGATTCTGTACACCTAGAACAAACACAACATTGCAATTAAATTTGCTCGGAGAAAAATTAAAATTAAACTAAGAATACCAACAGCAAATAAGTAGACATAGTTTTGGGGTGTTTGTCCTGGCACATTCCACTCTACTTTACAACCTACAAACAGGACTTCCAGGAAGGCTCTTTTCCCTTAGTAACCAGAGTTGGGAATATAGAAATGCTGCCCCCTTGTGGCCGTTTCCTGCAACAGCAGCTTTAAACCCAGAGCCAATGGTCATGTAATAGTCACAATCACTACAGGGCTCTAAATGACACCTGCCCTCAAAAAACGTACTGGTGCAGGTAATGGCCACAGGAATTCAGAACATGGCAAATTTTTCAAGGAAACAATTTGAAGAGGTAAGTTTCTCTGTTTTACTTTAAAAAAAAGTACGTAGATAAAAGCTCAATATCGGGAATTTTTAGATGCATGCAAATCCAAACTACAAAAAGGTATCACCACCCAACACTCAAAATGTCATCTGTAAAAAGTCTACAAACAATAAACGCTGAAGGGTTTTTTATAGAACTGTGTACCCTCAAGTTGCTGGTGGGATGTAATCTGGTAACAGCCAGTAGTGAGAACAGAATGGAGGTGCGTTGAAAGGTAAAAATTGAACTACCATATGATCTAGTAGGCCCAATGCTGGGCCTAACCCATGAGAAGACCAGAATCCAAAAGACACAGGCTGGCAAGCCTGCACTGCATCAATATTTAGCATAGCCAAGACTTGGAAGTAACCAAAATGTCCATCCACAGATGAATGTAAAAAGAAGAAGTGGTCCATGTACACAATGGAATATTCGCCGTGGAAAAGAATGAAACACTGCTCTTTGCAGCACCATAGATGAGCCTAGAGATAATCACAGAACATGAGGTAAGTCGGAAAGCAGACGACAAATATCCTGTAATATCACTCCTAGGTGTTACCTAACAACTGACACATATGAACATATTTCCACAGAGAAAGACTCCCACAGACTTAGAAAACAAACTATGGTTATCTTAAGGGAGAAGTGGGAGGAATGGATACATTAAGATTAGGGTTACCATACGTATACAAATACATATTAAACACATGTATCAAACAGACCGACCATATACCAAGGGAGGTCTACTGAACGCTCTGTAATAATTTACACGGGGGCTTGCCTGGTGGCACCGTGGTTAAGAATCCTCCTGCCAATGCAGGGGACACAGGTTCGATCCCTGGTTCGGGAAGATCCCACATGCTGCAGAGCAACTAAGCCCGTGCACCACAACTAATGAGCCTACGCTCTGGAGCCCATGAGCCATAACTACTGAGACCAGGTGCCACAACTACTGAAGCCCGCACGCCTAGAGCCCGTGTTCCGCAACAAAAGAAGCCACTACGGTGAGAAGCCCGTGCACCGCACCGGAGAGTAGCCCCCGCTCACCGCAACTAGAGACAGCCCACAGGCAGCAAAGAAGATCCAACTCAGCCAAAAACAAATAAATAAATAAAATACATTTATTAAAAAAAATAATAGTAGTTTACATGGGAAGAGCATCTGTACATGAATAAACGTATATAATGTTCAATTGAACCTGATTGTGTACACCTACAACAAACACTATTCTACTCATTACCCCAATTTAAAAAATTAAAACCACGAACAGCAATTAATGAGACATAAAGTTACTGGGGTTGTCTCTGGCCCATTCCATTCTCATTTACAACCTAGGAACACGACTTTCTGGAAGGCTCAGCTGCCCTAGTAACCAGATTTGGGGATGGAGAAACGCTGCCGCCTTGTTTCCGGTTCCCACAAGAGCAGCTTTAAACACTGGGCTAACGGTCACTTAAGATTCACAGCAATTGTAGGGCTGTAAATGACACGTGTCCTCAAAAAATGTCCTGGGGTAGGTAATGGCCAAAAAAGTTCACAACATGGAAAATTTTTCAAGAAAACGGTTTCAAGAGGTAAGTGTTACTCACACTGTTATTTTAAAAAAAAAGAAGAACATGGATAAAAGCTCAATATCAGGAATTATTGGTTGGATGCAAATCCAAAATACAAAAAGATTTCACCACCCAATATTCAAAATGCCATCCGTAAACAGTCTACAAACAATGAATGCTGATGGGTTGGTGGAGAAATGCATACCCACTATGCTGTTGGTTGGACGTAAACTGGTAACAGCTAATCATGAGAACAGAATGGAGCTGCGTTTAAAAGGTAAAGAAATTGAGCTACCATACAATGCGGCCGATCCCCTAATGGGCCTATCACCTAAGAAGACCAGAATCGGAAAGACACAGACAGGCAAACATGCACTATAGCAATATGTACAATAGCCAAGACATTCAAGCAAACAAAATGTCCATCAATAGATAAATGGACAAAGAAGAAGTGGTGGACGTACCGAATGGAATATTAGCCTCAGAAAAAATAAATGAACAATGCCGTTTTCAGGACTACAGATGAGACTAGAAATAATCATATTAGGTTAAGTAAGTCAAAAGGGAATGACAAATATCCTATGATATCATTTATACATGTTATTCAAGATTGCTACCAATGAACATATTTCCACAGAAAAAGAAACACACAGACTTATAAAACAAATGAATGGTTAACCAAAATGAAAGGTGGGAGGATGGACAAATTAGGATTATGGAGCTAACAAACATATACTAATGTATGTTAAGTGTATATAAACATACAACACATAAACTGTATGAATTATATAATCACCAATATATATAAAATATATATTGACAAAATACCTACCAAACACCAAGGGAGGTCTACGCAACATTCTGTAGTAACATACATGGTAACAGGATCCGAAGATGAACAGACATCTGTATGAATCATTGAGCAGATTCTGTACAGCCAGACAATCACAAAACTCTAATCAAATTTATTCCGATAAGAAATAGAAATTAGTGGATTCCCTGGCGCCGCAGTTATTGAGAATCTGCCTGCCAATGCCGAGGACACGGGTTCGAGTCCTGTTCTGGGAGGATCCCACATGCCGCAGAGCAACTAGGCCCGTGAGCCACAATTACTGAGCCTGCTCGTCTGGAGAATCTGCTCCACAACAAGAGAGGCCGCGATAATGAGAGGCCCGCGCACCGCGATGAAGAGTGGCCCGCACTTGCTGCAACTAGAAAAAGCTCTCGCACAGAAACCAAGACCCAACACAGCCATAAATAAATTAATTAATTAAAAAAGTTGTTATCACGAGAAAAAACCTTTAATTATGTATAGTCAAGGATGTTAACTAGACTTATCGTGTTAATTTCACAATATCTATATATATTGAATCAATATAAAAAAAAAGAAATAGAAATTTAATGAAAAAACAAACATAAGTAAGGACACATAAACTTCTGGGGGCCTGTTCCAGCACATTCCACTCTAATTTACAACCTCGGAACACTACCTCCAGGAAGTCTCTGTTGCCCTAGTAACAAGAGTTGAAAAGGTAATAATGCTGCCGCCTTGTGGCTGTTTCCCACAACAGCAGCTTTAAATCCAGTGCTAATGCTTCCCTAATAGTCACAAGGATTGCAGGGATGTAAATGACACCGGCCCTCAAAATATGCCCTGGGGTAGGGAATAGGCAAGAAAATTCAACACATGACAAATTTTTCAAGAAGTCAATATGAAGAGGGAAGTTGTACTCACTCTTTAAAAAAAAAGCAAAAGAAAAAAATGGACATGCGTAAAGCGCAGTATAAGGAATTATTAGTCACATGCAAATCCAACCTCCAAAAAGGTTTCAGCTCACACCAGTCAAATGACCATCAGCAAAAAGTCTACAAACTATGAATGCGGAAGGGATTTTAGAGAACTGTGTACCTTCTAGCTGCTGGTGGGATGTAAAGTGGTAACAGCACTAAGGAAAACTGAATGGAGCTGCTTTAAAAGGTAAAAACTGAGCTACCATATGATGCGGCAGGGCACCTTCTTTGCCTATAACCTAAGACCACCAGAAACGGAAAGACAGAGGCAGGCAAATGTGCAATGCAGGAATATTGAAATAGCCAAGACATGGAAGGAAAAAAAGGGTCCATAAACAGATGAATGAACAAAGAAGAAGTGGTATATGGACAGAATGGAATATCAACCACGAAAAAAAATAAAAGAATGGCATATGCAGCACCACAGAGGAGCCTAGAAATAATCACACACTGTGAAGTAAGTCAGAATGCGAAAGACAAATGTCCTATGCTATCACTTATGTTATCTGAAAATTCATAAAAATGAACATATTTCCATAGAAAAAGGCAATCTCAGATTGAGAAGACAAACTGATGGTTAAGCCAAAGAAAAGGTGTGAGGAATGGATATATTAGGATATTGGGGTTAACAAATATATACTAATACATATAAAATATATCATCCCCAAAGACCTACAGAATACCAAGAGTGGTCTACTCAACACTCTGTAATAACCTACATGGAAAAGGACCCAAAGATCAATAGATGTATGTATATGTGTAAATGAACAAGATTCTGTACACCTAGAACAAAAGACATTTTCAATCAAACTTGCTCTGAGAAAAAGTACAACTTAAAGACACAAACAAGAATTAAGGAGGCTAAAACTTATGGGGGTTTGTCCTGGCACATTCCAATCTAATCTGCAACCTAACAGCACAACTTGCAGCAAGGTTCTGTTTCCCTAGCAAGCAGAGATGGCAACGTAGAAATGCTGCCACACTAAGGCCGTTTCCTCCAACAGCAGCTTTAAATCCACTGCTAATGGTCACTAATAGTCACAAGGACTGCAGGGCTGTAAATGACTCATGCCCTCAACAACTGTCCTGGGGTAGGGAATGGCCAAAAAAATCCAAACGCGGCAAATTTTTCAAGAAGGCAATTTGAAGTTGTAACTTTAGCTCCATCTTTAAACAAATGAAAAGGACATTGATAAACACAAAACATCAGGAATTATTAGTCGCATGCAAATCCAATCTACACAAAGGTATCACCTCGCACTAGTCAGAATGACCATCAGCAAAAAGTCAACAAACAATAGATGTTGAAGAAGTTGTGGAGAATAGTGTAACCTCTCGGTCTAAGTGGGATGTAAACTGGTAACAGCCAATAATAGCAACAGAATGGCAGTGCGTTTAAAGGTAAAAATTGAGTTACCATATGATCCGGAAGGCCCACTGTTGGGCCTGTCACCTGTGAAAGCCAGAATCAAAAAGACACAGGATGGAAAATCGTGTATTGCAGCAGTATATACCATGGCCAAGACATGGAAGTAACAAAAATGTCCATCAGCAGATGAGTGGACGAAAAAGTGGTCCATGTACACAATGCAACATTAGACACAGAAAAGAATGAAACAATGCCGGTCGCAGCACCATAGATGAGGCTACAGATAATCACACAACTTGAAGTAAGTCAGAAAGCGAGAGACACATATCCTATGATATCACGTATAGGTGTTATCTAAATATTCATAGGAAGGAACCTATTTCCACAGAGAAGGACATTGACGTGTTCAGAAAACAAGCTTGTGGTTAGCCAAACGGAAAGGTGTGAGGAATATATAACGGAGCATATTGGGTTTAACAGACATATGCTAATATTTATAAAATATATAATCATCAGAGACATACCGAATACCAAGAGAGGTCTACACAACTTTCTCTAATAACCTATATGGAACAGGATCCAAACATGAAAAGATATATGTATCAATGAAAGAGATTCTGTACACCTAGAACAAACACAACATTGCAATTAAATTTGCTCGGAGAAAAATGAAAATTAAACTAAGAATACCAACAGCAAATAAGTAGACATAGTTTTGGGGTGTTTGTCCTGGCACATTCCACTCTACTTTACAACCTACAAACAGGACTTCCAGGAAGGCTCTTTTCCCTTAGTAACCAGAGTTGGGAATATAGAAATGCTGCCCCCTTGTGGCCGTTTCCTGCAACAGCAGCTTTAAACCCAGAGCCAATGGTCATGTAATAGTCACAATCACTACAGGGCTCTAAATGACACCTGCCCTCAAAAAACGTACTGGTGCAGGTAATGGCCACAGGAATTCAGAACATGGCAAATTTTTCAAGGAAACAATTTGAAGAGGTAAGTTTCTCTGTTTTACTTTAAAAAAAAGTACGTAGATAAAAGCTCAATATCGGGAATTTTTAGATGCATGCAAATCCAAACTACAAAAAGGTATCACCACCCAACACTCAAAATGTCATCTGTAAAAAGTCTACAAACAATAAACGCTGAAGGGTTTTTTATAGAACTGTGTACCCTCAAGTTGCTGGTGGGATGTAATCTGGTAACAGCCAGTAGTGAGAACAGAATGGAGGTGCGTTGAAAGGTAAAAATTGAACTACCATATGATCTAGTAGGCCCAATGCTGGGCCTAACCCATGAGAAGACCAGAATCCAAAAGACACAGGCTGGCAAGCCTGCACTGCATCAATATTTAGCATAGCCAAGACTTGGAAGTAACCAAAATGTCCATCCACAGATGAATGTAAAAAGAAGAAGTGGTCCATGTACACAATGGAATATTCGCCGTGGAAAAGAATGAAACACTGCTCTTTGCAGCACCATAGATGAGCCTAGAGATAATCACAGAACATGAGGTAAGTCGGAAAGCAGACGACAAATATCCTGTAATATCACTCCTAGGTGTTACCTAACAACTGACACATATGAACATATTTCCACAGAGAAAGACTCCCACAGACTTAGAAAACAAACTATGGTTATCTTAAGGGAGAAGTGGGAGGAATGGATACATTAAGATTAGGGTTACCATACGTATACAAATACATATTAAACACATGTATCAAACAGACCGACCATATACCAAGGGAGGTCTACTGAACGCTCTGTAATAATTTACACGGGGGCTTGCCTGGTGGCACCGTGGTTAAGAATCCTCCTGCCAATGCAGGGGACACAGGTTCGATCCCTGGTTCGGGAAGATCCCACATGCTGCAGAGCAACTAAGCCCGTGCACCACAACTAATGAGCCTACGCTCTGGAGCCCATGAGCCATAACTACTGAGACCAGGTGCCACAACTACTGAAGCCCGCACGCCTAGAGCCCATGTTCCGCAACAAAAGAAGCCACTACGGTGAGAAGCCCGTGCACCGCACCGGAGAGTAGCCCCCGCTCACCGCAACTAGAGACAGCCCACAGGCAGCAAAGAAGATCCAACTCAGCCAAAAACAAATAAATAAATAAAATACATTTATTAAAAAAAATAATAGTAGTTTACATGGGAAGAGCATCTGTACATGAATAAACGTATATAATGTTCAATTGAACCTGATTGTGTACACCTACAACAAACACTATTCTACTCATTACCCCAATTTAAAAAATTAAAACCACGAACAGCAATTAATGAGACATAAAGTTACTGGGGTTGTCTCTGGCCCATTCCATTCTCATTTACAACCTAGGAACACGACTTTCTGGAAGGCTCAGCTGCCCTAGTAACCAGATTTGGGGATGGAGAAACGCTGCCGCCTTGTTTCCGGTTCCCACAAGAGCAGCTTTAAACACTGGGCTAACGGTCACTTAAGATTCACAGCAATTGTAGGGCTGTAAATGACACGTGTCCTCAAAAAATGTCCTGGGGTAGGTAATGGCCAAAAAAGTTCACAACACGGAAAATTTTTCAAGAAAACGGTTTCAAGAGGTAAGTGTTACTCACACTGTTATTTAAAAAAAAGAAGAACATGGATAAAAGCTCAATATCAGGAATTATTGGTTGGATGCAAATCCAAAATACAAAAAGATTTCACCACCCAATATTCAAAATGCCATCCGTAAACAGTCTACAAACAATGAATGCTGATGGGTTGGTGGAGAAATGCATACCCACTATGCTGTTGGTTGGACGTAAACTGGTAACAGCTAATCATGAGAACAGAATGGAGCTGCGTTTAAAAGGTAAAGAAAATGCGGCCGATCCCCTAATGGGCCTATCACCTAAGAAGACCAGAATCGGAAAGACACAGACAGGCAAACATGCACTGTAGCAATATTTACAATAGCCAAGACGTTCAAGCAAACAAAATGTCCATCAATAGATAAATGGACAAAGAAGAAGTGGTGGACGTACCGAATGGAATATTAGCCTCAGAAAAAATAAATGAACAATGCCGTTTTCAGGACTACAGATGAGACTAGAAATAATCATATTAGGTTAAGTAAGTCAAAAGGGAATGACAAATATCCTATGATATCATTTATACATGTTATCCTAAGATTGCTACCAATGAACATATTTCCACAGAAAAAGAAACTCACAGACTTATAAAACAAATGAATGGTAAACCAAAATAAAAGGTGGGAGGATGGACAAATTAGGATTATGGAGCTAACAAACATATACTAATGTATGTTAAGTGTATATAAACATACAACACATAAACTGTATGAATTATATAATCACCAATATATAGAAAATATATAATGACAAAACACCTACCATATACCAAGGGAGGTCTACTCAACATTCTGTAATAACATACATGGTAACAGCATCCGAAGAACAACAGACATATGTATGAATCATTGAGCAGATTCTGTACAGCCAGCCAATCGTAACACTCTCATCAAATTTACTCTGATAAGAAATAGAAATTAAATTTAAAAAAACAAACATAAGTAAGGAGACATAAACTTCTGGGGTCTTGTCCCAGCACATTCCACTCTAATTCATAAGCGAGGAACATGACGTCCAGGAAGACTCTGTTGCCCTAGTAACAAGAGTTGAGAACGTCATAATGCTGCCGCCTTGTGGCTGTTTCCAACAAGAGCAGCTTTAAATCCAGTGCTAATGGTTGCTTAATAGTCACAAGGATTGCAGGGATGTAAATGACACCTGCCCTCAAAATATGCCCTGGGGTAGGGAATAGGCAAGAAAATTCAACACATGACAAATTTTTCAAGAAGTCAATATGAAGAGGGAAGTTGTACTCACTCTTTAAAAAAAAAGCAAAAGAAAAAAATGGACATGCGTAAAGCGCAGTATAAGGAATTATTAGTCACATACAAATCCAATCTACACAAAGGTATCACCTCGCACTAGTCAGAATGACCATCAGCAAAAAGTCAACAAACAATAGATGTTGAAGAAGTTGTGGAGAATAGTGTAACCTCTCGGTCTAAGTGGGATGTAAACTGGTAACAGCCAATAATAGCAACAGAATGGCAGTGCGTTTAAAGGTAAAAATTGAGTTACCATATGATCCGGAAGGCCCACTGTTGGGCCTGTCACCTGTGAAAGCCAGAATCAAAAAGACACAGGATGGAAAATCGTGTATTGCAGCAGTATATACCATGGCCAAGACATGGAAGCAACAAAAATGTCCATCAGCAGATGAGTGGACGAAAAAGTGGTCCATGTACACAGTGCAACATTAGACACAGAAAAGAATGAAACAATGCCGGTCGCAGCACCATAGATGAGGCTACAGATAATCACACAACTTGAAGTAAGTCAGAAAGCGAGAGACACATATCCTATGATATCACGTATAGGTGTTATCTAAATATTCATAGGAAGGAACCTATTTCCACAGAGAAGGACATTGACGTGTTCAGAAAACAAGCTTGTGGTTAGCCAAACGGAAAGGTGTGAGGAATATATAACGGAGCATATTGGGTTTAACAGACATATGCTAATATTTATAAAATATATAATCATCAGAGACATACCGAATACCAAGAGAGGTCTACACAACTTTCTGTAATAACCTATATGGAACAGGATCCAAACATGAAAGGATATATGTATCAATGAAAGAGATTCTGTACACCTAGAACAAACACAACATTGCAATTAAATTTGCTCGGAGAAAAATGAAAATTAAACTAAGAATACCAACAGCAAATAAGTAGACATAGTTTTGGGGTGTTTGTCCTGGCACATTCCACTCTACTTTACAACCTACAAACAGGACTTCCAGGAAGGCTCTTTTCCCTTAGTAACCAGAGTTGGGAATATAGAAATGCTGCCCCCTTGTGGCCGTTTCCTGCAACAGCAGCTTTAAACCCAGAGCCAATGGTCATGTAATAGTCACAATTACTACAGGGCTCTAAATGACACCTGCCCTCAAAAAACGTACTGGTGCAGGTAATGGCCACAGGAATTCAGAACATGGCAAATTTTTCAAGGAAACAATTTGAAGAGGTAAGTTTCTCTGTTTTACTTTAAAAAAAAGTACGTAGATAAAAGCTCAATATCGGGAATTTTTAGATGCATGCAAATCCAAACTACAAAAAGGTATCACCACCCAACACTCAAAATGTCATCTGTAAAAAGTCTACAAACAATAAACGCTGAAGGGTTTTTTATAGAACTGTGTACCCTCAAGTTGCTGGTGGGATGTAATCTGGTAACAGCCAGCAGTGAGAACAGAATGGAGGTGCGTTGAAAGGTAAAAATTGAACTACCATATGATCTAGTAGGCCCAATGCTGGGCCTAACCCATGAGAAGACCAGAATCCAAAACACACAGGCTGGCAAGCCTGCACTGCATCAATATTTAGCATAGCCAAGACTTGGAAGTAACCAAAATGTCCATCCACAGATGAATGTAAAAAGAAGAAGTGGTCCATGTACACAATGGAATATTCGCCATGGAAAAGAATGAAACACTGCTCTTTGCAGCACCATAGATGAGCCTAGAGATAATCACAGAACATGAGGTAAGTCGGAAAGCAGACGACAAATATCCTGTGATATCACTCCTAGGTGTTACCTAACAACTGACACATATGAACATATTTCCACAGAGAAAGACTCCCACAGACTTAGAAAACAAACTATGGGTATCTTAAGGGAGAAGTGGGAGGAATGGATACATTAAGATTAGGGTTACCATACGTATACAAATACATATTAAACACATGTATCAAACAGACCGACCATATACCAAGGGAGGTATACTGAACGCTCTGCAATAATTTACACGGGGGCTTGCCTGGTGGCACCGTGGTTAAGAATCCTCCTGCCAATGCAGGGGACACAGGTTCGATCCCTGGTTCGGGAAGATCCCACATGCTGCAGAGCAACTAAGCCCGTGCACCACAACTAATGAGTCTACGCTCTGGAGCCTATGAGCCATAACTACTGAGACCAGGTGCCACAACTACTGAAGCCCGCACGCCTAGAGCCCGTGTTCCGCAACAAAAGAAGCCACTACGGTGAGAAGCCCGTGCACCGCACCGGAGAGTAGCCCCCGCTCACCGCAACTAGAGACAGCCCACAGGCAGCAAAGAAGATCCAACTCAGCCAAAAACAAATAAATAAATAAAATACATTTATTAAAAAAAATAATAGTAGTTTACATGGGAAGAGGTTCTGTACATGAATAAACGTATTTAATGTTCAACTGAACCTGATTGTGTACACCTACAACAAACACTATTCTACTCATTACCCCAATTTAAAAAATTAAAACCACGAACAGCAATTAATGAGACATAAAGTTGCTGGGGTTGTCTCTGGCCCATTCCATTCTCATTTACAACCTAGGAACACGACTTTCTGGAAGGCTCAGCTGCCCTAGTAACCAGATTTGGGGATGGAGAAACGCTGCCGCCTTGTTTCCGGTTCCCACAAGAGCAGCTTTAAACACTGGGCTAACGGTCACTTAAGATTCACAGCAATTGTAGGGCTGTAAATGACACGTGTCCTCAAAAAATGTCCTGGGGTAGGTAATGGCCAAAAAAGTTCACAACACGGAAAATTTTTCAAGAAAACGGTTTCAAGAGGTAAGTGTTACTCACACTGTTATTTTAAAAAAAAGAAGAACATGGATAAAAGCTCAATATCAGGAATTATTGGTTGGATGCAAATCCAAAATACAAAAAGATTTCACCACCCAATATTCAAAATGCCATCCGTAAACAGTCTACAAACAATGAATGCTGATGGGTTGGTGGAGAAATGCATACCCACTATGCTGTTGGTTGGACGTAAACTGGTAACAGCTAATCATGAGAACAGAATGGAGCTGCGTTTAAAAGGTAAAGAAATTGAGCTACCATACAATGCGGCCGATCCCCTAATGGGCCTATCACCTAAGAAGACCAGAATCGGAAAGACACAGACAGGCAAACATGCACTGTAGCAATATTTACAATAGCCAAGACATTCAAGCAAACAAAATGTCCATCAATCGATAAATGGACAAAGAAGAAGTGGTGGACGTACCGAATGGAATATTAGCCTCAGAAAAAATAAATGAACAATGCCGTTTTCAGGACTACAGATGAGACTAGAAATAATCATATTAGGTTAAGTAAGTCAAAAGGGAATGACAAATATCCTATGCTATCATTTATACATGTTATCCTAAGATTGCTACCAATGAACATATTTCCACAGAAAAAGAAACTCACAGACTTAGAAAACAAATGAATGGTTAACCAAAATGAAAGGTGGGAGGATGGACAAATTAGGATTATGGAGCTAACAAACATATACTAATGTATGTTAAGTGTATATAAACATACAACACATAAACTGTATGAATTATATAATCACCAATATATATAAAATATATATTGACAAAATACCTACCAAACACCAAGGGAGGTCTACGCAACATTCTGTAATAACATACATGGTAACAGGATCCGAAGATGAACAGACATCCGTATGAATCATTGAGCAGATTCTGTACAGCCAGACAATCACAAAACTCTAATCAAATTTATTCCGATAAGAAATAGAAATTAGTGGATTCCCTGGCGCCGCAGTTATTGAGAATCTGCCTGCCAATGCCGAGGACACGGGTTCGAGTCCTGTTCTGGGAGGATCCCACATGCCGCAGAGCAACTAGGCCCGTGAGCCACAATTACTGAGCCTGCTCGTCTGGAGAATCTGCTCCACAACAAGAGAGGCCGCGATAATGAGAGGCCCGCGCACCGCGATGAAGAGTGGCCCGCACTTGCTGCAACTAGAAAAAGCTCTCGCACAGAAACCAAGACCCAACACAGCCATAAATAAATAAATTAATTAAAAAAGTTGTTATCACGAGAAAAAGCCTTTAATTATGTATAGTCATGGATGTTAACTAGACTTATCGTGTTAATTTCACAATATCTATATATATTGAATCAATATAAAAAAAAAGAAATAGAAATTTAATGTAAAAAACAAACATAAGTAAGGACACATAAACTTCTGGGGGCCTGTTCCAGCACATTCCACTCTAATTTACAACCTCGGAACACTACCTCCAGGAAGTCTCTGTTGCCCTAGTAACAAGAGTTGAAAAGGTAATAATGCTGCCGCCTTGTGGCTGTTTCCCACAACAGCAGCTTTAAATCCAGTGCTAATGGTTGCTTAATAGCCACAAGGATTGCAGGGATGTAAATGACACCTGCCCTCAAAATATGCCCTGGGGTAGGGAATAGGCAAGAAAATTCAACACATGACAAATTTTTCAAGAAGTCAATATGAAGAGGGAAGTTGCACTCACTCTTTAAAAAAAAAGCAAAAGAAAAAAATGGACATGCGTAAAGCGCAGTATAAGGAATTATTAGTCACATGCAAATCCAACCTCCAAAAAGGTTTCAGCTCACACCAGTCAAATGACCATCAGCAAAAAGTCTACAAACTATGAATGCTGAAGGGGTTTTAGAGAACTGTGTACCTTCTAGCTGCTGGTGGGATGTAAAGTGGTAACAGCACTAAGGAAAACTGAATGGAGCTGCTTTAAAAGGTAAAAACTGAGCTACCATATGATGCGGCAGGGCACCTTCTTTGCCTATAACCTAAGACCACCAGAAACGGAAAGACAGAGGCAGGCAAATGTGCAATGCAGGAATATTGAAATAGCCAAGACATGGAAGGAAAAAAAGGGTCCATAAACAGATGAATGAACAAAGAAGAAGTGGTATATGGACAGAATGGAATATCAACCACGAAAAAAAATAAAAGAATGGCATATGCAGCACCACAGAGGAGCCTAGAAATAATCACACACTGTGAAGTAAGTCAGAATGCGAAAGACAAATGTCCTATGCTATCACTTATGTTATCTGAAAATTCATAAAAATGAACATATTTCCATAGAAAAAGGCAATCTCAGATTGAGAAGACAAACTGATGGTTAAGCCAAAGAAAAGGTGTGAGGAATGGATATATTAGGATATTGGGGTTAACAAATATATACTAATACATATAAAATATATCATCCCCAAAGACCTACAGAATACCAAGAGTGGTCTACTCAACACTCTGTAATAACCTACATGGAGAAGGACCCAAAGATCAATAGATGTATGTATATGTGTAAATGAACAAGATTCTGTACACCTACAACAAAAGACATTTTCAATCAAACTTGCTCTGAGAAAAAGTACAACTTAAAGACACAAACAAGAATTAAGGAGGCTAAAACTTATGGGGGTTTGTCCTGGCACATTCCAATCTAATCTGCAACCTAACAGCACAACTTGCAGCAAGGTTCTGTTTCCCTAGCAAGCAGAGATGGCAACGTAGAAATGCTGCCACACTAAGGCCGTTTCCTCCAACAGCAGCTTTAAATCCACTGCTAATGGTCACTAATAGTCACAAGGACTGCAGGGCTGTAAATGACTCATGCCCTCAACAACTGTCCTGGGGTAGGGAATGGCCAAAAAAATCCAAACGCGGCAAATTTTTCAAGAAGGCAATTTGAAGTTGTAACTTTAGCTCCATCTTTAAACAAATGAAAAGGACATTGATAAACACAAAACATCAGGAATTATTAGTCGCATGCAAATCCAATCTACACAAAGGTATCACCTCGCACTAGTCAGAATGACCATCAGCAAAAAGTCAACAAACAATAGATGTTGAAGAAGTTGTGGAGAATAGTGTAACCTCTCGGTCTAAGTGGGATGTAAACTGGTAACAGCCAATAATAGCAACAGAATGGCAGTGCGTTTAAAGGTAAAAATTGAGTTACCATATGATCCGGAAGGCCCACTGTTGGGCCTGTCACCTGTGAAAGCCAGAATCAAAAAGACACAGGATGGAAAATCGTGTATTGCAGCAGTATATACCATGGCCAAGACATGGAAGCAACAAAAATGTCCATCAGCAGATGAGTGGACGAAAAAGTGGTCCATGTACACAGTGCAACATTAGACACAGAAAAGAATGAAACAATGCCGGTCGCAGCACCATAGATGAGGCTACAGATAATCACACAACTTGAAGTAAGTCAGAAAGCGAGAGACACATATCCTATGATATCACGTATAGGTGTTATCTAAATATTCATAGGAAGGAACCTATTTCCACAGAGAAGGACATTGACGTGTTCAGAAAACAAGCTTGTGGTTAGCCAAACGGAAAGGTGTGAGGAATATATAACGGAGCATATTGGGTTTAACAGACATATGCTAATATTTATAAAATATATAATCATCAGAGACATACCGAATACCAAGAGAGGTCTACACAACTTTCTGTAATAACCTATATGGAACAGGATCCAAACATGAAAAGATATATGTATCAATGAAAGAGATTCTGTACACCTAGAACAAACACAACATTGCAATTAAATTTGCTCGGAGAAAAATGAAAATTAAACTAAGAATACCAACAGCAAATAAGTAGACATAGTTTTGGGGTGTTTGTCCTGGCACATTCCACTCTACTTTACAACCTACAAACAGGACTTCCAGGAAGGCTCTTTTCCCTTAGTAACCAGAGTTGGGAATATAGAAATGCTGCCCCCTTGTGGCCGTTTCCTGCAACAGCAGCTTTAAACCCAGAGCCAATGGTCATGTAATAGTCACAATCACTACAGGGCTCTAAATGACACCTGCCCTCAAAAAACGTACTGGTGCAGGTAATGGCCACAGGAATTCAGAACATGGCAAATTTTTCAAGGAAACAATTTGAAGAGGTAAGTTTCTCTGTTTTACTTTAAAAAAAAGTACGTAGATAAAAGCTCAATATCGGGAATTTTTAGATGCATGCAAATCCAAACTACAAAAAGGTATCACCACCCAACACTCAAAATGTCATCTGTAAAAAGTCTACAAACAATAAACGCTGAAGGGTTTTTTATAGAACTGTGTACCCTCAAGTTGCTGGTGGGATGTAATCTGGTAACAGCCAGCAGTGAGAACAGAATGGAGGTGCGTTGAAAGGTAAAAATTGAACTACCATATGATCTAGTAGGCCCAATGCTGGGCCTAACCCATGAGAAGACCAGAATCCAAAAGACACAGGCTGGCAAGCCTGCACTGCATCAATATTTAGCATAGCCAAGACTTGGAAGTAACCAAAATGTCCATCCACAGATGAATGTAAAAAGAAGAAGTGGTCCATGTACACAATGGAATATTCGCCGTGGAAAAGAATGAAACACTGCTCTTTGCAGCACCATAGATGAGCCTAGAGATAATCACAGAACATGAGGTAAGTCGGAAAGCAGACGACAAATATCCTGTAATATCACTCCTAGGTGTTACCTAACAACTGACACATATGAACATATTTCCACAGAGAAAGACTCCCACAGACTTAGAAAACAAACTATGGTTATCTTAAGGGAGAAGTGGGAGGAATGGATACATTAAGATTAGGGTTACCATACGTATACAAATACATATTAAACACATGTATCAAACAGACCGACCATATACCAAGGGAGGTCTACTGAACGCTCTGTAATAATTTACACGGGGGCTTGCCTGGTGGCACTGTGGTTAAGAATCCTCCTGCCAATGCAGGGGACACAGGTTCGATCCCTGGTTCGGGAAGATCCCACATGCTGCAGAGCAACTAAGCCCGTGCACCACAACTAATGAGCCTACGCTCTGGAGCCCATGAGCCATAACTACTGAGACCAGGTGCCACAACTACTGAAGCCCGCACGCCTAGAGCCCGTGTTCCGCAACAAAAGAAGCCACTACGGTGAGAAGCCCGTGCACCGCACCGGAGAGTAGCCCCCGCTCACCGCAACTAGAGACAGCCCACAGGCAGCAAAGAAGATCCAACTCAGCCAAAAACAAATAAATAAATAAAATACATTTATTAAAAAAAATAATAGTAGTTTACATGGGAAGAGGATCTGTACATGAATAAACGTATATAATGTTCAATTGAACCTGATTGTGTACACCTACAACAAACACTATTCTACTCATTACCCCAATTTAAAAAATTAAAACCACGAACAGCAATTAATGAGACATAAAGTTACTGGGGTTGTCTCTGGCCCATTCCATTCTCATTTACAACCTAGGAACACGACTTTCTGGAAGGCTCAGCTGCCCTAGTAACCAGATTTGGGGATGGAGAAACGCTGCCGCCTTGTTTCCGGTTCCCACAAGAGCAGCTTTAAACACTGGGCTAACGGTCACTTAAGATTCACAGCAATTGTAGGGCTGTAAATGACACGTGTCCTCAAAAAATGTCCTGGGGTAGGTAATGGCCAAAAAAGTTCACAACATGGAAAATTTTTCAAGAAAACGGTTTCAAGAGGTAAGTGTTACTCACACTGTTATTTAAAAAAAAGAAGAACATGGATAAAAGCTCAATATCAGGAATTATTGGTTGGATGCAAATCCAAAATACAAAAAGATTTCACCACCCAATATTCAAAATGCCATCCGTAAACAGTCTACAAACAATGAATGCTGATGGGTTGGTGGTGAAATGCATACCCACTATGCTGTTGGTTGGACGTAAACTGGTAACAGCTAATCATGAGAACAGAATGGAGCTGCGTTTAAAAGGTAAAGAAATTGAGCTACCATACAATGCGGCCGATCCCCTAATGGGCCTATCACCTAAGAAGACCAGAATCGGAAAGACACAGACAGGCAAACATGCACTGTAGCAATATTTACAATAGCCAAGACGTTCAAGCAAACAAAATGTCCATCAATAGATAAATGGACAAAGAAGAAGTGGTGGACGTACCGAATGGAATATTAGCCTCAGAAAAAATAAATGAACAATGCCGTTTTCAGGACTACAGATGAGACTAGAAATAATCATATTAGGTTAAGTAAGTCAAAAGGGAATGACAAATATCCTATGATATCATTTATACATGTTATCCTAAGATTGCTACCAATGAACATATTTCCACAGGAAAAGAAACTCACAGACTTAGAAAACAAATGAATGGTTAACCAAAATGAAAGGTGGGAGGATGGACAAATTAGGATTATGGAGCTAACAAACATATACTAATGTATGTTAAGTGTATATAAACATACAACACATAAACTGTATGAATTATATAATCACCAATATATAGAAAATATATAATGACAAAACACCTATCATATACCAAGGGAGGTCTACTCAACATTCTGTAATAACATACATGGTAACAGCATCCGAAGAACAACAGACATATGTATGAATCATTGAGCAGATTCTGTACAGCCAGCCAATCGTAACACTCTAATCAAATTTACTCTGATAAGAAATAGAAATTAAATTAAAAAAAACAAACATAAGTAAGGAGACCTAAACTTCTGGGGTCTTGTCCCAGCACATTCCACTCTAATTCATAAACGAGGAACATGACGTCCAGGAAGACTCTGTTGCCCTAGTAACAAGAGTTGAGAACGTCATAATGCTGCCGCCTTGTGGCTGTTTCCCACAACAGCAGCTTTAAATCCAGTGCTAATGGTTGCTTAATAGCCACAAGGATTGCAGGGATGTAAATGACACCTGCCCTCAAAATATGCCCTGGGGTAGGGAATAGGCAAGAAAATTCAACACATGACAAATTTTTCAAGAAGTCAATATGAAGAGGGAAGTTGCACTCACTCTTTAAAAAAAAAGCAAAAGAAAAAAATGGACATGCGTAAAGCGCAGTATAAGGAATTATTAGTCACATGCAAATCCAACCTCCAAAAAGGTTTCAGCTCACACCAGTCAAATGACCATCAGCAAAAAGTCTACAAACTATGAATGCTGAAGGGGTTTTAGAGAACTGTGTACCTTCTAGCTGCTGGTGGGATGTAAAGTGGTAACAGCACTAAGGAAAACTGAATGGAGCTGCTTTAAAAGGTAAAAACTGAGCTACCATATGATGCGGCAGGGCACCTTCTTTGCCTATAACCTAAGACCACCAGAAACGGAAAGACAGAGGCAGGCAAATGTGCAATGCAGGAATATTGAAATAGCCAAGACATGGAAGGAAAAAAAGGGTCCATAAACAGATGAATGAACAAAGAAGAAGTGGTATATGGACAGAATGGAATATCAACCACGAAAAAAAATAAAAGAATGGCATATGCAGCACCACAGAGGAGCCTAGAAATAATCACACACTGTGAAGTAAGTCAGAATGCGAAAGACAAATGTCCTATGCTATCACTTATGTTATCTGAAAATTCATAAAAATGAACATATTTCCATAGAAAAAGGCAATCTCAGATTGAGAAGACAAACTGATGGTTAAGCCAAAGAAAAGGTGTGAGGAATGGATATATTAGGATATTGGGGTTAACAAATATATACTAATACATATAAAATATATCATCCCCAAAGACCTACAGAATACCAAGAGTGGTCTACTCAACACTCTGTAATAACCTACATGGAAAAGGACCCAAAGATCAATAGATGTATGTATATGTGTAAATGAACAAGATTCTGTACACCTACAACAAAAGACATTTTCAATCAAACTTGCTCTGAGAAAAAGTACAACTTAAAGACACAAACAAGAATTAAGGAGGCTAAAACTTATGGGGGTTTGTCCTGGCACATTCCAATCTAATCTGCAACCTAACAGCACAACTTGCAGCAAGGTTCTGTTTCCCTAGCAAGCAGAGATGGCAACGTAGAAATGCTGCCACACTAAGGCCGTTTCCTCCAACAGCAGCTTTAAATCCACTGCTAATGGTCACTAATAGTCACAAGGACTGCAGGGCTGTAAATGACTCATGCCCTCAACAACTGTCCTGGGGTAGGGAATGGCCAAAAAAATCCAAACGCGGCAAATTTTTCAAGAAGGCAATTTGAAGTTGTAACTTTAGCTCCATCTTTAAACAAATGAAAAGGACATTGATAAACACAAAACATCAGGAATTATTAGTCGCATGCAAATCCAATCTACACAAAGGTATCACCTCGCACTAGTCAGAATGACCATCAGCAAAAAGTCAACAAACAATAGATGTTGAAGAAGTTGTGGAGAATAGTGTAACCTCTCGGTCTAAGTGGGATGTAAACTGGTAACAGCCAATAATAGCAACAGAATGGCAGTGCGTTTAAAGGTAAAAATTGAGTTACCATATGATCCGGAAGGCCCACTGTTGGGCCTGTCACCTGTGAAAGCCAGAATCAAAAAGACACAGGATGGAAAATCGTGTATTGCAGCAGTATATACCATGGCCAAGACATGGAAGCAACAAAAATGTCCATCAGCAGATGAGTGGACGAAAAAGTGGTCCATGTACACAGTGCAACATTAGACACAGAAAAGAATGAAACAATGCCGGTCGCAGCACCATAGATGAGGCTACAGATAATCACACAACTTGAAGTAAGTCAGAAAGCGAGAGACACATATCCTATGATATCACGTATAGGTGTTATCTAAATATTCATAGGAAGGAACCTATTTCCACAGAGAAGGACATTGACGTGTTCAGAAAACAAGCTTGTGGTTAGCCAAACGGAAAGGTGTGAGGAATATATAACGGAGCATATTGGGTTTAACAGACATATGCTAATATTTATAAAATATATAATCATCAGAGACATACCGAATACCAAGAGAGGTCTACACAACTTTCTGTAATAACCTATATGGAACAGGATCCAAACATGAAAAGATATATGTATCAATGAAAGAGATTCTGTACACCTAGAACAAACACAACATTGCAATTAAATTTGCTCGGAGAAAAATGAAAATTAAACTAAGAATACCAACAGCAAATAAGTAGACATAGTTTTGGGGTGTTTGTCCTGGCACATTCCACTCTACTTTACAACCTACAAACAGGACTTCCAGGAAGGCTCTTTTCCCTTAGTAACCAGAGTTGGGAATATAGAAATGCTGCCCCCTTGTGGCCGTTTCCTGCAACAGCAGCTTTAAACCCAGAGCCAATGGTCATGTAATAGTCACAATTACTACAGGGCTCTAAATGACACCTGCCCTCAAAAAACGTACTGGTGCAGGTAATGGCCACAGGAATTCAGAACATGGCAAATTTTTCAAGGAAACAATTTGAAGAGGTAAGTTTCTCTGTTTTACTTTAAAAAAAAGTACGTAGATAAAAGCTCAATATCGGGAATTTTTAGATGCATGCAAATCCAAACTACAAAAAGGTATCACCACCCAACACTCAAAATGTCATCTGTAAAAAGTCTACAAACAATAAACGCTGAAGGGTTTTTTATAGAACTGTGTACCCTCAAGTTGCTGGTGGGATGTAATCTGGTAACAGCCAGCAGTGAGAACAGAATGGAGGTGCGTTGAAAGGTAAAAATTGAACTACCATATGATCTAGTAGGCCCAATGCTGGGCCTAACCCATGAGAAGACCAGAATCCAAAAGACACAGGCTGGCAAGCCTGCACTGCATCAATATTTAGCATAGCCAAGACTTGGAAGTAACCAAAATGTCCATCCACAGATGAATGTAAAAAGAAGAAGTGGTCCATGTACACAATGGAATATTCGCCATGGAAAAGAATGAAACACTGCTCTTTGCAGCACCATAGATGAGCCTAGAGATAATCACAGAACATGAGGTAAGTCGGAAAGCAGACGACAAATATCCTGTGATATCACTCCTAGGTGTTACCTAACAACTGACACATATGAACATATTTCCACAGAGAAAGACTCCCACAGACTTAGAAAACAAACTATGGTTATCTTAAGGGAGAAGTGGGAGGAATGGATACATTAAGATTAGGGTTACCATACGTATACAAATACATATTAAACACATGTATCAAACAGACCGACCATATACCAAGGGAGGTCTACTGAACGCTCTGCAATAATTTACACGGGGGCTTGCCTGGTGGCACCGTGGTTAAGAATCCTCCTGCCAATGCAGGGGACACAGGTTCGATCCCTGGTTCGGGAAGATCCCACATGCTGCAGAGCAACTAAGCCCGTGCACCACAACTAATGAGCCTACGCTCTGGAGCCCATGAGCCATAACTACTGAGACCAGGTGCCACAACTACTGAAGCCCGCACGCCTAGAGCCCGTGTTCCGCAACAAAAGAAGCCACTACGGTGAGAAGCCCGTGCACCGCACCGGAGAGTAGCCCCCGCTCACCGCAACTAGAGACAGCCCACAGGCAGCAAAGAAGATCCAACTCAGCCAAAAACAAATAAATAAATAAAATACATTTATTAAAAAAAATAATAGTAGTTTACATGGGAAGAGGATCTGTACATGAATAAACGTATATAATGTTCAATTGAACCTGATTGTGTACACCTACAACAAACACTATTCTACTCATTACCCCAATTTAAAAAATTAAAACCACGAACAGCAATTAATGAGACATAAAGTTACTGGGGTTGTCTCTGGCCCATTCCATTCTCATTTACAACCTAGGAACACGACTTTCTGGAAGGCTCAGCTGCCCTAGTAACCAGATTTGGGGATGGAGAAACGCTGCCGCCTTGTTTCCGGTTCCCACAAGAGCAGCTTTAAACACTGGGCTAACGGTCACTTAAGATTCACAGCAATTGTAGGGCTGTAAATGACACGTGTCCTCAAAAAATGTCCTGGGGTAGGTAATGGCCAAAAAAGTTCACAACATGGAAAATTTTTCAAGAAAACGGTTTCAAGAGGTAAGTGTTACTCACACTGTTATTTAAAAAAAAGAAGAACATGGATAAAAGCTCAATATCAGGAATTATTGGTTGGATGCAAATCCAAAATACAAAAAGATTTCACCACCCAATATTCAAAATGCCATCCGTAAACAGTCTACAAACAATGAATGCTGATGGGTTGGTGGTGAAATGCATACCCACTATGCTGTTGGTTGGACGTAAACTGGTAACAGCTAATCATGAGAACAGAATGGAGCTGCGTTTAAAAGGTAAAGAAATTGAGCTACCATACAATGCGGCCGATCCCCTAATGGGCCTATCACCTAAGAAGACCAGAATCGGAAAGACACAGACAGGCAAACATGCACTGTAGCAATATTTACAATAGCCAAGACGTTCAAGCAAACAAAATGTCCATCAATAGATAAATGGACAAAGAAGAAGTGGTGGACGTACCGAATGGAATATTAGCCTCAGAAAAAATAAATGAACAATGCCGTTTTCAGGACTACAGATGAGACTAGAAATAATCATATTAGGTTAAGTAAGTCAAAAGGGAATGACAAATATCCTATGATATCATTTATACATGTTATCCTAAGATTGCTACCAATGAACATATTTCCACAGGAAAAGAAACTCACAGACTTAGAAAACAAATGAATGGTTAACCAAAATGAAAGGTGGGAGGATGGACAAATTAGGATTATGGAGCTAACAAACATATACTAATGTATGTTAAGTGTATATAAACATACAACACATAAACTGTATGAATTATATAATCACCAATATATAGAAAATATATAATGACAAAACACCTATCATATACCAAGGGAGGTCTACTCAACATTCTGTAATAACATACATGGTAACAGCATCCGAAGAACAACAGACATATGTATGAATCATTGAGCAGATTCTGTACAGCCAGCCAATCGTAACACTCTAATCAAATTTACTCTGATAAGAAATAGAAATTAAATTAAAAAAAACAAACATAAGTAAGGAGACCTAAACTTCTGGGGTCTTGTCCCAGCACATTCCACTCTAATTCATAAACGAGGAACATGACGTCCAGGAAGACTCTGTTGCCCTAGTAACAAGAGTTGAGAACGTCATAATGCTGCCGCCTTGTGGCTGTTTCCCACAACAGCAGCTTTAAATCCAGTGCTAATGCTTCCCTAATAGTCACAAGGATTGCAGGGATGTAAATGACACCGGCCCTCAAAATATGCCCTGGGGTAGGGAATAGGCAAGAAAATTCAACACATGACAAATTTTTCAAGAAGTCAATATGAAGAGGGAAGTTGTACTCACTCTTTAAAAAAAAAGCAAAAGAAAAAAATGGACATGCGTAAAGCGCAGTATAAGGAATTATTAGTCACATGCAAATCCAACCTCCAAAAAGGTTTCAGCTCACACCAGTCAAATGACCATCAGCAAAAAGTCTACAAACTATGAATGCGGAAGGGATTTTAGAGAACTGTGTACCTTCTAGCTGCTGGTGGGATGTAAAGTGGTAACAGCACTAAGGAAAACTGAATGGAGCTGCTTTAAAAGGTAAAAACTGAGCTACCATATGATGCGGCAGGGCACCTTCTTTGCCTATAACCTAAGACCACCAGAAACGGAAAGACAGAGGCAGGCAAATGTGCAATGCAGGAATATTGAAATAGCCAAGACATGGAAGGAAAAAAAGGGTCCATAAACAGATGAATGAACAAAGAAGAAGTGGTATATGGACAGAATGGAATATCAACCACGAAAAAAAATAAAAGAATGGCATATGCAGCACCACAGAGGAGCCTAGAAATAATCACACACTGTGAAGTAAGTCAGAATGCGAAAGACAAATGTCCTATGCTATCACTTATGTTATCTGAAAATTCATAAAAATGAACATATTTCCATAGAAAAAGGCAATCTCAGATTGAGAAGACAAACTGATGGTTAAGCCAAAGAAAAGGTGTGAGGAATGGATATATTAGGATATTGGGGTTAACAAATATATACTAATACATATAAAATATATCATCCCCAAAGACCTACAGAATACCAAGAGTGGTCTACTCAACACTCTGTAATAACCTACATGGAAAAGGACCCAAAGATCAATAGATGTATGTATATGTGTAAATGAACAAGATTCTGTACACTTAGAACAAAAGACATTTTCAATCAAACTTGCTCTGAGAAAAAGTACAACTTAAAGACACAAACAAGAATTAAGGAGGCTAAAACTTATGGGGGTTTGTCCTGGCACATTCCAATCTAATCTGCAACCTAACAGCACAACTTGCAGCAAGGTTCTGTTTCCCTAGCAAGCAGAGATGGCAACGTAGAAATGCTGCCACACTAAGGCCGTTTCCTCCAACAGCAGCTTTAAATCCACTGCTAATGGTCACTAATAGTCACAAGGACTGCAGGGCTGTAAATGACTCATGCCCTCAACAACTGTCCTGGGGTAGGGAATGGCCAAAAAAATCCAAACGCGGCAAATTTTTCAAGAAGGCAATTTGAAGTTGTAACTTTAGCTCCATCTTTAAACAAATGAAAAGGACATTGATAAACACAAAACATCAGGAATTATTAGTCGCATGCAAATCCAATCTACACAAAGGTATCACCTCGCACTAGTCAGAATGACCATCAGCAAAAAGTCAACAAACAATAGATGTTGAAGAAGTTGTGGAGAATAGTGTAACCTCTCGGTCTAAGTGGGATGTAAACTGGTAACAGCCAATAATAGCAACAGAATGGCAGTGCGTTTAAAGGTAAAAATTGAGTTACCATATGATCCGGAAGGCCCACTGTTGGGCCTGTCACCTGTGAAAGCCAGAATCAAAAAGACACAGGATGGAAAATCGTGTATTGCAGCAGTATATACCATGGCCAAGACATGGAAGCAACAAAAATGTCCATCAGCAGATGAGTGGACGAAAAAGTGGTCCATGTACACAGTGCAACATTAGACACAGAAAAGAATGAAACAATGCCGGTCGCAGCACCATAGATGAGGCTACAGATAATCACACAACTTGAAGTAAGTCAGAAAGCGAGAGACACATATCCTATGATATCACGTATAGGTGTTATCTAAATATTCATAGGAAGGAACCTATTTCCACAGAGAAGGACATTGACGTGTTCAGAAAACAAGCTTGTGGTTAGCCAGACGGAAAGGTGTGAGGAATATATAACGGAGCATATTGGGTTTAACAGACATATGCTAATATTTATAAAATATATAATCATCAGAGACATACCGAATACCAAGAGACGTCTACACAACTTTCTCTAATAACCTATATGGAACAGGATCCAAACATGAAAAGATATATGTATCAATGAAAGAGATTCTGTACACCTAGAACAAACACAACATTGCAATTAAATTTGCTCGGAGAAAAATGAAAATTAAACTAAGAATACCAACAGCAAATAAGTAGACATAGTTTTGGGGTGTTTGTCCTGGCACATTCCACTCTACTTTACAACCTACAAACAGGACTTCCAGGAAGGCTCTTTTCCCTTAGTAACCAGAGTTGGGAATATAGAAATGCTGCCCCCTTGTGGCCGTTTCCTGCAACAGCAGCTTTAAACCCAGAGCCAATGGTCATGTAATAGTCACAATTACTACAGGGCTCTAAATGACACCTGCCCTCAAAAAACGTACTGGTGCAGGTAATGGCCACAGGAATTCAGAACATGGCAAATTTTTCAAGGAAACAATTTGAAGAGGTAAGTTTCTCTGTTTTACTTTAAAAAAAAGTACGTAGATAAAAGCTCAATATCGGGAATTTTTAGATGCATGCAAATCCAAACTACAAAAAGGTATCACCACCCAACACTCAAAATGTCATCTGTAAAAAGTCTACAAACAATAAACGCTGAAGGGTTTTTTATAGAACTGTGTACCCTCAAGTTGCTGGTGGGATGTAATCTGGTAACAGCCAGCAGTGAGAACAGAATGGAGGTGCGTTGAAAGGTAAAAATTGAACTACCATATGATCTAGTAGGCCCAATGCTGGGCCTAACCCATGAGAAGACCAGAATCCAAAAGACACAGGCTGGCAAGCCTGCACTGCATCAATATTTAGCATAGCCAAGACTTGGAAGTAACCAAAATGTCCATCCACAGATGAATGTAAAAAGAAGAAGTGGTCCATGTACACAATGGAATATTCGCCATGGAAAAGAATGAAACACTGCTCTTTGCAGCACCATAGATGAGCCTAGAGATAATCACAGAACATGAGGTAAGTCGGAAAGCAGACGACAAATATCCTGTGATATCACTCCTAGGTGTTACCTAACAACTGACACATATGAACATATTTCCACAGAGAAAGACTCCCACAGACTTAGAAAACAAACTATGGTTATCTTAAGGGAGAAGTGGGAGGAATGGATACATTAAGATTAGGGTTACCATACGTATACAAATACATATTAAACACATGTATCAAACAGACCGACCATATACCAAGGGAGGTCTACTGAACGCTCTGCAATAATTTACACGGGGGCTTGCCTGGTGGCACCGTGGTTAAGAATCCTCCTGCCAATGCAGGGGACACAGGTTCGATCCCTGGTTCGGGAAGATCCCACATGCTGCAGAGCAACTAAGCCCGTGCACCACAACTAATGAGCCTACGCTCTGGAGCCCATGAGCCATAACTACTGAGACCAGGTGCCACAACTACTGAAGCCCGCACGCCTAGAGCCCGTGTTCCGCAACAAAAGAAGCCACTACGGTGAGAAGCCCGTGCACCGCACCGGAGAGTAGCCCCCGCTCACCGCAACTAGAGACAGCCCACAGGCAGCAAAGAAGATCCAACTCAGCCAAAAACAAATAAATAAATAAAATACATTTATTAAAAAAAATAATAGTAGTTTACATGGGAAGAGGATCTGTACATGAATAAACGTATTTAATGTTCAACTGAACCTGATTGTGTACACCTACAACAAACACTATTCTACTCATTACCCCAATTTAAAAAATTAAAACCACGAACAGCAATTAATGAGACATAAAGTTGCTGGGGTTGTCTCTGGCCCATTCCATTCTCATTTACAACCTAGGAACACGACTTTCTGGAAGGCTCAGCTGCCCTAGTAACCAGATTTGGGGATGGAGAAACGCTGCCGCCTTGTTTCCGGTTCCCACAAGAGCAGCTTTAAACACTGGGCTAACGGTCACTTAAGATTCACAGCAATTGTAGGGCTGTAAATGACACGTGTCCTCAAAAAATGTCCTGGGGTAGGTAATGGCCAAAAAAGTTCACAACACGGAAAATTTTTCAAGAAAACGGTTTCAAGAGGTAAGTGTTACTCACACTGTTATTTTAAAAAAAAGAATAACATGGATAAAAGCTCAATATCAGGAATTATTGGTTGGATGCAAATCCAAAATACAAAAAGATTTCACCACCCAATATTCAAAATGCCATCCGTAAACAGTCTACAAACAATGAATGCTGATGGGTTGGTGGAGAAATGCATACCCACTATGCTGTTGGTTGGACGTAAACTGGTAACAGCTAATCATGAGAACAGAATGGAGCTGCGTTTAAAAGGTAAAGAAATTGAGCTACCATACAATGCGGCCGATCCCCTAATGGGCCTATCACCTAAGAAGACCAGAATCGGAAAGACACAGACAGGCAAACATGCACTGTAGCAATATTTACAATAGCCAAGACATTCAAGCAAACAAAATGTCCATCAATAGATAAATGGACAAAGAAGAAGTGGTGGACGTACCGAATGGAATATTAGCCTCAGAAAAAATAAATGAACAATGCCGTTTTCAGGACTACAGATGAGACTAGAAATAATCATATTAGGTTAAGTAAGTCAAAAGGGAATGACAAATATCCTATGATATCATTTATACATGTTATCCTAAGATTGCTACCAATGAACATATTTCCACAGAAAAAGAAACTCACAGACTTAGAAAACAAATGAATGGTTAACCAAAATGAAAGGTGGGAGGATGGACAAATTAGGATTATGGAGCTAACAAACATATACTAATGTATGTTAAGTGTATATAAACATACAACACATAAACTGTATGAATTATATAATCACCAATATATATAAAATATATATTGACAAAATACCTACCAAACACCAAGGGAGGTCTACGCAACATTCTGTAATAACATACATGGTAACAGGATCCGAAGATGAACAGACATCTGTATGAATCATTGAGCAGATTCTGTACAGCCAAACAATCACAAAACTCTAATCAAATTTATTCCGATAAGAAATAGAAATTAGTGGATTCCCTGGCGCCGCAGTTATTGAGAATCTGCCTGCCAATGCCGAGGACACGGGTTCGAGTCCTGTTCTGGGAGGATCCCACATGCCGCAGAGCAACTAGGCCCGTGAGCCACAATTACTGAGCCTGCTCGTCTGGAGAATCTGCTCCACAACAAGAGAGGCCGCGATAATGAGAGGCCCGCGCACCGCGATGAAGAGTGGCCCGCACTTGCTGCAACTAGAAAAAGCTCTCGCACAGAAACCAAGACCCAACACAGCCATAAATAAATAAATTAATTAAAAAAGTTGTTATCACGAGAAAAAGCCTTTAATTATGTATAGTCATGGATGTTAACTAGACTTATCGTGTTAATTTCACAATATCTATATATATTGAATCAATATAAAAAAAAAGAAATAGAAATTTAATGTAAAAAACAAACATAAGTAAGGACACATAAACTTCTGGGGGCCTGTTCCAGCACATTCCACTCTAATTTACAACCTCGGAACACTACCTCCAGGAAGTCTCTGTTGCCCTAGTAACAAGAGTTGAAAAGGTAATAATGCTGCCGCCTTGTGGCTGTTTCCCACAACAGCAGCTTTAAATCCAGTGCTAATGGTTGCTTAATAGCCACAAGGATTGCAGGGATGTAAATGACACCTGCCCTCAAAATATGCCCTGGGGTAGGGAATAGGCAAGAAAATTCAACACATGACAAATTTTTCAAGAAGTCAATATGAAGAGGGAAGTTGCACTCACTCTTTAAAAAAAAAGCAAAAGAAAAAAATGGACATGCGTAAAGCGCAGTATAAGGAATTATTAGTCACATGCAAATCCAACCTCCAAAAAGGTTTCAGCTCACACCAGTCAAATGACCATCAGCAAAAAGTCTACAAACTATGAATGCTGAAGGGGTTTTAGAGAACTGTGTACCTTCTAGCTGCTGGTGGGATGTAAAGTGGTAACAGCACTAAGGAAAACTGAATGGAGCTGCTTTAAAAGGTAAAAACTGAGCTACCATATGATGCGGCAGGGCACCTTCTTTGCCTATAACCTAAGACCACCAGAAACGGAAAGACAGAGGCAGGCAAATGTGCAATGCAGGAATATTGAAATAGCCAAGACATGGAAGGAAAAAAAGGGTCCATAAACAGATGAATGAACAAAGAAGAAGTGGTATATGGACAGAATGGAATATCAACCACGAAAAAAAATAAAAGAATGGCATATGCAGCACCACAGAGGAGCCTAGAAATAATCACACACTGTGAAGTAAGTCAGAATGCGAAAGACAAATGTCCTATGCTATCACTTATGTTATCTGAAAATTCATAAAAATGAACATATTTCCATAGAAAAAGGCAATCTCAGATTGAGAAGACAAACTGATGGTTAAGCCAAAGAAAAGGTGTGAGGAATGGATATATTAGGATATTGGGGTTAACAAATATATACTAATACATATAAAATATATCATCCCCAAAGACCTACAGAATACCAAGAGTGGTCTACTCAACACTCTGTAATAACCTACATGGAAAAGGACCCAAAGATCAATAGATGTATGTATATGTGTAAATGAACAAGATTCTGTACACCTACAACAAAAGACATTTTCAATCAAACTTGCTCTGAGAAAAAGTACAACTTAAAGACACAAACAAGAATTAAGGAGGCTAAAACTTATGGGGGTTTGTCCTGGCACATTCCAATCTAATCTGCAACCTAACAGCACAACTTGCAGCAAGGTTCTGTTTCCCTAGCAAGCAGAGATGGCAACGTAGAAATGCTGCCACACTAAGGCCGTTTCCTCCAACAGCAGCTTTAAATCCACTGCTAATGGTCACTAATAGTCACAAGGACTGCAGGGCTGTAAATGACTCATGCCCTCAACAACTGTCCTGGGGTAGGGAATGGCCAAAAAAATCCAAACGCGGCAAATTTTTCAAGAAGGCAATTTGAAGTTGTAACTTTAGCTCCATCTTTAAACAAATGAAAAGGACATTGATAAACACAAAACATCAGGAATTATTAGTCGCATGCAAATCCAATCTACACAAAGGTATCACCTCGCACTACTCAGAATGACCATCAGCAAAAAGTCAACAAACAATAGATGTTGAAGAAGTTGTGGAGAATAGTGTAACCTCTCGGTCTAAGTGGGATGTAAACTGGTAACAGCCAATAATAGCAACAGAATGGCAGTGCGTTTAAAGGTAAAAATTGAGTTACCATATGATCCGGAAGGCCCACTGTTGGGCCTGTCACCTGTGAAAGCCAGAATCAAAAAGACACAGGATGGAAAATCGTGTATTGCAGCAGTATATACCATGGCCAAGACATGGAAGCAACAAAAATGTCCATCAGCAGATGAGTGGACGAAAAAGTGGTCCATGTACACAGTGCAACATTAGACACAGAAAAGAATGAAACAATGCCGGTCGCAGCACCATAGATGAGGCTACAGATAATCACACAACTTGAAGTAAGTCAGAAAGCGAGAGACACATATCCTATGATATCACGTATAGGTGTTATCTAAATATTCATAGGAAGGAACCTATTTCCACAGAGAAGGACATTGACGTGTTCAGAAAACAAGCTTGTGGTTAGCCAAACGGAAAGGTGTGAGGAATATATAACGGAGCATATTGGGTTTAACAGACATATGCTAATATTTATAAAATATATAATCATCAGAGACATACCGAATACCAAGAGACGTCTACACAACTTTCTCTAATAACCTATATGGAACAGGATCCAAACATGAAAAGATATATGTATCAATGAAAGAGATTCTGTACACCTAGAACAAACACAACATTGCAATTAAATTTGCTCGGAGAAAAATGAAAATTAAACTAAGAATACCAACAGCAAATAAGTAGACATAGTTTTGGGGTGTTTGTCCTGGCACATTCCACTCTACTTTACAACCTACAAACAGGACTTCCAGGAAGGCTCTTTTCCCTTAGTAACCAGAGTTGGGAATATAGAAATGCTGCCCCCTTGTGGCCGTTTCCTGCAACAGCAGCTTTAAACCCAGAGCCAATGGTCATGTAATAGTCACAATTACTACAGGGCTCTAAATGACACCTGCCCTCAAAAAACGTACTGGTGCAGGTAATGGCCACAGGAATTCAGAACATGGCAAATTTTTCAAGGAAACAATTTGAAGAGGTAAGTTTCTCTGTTTTACTTTAAAAAAAAGTACGTAGATAAAAGCTCAATATCGGGAATTTTTAGATGCATGCAAATCCAAACTACAAAAAGGTATCACCACCCAACACTCAAAATGTCATCTGTAAAAAGTCTACAAACAATAAACGCTGAAGGGTTTTTTATAGAACTGTGTACCCTCAAGTTGCTGGTGGGATGTAATCTGGTAACAGCCAGCAGTGAGAACAGAATGGAGGTGCGTTGAAAGGTAAAAATTGAACTACCATATGATCTAGTAGGCCCAATGCTGGGCCTAACCCATGAGAAGACCAGAATCCAAAAGACACAGGCTGGCAAGCCTGCACTGCATCAATATTTAGCATAGCCAAGACTTGGAAGTAACCAAAATGTCCATCCACAGATGAATGTAAAAAGAAGAAGTGGTCCATGTACACAATGGAATATTCGCCATGGAAAAGAATGAAACACTGCTCTTTGCAGCACCATAGATGAGCCTAGAGATAATCACAGAACATGAGGTAAGTCGGAAAGCAGACGACAAATATCCTGTGATATCACTCCTAGGTGTTACCTAACAACTGACACATATGAACATATTTCCACAGAGAAAGACTCCCACAGACTTAGAAAACAAACTATGGTTATCTTAAGGGAGAAGTGGGAGGAATGGATACATTAAGATTAGGGTTACCATACGTATACAAATACATATTAAACACATGTATCAAACAGACCGACCATATACCAAGGGAGGTCTACTGAACGCTCTGCAATAATTTACACGGGGGCTTGCCTGGTGGCACCGTGGTTAAGAATCCTCCTGCCAATGCAGGGGACACAGGTTCGATCCCTGGTTCGGGAAGATCCCACATGCTGCAGAGCAACTAAGCCCGTGCACCACAACTAATGAGCCTACGCTCTGGAGCCCATGAGCCATAACTACTGAGACCAGGTGCCACAACTACTGAAGCCTGAACGCCTAGAGCCCGTGTTCCGCAACAAAAGAAGCCACTACGGTGAGAAGCCCGTGCACCGCACCGGAGAGTAGCCCCCACTCACCGCAACTAGAGACAGCCCACAGGCAGCAAAGAAGATCCAACTCAGCCAAAAACAAATAAATAAATAAAATACATTTATTAAAAAAAATAATAGTAGTTTACATGGGAAGAGGATCTGTACATGAATAAACGTATTTAATGTTCAACTGAACCTGATTGTGTACACCTACAACAAACACTATTCTACTCATTACCCCAATTTAAAAAATTAAAACCACGAACAGCAATTAATGAGACATAAAGTTGCTGGGGTTGTCTCTGGCCCATTCCATTCTCATTTACAACCTAGGAACACGACTTTCTGGAAGGCTCAGTTGCCCTAGTAACCAGATTTGGGGATGGAGAAACGCTGCCGCCTTGTTTCCGGTTCCCACAAGAGCAGCTTTAAACACTGGGCTAACGGTCACTTAAGATTCACAGCAATTGTAGGGCTGTAAATGACACGTGTCCTCAAAAAATGTCCTGGGGTAGGTAATGGCCAAAAAAGTTCACAACACGGAAAATTTTTCAAGAAAACGGTTTCAAGAGGTAAGTGTTACTCACACTGTTATTAAAAAAAAAGAATAACATGGATAAAAGCTCAATATCAGGAATTATTGGTTGGATGCAAATCCAAAATACAAAAAGATTTCACCACCCAATATTCAAAATGCCATCCGTAAACAGTCTACAAACAATGAATGCTGATGGGTTGGTGGAGAAATGCATACCCACTATGCTGTTGGTTGGACGTAAACTGGTAACAGCTAATCATGAGAACAGAATGGAGCTGCGTTTAAAAGGTAAAGAAATTGAGCTACCATACAATGCGGCCGATCCCCTAATGGGCCTATCACCTAAGAAGACCAGAATCGGAAAGACACAGACAGGCAAACATGCACTGTAGCAATATTTACAATAGCCAAGACATTCAAGCAAACAAAATGTCCATCAATAGATAAATGGACAAAGAAGAAGTGGTGGACGTACCGAATGGAATATTAGCCTCAGAAAAAATAAATGAACAATGCCGTTTTCAGGACTACAGATGAGACTAGAAATAATCATATTAGGTTAAGTAAGTCAAAAGGGAATGACAAATATCCTATGATATCATTTATACATGTTATCCTAAGATTGCTACCAATGAACATATTTCCACAGAAAAAGAAACTCACAGACTTAGAAAACAAATGAATGGTTAACCAAAATGAAAGGTGGGAGGATGGACAAATTAGGATTATGGAGCTAACAAACATATACTAATGTATGTTAAGTGTATATAAACATACAACACATAAACTGTATGAATTATATAATCACCAATATATGTAAAATATATATTGACAAAATACCTACCAAACACCAAGGGAGGTCTACGCAACATTCTGTAATAACATACATGGTAACAGGTTCCGAAGATGAACAGACATCTGTATGAATCATTGAGCAGATTCTGTACAGCCAGACAATCACAAAACTCTAATCAAATTTATTCCGATAAGAAATAGAAATTAGTGGATTCCCTGGCGCCGCAGTTATTGAGAATCTGCCTGCCAATGCCGAGGACACGGGTTCGAGTCCTGTTCTGGGAGGATCCCACATGCCGCAGAGCAACTAGGCCCGTGAGCCACAATTACTGAGCCTGCTCGTCTGGAGAATCTGCTCCACAACAAGAGAGGCCGCGATAATGAGAGGCCCGCGCACCGCGATGAAGAGTGGCCCGCACTTGCTGCAACTAGAAAAAGCTCTCGCACAGAAACCAAGACCCAACACAGCCATAAATAAATAAATTAATTAAAAAAGTTGTTATCACGAGAAAAAGCCTTTAATTATGTATAGTCATGGATGTTAACTAGACTTATCGTGTTAATTTCACAATATCTATATATATTGAATCAATATAAAAAAAAAGAAATAGAAATTTAATGTAAAAAACAAACATAAGTAAGGACACATAAACTTCTGGGGGCCTGTTCCAGCACATTCCACTCTAATTTACAACCTCGGAACACTACCTCCAGGAAGTCTCTGTTGCCCTAGTAACAAGAGTTGAAAAGGTAATAATGCTGCCGCCTTGTGGCTGTTTCCCACAACAGCAGCTTTAAATCCAGTGCTAATGGTTGCTTAATAGCCACAAGGATTGCAGGGATGTAAATGACACCTGCCCTCAAAATATGCCCTGGGGTAGGGAATAGGCAAGAAAATTCAACACATGACAAATTTTTCAAGAAGTCAATATGAAGAGGGAAGTTGCACTCACTCTTTAAAAAAAAAGCAAAAGAAAAAAATGGACATGCGTAAAGCGCAGTATAAGGAATTATTAGTCACATGCAAATCCAACCTCCAAAAAGGTTTCAGCTCACACCAGTCAAATGACCATCAGCAAAAAGTCTACAAACTATGAATGCTGAAGGGGTTTTAGAGAACTGTGTACCTTCTAGCTGCTGGTGGGATGTAAAGTGGTAACAGCACTAAGGAAAACTGAATGGAGCTGCTTTAAAAGGTAAAAACTGAGCTACCATATGATGCGGCAGGGCACCTTCTTTGCCTATAACCTAAGACCACCAGAAACGGAAAGACAGAGGCAGGCAAATGTGCAATGCAGGAATATTGAAATAGCCAAGACATGGAAGGAAAAAAAGGGTCCATAAACAGATGAATGAACAAAGAAGAAGTGGTATATGGACAGAATGGAATATCAACCACGAAAAAAAATAAAAGAATGGCATATGCAGCACCACAGAGGAGCCTAGAAATAATCACACACTGTGAAGTAAGTCAGAATGCGAAAGACAAATGTCCTATGCTATCACTTATGTTATCTGAAAATTCATAAAAATGAACATATTTCCATAGAAAAAGGCAATCTCAGATTGAGAAGACAAACTGATGGTTAAGCCAAAGAAAAGGTGTGAGGAATGGATATATTAGGATATTGGGGTTAACAAATATATACTAATACATATAAAATATATCATCCCCAAAGACCTACAGAATACCAAGAGTGGTCTACTCAACACTCTGTAATAACCTACATGGAAAAGGACCCAAAGATCAATAGATGTATGTATATGTGTAAATGAACAAGATTCTGTACACCTAGAACAAAAGACATTTTCAATCAAACTTGCTCTGAGAAAAAGTACAACTTAAAGACACAAACAAGAATTAAGGAGGCTAAAACTTATGGGGGTTTGTCCTGGCACATTCCAATCTAATCTGCAACCTAACAGCACAACTTGCAGCAAGGTTCTGTTTCCCTAGCAAGCAGAGATGGCAACGTAGAAATGCTGCCACACTAAGGCCGTTTCCTCCAACAGCAGCTTTAAATCCACTGCTAATGGTCACTAATAGTCACAAGGACTGCAGGGCTGTAAATGACTCATGCCCTCAACAACTGTCCTGGGGTAGGGAATGGCCAAAAAAATCCAAACGCGGCAAATTTTTCAAGAAGGCAATTTGAAGTTGTAACTTTAGCTCCATCTTTAAACAAATGAAAAGGACATTGATAAACACAAAACATCAGGAATTATTAGTCGCATGCAAATCCAATCTACACAAAGGTATCACCTCGCACTAGTCAGAATGACCATCAGCAAAAAGTCAACAAACAATAGATGTTGAAGAAGTTGTGGAGAATAGTGTAACCTCTCGGTCTAAGTGGGATGTAAACTGGTAACAGCCAATAATAGCAACAGAATGGCAGTGCGTTTAAAGGTAAAAATTGAGTTACCATATGATCCGGAAGGCCCACTGTTGGGCCTGTCACCTGTGAAAGCCAGAATCAAAAAGACACAGGATGGAAAATCGTGTATTGCAGCAGTATATACCATGGCCAAGACATGGAAGCAACAAAAATGTCCATCAGCAGATGAGTGGACGAAAAAGTGGTCCATGTACACAGTGCAACATTAGACACAGAAAAGAATGAAACAATGCCGGTCGCAGCACCATAGATGAGGCTACAGATAATCACACAACTTGAAGTAAGTCAGAAAGCGAGAGACACATATCCTATGATATCACGTATAGGTGTTATCTAAATATTCATAGGAAGGAACCTATTTCCACAGAGAAGGACATTGACGTGTTCAGAAAACAAGCTTGTGGTTAGCCAAACGGAAAGGTGTGAGGAACATATAACGGAGCATATTGGGTTTAACAGACATATGCTAATATTTATAAAATATATAATCATCAGAGACATACCGAATACCAAGAGAGGTCTACACAACTTTCTGTAATAACCTATATGGAACAGGATCCAAACATGAAAAGATATATGTATCAATGAAAGAGATTCTGTACACCTAGAACAAACACAACATTGCAATTAAATTTGCTCGGAGAAAAATGAAAATTAAACTAAGAATACCAACAGCAAATAAGTAGACATAGTTTTGGGGTGTTTGTCCTGGCACATTCCACTCTACTTTACAACCTACAAACAGGACTTCCAGGAAGGCTCTTTTCCCTTAGTAACCAGAGTTGGGAATATAGAAATGCTGCCCCCTTGTGGCCGTTTCCTGCAACAGCAGCTTTAAACCCAGAGCCAATGGTCATGTAATAGTCACAATTACTACAGGGCTCTAAATGACACCTGCCCTCAAAAAACGTACTGGTGCAGGTAATGGCCACAGGAATTCAGAACATGGCAAATTTTTCAAGGAAACAATTTGAAGAGGTAAGTTTCTCTGTTTTACTTTAAAAAAAAGTACGTAGATAAAAGCTCAATATCGGGAATTTTTAGATGCATGCAAATCCAAACTACAAAAAGGTATCACCACCCAACACTCAAAATGTCATCTGTAAAAAGTCTACAAACAATAAACGCTGAAGGGTTTTTTATAGAACTGTGTACCCTCAAGTTGCTGGTGGGATGTAATCTGGTAACAGCCAGCAGTGAGAACAGAATGGAGGTGCGTTGAAAGGTAAAAATTGAACTACCATATGATCTAGTAGGCCCAATGCTGGGCCTAACCCATGAGAAGACCAGAATCCAAAAGACACAGGCTGGCAAGCCTGCACTGCATCAACATTTAGCATAGCCAAGACTTGGAAGTAACCAAAATGTCCATCCACAGATGAATGTAAAAAGAAGAAGTGGTCCATGTACACAATGGAATATTCGCCATGGAAAAGAATGAAACACTGCTCTTTGCAGCACCATAGATGAGCCTAGAGATAATCACAGAACATGAGGTAAGTCGGAAAGCAGACGACAAATATCCTGTGATATCACTCCTAGGTGTTACCTAACAACTGACACATATGAACATATTTCCACAGAGAAAGACTCCCACAGACTTAGAAAACAAACTATGGTTATCTTAAGGGAGAAGTGGGAGGAATGGATACATTAAGATTAGGGTTACCATACGTATACAAATACATATTAAACACATGTATCAAACAGACCGACCATACACCAAGGGAGGTCTACTGAACGCTCTGCAATAATTTACACGGGGGCTTGCCTGGTGGCACCGTGGTTAAGAATCCTCCTGCCAATGCAGGGGACACAGGTTCGATCCCTGGTTCGGGAAGATCCCACATGCTGCAGAGCAACTAAGCCCGTGCACCACCACTAATGAGCCTACGCTCTGGAGCCCATGAGCCATAACTACTGAGACCAGGTGCCACAACTACTGAAGCCCGCACGCCTAGAGCCCGTGTTCCGCAACAAAAGAAGCCACTACGGTGAGAAGCCCGTGCACCGCACCGGAGAGTAGCCCCCGCTCACCGCAACTAGAGACAGCCCACAGGCAGCAAAGAAGATCCAACTCAGCCAAAAACAAATAAATAAATAAAATACATTTATTAAAAAAAATAATAGTAGTTTACATGGGAAGAGGATCTGTACATGAATAAACGTATTTAATGTTCAACTGAACCTGATTGTGTACACCTACAACAAACACTATTCTACTCATTACCCCAATTTAAAAAATTAAAACCACGAACAGCAATTAATGAGACATAAAGTTGCTGGGGTTGTCTCTGGCCCATTCCATTCTCATTTACAACCTAGGAACACGACTTTCTGGAAGGCTCAGTTGCCCTAGTAACCAGATTTGGGGATGGAGAAATGCTGCCGCCTTGTTTCCGGTTCCCACAAGAGCAGCTTTAAACACTGGGCTAACGGTCACTTAAGATTCACAGCAATTGTAGGGCTGTAAATGACACGTGTCCTCAAAAAATGTCCTGGGGTAGGTAATGGCCAAAAAAGTTCACAACACGGAAAATTTTTCAAGAAAACGGTTTCAAGAGGTAAGTGTTACTCACACTGTTATTAAAAAAAAAGAAGAACATGGATAAAAGCTCAATATCAGGAATTATTGGTTGGATGCAAATCCAAAATACAAAAAGATTTCACCACCCAATATTCAAAATGCCATCCGTAAACAGTCTACAAACAATGAATGCTGATGGGTTGGTGGAGAAATGCATACCCACTATGCTGTTGGTTGGACGTAAACTGGTAACAGCTAATCATGAGAACAGAATGGAGCTGCGTTTAAAAGGTAAAGAAATTGAGCTACCATACAATGCGGCCGATCCCCTAATGGGCCTATCACCTAAGAAGACCAGAATCGGAAAGACACAGACAGGCAAACACGCACTGTAGCAATATTTACAATAGCCAAGACATTCAAGCAAACAAAATGTCCATCAATCGATAAATGGACAAAGAAGAAGTGGTGGACGTACCGAATGGAATATTAGCCTCAGAAAAAATAAATGAACAATGCCGTTTTCAGGACTACAGATGAGACTAGAAATAATCATATTAGGTTAAGTAAGTCAAAAGGGAATGACAAATATCCTATGATATCATTTATACATGTTATCCTAAGATTGCTACCAATGAACATATTTCCACAGAAAAAGAAACTCACAGACTTAGAAAACAAATGAATGGTTAACCAAAATGAAAGGTGGGAGGATGGACAAATTAGGATTATGGAGCTAACAAACATATACTAATGTATGTTAAGTGTATATAAACATACAACACATAAACTGTATGAATTATATAATCACCAATATATAGAAAATATATAATGACAAAACACCTACCATATACCAAGGGAGGTCTACTCAACATTCTGTAATAACATACATGGTAACAGCATCCGAAGAACAACAGACATATGTATGAATCATTGAGCAGATTCTGTACAGCCAGCCAATCGTAACACTCTCATCAAATTTACTCTGATAAGAAATAGAAATTAAATTAAAAAAAACAAACATAAGTAAGGAGACGTAAACTTCTGGGGTCTTGTCCCAGCACATTCCACTCTAATTCATAAGCGAGGAACATGACGTCCAGGAAGACTCTGTTGCCCTAGTAACAAGAGTTGAGAACGTCATAATGCTGCCGCCTTGTGGCTGTTTCCCACAACAGCAGCTTTAAATCCAGTGCTAATGGTTGCTTAATAGTCACAAGGATTGCAGGGATGTAAATGACACCTGCCCTCAAAATATGCCCTGGGGTAGGGAATAGGCAAGAAAATTCAACACATGACAAATTTTTCAAGAAGTCAATATGAAGAGGGAAGTTGTACTCACTCTTTAAAAGAAAAGCAAAAGAAAAAAATGGACATGCGTAAAGCGCAGTATAAGGAATTATTAGTCACATGCAAATCCAACCTCCAAAAAGGTTTCAGCTCACACCAGTCAAATGACCATCAGCAAAAAGTCTACAAACTATGAATGCTGAAGGGGTTTTAGAGAACTGTGTACCTTCTAGCTGCTGGTGGGATGTAAAGTGGTAACAGCACTAAGGAAAACTGAATGGAGCTGCTTTAAAAGGTAAAAACTGAGCTACCATATGATGCGGCAGGGCACCTTCTTTGCCTATAACCTAAGACCACCAGAAACGGAAAGACAGAGGCAGGCAAATGTGCAATGCAGGAATATTGAAATAGCCAAGACATGGAAGGAAAAAAGGGGTCCATAAACAGATGAATGAACAAAGAAGAAGTGGTATATGGACAGAATGGAATATCAACCACGAAAAAAAATAAAAGAATGGCATATGCAGCACCACAGAGGAGCCTAGAAATAATCACACAATGTGAAGTAAGTCAGAATGCGAAAGACAAATGTCCTATGCTATCACTTATGTTATCTGAAAATTCATAAAAATGAACATATTTCCATAGAAAAAGGCAATCTCAGATTGAGAAGACAAACTGATGGTTAAGCCAAAGAAAAGGTGTGAGGAATGGATATATTAGGATATTGGGGTTAACAAATATATACTAATACATATAAAATATATCATCCCCAAAGACCTACAGAATACCAAGAGTGGTCTACTCAACACTCTGTAATAACCTACATGGAGAAGGACCCAAAGATCAATAGATGTATGTATATGTGTAAATGAACAAGATTCTGTACACCTACAACAAAAGACATTTTCAATCAAACTTGCTCTGAGAAAAAGTACAACTTAAAGACACAAACAAGAATTAAGGAGGCTAAAACTTATGGGGGTTTGTCCTGGCACATTCCAATCTAATCTGCAACCTAACAGCACAACTTGCAGCAAGGTTCTGTTTCCCTAGCAAGCAGAGATGGCAACGTAGAAATGCTGCCACACTAAGGCCGTTTCCTCCAACAGCAGCTTTAAATCCACTGCTAATGGTCACTAATAGTCACAAGGACTGCAGGGCTGTAAATGACTCATGCCCTCAACAACTGTCCTGGGGTAGGGAATGGCCAAAAAAATCCAAACGCGGCAAATTTTTCAAGAAGGCAATTTGAACTTGTAACTTTAGCTCCATCTTTAAAAAATGAAAAGGACATTGACAAACACAAAACATCAGGAATTATTAGTCGCATGCAAATCCAATCTACACAAAGGTATCACCTCGCACTAGTCAGAATGACCATCAGCAAAAAGTCAACAAACAATAGATGTTGAAGAAGTTGTGGAGAATAGTGTAACCTCTCGGTCTAAGTGGGATGTAAACTGGTAACAGCCAATAATAGCAACAGAATGGCAGTGCGTTTAAAGGTAAAAATTGAGTTACCATATGATCCGGAAGGCCCACTGTTGGGCCTGTCACCTGTGAAAGCCAGAATCAAAAAGACACAGGATGGAAAATCGTGTATTGCAGCAGTATATACCATGGCCAAGACATGGAAGCAACAAAAATGTCCATCAGCAGATGAGTGGACGAAAAAGTGGTCCATGTACACAGTGCAACATTAGACACAGAAAAGAATGAAACAATGCCGGTCGCAGCACCATGGATGAGGCTACAGATAATCACACAACTTGAAGTAAGTCAGAAAGCGAGAGACACATATCCTATGATATCACGTATAGGTGTTATCTAAATATTCATAGGAAGGAACCTATTTCCACAGAGAAGGACATTGACGTGTTCAGGAAACAAGCTTGTGGTTAGCCAAATGGAAAGGTGTGAGGAATATATAACGGAGCATATTGGGTTTAACAGACATATGCTAATATTTATAAAATATATAATCATCAGAGACATACCGAATACCAAGAGAGGTCTACACAACTTTCTGTAATAACCTATATGGAACAGGATCCAAACATGAAAAGATATATGTATCAATGAAAGAGATTCTGTACACCTAGAACAAACACAACATTGCAATTAAATTTGCTCGGAGAAAAATGAAAATTAAACTAAGAATACCAACAGCAAATAAGTAGACATAGTTTTGGGGTGTTTGTCCTGGCACATTCCACTCTACTTTACAACCTACAAACAGGACTTCCAGGAAGGCTCTTTTCCCTTAGTAACCAGAGTTGGGAATATAGAAATGCTGCCCCCTCGTGGCCTTTTCCTGCAACAGCAGCTTTAAACCCAGAGCCAATGGTCATGTAATAGTCACAATTACTACAGGGCTCTAAATGACACCTGCCCTCAAAAAACGTACTGGTGCAGGTAATGGCCACAGGAATTCAGAACATGGCAAATTTTTCAAGGAAACAATTTGAAGAGGTAAGTTTCTCTGTTTTACTTAAAAAAAAGTACGTAGATAAAAGCTCAATATCGGGAATTTTTAGATGCATGCAAATCCAAACTACAAAAAGGTATCACCACCCAACACTCAAAATGTCATCTGTAAAAAGTCTACAAACAATAAACGCTGAAGGGTTTTTTATAGAACTGTGTACCCTCAAGTTGCTGGTGGGATGTAATCTGGTAACAGCCAGTAGTGAGAACAGAATGGAGGTGCGTTGAAAGGTAAAAATTGAACTACCATATGATCTAGTAGGCCCAATGCTGGGCCTAACCCATGAGAAGACCAGAATCCAAAAGACACAGGCTGGCAAGCCTGCACTGCATCAACATTTAGCATAGCCAAGACTTGGAAGTAACCAAAATGTCCATCCACAGATGAATGTAAAAAGAAGAAGTGGTCCATGTACACAATGGAATATTCGCCGTGGAAAAGAATGAAACACTGCTCTTTGCAGCACCATAGATGAGCCTAGAGATAATCACAGAACATGAGGTAAGTCGGAAAGCAGACGACAAATATCCTGTGATATCACTCCTAGGTGTTACCTAACAACTGACACATATGAACATATTTCCACAGAGAAAGACTCCCACAGACTTAGAAAACAAACTATGGTTATCTTAAGGGAGAAGTGGGAGGAATGGATACATTAAGATTAGGGTTACCATACGTATACAAATACATATTAAACACATGTATCAAACAGACCGACCATATACCAAGGGAGGTCTACTGAACGCTCTGTAATAATTTACACGGGGGCTTGCCTGGTGGCACCGTGGTTAAGAATCCTCCTGCCAATGCAGGGGACACAGGTTCGATCCCTGGTTCGGGAAGATCCCACATGCTGCAGAGCAACTAAGCCCGTGCACCACCACTAATGAGCCTACGCTCTGGAGCCCATGAGCCATAACTACTGAGACCAGGTGCCACAACTACTGAAGCCCGCACGCCTAGAGCCCGTGTTCCGCAACAAAAGAAGCCACTACGGTGAGAAGCCCGTGCACCGCACCGGAGAGTAGCCCCCGCTCACCGCAACTAGAGACAGCCCACAGGCAGCAAAGAAGATCCAACTCAGCCAAAAACAAATAAATAAATAAAATACATTTATGAAAAAAAATAATAGTAGTTTACATGGGAAGAGGATCTGTACATGAATAAACGTATATAATGTTCAACTGAACCTGATTGTGTACACCTACAACAAACACTATTCTACTCATTACCCCAATTTAAAAAATTAAAACCACGAACAGCAATTAATGAGACATAAAGTTACTGGGGTTGTCTCTGGCCCATTCCATTCTCATTTACAACCTAGGAACACGACTTTCTGGAAGGCTCAGCTGCCCTAGTAACCAGATTTGGGGATGGAGAAATGCTGCCGCCTTGTTTCCGGTTCCCACAAGAGCAGCTTTAAACACTGGGCTAACGGCCACTTAAGATTCACAGCAATTGTAGGGCTGTAAATGACACGTGTCCTCAAAAAATGTCCTGGGGTAGGTAATGGCCAAAAAAGTTCACAACACGGAAAATTTTTCAAGAAAACGGTTTCAAGAGGTAAGTGTTACTCACACTGTTATTTAAAAAAAAGAAGAACATGGATAAAAGCTCAATATCAGGAATTATTGGTTGGATGCAAATCCAAAATACAAAAAGATTTCACCACCCAATATTCAAAATGCCATCCGTAAACAGTCTACAAACAATGAATGCTGATGGGTTGGTGGAGAAATGCATACCCACTATGCTGTTGGTTGGACGTAAACTGGTAACAGCTAATCATGAGAACAGAATGGAGCTGCGTTTAAAAGGTAAAGAAATTGAGCTACCATACAATGCGGCCGATCCCCTAATGGGACTATCACCTAAGAAGACCAGAATCGGAAAGACACAGACAGGCAAACACGCACTGTAGCAATATTTACAATAGCCAAGACATTCAAGCAAACAAAATGTCCATCAATCGATAAATGGACAAAGAAGAAGTGGTGGACGTACCGAATGGAATATTAGCCTCAGAAAAAATAAATGAACAATGCCGTTTTCAGGACTACAGATGAGACTAGAAATAATCATATTAGGTTAAGTAAGTCAAAAGGGAATGACAAATATCCTATGATATCATTTATACATGTTATCCTAAGATTGCTACCAAAGAACATATTTCCACAGAAAAAGAAACTCACAGACTTAGAAAACAAATGAATGGTTAACCAAAATGAAAGGTGGGAGGATGGACAAATTAGGATTATGGAGCTAACAAACATATACTAATGTATGTTAAGTGTATATAAACATACAACACATAAACTGTATGAATTATATAATCACCAATATATAGAAAATATATAATGACAAAACACCTACCATATACCAAGGGAGGTCTACTCAACATTCTGTAATAACATACATGGTAACAGCATGCGAAGAACAACAGACATATGTATGAATCATTGAGCAGATTCTGTACAGCCAGCCAATCGTAACACTCTCATCAAATTTACTCTGATAAGAAATAGAAATTAAATTAAAAAAAACAAACATAAGTAAGGAGACGTAAACTTCCGGGGTCTTGTGCCAGCACATTCCACTCTAATTCATAAGCGAGGAACATGACGTCCAGGAAGACTCTGTTGCCCTAGTAACAAGAGTTGAGAACGTCATAATGCTGCCGCCTTGTGGCTGTTTCCCACAACAGCAGCTTTAAATCCAGTGCTAATGGTTGCTTAATAGTCACAAGGATTGCAGGGATGTAAATGACACCTGCCCTCAAAATATGCCCTGGGGTAGGGAATAGGCAAGAAAATTCAACACATGACAAATTTTTCAAGAAGTCAATATGAAGAGGGAAGTTGTACTCACTCTTTAAAAGAAAAGCAAAAGAAAAAATTGGACATGCGTAAAGCGCAGTATAAGTAATTATTAGTCACATGCAAATCCAACCTCCAAAAAGGTTTCAGCTCACACCAGTCAAATGACCATCAGCAAAAAGTCTACAAACTATGAATGCTGAAGGGGTTTTAGAGAACTGTGTACCTTCTAGCTGCTGGTGGGATGTAAAGAGGTAACAGCACTAAGGTAAACTGAATGGAGCTGCTTTAAAAGGTAAAAACTGAGCTATCATATGATGCGGCAGGGCACCTTCTTTGCCTATAACCTAAGACCACCAGAAACGGAAAGACAGAGGCAGGCAAATGTGCAATGCAGGAATATTGAAATAGCCAAGACATGGAAGGAAAAAAGGGGTCCATAAACAGATGAATGAACAAAGAAGAAGTGGTATATGGACAGAATGGAATATCAACCACGAAAAAAAATAAAAGAATGGCATATGCAGCACCACAGAGGAGCCTAGAAATAATCACACAATGTGAAGTAAGTCAGAATGCGAAAGACAAATGTCCTATGCTATCACTTATGTTATCTGAAAATTCATAAAAATGAACATATTTCCATAGAAAAAGGCAATCTCAGATTGAGAAGACAAACTGATGGTTAAGCCAAAGAAAAGGTGTGAGGAATGGATATATTAGGATATTGGGGTTAACAAATATATACTAATACATATAAAATATATCATCCCCAAAGACCTACAGAATACCAAGAGTGGTCTACTCAACACTCTGTAATAACCTACATGGAGAAGGACCCAAAGATCAATAGATGTATGTATATGTGTAAATGAACAAGATTCTGTACACCTAGAACAAAAGACATTTTCAATCAAACTTGCTCTGAGAAAAAGTACAACTTAAAGACACAAACAAGAATTAAGGAGGCTAAAACTTATGGGGGTTTGTCCTGGCACATTCCAATCTAATCTGCAACCTAACAGCACAACTTGCAGCAAGGTTCTGTTTCCCTAGCAAGCAGAGATGGCAACGTAGAAATGCTGCCACACTAAGGCCGTTTCCTCCAACAGCAGCTTTAAATCCACTGCTAATGGTCACTAATAGTCACAAGGACTGCAGGGCTGTAAATGACTCATGCCCTCAACAACTGTCCTGGGGTAGGGAATGGCCAAAAAAATCCAAACGCGGCAAATTTTTCAAGAAGGCAATTTGAACTTGTAACTTTAGCTCCATCTTTAAACAAATGAAAAGGACATTGATAAACACAAAACATCAGGAATTATTAGTCGCATGCAAATCCAATCTACACAAAGGTATCACCTCGCACTAGTCAGAATGACCATCAGCAAAAAGTCAACAAACAATAGATGTTGAAGAAGTTGTGGAGAATAGTGTAACCTCTCGGTCTAAGTGGGATGTAAACTGGTAACAGCCAATAATAGCAACAGAATGGCAGTGCGTTTAAAGGTAAAAATTGAGTTACCATATGATCCGGAAGGCCCACTGTTGGGCCTGTCACCTGTGAAAGCCAGAATCAAAAAGACACAGGATGGAAAATCGTGTATTGCAGCAGTATATACCATGGCCAAGACATGGAAGCAACAAAAATGTCCATCAGCAGATGAGTGGACGAAAAAGTGGTCCATGTACACAATGCAACATTAGACACAGAAAAGAATGAAACAATGCCGGTCGCAGCACCATGGATGAGGCTACAGATAATCACACAACTTGAAGTAAGTCAGAAAGCGAGAGACACATATCCTATGATATCACGTATAGGTGTTATCTAAATATTCATAGGAAGGAACCTATTTCCACAGAGAAGGACATTGACGTGTTCAGAAAACAAGCTTGTGGTTAGCCAAACGGAAAGGTGTGAGGAATATATAACGGAGCGTATTGGGTTTAACAGACATATGCTAATATTTATAAAATATATAATCATCAGAGACATACCGAATACCAAGAGAGGTCTACACAACTTTCTGTAATAACCTATATGGAACAGGATCCAAACATGAAAAGATATATGTATCAATGAAAGAGATTCTGTACACCTAGAACAAACACAACATTGCAATTAAATTTGCTCGGAGAAAAATGAAAATTAAACTAAGAATACCAACAGCAAATAAGTAGACATAGTTTTGGGGTGTTTGTCCTGGCACATTCCACTCTACTTTACAACCTACAAACAGGACTTCCAGGAAGGCTCTTTTCCCTTAGTAACCAGAGTTGGGAATATAGAAATGCTGCCCCCTCGTGGCCTTTTCCTGCAACAGCAGCTTTAAACCCAGAGCCAATGGTCATGTAATAGTCACAATTACTACAGGGCTCTAAATGACACCTGCCCTCAAAAAACGTACTGGTGCAGGTAATGGCCACAGGAATTCAGAACATGGCAAATTTTTCAAGGAAACAATTTGAAGAGGTAAGTTTCTCTGTTTTACTTAAAAAAAAGTACGTAGATAAAAGCTCAATATCGGGAATTTTTAGATGCATGCAAATCCAAACTACAAAAAGGTATCACCACCCAACACTCAAAATGTCATCTGTAAAAAGTCTACAAACAATAAACGCTGAAGGGTTTTTTATAGAACTGTGTACCCTCAAGTTGCTGGTGGGATGTAATCTGGTAACAGCCAGTAGTGAGAACAGAATGGAGGTGCGTTGAAAGGTAAAAATTGAACTACCATATGATCTAGTAGGCCCAATGCTGGGCCTAACCCATGAGAAGACCAGAATCCAAAAGACACAGGCTGGCAAGCCTGCACTGCATCAACATTTAGCATAGCCAAGACTTGGAAGTAACCAAAATGTCCATCCACAGATGAATGTAAAAAGAAGAAGTGGTCCATGTACACAATGGAATATTCGCCGTGGAAAAGAATGAAACACTGCTCTTTGCAGCACCATAGATGAGCCTAGAGATAATCACAGAACATGAGGTAAGTCGGAAAGCAGACGACAAATATCCTGTGATATCACTCCTAGGTGTTACCTAACAACTGACACATATGAACATATTTCCACAGAGAAAGACTCCCACAGACTTAGAAAACAAACTATGGTTATCTTAAGGGAGAAGTGGGAGGAATGGATACATTAAGATTAGGGTTACCATACGTATACAAATACATATTAAACACATGTATCAAACAGACCGACCATATACCAAGGGAGGTCTACTGAACGCTCTGTAATAATTTACACGGGGGCTTGCCTGGTGGCACCGTGGTTAAGAATCCTCCTGCCAATGCAGGGGACACAGGTTCGATCCCTGGTTCGGGAAGATCCCACATGCTGCAGAGCAACTAAGCCCGTGCACCACCACTAATGAGCCTACGCTCTGGAGCCCATGAGCCATAACTACTGAGACCAGGTGCCACAACTACTGAAGCCCGCACGCCTAGAGCCCGTGTTCCGCAACAAAAGAAGCCACTACGGTGAGAAGCCCGTGCACCGCACCGGAGAGTAGCCCCCGCTCACCGCAACTAGAGACAGCCCACAGGCAGCAAAGAAGATCCAACTCAGCCAAAAACAAATAAATAAATAAAATACATTTATTAAAAAAAATAATAGTAGTTTACATGGGAAGAGGATCTGTACATGAATAAACGTATATAATGTTCAACTGAACCTGATTGTGTACACCTACAACAAACACTATTCTACTCATTACCCCAATTTAAAAAATTAAAACCACGAACAGCAATTAATGAGACATAAAGTTACTGGGGTTGTCTCTGGCCCATTCCATTCTCATTTACAACCTAGGAACACGACTTTCTGGAAGGCTCAGCTGCCCTAGTAACCAGATTTGGGGATGGAGAAATGCTGCCGCCTTGTTTCCGGTTCCCACAAGAGCAGCTTTAAACACTGGGCTAACGGCCACTTAAGATTCACAGCAATTGTAGGGCTGTAAATGACACGTGTCCTCAAAAAATGTCCTGGGGTAGGTAATGGCCAAAAAAGTTCACAACACGGAAAATTTTTCAAGAAAACGGTTTCAAGAGGTAAGTGTTACTCACACTGTTATTTAAAAAAAAGAAGAACATGGATAAAAGCTCAATATCAGGAATTATTGGTTGGATGCAAATCCAAAATACAAAAAGATTTCACCACCCAATATTCAAAATGCCATCCGTAAACAGTCTACAAACAATGAATGCTGATGGCTTGGTGGAGAAATGCATACCCACTATGCTGTTGGTTGGACGTAAACTGGTAACAGCTAATCATGAGAACAGAATGGAGCTGCGTTTAAAAGGTAAAGAAATTGAGCTACCATACAATGCGGCCGATCCCCTAATGGGACTATCACCTAAGAAGACCAGAATCGGAAAGACACAGACAGGCAAACACGCACTGTAGCAATATTTACAATAGCCAAGACATTCAAGCAAACAAAATGTCCATCAATAGATAAATGGACAAAGAAGAAGTGGTGGACGTACCGAATGGAATATTAGCCTCAGAAAAAATAAATGAACAATGCCGTTTTCAGGACTACAGATGAGACTAGAAATAATCATATTAGGTTAAGTAAGTCAAAAGGGAATGACAAATATCCTATGATATCATTTATACATGTTATCCTAAGATTGCTACCAAAGAACATATTTCCACAGAAAAAGAAACTCACAGACTTAGAAAACAAATGAATGGTTAACCAAAATGAAAGGTGGGAGGATGGACAAATTAGGATTATGGAGCTAACAAACATATACTAATGTATGTTAAGTGTATATAAACATACAACACATAAACTGTATGAATTATATAATCACCAATATATAGAAAATATATAATGACAAAACACCTACCATATACCAAGGGAGGTCTACTCAACATTCTGTAATAACATACATGGTAACAGCATGCGAAGAACAACAGACATATGTATGAATCATTGAGCAGATTCTGTACAGCCAGCCAATCGTAACACTCTCATCAAATTTACTCTGATAAGAAATAGAAATTAAATTAAAAAAAACAAACATAAGTAAGGAGACGTAAACTTCCGGGGTCTTGTGCCAGCACATTCCACTCTAATTCATAAGCGAGGAACATGACGTCCAGGAAGACTCTGTTGCCCTAGTAACAAGAGTTGAGAACGTCATAATGCTGCCGCCTTGTGGCTGTTTCCCACAACAGCAGCTTTAAATCCAGTGCTAATGGTTGCTTAATAGTCACAAGGATTGCAGGGATGTAAATGACACCTGCCCTCAAAATATGCCCTGGGGTAGGGAATAGGCAAGAAAATTCAACACATGACAAATTTTTCAAGAAGTCAATATGAAGAGGGAAGTTGTACTCACTCTTTAAAAGAAAAGCAAAAGAAAAAATTGGACATGCGTAAAGCGCAGTATAAGGAATTATTAGTCACATGCAAATCCAACCTCCAAAAAGGTTTCAGCTCACACCAGTCAAATGACCATCAGCAAAAAGTCTACAAACTATGAATGCTGAAGGGGTTTTAGAGAACTGTGTACCTTCTAGCTGCTGGTGGGATGTAAAGTGGTAACAGCACTAAGGAAAACTGAATGGAGCTGCTTTAAAAGGTAAAAACTGAGCTACCATATGATGCGGCAGGGCACCTTCTTTGCCTATAACCTAAGACCACCAGAAACGGAAAGACAGAGGCAGGCAAATGTGCAATGCAGGAATATTGAAATAGCCAAGACATGGAAGGAAAAAAGGGGTCCATAAACAGATGAATGAACAAAGAAGAAGTGGTATATGGACAGAATGGAATATCAACCACGAAAAAAAATAAAAGAATGGCATATGCAGCACCACAGAGGAGCCTAGAAATAATCACACAATGTGAAGTAAGTCAGAATGCGAAAGACAAATGTCCTATGCTATCACTTATGTTATCTGAAAATTCATAAAAATGAACATATTTCCATAGAAAAAGGCAATCTCAGATTGAGAAGACAAACTGATGGTTAAGCCAAAGAAAAGGTGTGAGGAATGGATATATTAGGATATTGGGGTTAACAAATATATACTAATACATATAAAATATATCATCCCCAAAGACCTACAGAATACCAAGAGTGGTCTACTCAACACTCTGTAATAACCTACATGGAGAAGGACCCAAAGATCAATAGATGTATGTATATGTGTAAATGAACAAGATTCTGTACACCTACAACAAAAGACATTTTCAATCAAACTTGCTCTGAGAAAAAGTACAACTTAAAGACACAAACAAGAATTAAGGAGGCTAAAACTTATGGGGGTTTGTCCTGGCACATTCCAATCTAATCTGCAACCTAACAGCACAACTTGCAGCAAGGTTCTGTTTCCCTAGCAAGCAGAGATGGCAACGTAGAAATGCTGCCACACTAAGGCCGTTTCCTCCAACAGCAGCTTTAAATCCACTGCTAATGGTCACTAATAGTCACAAGGACTGCAGGGCTGTAAATGACTCATGCCCTCAACAACTGTCCTGGGGTAGGGAATGGCCAAAAAAATCCAAACGCGGCAAATTTTTCAAGAAGGCAATTTGAACTTGTAACTTTAGCTCCATCTTTAAACAAATGAAAAGGACATTGATAAACACAAAACATCAGGAATTATTAGTCGCATGCAAATCCAATCTACACAAAGGTATCACCTCGCACTAGTCAGAATGACCATCAGCAAAAAGTCAACAAACAATAGATGTTGAAGAAGTTGTGGAGAATAGTGTAACCTCTCGGTCTAAGTGGGATGTAAACTGGTAACAGCCAATAATAGCAACAGAATGGCAGTGCGTTTCAAGGTAAAAATTGAGTTACCATATGATCCGGAAGGCCCACTGTTGGGCCTGTCACCTGTGAAAGCCAGAATCAAAAAGACACAGGATGGAAAATCGTGTATTGCAGCAGTATATACCATGGCCAAGACATGGAAGCAACAAAAATGTCCATCAGCAGATGAGTGGACGAAAAAGTGGTCCATGTACACAATGCAACATTAGACACAGAAAAGAATGAAACAATGCCGGTCGCAGCACCATGGATGAGGCTACAGATAATCACACAACTTGAAGTAAGTCAGAAAGCGAGAGACACATATCCTATGATATCACGTATAGGTGTTATCTAAATATTCATAGGAAGGAACCTATTTCCACAGAGAAGGACATTGACGTGTTCAGAAAACAAGCTTGTGGTTAGCCAAACGGAAAGGTGTGAGGAATATATAACGGAGCGTATTGGGTTTAACAGACATATGCTAATATTTATAAAATATATAATCATCAGAGACATACCGAATACCAAGAGAGGTCTACACAACTTTCTGTAATAACCTATATGGAACAGGATCCAAACATGAAAAGATATATGTATCAATGAAAGAGATTCTGTACACCTAGAACAAACACAACATTGCAATTAAATTTGCTCGGAGAAAAATGAAAATTAAACTAAGAATACCAACAGCAAATAAGTAGACATAGTTTTGGGGTGTTTGTCCTGGCACATTCCACTCTACTTTACAACCTACAAACAGGACTTCCAGGAAGGCTCTTTTCCCTTAGTAACCAGAGTTGGGAATATAGAAATGCTGCCCCCTCGTGGCCTTTTCCTGCAACAGCAGCTTTAAACCCAGAGCCAATGGTCATGTAATAGTCACAATTACTACAGGGCTCTAAATGACACCTGCCCTCAAAAAACGTACTGGTGCAGGTAATGGCCACAGGAATTCAGAACATGGCAAATTTTTCAAGGAAACAATTTGAAGAGGTAAGTTTCTCTGTTTTACTTAAAAAAAAGTACGTAGATAAAAGCTCAATATCGGGAATTTTTAGATGCATGCAAATCCAAACTACAAAAAGGTATCACCACCCAACACTCAAAATGTCATCTGTAAAAAGTCTACAAACAATAAACGCTGAAGGGTTTTTTATAGAACTGTGTACCCTCAAGTTGCTGGTGGGATGTAATCTGGTAACAGCCAGTAGTGAGAACAGAATGGAGGTGCGTTGAAAGGTAAAAATTGAACTACCATATGATCTAGTAGGCCCAATGCTGGGCCTAACCCATGAGAAGACCAGAATCCAAAAGACACAGGCTGGCAAGCCTGCACTGCATCAACATTTAGCATAGCCAAGACTTGGAAGTAACCAAAATGTCCATCCACAGATGAATGTAAAAAGAAGAAGTGGTCCATGTACACAATGGAATATTCGCCGTGGAAAAGAATGAAACACTGCTCTTTGCAGCACCATAGATGAGCCTAGAGATAATCACAGAACATGAGGTAAGTCGGAAAGCAGACGACAAATATCCTGTGATATCACTCCTAGGTGTTACCTAACAACTGACACATATGAACATATTTCCACAGAGAAAGACTCCCACAGACTTAGAAAACAAACTATGGTTATCTTAAGGGAGAAGTGGGAGGAATGGATACATTAAGATTAGGGTTACCATACGTATACAAATACATATTAAACACATGTATCAAACAGACCGACCATATACCAAGGGAGGTCTACTGAACGCTCTGTAATAATTTACACGGGGGCTTGCCTGGTGGCACCGTGGTTAAGAATCCTCCTGCCAATGCAGGGGACACAGGTTCGATCCCTGGTTCGGGAAGATCCCACATGCTGCAGAGCAACTAAGCCCGTGCACCACCACTAATGAGCCTACGCTCTGGAGCCCATGAGCCATAACTACTGAGACCAGGTGCCACAACTACTGAAGCCCGCACGCCTAGAGCCCGTGTTCCGCAACAAAAGAAGCCACTACGGTGAGAAGCCCGTGCACCGCACCGGAGAGTAGCCCCCGCTCACCGCAACTAGAGACAGCCCACAGGCAGCAAAGAAGATCCAACTCAGCCAAAAACAAATAAATAAATAAAATACATTTATTAAAAAAAATAATAGTAGTTTACATGGGAAGAGGATCTGTACATGAATAAACGTATATAATGTTCAACTGAACCTGATTGTGTACACCTACAACAAACACTATTCTACTCATTACCCCAATTTAAAAAATTAAAACCACGAACAGCAATTAATGAGACATAAAGTTACTGGGGTTGTCTCTGGCCCATTCCATTCTCATTTACAACCTAGGAACACGACTTTCTGGAAGGCTCAGCTGCCCTAGTAACCAGATTTGGGGATGGAGAAATGCTGCCGCCTTGTTTCCGGTTCCCACAAGAGCAGCTTTAAACACTGGGCTAACGGCCACTTAAGATTCACAGCAATTGTAGGGCTGTAAATGACACGTGTCCTCAAAAAATGTCCTGGGGTAGGTAATGGCCAAAAAAGTTCACAACACGGAAAATTTTTCAAGAAAACGGTTTCAAGAGGTAAGTGTTACTCACACTGTTATTTAAAAAAAAGAAGAACATGGATAAAAGCTCAATATCAGGAATTATTGGTTGGATGCAAATCCAAAATACAAAAAGATTTCACCACTCAATATTCAAAATGCCATCCGTAAACAGTCTACAAACAATGAATGCTGATGGCTTGGTGGAGAAATGCATACCCACTATGCTGTTGGTTGGACGTAAACTGGTAACAGCTAATCATGAGAACAGAATGGAGCTGCGTTTAAAAGGTAAAGAAATTGAGCTACCATACAATGCGGCCGATCCCCTAATGGGACTATCACCTAAGAAGACCAGAATCGGAAAGACACAGACAGGCAAACACGCACTGTAGCAATATTTACAATAGCCAAGACATTCAAGCAAACAAAATGTCCATCAATAGATAAATGGACAAAGAAGAAGTGGTGGACGTACCGAATGGAATATTAGCCTCAGAAAAAATAAATGAACAATGCCGTTTTCAGGACTACAGATGAGACTAGAAATAATCATATTAGGTTAAGTAAGTCAAAAGGGAATGACAAATATCCTATGATATCATTTATACATGTTATCCTAAGATTGCTACCAAAGAACATATTTCCACAGAAAAAGAAACTCACAGACTTAGAAAACAAATGAATGGTTAACCAAAATGAAAGGTGGGAGGATGGACAAATTAGGATTATGGAGCTAACAAACATATACTAATGTATGTTAAGTGTATATAAACATACAACACATAAACTGTATGAATTATATAATCACCAATATATAGAAAATATATAATGACAAAACACCTACCATATACCAAGGGAGGTCTACTCAACATTCTGTAATAACATACATGGTAACAGCATGCGAAGAACAACAGACATATGTATGAATCATTGAGCAGATTCTGTACAGCCAGCCAATCGTAACACTCTCATCAAATTTACTCTGATAAGAAATAGAAATTAAATTAAAAAAAACAAACATAAGTAAGGAGACGTAAACTTCCGGGGTCTTGTGCCAGCACATTCCACTCTAATTCATAAGCGAGGAACATGACGTCCAGGAAGACTCTGTTGCCCTAGTAACAAGAGTTGAGAACGTCATAATGCTGCCGCCTTGTGGCTGTTTCCCACAACAGCAGCTTTAAATCCAGTGCTAATGGTTGCTTAATAGTCACAAGGATTGCAGGGATGTAAATGACACCTGCCCTCAAAATATGCCCTGGGGTAGGGAATAGGCAAGAAAATTCAACACATGACAAATTTTTCAAGAAGTCAATATGAAGAGGGAAGTTGTACTCACTCTTTAAAAGAAAAGCAAAAGAAAAAATTGGACATGCGTAAAGCGCAGTATAAGGAATTATTAGTCACATGCAAATCCAACCTCCAAAAAGGTTTCAGCTCACACCAGTCAAATGACCATCAGCAAAAAGTCTACAAACTATGAATGCTGAAGGGGTTTTAGAGAACTGTGTACCTTCTAGCTGCTGGTGGGATGTAAAGTGGTAACAGCACTAAGGAAAACTGAATGGAGCTGCTTTAAAAGGTAAAAACTGAGCTACCATATGATGCGGCAGGGCACCTTCTTTGCCTATAACCTAAGACCACCAGAAACGGAAAGACAGAGGCAGGCAAATGTGCAATGCAGGAATATTGAAATAGCCAAGACATGGAAGGAAAAAAGGGGTCCATAAACAGATGAATGAACAAAGAAGAAGTGGTATATGGACAGAATGGAATATCAACCACGAAAAAAAATAAAAGAATGGCATATGCAGCACCACAGAGGAGCCTAGAAATAATCACACAATGTGAAGTAAGTCAGAATGCGAAAGACAAATGTCCTATGCTATCACTTATGTTATCTGAAAATTCATAAAAATGAACATATTTCCATAGAAAAAGGCAATCTCAGATTGAGAAGACAAACTGATGGTTAAGCCAAAGAAAAGGTGTGAGGAATGGATATATTAGGATATTGGGGTTAACAAATATATACTAATACATATAAAATATATCATCCCCAAAGACCTACAGAATACCAAGAGTGGTCTACTCAACACTCTGTAATAACCTACATGGAGAAGGACCCAAAGATCAATAGATGTATGTATATGTGTAAATGAACAAGATTCTGTACACCTACAACAAAAGACATTTTCAATCAAACTTGCTCTGAGAAAAAGTACAACTTAAAGACACAAACAAGAATTAAGGAGGCTAAAACTTATGGGGGTTTGTCCTGGCACATTCCAATCTAATCTGCAACCTAACAGCACAACTTGCAGCAAGGTTCTGTTTCCCTAGCAAGCAGAGATGGCAACGTAGAAATGCTGCCACACTAAGGCCGTTTCCTCCAACAGCAGCTTTAAATCCACTGCTAATGGTCACTAATAGTCACAAGGACTGCAGGGCTGTAAATGACTCATGCCCTCAACAACTGTCCTGGGGTAGGGAATGGCCAAAAAAATCCAAACGCGGCAAATTTTTCAAGAAGGCAATTTGAAGTTGTAACTTTAGCTCCATCTTTAAACAAATGAAAAGGACATTGATAAACACAAAACATCAGGAATTATTAGTCGCATGCAAATCCAATCTACACAAAGGTATCACCTCGCACTAGTCAGAATGACCATCAGCAAAAAGTCAACAAACAATAGATGTTGAAGAAGTTGTGGAGAATAGTGTAACCTCTCGGTCTAAGTGGGATGTAAACTGGTAACAGCCAATAATAGCAACAGAATGGCAGTGCGTTTCAAGGTAAAAATTGAGTTACCATATGATCCGGAAGGCCCACTGTTGGGCCTGTCACCTGTGAAAGCCAGAATCAAAAAGACACAGGATGGAAAATCGTGTATTGCAGCAGTATATACCATGGCCAAGACATGGAAGCAACAAAAATGTCCATCAGCAGATGAGTGGACGAAAAAGTGGTCCATGTACACAATGCAACATTAGACACAGAAAAGAATGAAACAATGCCGGTCGCAGCACCATGGATGAGGCTACAGATAATCACACAACTTGAAGTAAGTCAGAAAGCGAGAGACACATATCCTATGATATCACGTATAGGTGTTATCTAAATATTCATAGGAAGGAACCTATTTCCACAGAGAAGGACATTGACGTGTTCAGAAAACAAGCTTGTGGTTAGCCAGACGGAAAGGTGTGAGGAATATATAACGGAGCGTATTGGGTTTAACAGACATATGCTAATATTTATAAAATATATAATCATCAGAGACATACCGAATACCAAGAGAGGTCTACACAACTTTCTGTAATAACCTATATGGAACAGGATCCAAACATGAAAAGATATATGTATCAATGAAAGAGATTCTGTACACCTAGAACAAACACAACATTGCAATTAAATTTGCTCGGAGAAAAATGAAAATTAAACTAAGAATACCAACAGCAAATAAGTAGACATAGTTTTGGGGTGTTTGTCCTGGCACATTCCACTCTACTTTACAACCTACAAACAGGACTTCCAGGAAGGCTCTTTTCCCTTAGTAACCAGAGTTGGGAATATAGAAATGCTGCCCCCTCGTGGCCTTTTCCTGCAACAGCAGCTTTAAACCCAGAGCCAATGGTCATGTAATAGTCACAATTACTACAGGGCTCTAAATGACACCTGCCCTCAAAAAACGTACTGGTGCAGGTAATGGCCACAGGAATTCAGAACATGGCAAATTTTTCAAGGAAACAATTTGAAGAGGTAAGTTTCTCTGTTTTACTTAAAAAAAAGTACGTAGATAAAAGCTCAATATCGGGAATTTTTAGATGCATGCAAATCCAAACTACAAAAAGGTATCACCACCCAACACTCAAAATGTCATCTGTAAAAAGTCTACAAACAATAAACGCTGAAGGGTTTTTTATAGAACTGTGTACCCTCAAGTTGCTGGTGGGATGTAATCTGGTAACAGCCAGTAGTGAGAACAGAATGGAGGTGCGTTGAAAGGTAAAAATTGAACTACCATATGATCTAGTAGGCCCAATGCTGGGCCTAACCCATGAGAAGACCAGAATCCAAAAGACACAGGCTGGCAAGCCTGCACTGCATCAACATTTAGCATAGCCAAGACTTGGAAGTAACCAAAATGTCCATCCACAGATGAATGTAAAAAGAAGAAGTGGTCCATGTACACAATGGAATATTCGCCGTGGAAAAGAATGAAACACTGCTCTTTGCAGCACCATAGATGAGCCTAGAGATAATCACAGAACATGAGGTAAGTCGGAAAGCAGACGACAAATATCCTGTGATATCACTCCTAGGTGTTACCTAACAACTGACACATATGAACATATTTCCACAGAGAAAGACTCCCACAGACTTAGAAAACAAACTATGGTTATCTTAAGGGAGAAGTGGGAGGAATGGATACATTAAGATTAGGGTTACCATACGTATACAAATACATATTAAACACATGTATCAAACAGACCGACCATATACCAAGGGAGGTCTACTGAACGCTCTGTAATAATTTACACGGGGGCTTGCCTGGTGGCACCGTGGTTAAGAATCCTCCTGCCAATGCAGGGGACACAGGTTCGATCCCTGGTTCGGGAAGATCCCACATGCTGCAGAGCAACTAAGCCCGTGCACCACCACTAATGAGCCTACGCTCTGGAGCCCATGAGCCATAACTACTGAGACCAGGTGCCACAACTACTGAAGCCCGCACGCCTAGAGCCCGTGTTCCGCAACAAAAGAAGCCACTACGGTGAGAAGCCCGTGCACCGCACCGGAGAGTAGCCCCCGCTCACCGCAACTAGAGACAGCCCACAGGCAGCAAAGAAGATCCAACTCAGCCAAAAACAAATAAATAAATAAAATACATTTATTAAAAAAAATAATAGTAGTTTACATGGGAAGAGGATCTGTACATGAATAAACGTATATAATGTTCAACTGAACCTGATTGTGTACACCTACAACAAACACTATTCTACTCATTACCCCAATTTAAAAAATTAAAACCACGAACAGCAATTAATGAGACATAAAGTTACTGGGGTTGTCTCTGGCCCATTCCATTCTCATTTACAACCTAGGAACACGACTTTCTGGAAGGCTCAGCTGCCCTAGTAACCAGATTTGGGGATGGAGAAATGCTGCCGCCTTGTTTCCGGTTCCCACAAGAGCAGCTTTAAACACTGGGCTAACGGCCACTTAAGATTCACAGCAATTGTAGGGCTGTAAATGACACGTGTCCTCAAAAAATGTCCTGGGGTAGGTAATGGCCAAAAAAGTTCACAACACGGAAAATTTTTCAAGAAAACGGTTTCAAGAGGTAAGTGTTACTCACACTGTTATTTAAAAAAAAGAAGAACATGGATAAAAGCTCAATATCAGGAATTATTGGTTGGATGCAAATCCAAAATACAAAAAGATTTCACCACCCAATATTCAAAATGCCATCCGTAAACAGTCTACAAACAATGAATGCTGATGGGTTGGTGGAGAAATGCATACCCACTATGCTGTTGGTTGGACGTAAACTGGTAACAGCTAATCATGAGAACAGAATGGAGCTGCGTTTAAAAGGTAAAGAAATTGAGCTACCATACAATGCGGCCGATCCCCTAATGGGACTATCACCTAAGAAGACCAGAATCGGAAAGACACAGACAGGCAAACACGCACTGTAGCAATATTTACAATAGCCAAGACATTCAAGCAAACAAAATGTCCATCAATAGATAAATGGACAAAGAAGAAGTGGTGGACGTACCGAATGGAATATTAGCCTCAGAAAAAATAAATGAACAATGCCGTTTTCAGGACTACAGATGAGACTAGAAATAATCATATTAGGTTAAGTAAGTCAAAAGGGAATGACAAATATCCTATGATATCATTTATACATGTTATCCTAAGATTGCTACCAATGAACATATTTCCACAGAAAAAGAAACTCACAGACTTAGAAAACAAATGAATGGTTAACCAAAATGAAAGGTGGGAGGATGGACAAATTAGGATTATGGAGCTAACAAACATATACTAATGTATGTTAAGTGTATATAAACATACAACACATAAACTGTATGAATTATATAATCACCAATATATAGAAAATATATAATGACAAAACACCTACCATATACCAAGGGAGGTCTACTCAACATTCTGTAATAACATACATGGTAACAGCATCCGAAGAACAACAGACATATGTATGAATCATTGAGCAGATTCTGTACAGCCAGCCAATCGTAACACTCTCATCAAATTTACTCTGATAAGAAATAGAAATTAAATTAAAAAAAACAAACATAAGTAAGGAGACGTAAACTTCCGGGGTCTTGTCCCAGCACATTCCACTCTAATTCATAAGCGAGGAACATGACGTCCAGGAAGACTCTGTTGCCCTAGTAACAAGAGTTGAGAACGTCATAATGCTGCCGCCTTGTGGCTGTTTCCCACAACAGCAGCTTTAAATCCAGTGCTAATGGTTGCTTAATAGTCACAAGGATTGCAGGGATGTAAATGACACCTGCCCTCAAAATATGCCCTGGGGTAGGGAATAGGCAAGAAAATTCAACACATGACAAATTTTTCAAGAAGTCAATATGAAGAGGGAAGTTGTACTCACTCTTTAAAAGAAAAGCAAAAGAAAAAAATGGACATGCGTAAAGCGCAGTATAAGGAATTATTAGTCACATGCAAATCCAACCTCCAAAAAGGTTTCAGCTCACACCAGTCAAATGACCATCAGCAAAAAGTCTACAAACTATGAATGCTGAAGGGGTTTTAGAGAACTGTGTACCTTCTAGCTGCTGGTGGGATGTAAAGTGGTAACAGCACTAAGGAAAACTGAATGGAGCTGCTTTAAAAGGTAAACACTGAGCTACCATATGATGCGGCAGGGCACCTTCTTTGCCTATAACCTAAGACCACCAGAAACGGAAAGACAGAGGCAGGCAAATGTGCAATGCAGGAATATTGAAATAGCCAAGACATGGAAGGAAAAAAGGGGTCCATAAACAGATGAATGAACAAAGAAGAAGTGGTATATGGACAGAATGGAATATCAACCACGAAAAAAAATAAAAGAATGGCATATGCAGCACCACAGAGGAGCCTAGAAATAATCACACAATGTGAAGTAAGTCAGAATGCGAAAGACAAATGTCCTATGCTATCACTTATGTTATCTGAAAATTCATAAAAATGAACATATTTCCATAGAAAAAGGCAATCTCAGATTGAGAAGACAAACTGATGGTTAAGCCAAAGAAAAGGTGTGAGGAATGGATATATTAGGATATTGGGGTTAACAAATATATACTAATACATATAAAATATATCATCCCCAAAGACCTACAGAATACCAAGAGTGGTCTACTCAACACTCTGTAATAACCTACATGGAGAAGGACCCAAAGATCAATAGATGTATGTATATGTGTAAATGAACAAGATTCTGTACACCTACAACAAAAGACATTTTCAATCAAACTTGCTCTGAGAAAAAGTACAACTTAAAGACACAAACAAGAATTAAGGAGGCTAAAACTTATGGGGGTTTGTCCTGGCACATTCCAATCTAATCTGCAACCTAACAGCACAACTTGCAGCAAGGTTCTGTTTCCCTAGCAAGCAGAGATGGCAACGTAGAAATGCTGCCACACTAAGGCCGTTTCCTCCAACAGCAGCTTTAAATCCACTGCTAATGGTCACTAATAGTCACAAGGACTGCAGGGCTGTAAATGACTCATGCCCTCAACAACTGTCCTGGGGTAGGGAATGGCCAAAAAAATCCAAACGCGGCAAATTTTTCAAGAAGGCAATTTGAACTTGTAACTTTAGCTCCATCTTTAAAAAATGAAAAGGACATTGACAAACACAAAACATCAGGAATTATTAGTCGCATGCAAATCCAATCTACACAAAGGTATCACCTCGCACTAGTCAGAATGACCATCAGCAAAAAGTCAACAAACAATAGATGTTGAAGAAGTTGTGGAGAATAGTGTAACCTCTCGGTCTAAGTGGGATGTAAACTGGTAACAGCCAATAATAGCAACAGAATGGCAGTGCGTTTAAAGGTAAAAATTGAGTTACCATATGATCCGGAAGGCCCACTGTTGGGCCTGTCACCTGTGAAAGCCAGAATCAAAAAGACACAGGATGGAAAATCGTGTATTGCAGCAGTATATACCATGGCCAAGACATGGAAGCAACAAAAATGTCCATCAGCAGATGAGTGGACGAAAAAGTGGTCCATGTACACAATGCAACATTAGACACAGAAAAGAATGAAACAATGCCGGTCGCAGCACCATAGATGAGGCTACAGATAATCACACAACTTGAAGTAAGTCAGAAAGCGAGAGACACATATCCTATGATATCACGTATAGGTGTTATCTAAATATTCATAGGAAGGAACCTATTTCCACAGAGAAGGACATTGACGTGTTCAGAAAACAAGCTTGTGGTTAGCCAGACGGAAAGGTGTGAGGAATATATAACGGAGCATATTGGGTTTAACAGACATATGCTAATATTTATAAAATATATAATCATCAGAGACATACCGAATACCAAGAGAGGTCTACACAACTTTCTCTAATAACCTATATGGAACAGGATCCAAACATGAAAAGATATATGTATCAATGAAAGAGATTCTGTACACCTAGAACAAACACAACATTGCAATTAAATTTGCTCGGAGAAAAATGAAAATTAAACTAAGAATACCAACAGCAAATAAGTAGACATAGTTTTGGGGTGTTTGTCCTGGCACATTCCACTCTACTTTACAACCTACAAACAGGACTTCCAGGAAGGCTCTTTTCCCTTAGTAACCAGAGTTGGGAATATAGAAATGCTGCCCCCTCGTGGCCTTTTCCTGCAACAGCAGCTTTAAACCCAGAGCCAATGGTCACGTAATAGTCACAATTACTACAGGGCTCTAAATGACACCTGCCCTCAAAAAACGTACTGGTGCAGGTAATGGCCACAGGAATTCAGAACATGGCAAATTTTTCAAGGAAACAATTTGAAGAGGTAAGTTTCTCTGTTTTACTTAAAAAAAAGTACGTAGATAAAAGCTCAATATCGGGAATTTTTAGATGCATGCAAATCCAAACTACAAAAAGGTATCACCACCCAACACTCAAAATGTCATCTGTAAAAAGTCTACAAACAATAAACGCTGAAGGGTTTTTTATAGAACTGTGTACCCTCAAGTTGCTGGTGGGATGTAATCTGGTAACAGCCAGTAGTGAGAACAGAATGGAGGTGCGTTGAAAGGTAAAAATTGAACTACCATATGATCTAGTAGGCCCAATGCTGGGCCTAACCCATGAGAAGACCAGAATCCAAAAGACACAGGCTGGCAAGCCTGCACTGCATCAATATTTAGCATAGCCAAGACTTGGAAGTAACCAAAATGTCCATCCACAGATGAATGTAAAAAGAAGAAGTGGTCCATGTACACAATGGAATATTCGCCGTGGAAAAGAATGAAACACTGCTCTTTGCAGCACCATAGATGAGCCTAGAGATAATCACAGAACATGAGGTAAGTCGGAAAGCAGACGACAAATATCCTGTGATATCACTCCTAGGTGTTACCTAACAACTGACACATATGAACATATTTCCACAGAGAAAGACTCCCACAGACTTAGAAAACAAACTATGGTTATCTTAAGGGAGAAGTGGGAGGAATGGATACATTAAGATTAGGGTTACCATACGTATACAAATACATATTAAACACATGTATCAAACAGACCGACCATATACCAAGGGAGGTCTACTGAACGCTCTGTAATAATTTACACGGGGGCTTGCCTGGTGGCACCGTGGTTAAGAATCCTCCTGCCAATGCAGGGGACACAGGTTCGATCCCTGGTTCGGGAAGATCCCACATGCTGCAGAGCAACTAAGCCCGTGCACCACAACTAATGAGCCTACGCTCTGGAGCCCATGAGCCATAACTACTGAGACCAGGTGCCACAACTACTGAAGCCCGCACGCCTAGAGCCCGTGTTCCGCAACAAAAGAAGCCACTACGGTGAGAAGCCCGTGCACCGCACCGGAGAGTAGCCCCCGCTCACCGCAACTAGAGACAGCCCACAGGCAGCAAAGAAGATCCAACTCAGCCAAAAACAAATAAATAAATAAAATACATTTATTAAAAAAAATAATAGTAGTTTACATGGGAAGAGGATCTGTACATGAATAAACGTATATAATGTTCAACTGAACCTGATTGTGTACACCTACAACAAACACTATTCTACTCATTACCCCAATTTAAAAAATTAAAACCACGAACAGCAATTAATGAGACATAAAGTTACTGGGGTTGTCTCTGGCCCATTCCATTCTCATTTACAACCTAGGAACACGACTTTCTGGAAGGCTCAGCTGCCCTAGTAACCAGATTTGGGGATGGAGAAATGCTGCCGCCTTGTTTCCGGTTCCCACAAGAGCAGCTTTAAACGCTGGGCTAACGGCCACTTAAGATTCACAGCAATTGTAGGGCTGTAAATGACACGTGTCCTCAAAAAATGTCCTGGGGTAGGTAATGGCCAAAAAAGTTCACAACACGGAAAATTTTTCAAGAAAACGGTTTCAAGAGGTAAGTGTTACTCACACTGTTATTTAAAAAAAAGAAGAACATGGATAAAAGCTCAATATCAGGAATTATTGGTTGGATGCAAATCCAAAATACAAAAAGATTTCACCACCCAATATTCAAAATGCCATCCGTAAACAGTCTACAAACAATGAATGCTGATGGCTTGGTGGAGAAATGCATACCCACTATGCTGTTGGTTGGACGTAAACTGGTAACAGCTAATCATGAGAACAGAATGGAGCTGCGTTTAAAAGGTAAAGAAATTGAGCTACCATACAATGCGGCCGATCCCCTAATGGGACTATCACCTAAGAAGACCAGAATCGGAAAGACACAGACAGGCAAACACGCACTGTAGCAATATTTACAATAGCCAAGACGTTCAAGCAAACAAAATGTCCATCAATAGATAAATGGACAAAGAAGAAGTGGTGGACGTACCGAATGGAATATTAGCCTCAGAAAAAATAAATGAACAATGCCGTTTTCAGGACTACAGATGAGACTAGAAATAATCATATTAGGTTAAGTAAGTCAAAAGGGAATGACAAATATCCTATGATATCATTTATACATGTTATCCTAAGATTGCTACCAATGAACATATTTCCACAGAAAAAGAAACTCACAGACTTAGAAAACAAATGAATGGTTAACCAAAATGAAAGGTGGGAGGATGGACAAATTAGGATTATGGAGCTAACAAACATATACTAATGTATGTTAAGTGTATATAAACATACAACACATAAACTGTATGAATTATATAATCACCAATATATAGAAAATATATAATGACAAAACACCTACCATATACCAAGGGAGGTCTACTCAACATTCTGTAATAACATACATGGTAACAGCATCCGAAGAACAACAGACATATGTATGAATCATTGAGCAGATTCTGTACAGCCAGCCAATCGTAACACTCTCATCAAATTTACTCTGATAAGAAATAGAAATTAAATTAAAAAAAACAAACATAAGTAAGGAGACGTAAACTTCCGGGGTCTTGTCCCAGCACATTCCACTCTAATTCATAAGCGAGGAACATGACGTCCAGGAAGACTCTGTTGCCCTAGTAACAAGAGTTGAGAACGTCATAATGCTGCCGCCTTGTGGCTGTTTCCCACAACAGCAGCTTTAAATCCAGTGCTAATGGTTGCTTAATAGTCACAAGGATTGCAGGGATGTAAATGACACCTGCCCTCAAAATATGCCCTGGGGTAGGGAATAGGCAAGAAAATTCAACACATGACAAATTTTTCAAGAAGTCAATATGAAGAGGGAAGTTGTACTCACTCTTTAAAAGAAAAGCAAAAGAAAAAAATGGACATGCGTAAAGCGCAGTATAAGGAATTATTAGTCACATGCAAATCCAACCTCCAAAAAGGTTTCAGCTCACACCAGTCAAATGACCATCAGCAAAAAGTCTACAAACTATGAATGCTGAAGGGGTTTTAGAGAACTGTGTACCTTCTAGCTGCTGGTGGGATGTAAAGTGGTAACAGCACTAAGGAAAACTGAATGGAGCTGCTTTAAAAGGTAAACACTGAGCTACCATATGATGCGGCAGGGCACCTTCTTTGCCTATAACCTAAGACCACCAGAAACGGAAAGACAGAGGCAGGCAAATGTGCAATGCAGGAATATTGAAATAGCCAAGACATGGAAGGAAAAAAGGGGTCCATAAACAGATGAATGAACAAAGAAGAAGTGGTATATGGACAGAATGGAATATCAACCACGAAAAAAAATAAAAGAATGGCATATGCAGCACCACAGAGGAGCCTAGAAATAATCACACAATGTGAAGTAAGTCAGAATGCGAAAGACAAATGTCCTATGCTATCACTTATGTTATCTGAAAATTCATAAAAATGAACATATTTCCATAGAAAAAGGCAATCTCAGATTGAGAAGACAAACTGATGGTTAAGCCAAAGAAAAGGTGTGAGGAATGGATATATTAGGATATTGGGGTTAACAAATATATACTAATACATATAAAATATATCATCCCCAAAGACCTACAGAATACCAAGAGTGGTCTACTCAACACTCTGTAATAACCTACATGGAGAAGGACCCAAAGATCAATAGATGTATGTATATGTGTAAATGAACAAGATTCTGTACACTTAGAACAAAAGACATTTTCAATCAAACTTGCTCTGAGAAAAAGTACAACTTAAAGACACAAACAAGAATTAAGGAGGCTAAAACTTATGGGGGTTTGTCCTGGCACATTCCAATCTAATCTGCAACCTAACAGCACAACTTGCAGCAAGGTTCTGTTTCCCTAGCAAGCAGAGATGGCAACGTAGAAATGCTGCCACACTAAGGCCGTTTCCTCCAACAGCAGCTTTAAATCCACTGCTAATGGTCACTAATAGTCACAAGGACTGCAGGGCTGTAAATGACTCATGCCCTCAACAACTGTCCTGGGGTAGGGAATGGCCAAAAAAATCCAAACGCGGCAAATTTTTCAAGAAGGCAATTTGAACTTGTAACTTTAGCTCCATCTTTAAAAAATGAAAAGGACATTGACAAACACAAAACATCAGGAATTATTAGTCGCATGCAAATCCAATCTACACAAAGGTATCACCTCGCACTAGTCAGAATGACCATCAGCAAAAAGTCAACAAACAATAGATGTTGAAGAAGTTGTGGAGAATAGTGTAACCTCTCGGTCTAAGTGGGATGTAAACTGGTAACAGCCAATAATAGCAACAGAATGGCAGTGCGTTTAAAGGTAAAAATTGAGTTACCATATGATCCGGAAGGCCCACTGTTGGGCCTGTCACCTGTGAAAGCCAGAATCAAAAAGACACAGGATGGAAAATCGTGTATTGCAGCAGTATATACCATGGCCAAGACATGGAAGCAACAAAAATGTCCATCAGCAGATGAGTGGACGAAAAAGTGGTCCATGTACACAATGCAACATTAGACACAGAAAAGAATGAAACAATGCCGGTCGCAGCACCATAGATGAGGCTACAGATAATCACACAACTTGAAGTAAGTCAGAAAGCGAGAGACACATATCCTATGATATCACGTATAGGTGTTATCTAAATATTCATAGGAAGGAACCTATTTCCACAGAGAAGGACATTGACGTGTTCAGAAAACAAGCTTGTGGTTAGCCAAACGGAAAGGTGTGAGGAATATATAACGGAGCGTATTGGGTTTAACAGACATATGCTAATATTTATAAAATATATAATCATCAGAGACATACCGAATACCAAGAGAGGTCTACACAACTTTCTCTAATAACCTATATGGAACAGGATCCAAACATGAAAAGATATATGTATCAATGAAAGAGATTCTGTACACCTAGAACAAACACAACATTGCAATTAAATTTGCTCGGAGAAAAATGAAAATTAAACTAAGAATACCAACAGCAAATAAGTAGACATAGTTTTGGGGTGTTTGTCCTGGCACATTCCACTCTACTTTACAACCTACAAACAGGACTTCCAGGAAGGCTCTTTTCCCTTAGTAACCAGAGTTGGGAATATAGAAATGCTGCCCCCTCGTGGCCTTTTCCTGCAACAGCAGCTTTAAACCCAGAGCCAATGGTCACGTAATAGTCACAATTACTACAGGGCTCTAAATGACACCTGCCCTCAAAAAACGTACTGGTGCAGGTAATGGCCACAGGAATTCAGAACATGGCAAATTTTTCAAGGAAACAATTTGAAGAGGTAAGTTTCTCTGTTTTACTTAAAAAAAAGTACGTAGATAAAAGCTCAATATCGGGAATTTTTAGATGCATGCAAATCCAAACTACAAAAAGGTATCACCACCCAACACTCAAAATGTCATCTGTAAAAAGTCTACAAACAATAAACGCTGAAGGGTTTTTTATAGAACTGTGTACCCTCAAGTTGCTGGTGGGATGTAATCTGGTAACAGCCAGTAGTGAGAACAGAATGGAGGTGCGTTGAAAGGTAAAAATTGAACTACCATATGATCTAGTAGGCCCAATGCTGGGCCTAACCCATGAGAAGACCAGAATCCAAAAGACACAGGCTGGCAAGCCTGCACTGCATCAACATTTAGCATAGCCAAGACTTGGAAGTAACCAAAATGTCCATCCACAGATGAATGTAAAAAGAAGAAGTGGTCCATGTACACAATGGAATATTCGCCGTGGAAAAGAATGAAACACTGCTCTTTGCAGCACCATAGATGAGCCTAGAGATAATCACAGAACATGAGGTAAGTCGGAAAGCAGACGACAAATATCCTGTGATATCACTCCTAGGTGTTACCTAACAACTGACACATATGAACATATTTCCACAGAGAAAGACTCCCACAGACTTAGAAAACAAACTATGGTTATCTTAAGGGAGAAGTGGGAGGAATGGATACATTAAGATTAGGGTTACCATACGTATACAAATACATATTAAACACATGTATCAAACAGACCGACCATATACCAAGGGAGGTCTACTGAACGCTCTGTAATAATTTACACGGGGGCTTGCCTGGTGGCACCGTGGTTAAGAATCCTCCTGCCAATGCAGGGGACACAGGTTCGATCCCTGGTTCGGGAAGATCCCACATGCTGCAGAGCAACTAAGCCCGTGCACCACAACTAATGAGCCTACGCTCTGGAGCCCATGAGCCATAACTACTGAGACCAGGTGCCACAACTACTGAAGCCCGCACGCCTAGAGCCCGTGTTCCGCAACAAAAGAAGCCACTACGGTGAGAAGCCCGTGCACCGCACCGGAGAGTAGCCCCCGCTCACCGCAACTAGAGACAGCCCACAGGCAGCAAAGAAGATCCAACTCAGCCAAAAACAAATAAATAAATAAAATACATTTATTAAAAAAAATAATAGTAGTTTACATGGGAAGAGGATCTGTACATGAATAAACGTATATAATGTTCAACTGAACCTGATTGTGTACACCTACAACAAACACTATTCTACTCATTACCCCAATTTAAAAAATTAAAACCACGAACAGCAATTAATGAGACATAAAGTTACTGGGGTTGTCTCTGGCCCATTCCATTCTCATTTACAACCTAGGAACACGACTTTCTGGAAGGCTCAGCTGCCCTAGTAACCAGATTTGGGGATGGAGAAATGCTGCCGCCTTGTTTCCGGTTCCCACAAGAGCAGCTTTAAACGCTGGGCTAACGGCCACTTAAGATTCACAGCAATTGTAGGGCTGTAAATGACACGTGTCCTCAAAAAATGTCCTGGGGTAGGTAATGGCCAAAAAAGTTCACAACATGGAAAATTTTTCAAGAAAACGGTTTCAAGAGGTAAGTGTTACTCACACTGTTATTTAAAAAAAAGAAGAACATGGATAAAAGCTCAATATCAGGAATTATTGGTTGGATGCAAATCCAAAATACAAAATGATTTCACCACCCAATATTCAAAATGCCATCCGTAAACAGTCTACAAACAATGAATGCTGATGGGTTGGTGGAGAAATGCATACCCACTATGCTGTTGGTTGGACGTAAACTGGTAACAGCTAATCATGAGAACAGAATGGAGCTGCGTTTAAAAGGTAAAGAAATTGAGCTACCATACAATGCGGCCGATCCCCTAATGGGACTATCACCTAAGAAGACCAGAATCGGAAAGACACAGACAGGCAAACATGCACTGTAGCAATATTTACAATAGCCAAGACGTTCAAGCAAACAAAATGTCCATCAATAGATAAATGGACAAAGAAGAAGTGGTGGACGTACCGAATGGAATATTAGCCTCAGAAAAAATAAATGAACAATGCCGTTTTCAGGACTACAGATGAGACTAGAAATAATCATATTAGGTTAAGTAAGTCAAAAGGGAATGACAAATATCCTATGATATCATTTATACATGTTATCCTAAGATTGCTACCAATGAACATATTTCCACAGAAAAAGAAACTCACAGACTTAGAAAACAAATGAATGGTTAACCAAAATGAAAGGTGGGAGGATGGACAAATTAGGATTATGGAGCTAACAAACATATACTAATGTATGTTAAGTGTATATAAACATACAACACATAAACTGTATGAATTATATAATCACCAATATATAGAAAATATATAATGACAAAACACCTACCATATACCAAGGGAGGTCTACTCAACATTCTGTAATAACATACATGGTAACAGCATCCGAAGAACAACAGACATATGTATGAATCATTGAGCAGATTCTGTACAGCCAGCCAATCGTAACACTCTCATCAAATTTACTCTGATAAGAAATAGAAATTAAATTAAAAAAAACAAACATAAGTAAGGAGACGTAAACTTCCGGGGTCTTGTCCCAGCACATTCCACTCTAATTCATAAGCGAGGAACATGACGTCCAGGAAGACTCTGTTGCCCTAGTAACAAGAGTTGAGAACGTCATAATGCTGCCGCCTTGTGGCTGTTTCCCACAACAGCAGCTTTAAATCCAGTGCTAATGGTTGCTTAATAGTCACAAGGATTGCAGGGATGTAAATGACACCTGCCCTCAAAATATGCCCTGGGGTAGGGAATAGGCAAGAAAATTCAACACATGACAAATTTTTCAAGAAGTCAATATGAAGAGGGAAGTTGTACTCACTCTTTAAAAGAAAAGCAAAAGAAAAAAATGGACATGCGTAAAGCGCAGTATAAGGAATTATTAGTCACATGCAAATCCAACCTCCAAAAAGGTTTCAGCTCACACCAGTCAAATGACCATCAGCAAAAAGTCTACAAACTATGAATGCTGAAGGGGTTTTAGAGAACTGTGTACCTTCTAGCTGCTGGTGGGATGTAAAGTGGTAACAGCACTAAGGAAAACTGAATGGAGCTGCTTTAAAAGGTAAACACTGAGCTACCATATGATGCGGCAGGGCACCTTCTTTGCCTATAACCTAAGACCACCAGAAACGGAAAGACAGAGGCAGGCAAATGTGCAATGCAGGAATATTGAAATAGCCAAGACATGGAAGGAAAAAAGGGGTCCATAAACAGATGAATGAACAAAGAAGAAGTGGTATATGGACAGAATGGAATATCAACCACGAAAAAAAATAAAAGAATGGCATATGCAGCACCACAGAGGAGCCTAGAAATAATCACACAATGTGAAGTAAGTCAGAATGCGAAAGACAAATGTCCTATGCTATCACTTATGTTATCTGAAAATTCATAAAAATGAACATATTTCCATAGAAAAAGGCAATCTCAGATTGAGAAGACAAACTGATGGTTAAGCCAAAGAAAAGGTGTGAGGAATGGATATATTAGGATATTGGGGTTAACAAATATATACTAATACATATAAAATATATCATCCCCAAAGACCTACAGAATACCAAGAGTGGTCTACTCAACACTCTGTAATAACCTACATGGAGAAGGACCCAAAGATCAATAGATGTATGTATATGTGTAAATGAACAAGATTCTGTACACTTAGAACAAAAGACATTTTCAATCAAACTTGCTCTGAGAAAAAGTACAACTTAAAGACACAAACAAGAATTAAGGAGGCTAAAACTTATGGGGGTTTGTCCTGGCACATTCCAATCTAATCTGCAACCTAACAGCACAACTTGCAGCAAGGTTCTGTTTCCCTAGCAAGCAGAGATGGCAACGTAGAAATGCTGCCACACTAAGGCCGTTTCCTCCAACAGCAGCTTTAAATCCACTGCTAATGGTCACTAATAGTCACAAGGACTGCAGGGCTGTAAATGACTCATGCCCTCAACAACTGTCCTGGGGTAGGGAATGGCCAAAAAAATCCAAACGCGGCAAATTTTTCAAGAAGGCAATTTGAACTTGTAACTTTAGCTCCATCTTTAAAAAATGAAAAGGACATTGACAAACACAAAACATCAGGAATTATTAGTCGCATGCAAATCCAATCTACACAAAGGTATCACCTCGCACTAGTCAGAATGACCATCAGCAAAAAGTCAACAAACAATAGATGTTGAAGAAGTTGTGGAGAATAGTGTAACCTCTCGGTCTAAGTGGGATGTAAACTGGTAACAGCCAATAATAGCAACAGAATGGCAGTGCGTTTAAAGGTAAAAATTGAGTTACCATATGATCCGGAAGGCCCACTGTTGGGCCTGTCACCTGTGAAAGCCAGAATCAAAAAGACACAGGATGGAAAATCGTGTATTGCAGCAGTATATACCATGGCCAAGACATGGAAGCAACAAAAATGTCCATCAGCAGATGAGTGGACGAAAAAGTGGTCCATGTACACAATGCAACATTAGACACAGAAAAGAATGAAACAATGCCGGTCGCAGCACCATAGATGAGGCTACAGATAATCACACAACTTGAAGTAAGTCAGAAAGCGAGAGACACATATCCTATGATATCACGTATAGGTGTTATCTAAATATTCATAGGAAGGAACCTATTTCCACAGAGAAGGACATTGACGTGTTCAGAAAACAAGCTTGTGGTTAGCCAAACGGAAAGGTGTGAGGAATATATAACGGAGCGTATTGGGTTTAACAGACATATGCTAATATTTATAAAATATATAATCATCAGAGACATACCGAATACCAAGAGAGGTCTACACAACTTTCTGTAATAACCTATATGGAACAGGATCCAAACATGAAAAGATATATGTATCAATGAAAGAGATTCTGTACACCTAGAACAAACACAACATTGCAATTAAATTTGCTCGGAGAAAAATGAAAATTAAACTAAGAATACCAACAGCAAATAAGTAGACATAGTTTTGGGGTGTTTGTCCTGGCACATTCCACTCTACTTTACAACCTACAAACAGGACTTCCAGGAAGGCTCTTTTCCCTTAGTAACCAGAGTTGGGAATATAGAAATGCTGCCCCCTCGTGGCCGTTTCCTGCAACAGCAGCTTTAAACCCAGAGCCAATGGTCATGTAATAGTCACAATTACTACAGGGCTCTAAATGACACCTGCCCTCAAAAAACGTACTGGTGCAGGTAATGGCCACAGGAATTCAGAACATGGCAAATTTTTCAAGGAAACAATTTGAAGAGGTAAGTTTCTCTGTTTTACTTAAAAAAAAGTACGTAGATAAAAGCTCAATATCGGGAATTTTTAGATGCATGCAAATCCAAACTACAAAAAGGTATCACCACCCAACACTCAAAATGTCATCTGTAAAAAGTCTACAAACAATAAACGCTGAAGGGTTTTTTATAGAACTGTGTACCCTCAAGTTGCTGGTGGGATGTAATCTGGTAACAGCCAGTAGTGAGAACAGAATGGAGGTGCGTTGAAAGGTAAAAATTGAACTACCATATGATCTAGTAGGCCCAATGCTGGGCCTAACCCATGAGAAGACCAGAATCCAAAAGACACAGGCTGGCAAGCCTGCACTGCATCAACATTTAGCATAGCCAAGACTTGGAAGTAACCAAAATGTCCATCCACAGATGAATGTAAAAAGAAGAAGTGGTCCATGTACACAATGGAATATTCGCCGTGGAAAAGAATGAAACACTGCTCTTTGCAGCACCATAGATGAGCCTAGAGATAATCACAGAACATGAGGTAAGTCGGAAAGCAGACGACAAATATCCTGTGATATCACTCCTAGGTGTTACCTAACAACTGACACATATGAACATATTTCCACAGAGAAAGACTCCCACAGACTTAGAAAACAAACTATGGTTATCTTAAGGGAGAAGTGGGAGGAATGGATACATTAAGATTAGGGTTACCATACGTATACAAATACATATTAAACACATGTATCAAACAGACCGACCATATACCAAGGGAGGTCTACTGAACGCTCTGTAATAATTTACACGGGGGCTTGCCTGGTGGCACCGTGGTTAAGAATCCTCCTGCCAATGCAGGGGACACAGGTTCGATCCCTGGTTCGGGAAGATCCCACATGCTGCAGAGCAACTAAGCCCGTGCACCACAACTAATGAGCCTACGCTCTGGAGCCCATGAGCCATAACTACTGAGACCAGGTGCCACAACTACTGAAGCCCGCATGCCTAGAGCCCGTGTTCCGCAACAAAAGAAGCCACTACGGTGAGAAGCCCGTGCACCGCACCGGAGAGTAGCCCCCGCTCACCGCAACTAGAGACAGCCCACAGGCAGCAAAGAAGATCCAACTCAGCCAAAAACAAATAAATAAATAAAATACATTTATTAAAAAAAATAATAGTAGTTTACATGGGAAGAGGATCTGTACATGAATAAACGTATATAATGTTCAACTGAACCTGATTGTGTACACCTACAACAAACACTATTCTACTCATTACCCCAATTTAAAAAATTAAAACCACGAACAGCAATTAATGAGACATAAAGTTACTGGGGTTGTCTCTGGCCCATTCCATTCTCATTTACAACCTAGGAACACGACTTTCTGGAAGGCTCAGCTGCCCTAGTAACCAGATTTGGGGATGGAGAAATGCTGCCGCCTTGTTTCTGGTTCCCACAAGAGCAGCTTTAAACGCTGGGCTAACGGCCACTTAAGATTCACAGCAATTGTAGGGCTGTAAATGACACGTGTCCTCAAAAAATGTCCTGGGGTAGGTAATGGCCAAAAAAGTTCACAACACGGAAAATTTTTCAAGAAAACGGTTTCAAGAGGTAAGTGTTACTCACACTGTTATTAAAAAAAAAGAAGAACATGGATAAAAGCTCAATATCAGGAATTATTGGTTGGATGCAAATCCAAAATACAAAAAGATTTCACCACCCAATATTCAAAATGCCATCCGTAAACAGTCTACAAACAATGAATGCTGATGGGTTGGTGGAGAAATGCATACCCACTATGCTGTTGGTTGGACGTAAACTGGTAACAGCTAATCATGAGAACAGAATGGAGCTGCGTTTAAAAGGTAAAGAAATTGAGCTACCATACAATGCGGCCGATCCCCTAATGGGACTATCACCTAAGAAGACCAGAATCGGAAAGACACAGACAGGCAAACATGCACTGTAGCAATATTTACAATAGCCAAGACGTTCAAGCAAACAAAATGTCCATCAATAGATAAATGGACAAAGAAGAAGTGGTGGACGTACCGAATGGAATATTAGCCTCAGAAAAAATAAATGAACAATGCCGTTTTCAGGACTACAGATGAGACTAGAAATAATCATATTAGGTTAAGTAAGTCAAAAGGGAATGACAAATATCCTATGATATCATTTATACATGTTATCCTAAGATTGCTACCAATGAACATATTTCCACAGAAAAAGAAACTCACAGACTTAGAAAACAAATGAATGGTTAACCAAAATGAAAGGTGGGAGGATGGACAAATTAGGATTATGGAGCTAACAAACATATACTAATGTATGTTAAGTGTATATAAACATACAACACATAAACTGTATGAATTATATAATCACCAATATATAGAAAATATATAATGACAAAACACCTACCATATACCAAGGGAGGTCTACTCAACATTCTGTAATAACATACATGGTAACAGCATCCGAAGAACAACAGACATATGTATGAATCATTGAGCAGATTCTGTACAGCCAGCCAATCGTAACACTCTCATCAAATTTACTCTGATAAGAAATAGAAATTAAATTAAAAAAAACAAACATAAGTAAGGAGACGTAAACTTCCGGGGTCTTGTCCCAGCACATTCCACTCTAATTCATAAGCGAGGAACATGACGTCCAGGAAGACTCTGTTGCCCTAGTAACAAGAGTTGAGAACGTCATAATGCTGCCGCCTTGTGGCTGTTTCCCACAACAGCAGCTTTAAATCCAGTGCTAATGGTTGCTTAATAGTCACAAGGATTGCAGGGATGTAAATGACACCTGCCCTCAAAATATGCCCTGGGGTAGGGAATAGGCAAGAAAATTCAACACATGACAAATTTTTCAAGAAGTCAATATGAAGAGGGAAGTTGTACTCACTCTTTAAAAGAAAAGCAAAAGAAAAAAATGGACATGCGTAAAGCGCAGTATAAGGAATTATTAGTCACATGCAAATCCAACCTCCAAAAAGGTTTCAGCTCACACCAGTCAAATGACCATCAGCAAAAAGTCTACAAACTATGAATGCTGAAGGGGTTTTAGAGAACTGTGTACCTTCTAGCTGCTGGTGGGATGTAAAGTGGTAACAGCACTAAGGAAAACTGAATGGAGCTGCTTTAAAAGGTAAACACTGAGCTACCATATGATGCGGCAGGGCACCTTCTTTGCCTATAACCTAAGACCACCAGAAACGGAAAGACAGAGGCAGGCAAATGTGCAATGCAGGAATATTGAAATAGCCAAGACATGGAAGGAAAAAAGGGGTCCATAAACAGATGAATGAACAAAGAAGAAGTGGTATATGGACAGAATGGAATATCAACCACGAAAAAAAATAAAAGAATGGCATATGCAGCACCACAGAGGAGCCTAGAAATAATCACACAATGTGAAGTAAGTCAGAATGCGAAAGACAAATGTCCTATGCTATCACTTATGTTATCTGAAAATTCATAAAAATGAACATATTTCCATAGAAAAAGGCAATCTCAGATTGAGAAGACAAACTGATGGTTAAGCCAAAGAAAAGGTGTGAGGAATGGATATATTAGGATATTGGGGTTAACAAATATATACTAATACATATAAAATATATCATCCCCAAAGACCTACAGAATACCAAGAGTGGTCTACTCAACACTCTGTAATAACCTACATGGAGAAGGACCCAAAGATCAATAGATGTATGTATATGTGTAAATGAACAAGATTCTGTACACTTAGAACAAAAGACATTTTCAATCAAACTTGCTCTGAGAAAAAGTACAACTTAAAGACACAAACAAGAATTAAGGAGGCTAAAACTTATGGGGGTTTGTCCTGGCACATTCCAATCTAATCTGCAACCTAACAGCACAACTTGCAGCAAGGTTCTGTTTCCCTAGCAAGCAGAGATGGCAACGTAGAAATGCTGCCACACTAAGGCCGTTTCCTCCAACAGCAGCTTTAAATCCACTGCTAATGGTCACTAATAGTCACAAGGACTGCAGGGCTGTAAATGACTCATGCCCTCAACAACTGTCCTGGGGTAGGGAATGGCCAAAAAAATCCAAACGCGGCAAATTTTTCAAGAAGGCAATTTGAACTTGTAACTTTAGCTCCATCTTTAAAAAATGAAAAGGACATTGACAAACACAAAACATCAGGAATTATTAGTCGCATGCAAATCCAATCTACACAAAGGTATCACCTCGCACTAGTCAGAATGACCATCAGCAAAAAGTCAACAAACAATAGATGTTGAAGAAGTTGTGGAGAATAGTGTAACCTCTCGGTCTAAGTGGGATGTAAACTGGTAACAGCCAATAATAGCAACAGAATGGCAGTGCGTTTAAAGGTAAAAATTGAGTTACCATATGATCCGGAAGGCCCACTGTTGGGCCTGTCACCTGTGAAAGCCAGAATCAAAAAGACACAGGATGGAAAATCGTGTATTGCAGCAGTATATACCATGGCCAAGACATGGAAGCAACAAAAATGTCCATCAGCAGATGAGTGGACGAAAAAGTGGTCCATGTACACAATGCAACATTAGACACAGAAAAGAATGAAACAATGCCGGTCGCAGCACCATAGATGAGGCTACAGATAATCACACAACTTGAAGTAAGTCAGAAAGCGAGAGACACATATCCTATGATATCACGTATAGGTGTTATCTAAATATTCATAGGAAGGAACCTATTTCCACAGAGAAGGACATTGACGTGTTCAGAAAACAAGCTTGTGGTTAGCCAAACGGAAAGGTGTGAGGAATATATAACGGAGCGTATTGGGTTTAACAGACATATGCTAATATTTATAAAATATATAATCATCAGAGACATACCGAATACCAAGAGAGGTCTACACAACTTTCTCTAATAACCTATATGGAACAGGATCCAAACATGAAAAGATATATGTATCAATGAAAGAGATTCTGTACACCTAGAACAAACACAACATTGCAATTAAATTTGCTCGGAGAAAAATGAAAATTAAACTAAGAATACCAACAGCAAATAAGTAGACATAGTTTTGGGGTGTTTGTCCTGGCACATTCCACTCTACTTTACAACCTACAAACAGGACTTCCAGGAAGGCTCTTTTCCCTTAGTAACCAGAGTTGGGAATATAGAAATGCTGCCCCCTCGTGGCCTTTTCCTGCAACAGCAGCTTTAAACCCAGAGCCAATGGTCACGTAATAGTCACAATTACTACAGGGCTCTAAATGACACCTGCCCTCAAAAAACGTACTGGTGCAGGTAATGGCCACAGGAATTCAGAACATGGCAAATTTTTCAAGGAAACAATTTGAAGAGGTAAGTTTCTCTGTTTTACTTAAAAAAAAGTACGTAGATAAAAGCTCAATATCGGGAATTTTTAGATGCATGCAAATCCAAACTACAAAAAGGTATCACCACCCAACACTCAAAATGTCATCTGTAAAAAGTCTACAAACAATAAACGCTGAAGGGTTTTTTATAGAACTGTGTACCCTCAAGTTGCTGGTGGGATGTAATCTGGTAACAGCCAGTAGTGAGAACAGAATGGAGGTGCGTTGAAAGGTAAAAATTGAACTACCATATGATCTAGTAGGCCCAATGCTGGGCCTAACCCATGAGAAGACCAGAATCCAAAAGACACAGGCTGGCAAGCCTGCACTGCATCAACATTTAGCATAGCCAAGACTTGGAAGTAACCAAAATGTCCATCCACAGATGAATGTAAAAAGAAGAAGTGGTCCATGTACACAATGGAATATTCGCCGTGGAAAAGAATGAAACACTGCTCTTTGCAGCACCATAGATGAGCCTAGAGATAATCACAGAACATGAGGTAAGTCGGAAAGCAGACGACAAATATCCTGTGATATCACTCCTAGGTGTTACCTAACAACTGACACATATGAACATATTTCCACAGAGAAAGACTCCCACAGACTTAGAAAACAAACTATGGTTATCTTAAGGGAGAAGTGGGAGGAATGGATACATTAAGATTAGGGTTACCATACGTATACAAATACATATTAAACACATGTATCAAACAGACCGACCATATACCAAGGGAGGTCTACTGAACGCTCTGTAATAATTTACACGGGGGCTTGCCTGGTGGCACCGTGGTTAAGAATCCTCCTGCCAATGCAGGGGACACAGGTTCGATCCCTGGTTCGGGAAGATCCCACATGCTGCAGAGCAACTAAGCCCGTGCACCACAACTAATGAGCCTACGCTCTGGAGCCCATGAGCCATAACTACTGAGACCAGGTGCCACAACTACTGAAGCCCGCACGCCTAGAGCCCGTGTTCCGCAACAAAAGAAGCCACTACGGTGAGAAGCCCGTGCACCGCACCGGAGAGTAGCCCCCGCTCACCGCAACTAGAGACAGCCCACAGGCAGCAAAGAAGATCCAACTCAGCCAAAAACAAATAAATAAATAAAATACATTTATTAAAAAAAATAATAGTAGTTTACATGGGAAGAGGATCTGTACATGAATAAACGTATATAATGTTCAACTGAACCTGATTGTGTACACCTACAACAAACACTATTCTACTCATTACCCCAATTTAAAAAATTAAAACCACGAACAGCAATTAATGAGACATAAAGTTACTGGGGTTGTCTCTGGCCCATTCCATTCTCATTTACAACCTAGGAACACGACTTTCTGGAAGGCTCAGCTGCCCTAGTAACCAGATTTGGGGATGGAGAAATGCTGCCGCCTTGTTTCCGGTTCCCACAAGAGCAGCTTTAAACGCTGGGCTAACGGCCACTTAAGATTCACAGCAATTGTAGGGCTGTAAATGACACGTGTCCTCAAAAAATGTCCTGGGGTAGGTAATGGCCAAAAAAGTTCACAACATGGAAAATTTTTCAAGAAAACGGTTTCAAGAGGTAAGTGTTACTCACACTGTTATTTAAAAAAAAGAAGAACATGGATAAAAGCTCAATATCAGGAATTATTGGTTGGATGCAAATCCAAAATACAAAATGATTTCACCACCCAATATTCAAAATGCCATCCGTAAACAGTCTACAAACAATGAATGCTGATGGGTTGGTGGAGAAATGCATACCCACTATGCTGTTGGTTGGACGTAAACTGGTAACAGCTAATCATGAGAACAGAATGGAGCTGCGTTTAAAAGGTAAAGAAATTGAGCTACCATACAATGCGGCCGATCCCCTAATGGGACTATCACCTAAGAAGACCAGAATCGGAAAGACACAGACAGGCAAACATGCACTGTAGCAATATTTACAATAGCCAAGACGTTCAAGCAAACAAAATGTCCATCAATAGATAAATGGACAAAGAAGAAGTGGTGGACGTACCGAATGGAATATTAGCCTCAGAAAAAATAAATGAACAATGCCGTTTTCAGGACTACAGATGAGACTAGAAATAATCATATTAGGTTAAGTAAGTCAAAAGGGAATGACAAATATCCTATGATATCATTTATACATGTTATCCTAAGATTGCTACCAATGAACATATTTCCACAGAAAAAGAAACTCACAGACTTAGAAAACAAATGAATGGTTAACCAAAATGAAAGGTGGGAGGATGGACAAATTAGGATTATGGAGCTAACAAACATATACTAATGTATGTTAAGTGTATATAAACATACAACACATAAACTGTATGAATTATATAATCACCAATATATAGAAAATATATAATGACAAAACACCTACCATATACCAAGGGAGGTCTACTCAACATTCTGTAATAACATACATGGTAACAGCATCCGAAGAACAACAGACATATGTATGAATCATTGAGCAGATTCTGTACAGCCAGCCAATCGTAACACTCTCATCAAATTTACTCTGATAAGAAATAGAAATTAAATTAAAAAAAACAAACATAAGTAAGGAGACGTAAACTTCCGGGGTCTTGTCCCAGCACATTCCACTCTAATTCATAAGCGAGGAACATGACGTCCAGGAAGACTCTGTTGCCCTAGTAACAAGAGTTGAGAACGTCATAATGCTGCCGCCTTGTGGCTGTTTCCCACAACAGCAGCTTTAAATCCAGTGCTAATGGTTGCTTAATAGTCACAAGGATTGCAGGGATGTAAATGACACCTGCCCTCAAAATATGCCCTGGGGTAGGGAATAGGCAAGAAAATTCAACACATGACAAATTTTTCAAGAAGTCAATATGAAGAGGGAAGTTGTACTCACTCTTTAAAAGAAAAGCAAAAGAAAAAAATGGACATGCGTAAAGCGCAGTATAAGGAATTATTAGTCACATGCAAATCCAACCTCCAAAAAGGTTTCAGCTCACACCAGTCAAATGACCATCAGCAAAAAGTCTACAAACTATGAATGCTGAAGGGGTTTTAGAGAACTGTGTACCTTCTAGCTGCTGGTGGGATGTAAAGTGGTAACAGCACTAAGGAAAACTGAATGGAGCTGCTTTAAAAGGTAAACACTGAGCTACCATATGATGCGGCAGGGCACCTTCTTTGCCTATAACCTAAGACCACCAGAAACGGAAAGACAGAGGCAGGCAAATGTGCAATGCAGGAATATTGAAATAGCCAAGACATGGAAGGAAAAAAGGGGTCCATAAACAGATGAATGAACAAAGAAGAAGTGGTATATGGACAGAATGGAATATCAACCACGAAAAAAAATAAAAGAATGGCATATGCAGCACCACAGAGGAGCCTAGAAATAATCACACAATGTGAAGTAAGTCAGAATGCGAAAGACAAATGTCCTATGCTATCACTTATGTTATCTGAAAATTCATAAAAATGAACATATTTCCATAGAAAAAGGCAATCTCAGATTGAGAAGACAAACTGATGGTTAAGCCAAAGAAAAGGTGTGAGGAATGGATATATTAGGATATTGGGGTTAACAAATATATACTAATACATATAAAATATATCATCCCCAAAGACCTACAGAATACCAAGAGTGGTCTACTCAACACTCTGTAATAACCTACATGGAGAAGGACCCAAAGATCAATAGATGTATGTATATGTGTAAATGAACAAGATTCTGTACACCTACAACAAAAGACATTTTCAATCAAACTTGCTCTGAGAAAAAGTACAACTTAAAGACACAAACAAGAATTAAGGAGGCTAAAACTTATGGGGGTTTGTCCTGGCACATTCCAATCTAATCTGCAACCTAACAGCACAACTTGCAGCAAGGTTCTGTTTCCCTAGCAAGCAGAGATGGCAACGTAGAAATGCTGCCACACTAAGGCCGTTTCCTCCAACAGCAGCTTTAAATCCACTGCTAATGGTCACTAATAGTCACAAGGACTGCAGGGCTGTAAATGACTCATGCCCTCAACAACTGTCCTGGGGTAGGGAATGGCCAAAAAAATCCAAACGCGGCAAATTTTTCAAGAAGGCAATTTGAACTTGTAACTTTAGCTCCATCTTTAAAAAATGAAAAGGACATTGACAAACACAAAACATCAGGAATTATTAGTCGCATGCAAATCCAATCTACACAAAGGTATCACCTCGCACTAGTCAGAATGACCATCAGCAAAAAGTCAACAAACAATAGATGTTGAAGAAGTTGTGGAGAATAGTGTAACCTCTCGGTCTAAGTGGGATGTAAACTGGTAACAGCCAATAATAGCAACAGAATGGCAGTGCGTTTAAAGGTAAAAATTGAGTTACCATATGATCCGGAAGGCCCACTGTTGGGCCTGTCACCTGTGAAAGCCAGAATCAAAAAGACACAGGATGGAAAATCGTGTATTGCAGCAGTATATACCATGGCCAAGACATGGAAGCAACAAAAATGTCCATCAGCAGATGAGTGGACGAAAAAGTGGTCCATGTACACAATGCAACATTAGACACAGAAAAGAATGAAACAATGCCGGTCGCAGCACCATAGATGAGGCTACAGATAATCACACAACTTGAAGTAAGTCAGAAAGCGAGAGACACATATCCTATGATATCACGTATAGGTGTTATCTAAATATTCATAGGAAGGAACCTATTTCCACAGAGAAGGACATTGACGTGTTCAGAAAACAAGCTTGTGGTTAGCCAAACGGAAAGGTGTGAGGAATATATAACGGAGCGTATTGGGTTTAACAGACATATGCTAATATTTATAAAATATATAATCATCAGAGACATACCGAATACCAAGAGAGGTCTACACAACTTTCTGTAATAACCTATATGGAACAGGATCCAAACATGAAAAGATATATGTATCAATGAAAGAGATTCTGTACACCTAGAACAAACACAACATTGCAATTAAATTTGCTCGGAGAAAAATGAAAATTAAACTAAGAATACCAACAGCAAATAAGTAGACATAGTTTTGGGGTGTTTGTCCTGGCACATTCCACTCTACTTTACAACCTACAAACAGGACTTCCAGGAAGGCTCTTTTCCCTTAGTAACCAGAGTTGGGAATATAGAAATGCTGCCCCCTCGTGGCCGTTTCCTGCAACAGCAGCTTTAAACCCAGAGCCAATGGTCATGTAATAGTCACAATTACTACAGGGCTCTAAATGACACCTGCCCTCAAAAAACGTACTGGTGCAGGTAATGGCCACAGGAATTCAGAACATGGCAAATTTTTCAAGGAAACAATTTGAAGAGGTAAGTTTCTCTGTTTTACTTAAAAAAAAGTACGTAGATAAAAGCTCAATATCGGGAATTTTTAGATGCATGCAAATCCAAACTACAAAAAGGTATCACCACCCAACACTCAAAATGTCATCTGTAAAAAGTCTACAAACAATAAACGCTGAAGGGTTTTTTATAGAACTGTGTACCCTCAAGTTGCTGGTGGGATGTAATCTGGTAACAGCCAGTAGTGAGAACAGAATGGAGGTGCGTTGAAAGGTAAAAATTGAACTACCATATGATCTAGTAGGCCCAATGCTGGGCCTAACCCATGAGAAGACCAGAATCCAAAAGACACAGGCTGGCAAGCCTGCACTGCATCAACATTTAGCATAGCCAAGACTTGGAAGTAACCAAAATGTCCATCCACAGATGAATGTAAAAAGAAGAAGTGGTCCATGTACACAATGGAATATTCGCCGTGGAAAAGAATGAAACACTGCTCTTTGCAGCACCATAGATGAGCCTAGAGATAATCACAGAACATGAGGTAAGTCGGAAAGCAGACGACAAATATCCTGTGATATCACTCCTAGGTGTTACCTAACAACTGACACATATGAACATATTTCCACAGAGAAAGACTCCCACAGACTTAGAAAACAAACTATGGTTATCTTAAGGGAGAAGTGGGAGGAATGGATACATTAAGATTAGGGTTACCATACGTATACAAATACATATTAAACACATGTATCAAACAGACCGACCATATACCAAGGGAGGTCTACTGAACGCTCTGTAATAATTTACACGGGGGCTTGCCTGGTGGCACCGTGGTTAAGAATCCTCCTGCCAATGCAGGGGACACAGGTTCGATCCCTGGTTCGGGAAGATCCCACATGCTGCAGAGCAACTAAGCCCGTGCACCACAACTAATGAGCCTACGCTCTGGAGCCCATGAGCCATAACTACTGAGACCAGGTGCCACAACTACTGAAGCCCGCATGCCTAGAGCCCGTGTTCCGCAACAAAAGAAGCCACTACGGTGAGAAGCCCGTGCACCGCACCGGAGAGTAGCCCCCGCTCACCGCAACTAGAGACAGCCCACAGGCAGCAAAGAAGATCCAACTCAGCCAAAAACAAATAAATAAATAAAATACATTTATTAAAAAAAATAATAGTAGTTTACATGGGAAGAGGATCTGTACATGAATAAACGTATATAATGTTCAACTGAACCTGATTGTGTACACCTACAACAAACACTATTCTACTCATTACCCCAATTTAAAAAATTAAAACCACGAACAGCAATTAATGAGACATAAAGTTACTGGGGTTGTCTCTGGCCCATTCCATTCTCATTTACAACCTAGGAACACGACTTTCTGGAAGGCTCAGCTGCCCTAGTAACCAGATTTGGGGATGGAGAAATGCTGCCGCCTTGTTTCTGGTTCCCACAAGAGCAGCTTTAAACGCTGGGCTAACGGCCACTTAAGATTCACAGCAATTGTAGGGCTGTAAATGACACGTGTCCTCAAAAAATGTCCTGGGGTAGGTAATGGCCAAAAAAGTTCACAACACGGAAAATTTTTCAAGAAAACGGTTTCAAGAGGTAAGTGTTACTCACACTGTTATTAAAAAAAAAGAAGAACATGGATAAAAGCTCAATATCAGGAATTATTGGTTGGATGCAAATCCAAAATACAAAAAGATTTCACCACCCAATATTCAAAATGCCATCCGTAAACAGTCTACAAACAATGAATGCTGATGGGTTGGTGGAGAAATGCATACCCACTATGCTGTTGGTTGGACGTAAACTGGTAACAGCTAATCATGAGAACAGAATGGAGCTGCGTTTAAAAGGTAAAGAAATTGAGCTACCATACAATGCGGCCGATCCCCTAATGGGACTATCACCTAAGAAGACCAGAATCGGAAAGACACAGACAGGCAAACATGCACTGTAGCAATATTTACAATAGCCAAGACGTTCAAGCAAACAAAATGTCCATCAATAGATAAATGGACAAAGAAGAAGTGGTGGACGTACCGAATGGAATATTAGCCTCAGAAAAAATAAATGAACAATGCCGTTTTCAGGACTACAGATGAGACTAGAAATAATCATATTAGGTTAAGTAAGTCAAAAGGGAATGACAAATATCCTATGATATCATTTATACATGTTATCCTAAGATTGCTACCAATGAACATATTTCCACAGAAAAAGAAACTCACAGACTTAGAAAACAAATGAATGGTTAACCAAAATGAAAGGTGGGAGGATGGACAAATTAGGATTATGGAGCTAACAAACATATACTAATGTATGTTAAGTGTATATAAACATACAACACATAAACTGTATGAATTATATAATCACCAATATATAGAAAATATATAATGACAAAACACCTACCATATACCAAGGGAGGTCTACTCAACATTCTGTAATAACATACATGGTAACAGCATCCGAAGAACAACAGACATATGTATGAATCATTGAGCAGATTCTGTACAGCCAGCCAATCGTAACACTCTCATCAAATTTACTCTGATAAGAAATAGAAATTAAATTAAAAAAAACAAACATAAGTAAGGAGACGTAAACTTCCGGGGTCTTGTCCCAGCACATTCCACTCTAATTCATAAGCGAGGAACATGACGTCCAGGAAGACTCTGTTGCCCTAGTAACAAGAGTTGAGAACGTCATAATGCTGCCGCCTTGTGGCTGTTTCCCACAACAGCAGCTTTAAATCCAGTGCTAATGGTTGCTTAATAGTCACAAGGATTGCAGGGATGTAAATGACACCTGCCCTCAAAATATGCCCTGGGGTAGGGAATAGGCAAGAAAATTCAACACATGACAAATTTTTCAAGAAGTCAATATGAAGAGGGAAGTTGTACTCACTCTTTAAAAGAAAAGCAAAAGAAAAAAATGGACATGCGTAAAGCGCAGTATAAGGAATTATTAGTCACATGCAAATCCAACCTCCAAAAAGGTTTCAGCTCACACCAGTCAAATGACCATCAGCAAAAAGTCTACAAACTATGAATGCTGAAGGGGTTTTAGAGAACTGTGTACCTTCTAGCTGCTGGTGGGATGTAAAGTGGTAACAGCACTAAGGAAAACTGAATGGAGCTGCTTTAAAAGGTAAACACTGAGCTACCATATGATGCGGCAGGGCACCTTCTTTGCCTATAACCTAAGACCACCAGAAACGGAAAGACAGAGGCAGGCAAATGTGCAATGCAGGAATATTGAAATAGCCAAGACATGGAAGGAAAAAAGGGGTCCATAAACAGATGAATGAACAAAGAAGAAGTGGTATATGGACAGAATGGAATATCAACCACGAAAAAAAATAAAAGAATGGCATATGCAGCACCACAGAGGAGCCTAGAAATAATCACACAATGTGAAGTAAGTCAGAATGCGAAAGACAAATGTCCTATGCTATCACTTATGTTATCTGAAAATTCATAAAAATGAACATATTTCCATAGAAAAAGGCAATCTCAGATTGAGAAGACAAACTGATGGTTAAGCCAAAGAAAAGGTGTGAGGAATGGATATATTAGGATATTGGGGTTAACAAATATATACTAATACATATAAAATATATCATCCCCAAAGACCTACAGAATACCAAGAGTGGTCTACTCAACACTCTGTAATAACCTACATGGAGAAGGACCCAAAGATCAATAGATGTATGTATATGTGTAAATGAACAAGATTCTGTACACTTAGAACAAAAGACATTTTCAATCAAACTTGCTCTGAGAAAAAGTACAACTTAAAGACACAAACAAGAATTAAGGAGGCTAAAACTTATGGGGGTTTGTCCTGGCACATTCCAATCTAATCTGCAACCTAACAGCACAACTTGCAGCAAGGTTCTGTTTCCCTAGCAAGCAGAGATGGCAACGTAGAAATGCTGCCACACTAAGGCCGTTTCCTCCAACAGCAGCTTTAAATCCACTGCTAATGGTCACTAATAGTCACAAGGACTGCAGGGCTGTAAATGACTCATGCCCTCAACAACTGTCCTGGGGTAGGGAATGGCCAAAAAAATCCAAACGCGGCAAATTTTTCAAGAAGGCAATTTGAACTTGTAACTTTAGCTCCATCTTTAAAAAATGAAAAGGACATTGACAAACACAAAACATCAGGAATTATTAGTCGCATGCAAATCCAATCTACACAAAGGTATCACCTCGCACTAGTCAGAATGACCATCAGCAAAAAGTCAACAAACAATAGATGTTGAAGAAGTTGTGGAGAATAGTGTAACCTCTCGGTCTAAGTGGGATGTAAACTGGTAACAGCCAATAATAGCAACAGAATGGCAGTGCGTTTAAAGGTAAAAATTGAGTTACCATATGATCCGGAAGGCCCACTGTTGGGCCTGTCACCTGTGAAAGCCAGAATCAAAAAGACACAGGATGGAAAATCGTGTATTGCAGCAGTATATACCATGGCCAAGACATGGAAGCAACAAAAATGTCCATCAGCAGATGAGTGGACGAAAAAGTGGTCCATGTACACAATGCAACATTAGACACAGAAAAGAATGAAACAATGCCGGTCGCAGCACCATAGATGAGGCTACAGATAATCACACAACTTGAAGTAAGTCAGAAAGCGAGAGACACATATCCTATGATATCACGTATAGGTGTTATCTAAATATTCATAGGAAGGAACCTATTTCCACAGAGAAGGACATTGACGTGTTCAGAAAACAAGCTTGTGGTTAGCCAAACGGAAAGGTGTGAGGAATATATAACGGAGCATATTGGGTTTAACAGACATATGCTAATATTTATAAAATATATAATCATCAGAGACATACCGAATACCAAGAGAGGTCTACACAACTTTCTCTAATAACCTATATGGAACAGGATCCAAACATGAAAAGATATATGTATCAATGAAAGAGATTCTGTACACCTAGAACAAACACAACATTGCAATTAAATTTGCTCGGAGAAAAATGAAAATTAAACTAAGAATACCAACAGCAAATAAGTAGACATAGTTTTGGGGTGTTTGTCCTGGCACATTCCACTCTACTTTACAACCTACAAACAGGACTTCCAGGAAGGCTCTTTTCCCTTAGTAACCAGAGTTGGGAATATAGAAATGCTGCCCCCTCGTGGCCTTTTCCTGCAACAGCAGCTTTAAACCCAGAGCCAATGGTCATGTAATAGTCACAATTACTACAGGGCTCTAAATGACACCTGCCCTCAAAAAACGTACTGGTGCAGGTAATGGCCACAGGAATTCAGAACATGGCAAATTTTTCAAGGAAACAATTTGAAGAGGTAAGTTTCTCTGTTTTACTTAAAAAAAAGTACGTAGATAAAAGCTCAATATCGGGAATTTTTAGATGCATGCAAATCCAAACTACAAAAAGGTATCACCACCCAACACTCAAAATGTCATCTGTAAAAAGTCTACAAACAATAAACGCTGAAGGGTTTTTTATAGAACTGTGTACCCTCAAGTTGCTGGTGGGATGTAATCTGGTAACAGCCAGTAGTGAGAACAGAATGGAGGTGCGTTGAAAGGTAAAAATTGAACTACCATATGATCTAGTAGGCCCAATGCTGGGCCTAACCCATGAGAAGACCAGAATCCAAAAGACACAGGCTGGCAAGCCTGCACTGCATCAACATTTAGCATAGCCAAGACTTGGAAGTAACCAAAATGTCCATCCACAGATGAATGTAAAAAGAAGAAGTGGTCCATGTACACAATGGAATATTCGCCGTGGAAAAGAATGAAACACTGCTCTTTGCAGCACCATAGATGAGCCTAGAGATAATCACAGAACATGAGGTAAGTCGGAAAGCAGACGACAAATATCCTGTGATATCACTCCTAGGTGTTACCTAACAACTGACACATATGAACATATTTCCACAGAGAAAGACTCCCACGGACTTAGAAAACAAACTATGGTTATCTTAAGGGAGAAGTGGGAGGAATGGATACATTAAGATTAGGGTTACCATACGTATACAAATACATATTAAACACATGTATCAAACAGACCGACCATATACCAAGGGAGGTCTACTGAACGCTCTGTAATAATTTACACGGGGGCTTGCCTGGTGGCACCGTGGTTAAGAATCCTCCTGCCAATGCAGGGGACACAGGTTCGATCCCTGGTTCGGGAAGATCCCACATGCTGCAGAGCAACTAAGCCCGTGCACCACAACTAATGAGCCTACGCTCTGGAGCCCATGAGCCATAACTACTGAGACCAGGTGCCACAACTACTGAAGCCCGCACGCCTAGAGCCCGTGTTCCGCAACAAAAGAAGCCACTACGGTGAGAAGCCCGTGCACCGCACCGGAGAGTAGCCCCCGCTCACCGCAACTAGAGACAGCCCACAGGCAGCAAAGAAGATCCAACTCAGCCAAAAACAAATAAATAAATAAAATACATTTATTAAAAAAAATAATAGTAGTTTACATGGGAAGAGGATCTGTACATGAATAAACGTATATAATGTTCAACTGAACCTGATTGTGTACACCTACAACAAACACTATTCTACTCATTACCCCAATTTAAAAAATTAAAACCACGAACAGCAATTAATGAGACATAAAGTTACTGGGGTTGTCTCTGGCCCATTCCATTCTCATTTACAACCTAGGAACACGACTTTCTGGAAGGCTCAGCTGCCCTAGTAACCAGATTTGGGGATGGAGAAATGCTGCCGCCTTGTTTCCGGTTCCCACAAGAGCAGCTTTAAACACTGGGCTAACGGTCACTTAAGATTCACAGCAATTGTAGGGCTGTAAATGACACGTGTCCTCAAAAAATGTCCTGGGGTAGGTAATGGCCAAAAAAGTTCACAACACGGAAAATTTTTCAAGAAAACGGTTTCAAGAGGTAAGTGTTACTCACACTGTTATTAAAAAAAAAGAAGAACATGGATAAAAGCTCAATATCAGGAATTATTGGTTGGATGCAAATCCAAAATACAAAAAGATTTCACCACCCAATATTCAAAATGCCATCCGTAAACAGTCTACAAACAATGAATGCTGATGGGTTGGTGGAGAAATGCATACCCACTATGCTGTTGGTTGGACGTAAACTGGTAACAGCTAATCATGAGAACAGAATGGAGCTGCGTTTAAAAGGTAAAGAAATTGAGCTACCATACAATGCGGCCGATCCCCTAATGGGACTATCACCTAAGAAGACCAGAATCGGAAAGACACAGACAGGCAAACATGCACTGTAGCAATATTTACAATAGCCAAGACGTTCAAGCAAACAAAATGTCCATCAATAGATAAATGGACAAAGAAGAAGTGGTGGACGTACCGAATGGAATATTAGCCTCAGAAAAAATAAATGAACAATGCCGTTTTCAGGACTACAGATGAGACTAGAAATAATCATATTAGGTTAAGTAAGTCAAAAGGGAATGACAAATATCCTATGATATCATTTATACATGTTATCCTAAGATTGCTACCAATGAACATATTTCCACAGAAAAAGAAACTCACAGACTTAGAAAACAAATGAATGGTTAACCAAAATGAAAGGTGGGAGGATGGACAAATTAGGATTATGGAGCTAACAAACATATACTAATGTATGTTAAGTGTATATAAACATACAACACATAAACTGTATGAATTATATAATCACCAATATATAGAAAATATATAATGACAAAACACCTACCATATACCAAGGAGGTCTACTCAACATTCTGTAATAACATACATGGTAACAGCATCCGAAGAACAACAGACATATGTATGAATCATTGAGCAGATTCTGTACAGCCAGCCAATCGTAACACTCTCATCAAATTTACTCTGATAAGAAATAGAAATTAAATTAAAAAAAACAAACATAAGTAAGGAGACGTAAACTTCCGGGGTCTTGTCCCAGCACATTCCACTCTAATTCATAAGCGAGGAACATGACGTCCAGGAAGACTCTGTTGCCCTAGTAACAAGAGTTGAGAACGTCATAATGCTGCCGCCTTGTGGCTGTTTCCCACAACAGCAGCTTTAAATCCAGTGCTAATGGTTGCTTAATAGTCACAAAGATTGCAGGGATGTAAATGACACCTGCCCTCAAAATATGCCCTGGGGTAGGGAATAGGCAAGAAAATTCAACACATGACAAATTTTTCAAGAAGTCAATATGAAGAGGGAAGTTGTACTCACTCTTTAAAAGAAAAGCAAAAGAAAAAAATGGACATGCGTAAAGCGCAGTATAAGGAATTATTAGTCACATGCAAATCCAACCTCCAAAAAGGTTTCAGCTCACACCAGTCAAATGACCATCAGCAAAAAGTCTACAAACTATGAATGCTGAAGGGGTTTTAGAGAACTGTGTACCTTCTAGCTGCTGGTGGGATGTAAAGTGGTAACAGCACTAAGGAAAACTGAATGGAGCTGCTTTAAAAGGTAAAAACTGAGCTACCATATGATGCGGCAGGGCACCTTCTTTGCCTATAACCTAAGACCACCAGAAACGGAAAGACAGAGGCAGGCAAATGTGCAATGCAGGAATATTGAAATAGCCAAGACATGGAAGGAAAAAAGGGGTCCATAAACAGATGAATGAACAAAGAAGAAGTGGTATATGGACAGAATGGAATATCAACCACGAAAAAAAATAAAAGAATGGCATATGCAGCACCACAGAGGAGCCTAGAAATAATCACACAATGTGAAGTAAGTCAGAATGCGAAAGACAAATGTCCTATGCTATCACTTATGTTATCTGAAAATTCATAAAAATGAACATATTTCCATAGAAAAAGGCAATCTCAGATTGAGAAGACAAACTGATGGTTAAGCCAAAGAAAAGGTGTGAGGAATGGATATATTAGGATATTGGGGTTAACAAATATATACTAATACATATAAAATATATCATCCCCAAAGACCTACAGAATACCAAGAGTGGTCTACTCAACACTCTGTAATAACCTACATGGAGAAGGACCCAAAGATCAATAGATGTATGTATATGTGTAAATGAACAAGATTCTGTACACCTACAACAAAAGACATTTTCAATCAAACTTGCTCTGAGAAAAAGTACAACTTAAAGACACAAACAAGAATTAAGGAGGCTAAAACTTATGGGGGTTTGTCCTGGCACATTCCAATCTAATCTGCAACCTAACAGCACAACTTGCAGCAAGGTTCTGTTTCCCTAGCAAGCAGAGATGGCAACGTAGAAATGCTGCCACACTAAGGCCGTTTCCTCAAACAGCAGCTTTAAATCCACTGCTAATGGTCACTAATAGTCACAAGGACTGCAGGGCTGTAAATGACTCATGCCCTCAACAACTGTCCTGGGGTAGGGAATGGCCAAAAAAATCCAAACGCGGCAAATTTTTCAAGAAGGCAATTTGAAGTTGTAAGTTTAGCTCAATCTTTAAACAAATGAAAAGGACATTGATAAACACAAAACATCAGGAATTATTAGTCGCATGCAAATCCAATCTACACAAAGGTATCACCTCGCACTAGTCAGAATGACCATCAGCAAAAAGTCAACAAACAATAGATGTTGAAGAAGTTGTGGAGAATAGTGTAACCTCTTGGTCTAAGTGGGATGTAAACTGGTAACAGCCAATAATAGCAACAGAATGGCAGTGCGTTTAAAGGTAAAAATTGAGTTACCATATGATCCGGAAGGCCCACTGTTGGGCCTGTCACCTGTGAAAGCCAGAATCAAAAAGACACAGGATGAAAAATCGTGTATTGCAGCAGTATATACCATGGCCAAGACATGGAAGCAACAAAAATGTCCATCAGCAGATGAGTGGACGAAAAAGTGGTCCATGTACACAATGCAACATTAGACACAGAAAAGAATGAAACAATGCCGGTCGCAGCACCATGAATGAGGCTACAGATAATCACACAACTTGAAGTAAGTCAGAAAGTGAGAGACACATATCCTATGATATCACGTATAGGTGTTATCTAAATATTCATAGGAAGGAACCTATTTCCACAGAGAAGGACATTGACGTGTTCAGAAAACAAGCTTGTGGTTAGCCAAACGGAAAGGTGTGAGGAATATATAACGGAGCATATTGGGTTTAACAGACATATGCTAATATTTATAAAATATATAATCATCAGAGACATACCGAATACCAAGAGAGGTCTACACAACTTTCTCTAATAACCTATATGGAACAGGATCCAAACATGAAAAGATATATGTATCAATGAAAGAGATTCTGTACACCTAGAACAAACACAACATTGCAATTAAATTTGCTCGGAGAAAAATGAAAATTAAACTAAGAATACCAACAGCAAATAAGTAGACATAGTTTTGGGGTGTTTGTCCTGGCACATTCCACTCTACTTTACAACCTACAAACAGGACTTCCAGGAAGGCTCTTTTCCCTTAGTAACCAGAGTTGGGAATATAGAAATGCTGCCCCCTCGTGGCCGTTTCCTGCAACAGCAGCTTTAAACCCAGAGCCAATGGTCATGTAATAGTCACAATTACTACAGGGCTCTAAATGACACCTGCCCTCAAAAAACGTACTGGTGCAGGTAATGGCCACAGGAATTCAGAACATGGCAAATTTTTCAAGGAAACAATTTGAAGAGGTAAGTTTCTCTGTTTTACTTAAAAAAAAGTACGTAGATAAAAGCTCAATATCGGGAATTTTTAGATGCATGCAAATCCAAACTACAAAAAGGTATCACCACCCAACACTCAAAATGTCATCTGTAAAAAGTCTACAAACAATAAACGCTGAAGGGTTTTTTATAGAACTGTGTACCCTCAAGTTGCTGGTGGGATGTAATCTGGTAACAGCCAGTAGTGAGAACAGAATGGAGGTGCGTTGAAAGGTAAAAATTGAACTACCATATGATCTAGTAGGCCCAATGCTGGGCCTAACCCATGAGAAGACCAGAATCCAAAAGACACAGGCTGGCAAGCCTGCACTGCATCAATATTTAGCATAGCCAAGACTTGGAAGTAACCAAAATGTCCATCCACAGATGAATGTAAAAAGAAGAAGTGGTCCATGTACACAATGGAATATTCGCCGTGGAAAAGAATGAAACACTGCTCTTTGCAGCACCATAGATGAGCCTAGAGATAATCACAGAACATGAGGTAAGTCGGAAAGCAGACGACAAATATCCTGTGATATCACTCCTAGGTGTTACCTAACAACTGACACATATGAACATATTTCCACAGAGAAAGACTCCCACAGACTTAGAAAACAAACTATGGTTATCTTAAGGGAGAAGTGGGAGGAATGGATACATTAAGATTAGGGTTACCATACGTATACAAATACATATTAAACACATGTATCAAACAGACCGACCATATACCAAGGGAGGTCTACTGAACGCTCTGTAATAATTTACACGGGGGCTTGCCTGGTGGCACCGTGGTTAAGAATCCTCCTGCCAATGCAGGGGACACAGGTTCGATCCCTGGTTCGGGAAGATCCCACATGCTGCAGAGCAACTAAGCCCGTGCACCACAACTAATGAGCCTACGCTCTGGAGCCCATGAGCCATAACTACTGAGACCAGGTGCCACAACTACTGAAGCCCGCACGCCTAGAGCCCGTGTTCCGCAACAAAAGAAGCCACTACGGTGAGAAGCCCGTGCACCGCACCGGAGAGTAGCCCCCGCTCACCGCAACTAGAGACAGCCCACAGGCAGCAAAGAAGATCCAACTCAGCCAAAAACAAATAAATAAATAAAATACATTTATTAAAAAAAATAATAGTAGTTTACATGGGAAGAGGATCTGTACATGAATAAACGTATATAATGTTCAACTGAACCTGATTGTGTACACCTACAACAAACACTATTCTACTCATTACCCCAATTTAAAAAATTAAAACCACGAACAGCAATTAATGAGACATAAAGTTACTGGGGTTGTCTCTGGCCCATTCCATTCTCATTTACAACCTAGGAACACGACTTTCTGGAAGGCTCAGCTGCCCTAGTAACCAGATTTGGGGATGGAGAAATGCTGCCGCCTTGTTTCCGGTTCCCACAAGAGCAGCTTTAAACACTGGGCTAACGGCCACTTAAGATTCACAGCAATTGTAGGGCTGTAAATGACACGTGTCCTCAAAAAATGTCCTGGGGTAGGTAATGGCCAAAAAAGTTCACAACACGGAAAATTTTTCAAGAAAACGGTTTCAAGAGGTAAGTGTTACTCACACTGTTATTTAAAAAAAAGAAGAACATGGATAAAAGCTCAATATCAGGAATTATTGGTTGGATGCAAATCCAAAATACAAAAAGATTTCACCACCCAATATTCAAAATGCCATCCGTAAACAGTCTACAAACAATGAATGCTGATGGCTTGGTGGAGAAATGCATACCCACTATGCTGTTGGTTGGACGTAAACTGGTAACAGCTAATCATGAGAACAGAATGGAGCTGCGTTTAAAAGGTAAAGAAATTGAGCTACCATACAATGCGGCCGATCCCCTAATGGGACTATCACCTAAGAAGACCAGAATCGGAAAGACACAGACAGGCAAACACGCACTGTAGCAATATTTACAATAGCCAAGACATTCAAGCAAACAAAATGTCCATCAATAGATAAATGGACAAAGAAGAAGTGGTGGACGTACCGAATGGAATATTAGCCTCAGAAAAAATAAATGAACAATGCCGTTTTCAGGACTACAGATGAGACTAGAAATAATCATATTAGGTTAAGTAAGTCAAAAGGGAATGACAAATATCCTATGATATCATTTATACATGTTATCCTAAGATTGCTACCAATGAACATATTTCCACAGAAAAAGAAACTCACAGACTTAGAAAACAAATGAATGGTTAACCAAAATGAAAGGTGGGAGGATGGACAAATTAGGATTATGGAGCTAACAAACATATACTAATGTATGTTAAGTGTATATAAACATACAACACATAAACTGTATGAATTATATAATCACCAATATATAGAAAATATATAATGACAAAACACCTACCATATACCAAGGAGGTCTACTCAACATTCTGTAATAACATACATGGTAACAGCATCCGAAGAACAACAGACATATGTATGAATCATTGAGCAGATTCTGTACAGCCAGCCAATCGTAACACTCTCATCAAATTTACTCTGATAAGAAATAGAAATTAAATTAAAAAAAACAAACATAAGTAAGGAGACGTAAACTTCCGGGGTCTTGTCCCAGCACATTCCACTCTAATTCATAAGCGAGGAACATGACGTCCAGGAAGACTCTGTTGCCCTAGTAACAAGAGTTGAGAACGTCATAATGCTGCCGCCTTGTGGCTGTTTCCCACAACAGCAGCTTTAAATCCAGTGCTAATGGTTGCTTAATAGTCACAAGGATTGCAGGGATGTAAATGACACCTGCCCTCAAAATATGCCCTGGGGTAGGGAATAGGCAAGAAAATTCAACACATGACAAATTTTTCAAGAAGTCAATATGAAGAGGGAAGTTGTACTCACTCTTTAAAAGAAAAGCAAAAGAAAAAAATGGACATGTGTAAAGCGCAGTATAAGGAATTATTAGTCACATGCAAATCCAACCTCCAAAAAGGTTTCAGCTCACACCAGTCAAATGACCATCAGCAAAAAGTCTACAAACTATGAATGCTGAAGGGGTTTTAGAGAACTGTGTACCTTCTAGCTGCTGGTGGGATGTAAAGAGGTAACAGCACTAAGGTAAACTGAATGGAGCTGCTTTAAAAGGTAAACACTGAGCTACCATATGATGCGGCAGGGCACCTTCTTTGCCTATAACCTAAGACCACCAGAAACGGAAAGACAGAGGCAGGCAAATGTGCAATGCAGGAATATTGAAATAGCCAAGACATGGAAGGAAAAAAGGGGTCCATAAACAGATGAATGAACAAAGAAGAAGTGGTATATGGACAGAATGGAATATCAACCACGAAAAAAAATAAAAGAATGGCATATGCAGCACCACAGAGGAGCCTAGAAATAATCACACAATGTGAAGTAAGTCAGAATGCGAAAGACAAATGTCCTATGCTATCACTTATGTTATCTGAAAATTCATAAAAATGAACATATTTCCATAGAAAAAGGCAATCTCAGATTGAGAAGACAAACTGATGGTTAAGCCAAAGAAAAGGTGTGAGGAATGGATATATTAGGATATTGGGGTTAACAAATATATACTAATACATATAAAATATATCATCCCCAAAGACCTACAGAATACCAAGAGTGGTCTACTCAACACTCTGTAATAACCTACATGGAGAAGGACCCAAAGATCAATAGATGTATGTATATGTGTAAATGAACAAGATTCTGTACACTTAGAACAAAAGACATTTTCAATCAAACTTGCTCTGAGAAAAAGTACAACTTAAAGACACAAACAAGAATTAAGGAGGCTAAAACTTATGGGGGTTTGTCCTGGCACATTCCAATCTAATCTGCAACCTAACAGCACAACTTGCAGCAAGGTTCTGTTTCCCTAGCAAGCAGAGATGGCAACGTAGAAATGCTGCCACACTAAGGCCGTTTCCTCCAACAGCAGCTTTAAATCCACTGCTAATGGTCACTAATAGTCACAAGGACTGCAGGGCTGTAAATGACTCATGCCCTCAACAACTGTCCTGGGGTAGGGAATGGCCAAAAAAATCCAAACGCGGCAAATTTTTCAAGAAGGCAATTTGAAGTTGTAACTTTAGCTCCATCTTTAAACAAATGAAAAGGACATTGATAAACACAAAACATCAGGAATTATTAGTCGCATGCAAATCCAATCTACACAAAGGTATCACCTCGCACTAGTCAGAATGACCATCAGCAAAAAGTCAACAAACAATAGATGTTGAAGAAGTTGTGGAGAATAGTGTAACCTCTCGGTCTAAGTGGGATGTAAACTGGTAACAGCCAATAATAGCAACAGAATGGCAGTGCGTTTCAAGGTAAAAATTGAGTTACCATATGATCCGGAAGGCCCACTGTTGGGCCTGTCACCTGTGAAAGCCAGAATCAAAAAGACACAGGATGGAAAATCGTGTATTGCAGCAGTATATACCATGGCCAAGACATGGAAGCAACAAAAATGTCCATCAGCAGATGAGTGGACGAAAAAGTGGTCCATGTACACAATGCAACATTAGACACAGAAAAGAATGAAACAATGCCGGTCGCAGCACCATGAATGAGGCTACAGATAATCACACAACTTGAAGTAAGTCAGAAAGCGAGAGACACATATCCTATGATATCACGTATAGGTGTTATCTAAATATTCATAGGAAGGAACCTATTTCCACAGAGAAGGACATTGACGTGTTCAGAAAACAAGCTTGTGGTTAGCCAAACGGAAAGGTGTGAGGAATATATAACGGAGCATATTGGGTTTAACAGACATATGCTAATATTTATAAAATATATAATCATCAGAGACATACCGAATACCAAGAGAGGTCTACACAACTTTCTCTAATAACCTATATGGAACAGGATCCAAACATGAAAAGATATATGTATCAATGAAAGAGATTCTGTACACCTAGAACAAACACAACATTGCAATTAAATTTGCTCGGAGAAAAATGAAAATTAAACTAAGAATACCAACAGCAAATAAGTAGACATAGTTTTGGGGTGTTTGTCCTGGCACATTCCACTCTACTTTACAACCTACAAACAGGACTTCCAGGAAGGCTCTTTTCCCTTAGTAACCAGAGTTGGGAATATAGAAATGCTGCCCCCTCGTGGCCGTTTCCTGCAAGAGCAGCTTTAAACCCAGAGCCAATGGTCATGTAATAGTCACAATTACTACAGGGCTCTAAATGACACCTGCCCTCAAAAAACGTACTGGTGCAGGTAATGGCCACAGGAATTCAGAACATGGCAAATTTTTCAAGGAAACAATTTGAAGAGGTAAGTTTCTCTGTTTTACTTAAAAAAAAGTACGTAGATAAAAGCTCAATATCGGGAATTTTTAGATGCATGCAAATCCAAACTACAAAAAGGTATCACCACCCAACACTCAAAATGTCATCTGTAAAAAGTCTACAAACAATAAACGCTGAAGGGTTTTTTATAGAACTGTGTACCCTCAAGTTGCTGGTGGGATGTAATCTGGTAACAGCCAGTAGTGAGAACAGAATGGAGGTGCGTTGAAAGGTAAAAATTGAACTACCATATGATCTAGTAGGCCCAATGCTGGGCCTAACCCATGAGAAGACCAGAATCCAAAAGACACAGGCTGGCAAGCCTGCACTGCATCAATATTTAGCATAGCCAAGACTTGGAAGTAACCAAAATGTCCATCCACAGATGAATGTAAAAAGAAGAAGTGGTCCATGTACACAATGGAATATTCGCCGTGGAAAAGAATGAAACACTGCTCTTTGCAGCACCATAGATGAGCCTAGAGATAATCACAAAACATGAGGTAAGTCGGAAAGCAGACGACAAATATCCTGTGATATCACTCCTAGGTGTTACCTAACAACTGACACATATGAACATATTTCCACAGAGAAAGACTCCCACAGACTTAGAAAACAAACTATGGTTATCTTAAGGGAGAAGTGGGAGGAATGGATACATTAAGATTAGGGTTACCATACGTATACAAATACATATTAAACACATGTATCAAACAGACCGACCATATACCAAGGGAGGTCTACTGAACGCTCTGTAATAATTTACACGGGGGCTTGCCTGGTGGCACCGTGGTTAAGAATCCTCCTGCCAATGCAGGGGACACAGGTTCGATCCCTGGTTCGGGAAGATCCCACATGCTGCAGAGCAACTAAGCCCGTGCACCACAACTAATGAGCCTACGCTCTGGAGCCCATGAGCCATAACTACTGAGACCAGGTGCCACAACTACTGAAGCCCGCACGCCTAGAGCCCGTGTTCCGCAACAAAAGAAGCCACTACGGTGAGAAGCCCGTGCACCGCACCGGAGAGTAGCCCCCGCTCACCGCAACTAGAGACAGCCCACAGGCAGCAAAGAAGATCCAACTCAGCCAAAAACAAATAAATAAATAAAATACATTTATTAAAAAAAATAATAGTAGTTTACATGGGAAGAGGATCTGTACATGAATAAACGTATATAATGTTCAACTGAACCTGATTGTGTACACCTACAACAAACACTATTCTACTCATTACCCCAATTTAAAAAATTAAAACCACGAACAGCAATTAATGAGACATAAAGTTACTGGGGTTGTCTCTGGCCCATTCCATTCTCATTTACAACCTAGGAACACGACTTTCTGGAAGGCTCAGCTGCCCTAGTAACCAGATTTGGGGATGGAGAAACGCTGCCGCCTTGTTTCCGGTTCCCACAAGAGCAGCTTTAAACACTGGGCTAACGGCCACTTAAGATTCACAGCAATTGTAGGGCTGTAAATGACACGTGTCCTCAAAAAATGTCCTGGGGTAGGTAATGGCCAAAAAAGTTCACAACACGGAAAATTTTTCAAGAAAACGGTTTCAAGAGGTAAGTGTTACTCACACTGTTATTTAAAAAAAAGAAGAACATGGATAAAAGCTCAATATCAGGAATTATTGGTTGGATGCAAATCCAAAATACAAAAAGATTTCACCACCCAATATTCAAAATGCCATCCGTAAACAGTCTACAAACAATGAATGCTGATGGGTTGGTGGAGAAATGCATACCCACTATGCTGTTGGTTGGACGTAAACTGGTAACAGCTAATCATGAGAACAGAATGGAGCTGCGTTTAAAAGGTAAAGAAATTGAGCTACCATACAATGCGGCCGATCCCCTAATGGGACTATCACCTAAGAAGACCAGAATCGGAAAGACACAGACAGGCAAACACGCACTGTAGCAATATTTACAATAGCCAAGACATTCAAGCAAACAAAATGTCCATCAATAGATAAATGGACAAAGAAGAAGTGGTGGACGTACCGAATGGAATATTAGCCTCAGAAAAAATAAATGAACAATGCCGTTTTCAGGACTACAGATGAGACTAGAAATAATCATATTAGGTTAAGTAAGTCAAAAGGGAATGACAAATATCCTGTGATATCATTTATACATGTTATCCTAAGATTGCTACCAATGAACATATTTCCACAGAAAAAGAAACTCACAGACTTAGAAAACAAATGAATGGTTAACCAAAATGAAAGGTGGGAGGATGGACAAATTAGGATTATGGAGCTAACAAACATATACTAATGTATGTTAAGTGTATATAAACATACAACACATAAACTGTATGAATTATATAATCACCAATATATAGAAAATATATAATGACAAAACACCTACCATATACCAAGGGAGGTCTACTCAACATTCTGTAATAACATACATGGTAACAGCATCCGAAGAACAACAGACATATGTATGAATCATTGAGCAGATTCTGTACAGCCAGCCAATCGTAACACTCTCATCAAATTTACTCTGATAAGAAATAGAAATTAAATTAAAAAAAACAAACATAAGTAAGGAGACGTAAACTTCCAGGGTCTTGTCCCAGCACATTCCACTCTAATTCATAAGCAAGGAACATGACGTCCAGGAAGACTCTGTTGCCCTAGTAACAAGAGTTGAGAACGTCATAATGCTGCCGCCTTGTGGCTGTTTCCCACAACAGCAGCTTTAAATCCAGTGCTAATGGTTGCTTAATAGTCACAAGGATTGCAGGGATGTAAATGACACCTGCCCTCAAAATATGCCCTGGGGTAGGGAATAGGCAAGAAAATTCAACACATGACAAATTTTTCAAGAAGTCAATATGAAGAGGGAAGTTGTACTCACTCTTTAAAAGAAAAGCAAAAGAAAAAAATGGACATGCGTAAAGCGCAGTATAAGGAATTATTAGTCACATGCAAATCCAACCTCCAAAAAGGTTTCAGCTCACACCAGTCAAATGACCATCAGCAAAAAGTCTACAAACTATGAATGCTGAAGGGGTTTTAGAGAACTGTGTACCTTCTAGCTGCTGGTGGGATGTAAAGAGGTAACAGCACTAAGGTAAACTGAATGGAGCTGCTTTAAAAGGTAAAAACTGAGCTACCATATGATGCGGCAGGGCACCTTCTTTGCCTATAACCTAAGACCACCAGAAACGGAAAGACAGAGGCAGGCAAATGTGCAATGCAGGAATATTGAAATAGCCAAGACATGGAAGGAAAAAAGGGGTCCATAAACAGATGAATGAACAAAGAAGAAGTGGTATATGGACAGAATGGAATATCAACCACGAAAAAAAATAAAAGAATGGCATATGCAGCACCACAGAGGAGCCTAGAAATAATCACACAATGTGAAGTAAGTCAGAATGCGAAAGACAAATGTCCTATGCTATCACTTATGTTATCTGAAAATTCATAAAAATGAACATATTTCCATAGAAAAAGGCAATCTCAGATTGAGAAGACAAACTGATGGTTAAGCCAAAGAAAAGGTGTGAGGAATGGATATATTAGGATATTGGGGTTAACAAATATATACTAATACATATAAAATATATCATCCCCAAAGACCTACAGAATACCAAGAGTTGTCTACTCAACACTCTGTAATAACCTACATGGAGAAGGACCCAAAGATCAATAGATGTATGTATATGTGTAAATGAACAAGATTCTGTACACTTAGAACAAAAGACATTTTCAATCAAACTTGCTCTGAGAAAAAGTACAACTTAAAGACACAAACAAGAATTAAGGAGGCTAAAACTTATGGGGGTTTGTCCTGGCACATTCCAATCTAATCTGCAACCTAACAGCACAACTTGCAGCAAGGTTCTGTTTCCCTAGCAAGCAGAGATGGCAACGTAGAAATGCTGCCACACTAAGGCCGTTTCCTCAAACAGCAGCTTTAAATCCACTGCTAATGGTCACTAATAGTCACAAGGACTGCAGGGCTGTAAATGACTCATGCCCTCAACAACTGTCCTGGGGTAGGGAATGGCCAAAAAAATCCAAACGCGGCAAATTTTTCAAGAAGGCAATTTGAAGTTGTAACTTTAGCTCCATCTTTAAACAAATGAAAAGGACATTGATAAACACAAAACATCAGGAATTATTAGTCGCATGCAAATCCAATCTACACAAAGGTATCACCTCGCACTAGTCAGAATGACCATCAGCAAAAAGTCAACAAACAATAGATGTTGAAGAAGTTGTGGAGAATAGTGTAACCTCTCGGTCTAAGTGGGATGTAAACTGGTAACAGCCAATAATAGCAACAGAATGGCAGTGCGTTTCAAGGTAAAAATTGAGTTACCATATGATCCGGAAGGCCCACTGTTGGGCCTGTCACCTGTGAAAGCCAGAATCAAAAAGACACAGGATGGAAAATCGTGTATTGCAGCAGTATATACCATGGCCAAGACATGGAAGCAACAAAAATGTCCATCAGCAGATGAGTGGACGAAAAAGTGGTCCATGTACACAATGCAACATTAGACACAGAAAAGAATGAAACAATGCCGGTCGCAGCACCATGAATGAGGCTACAGATAATCACACAACTTGAAGTAAGTCAGAAAGCGAGAGACACATATCCTATGATATCACGTATAGGTGTTATCTAAATATTCATAGGAAGGAACCTATTTCCACAGAGAAGGACATTGACGTGTTCAGAAAACAAGCTTGTGGTTAGCCAAACGGAAAGGTGTGAGGAATATATAACGGAGCATATTGGGTTTAACAGACATATGCTAATATTTATAAAATATATAATCATCAGAGACATACCGAATACCAAGAGAGGTCTACACAACTTTCTCTAATAACCTATATGGAACAGGATCCAAACATGAAAAGATATATGTATCAATGAAAGAGATTCTGTACACCTAGAACAAACACAACATTGCAATTAAATTTGCTCGGAGAAAAATGAAAATTAAACTAAGAATACCAACAGCAAATAAGTAGACATAGTTTTGGGGTGTTTGTCCTGGCACATTCCACTCTACTTTACAACCTACAAACAGGACTTCCAGGAAGGCTCTTTTCCCTTAGTAACCAGAGTTGGGAATATAGAAATGCTGCCCCCTCGTGGCCGTTTCCTGCAAGAGCAGCTTTAAACCCAGAGCCAATGGTCATGTAATAGTCACAATTACTACAGGGCTCTAAATGACACCTGCCCTCAAAAAACGTACTGGTGCAGGTAATGGCCACAGGAATTCAGAACATGGCAAATTTTTCAAGGAAACAATTTGAAGAGGTAAGTTTCTCTGTTTTACTTAAAAAAAAGTACGTAGATAAAAGCTCAATATCGGGAATTTTTAGATGCATGCAAATCCAAACTACAAAAAGGTATCACCACCCAACACTCAAAATGTCATCTGTAAAAAGTCTACAAACAATAAACGCTGAAGGGTTTTTTATAGAACTGTGTACCCTCAAGTTGCTGGTGGGATGTAATCTGGTAACAGCCAGTAGTGAGAACAGAATGGAGGTGCGTTGAAAGGTAAAAATTGAACTACCATATGATCTAGTAGGCCCAATGCTGGGCCTAACCCATGAGAAGACCAGAATCCAAAAGACACAGGCTGGCAAGCCTGCACTGCATCAATATTTAGCATAGCCAAGACTTGGAAGTAACCAAAATGTCCATCCACAGATGAATGTAAAAAGAAGAAGTGGTCCATGTACACAATGGAATATTCGCCGTGGAAAAGAATGAAACACTGCTCTTTGCAGCACCATAGATGAGCCTAGAGATAATCACAAAACATGAGGTAAGTCGGAAAGCAGACGACAAATATCCTGTGATATCACTCCTAGGTGTTACCTAACAACTGACACATATGAACATATTTCCACAGAGAAAGACTCCCACAGACTTAGAAAACAAACTATGGTTATCTTAAGGGAGAAGTGGGAGGAATGGATACATTAAGATTAGGGTTACCATACGTATACAAATACATATTAAACACATGTATCAAACAGACCGACCATATACCAAGGGAGGTCTACTGAACGCTCTGTAATAATTTACACGGGGGCTTGCCTGGTGGCACCGTGGTTAAGAATCCTCCTGCCAATGCAGGGGACACAGGTTCGATCCCTGGTTCGGGAAGATCCCACATGCTGCAGAGCAACTAAGCCCGTGCACCACAACTAATGAGCCTACGCTCTGGAGCCCATGAGCCATAACTACTGAGACCAGGTGCCACAACTACTGAAGCCCGCACGCCTAGAGCCCGTGTTCCGCAACAAAAGAAGCCACTACGGTGAGAAGCCCGTGCACCGCACCGGAGAGTAGCCCCCGCTCACCGCAACTAGAGACAGCCCACAGGCAGCAAAGAAGATCCAACTCAGCCAAAAACAAATAAATAAATAAAATACATTTATTAAAAAAAATAATAGTAGTTTACATGGGAAGAGGATCTGTACATGAATAAACGTATATAATGTTCAACTGAACCTGATTGTGTACACCTACAACAAACACTATTCTACTCATTACCCCAATTTAAAAAATTAAAACCACGAACAGCAATTAATGAGACATAAAGTTACTGGGGTTGTCTCTGGCCCATTCCATTCTCATTTACAACCTAGGAACACGACTTTCTGGAAGGCTCAGCTGCCCTAGTAACCAGATTTGGGGATGGAGAAATGCTGCCGCCTTGTTTCCGGTTCCCACAAGAGCAGCTTTAAACACTGGGCTAACGGCCACTTAAGATTCACAGCAATTGTAAGGCTGTAAATGACACGTGTCCTCAAAAAATGTCCTGGGGTAGGTAATGGCCAAAAAAGTTCACAACACGGAAAATTTTTCAAGAAAACGGTTTCAAGAGGTAAGTGTTACTCACACTGTTATTTAAAAAAAAGAAGAACATGGATAAAAGCTCAATATCAGGAATTATTGGTTGGATGCAAATCCAAAATACAAAAAGATTTCACCACCCAATATTCAAAATGCCATCCGTAAACAGTCTACAAACAATGAATGCTGATGGGTTGGTGGAGAAATGCATACCACTATGCTGTTGGTTGGACGTAAACTGGTAACAGCTAATCATGAGAACAGAATGGAGCTGCGTTTAAAAGGTAAAGAAATTGAGCTACCATACAATGCGGCCGATCCCCTAATGGGACTATCACCTAAGAAGACCAGAATCGGAAAGACACAGACAGGCAAACACGCACTGTAGCAATATTTACAATAGCCAAGACATTCAAGCAAACAAAATGTCCATCAATAGATAAATGGACAAAGAAGAAGTGGTGGACGTACCGAATGGAATATTAGCCTCAGAAAAAATAAATGAACAATGCCGTTTTCAGGACTACAGATGAGACTAGAAATAATCATATTAGGTTAAGTAAGTCAAAAGGGAATGACAAATATCCTGTGATATCATTTATACATGTTATCCTAAGATTGCTACCAATGAACATATTTCCACAGAAAAAGAAACTCACAGACTTAGAAAACAAATGAATGGTTAACCAAAATGAAAGGTGGGAGGATGGACAAATTAGGATTATGGAGCTAACAAACATATACTAATGTATGTTAAGTGTATATAAACATACAACACATAAACTGTATGAATTATATAATCACCAATATATAGAAAATATATAATGACAAAACACCTACCATATACCAAGGGAGGTCTACTCAACATTCTGTAATAACATACATGGTAACAGCATCCGAAGAACAACAGACATATGTATGAATCATTGAGCAGATTCTGTACAGCCAGCCAATCGTAACACTCTCATCAAATTTACTCTGATAAGAAATAGAAATTAAATTAAAAAAAACAAACATAAGTAAGGAGACGTAAACTTCCGGGGTCTTGTCCCAGCACATTCCACTCTAATTCATAAGCAAGGAACATGACGTCCAGGAAGACTCTGTTGCCCTAGTAACAAGAGTTGAGAACGTCATAATGCTGCCGCCTTGTGGCTGTTTCCCACAACAGCAGCTTTAAATCCAGTGCTAATGGTTGCTTAATAGTCACAAGGATTGCAGGGATGTAAATGACACCTGCCCTCAAAATATGCCCTGGGGTAGGGAATAGGCAAGAAAATTCAACACATGACAAATTTTTCAAGAAGTCAATATGAAGAGGGAAGTTGTACTCACTCTTTAAAAGAAAAGCAAAAGAAAAAAATGGACATGCGTAAAGCGCAGTATAAGGAATTATTAGTCACATGCAAATCCAACCTCCAAAAAGGTTTCAGCTCACACCAGTCAAATGACCATCAGCAAAAAGTCTACAAACTATGAATGCTGAAGGGGTTTTAGAGAACTGTGTACCTTCTAGCTGCTGGTGGGATGTAAAGAGGTAACAGCACTAAGGTAAACTGAATGGAGCTGCTTTAAAAGGTAAAAACTGAGCTACCATATGATGCGGCAGGGCACCTTCTTTGCCTATAACCTAAGACCACCAGAAACGGAAAGACAGAGGCAGGCAAATGTGCAATGCAGGAATATTGAAATAGCCAAGACATGGAAGGAAAAAAGGGGTCCATAAACAGATGAATGAACAAAGAAGAAGTGGTATATGGACAGAATGGAATATCAACCACGAAAAAAAATAAAAGAATGGCATATGCAGCACCACAGAGGAGCCTAGAAATAATCACACAATGTGAAGTAAGTCAGAATGCGAAAGACAAATGTCCTATGCTATCACTTATGTTATCTGAAAATTCATAAAAATGAACATATTTCCATAGAAAAAGGCAATCTCAGATTGAGAAGACAAACTGATGGTTAAGCCAAAGAAAAGGTGTGAGGAATGGATATATTAGGATATTGGGGTTAACAAATATATACTAATACATATAAAATATATCATCCCCAAAGACCTACAGAATACCAAGAGTTGTCTACTCAACACTCTGTAATAACCTACATGGAGAAGGACCCAAAGATCAATAGATGTATGTATATGTGTAAATGAACAAGATTCTGTACACTTAGAACAAAAGACATTTTCAATCAAACTTGCTCTGAGAAAAAGTACAACTTAAAGACACAAACAAGAATTAAGGAGGCTAAAACTTATGGGGGTTTGTCCTGGCACATTCCAATCTAATCTGCAACCTAACAGCACAACTTGCAGCAAGGTTCTGTTTCCCTAGCAAGCAGAGATGGCAACGTAGAAATGCTGCCACACTAAGGCCGTTTCCTCAAACAGCAGCTTTAAATCCACTGCTAATGGTCACTAATAGTCACAAGGACTGCAGGGCTGTAAATGACTCATGCCCTCAACAACTGTCCTGGGGTAGGGAATGGCCAAAAAAATCCAAACGCGGCAAATTTTTCAAGAAGGCAATTTGAAGTTGTAACTTTAGCTCCATCTTTAAACAAATGAAAAGGACATTGATAAACACAAAACATCAGGAATTATTAGTCGCATGCAAATCCAATCTACACAAAGGTATCACCTCGCACTAGTCAGAATGACCATCAGCAAAAAGTCAACAAACAATAGATGTTGAAGAAGTTGTGGAGAATAGTGTAACCTCTCGGTCTAAGTGGGATGTAAACTGGTAACAGCCAATAATAGCAACAGAATGGCAGTGCGTTTCAAGGTAAAAATTGAGTTACCATATGATCCGGAAGGCCCACTGTTGGGCCTGTCACCTGTGAAAGCCAGAATCAAAAAGACACAGGATGGAAAATCGTGTATTGCAGCAGTATATACCATGGCCAAGACATGGAAGCAACAAAAATGTCCATCAGCAGATGAGTGGACGAAAAAGTGGTCCATGTACACAATGCAACATTAGACACAGAAAAGAATGAAACAATGCCGGTCGCAGCACCATGAATGAGGCTACAGATAATCACACAACTTGAAGTAAGTCAGAAAGCGAGAGACACATATCCTATGATATCACGTATAGGTGTTATCTAAATATTCATAGGAAGGAACCTATTTCCACAGAGAAGGACATTGACGTGTTCAGAAAACAAGCTTGTGGTTAGCCAAACGGAAAGGTGTGAGGAATATATAACGGAGCATATTGGGTTTAACAGACATATGCTAATATTTATAAAATATATAATCATCAGAGACATACCGAATACCAAGAGAGGTCTACACAACTTTCTCTAATAACCTATATGGAACAGGATCCAAACATGAAAAGATATATGTATCAATGAAAGAGATTCTGTACACCTAGAACAAACACAACATTGCAATTAAATTTGCTCGGAGAAAAATGAAAATTAAACTAAGAATACCAACAGCAAATAAGTAGACATAGTTTTGGGGTGTTTGTCCTGGCACATTCCACTCTACTTTACAACCTACAAACAGGACTTCCAGGAAGGCTCTTTTCCCTTAGTAACCAGAGTTGGGAATATAGAAATGCTGCCCCCTCGTGGCCGTTTCCTGCAAGAGCAGCTTTAAACCCAGAGCCAATGGTCATGTAATAGTCACAATTACTACAGGGCTCTAAATGACACCTGCCCTCAAAAAACGTACTGGTGCAGGTAATGGCCACAGGAATTCAGAACATGGCAAATTTTTCAAGGAAACAATTTGAAGAGGTAAGTTTCTCTGTTTTACTTAAAAAAAAGTACGTAGATAAAAGCTCAATATCGGGAATTTTTAGATGCATGCAAATCCAAACTACAAAAAGGTATCACCACCCAACACTCAAAATGTCATCTGTAAAAAGTCTACAAACAATAAACGCTGAAGGGTTTTTTATAGAACTGTGTACCCTCAAGTTGCTGGTGGGATGTAATCTGGTAACAGCCAGTAGTGAGAACAGAATGGAGGTGCGTTGAAAGGTAAAAATTGAACTACCATATGATCTAGTAGGCCCAATGCTGGGCCTAACCCATGAGAAGACCAGAATCCAAAAGACACAGGCTGGCAAGCCTGCACTGCATCAATATTTAGCATAGCCAAGACTTGGAAGTAACCAAAATGTCCATCCACAGATGAATGTAAAAAGAAGAAGTGGTCCATGTACACAATGGAATATTCGCCGTGGAAAAGAATGAAACACTGCTCTTTGCAGCACCATAGATGAGCCTAGAGATAATCACAAAACATGAGGTAAGTCGGAAAGCAGACGACAAATATCCTGTGATATCACTCCTAGGTGTTACCTAACAACTGACACATATGAACATATTTCCACAGAGAAAGACTCCCACAGACTTAGAAAACAAACTATGGTTATCTTAAGGGAGAAGTGGGAGGAATGGATACATTAAGATTAGGGTTACCATACGTATACAAATACATATTAAACACATGTATCAAACAGACCGACCATATACCAAGGGAGGTCTACTGAACGCTCTGTAATAATTTACACGGGGGCTTGCCTGGTGGCACCGTGGTTAAGAATCCTCCTGCCAATGCAGGGGACACAGGTTCGATCCCTGGTTCGGGAAGATCCCACATGCTGCAGAGCAACTAAGCCCGTGCACCACAACTAATGAGCCTACGCTCTGGAGCCCATGAGCCATAACTACTGAGACCAGGTGCCACAACTACTGAAGCCCGCACGCCTAGAGCCCGTGTTCCGCAACAAAAGAAGCCACTACGGTGAGAAGCCCGTGCACCGCACCGGAGAGTAGCCCCCGCTCACCGCAACTAGAGACAGCCCACAGGCAGCAAAGAAGATCCAACTCAGCCAAAAACAAATAAATAAATAAAATACATTTATTAAAAAAAATAATAGTAGTTTACATGGGAAGAGGATCTGTACATGAATAAACGTGTATAATGTTCAACTGAACCTGATTGTGTACACCTACAACAAACACTATTCTACTCATTACCCCAATTTAAAAAATTAAAACCACGAACAGCAATTAATGAGACATAAAGTTACTGGGGTTGTCTCTGGCCCATTCCATTCTCATTTACAACCTAGGAACACGACTTTCTGGAAGGCTCAGCTGCCCTAGTAACCAGATTTGGGGATGGAGAAATGCTGCCGCCTTGTTTCCGGTTCCCACAAGAGCAGCTTTAAACACTGGGCTAACGGCCACTTAAGATTCACAGCAATTGTAGGGCTGTAAATGACACGTGTCCTCAAAAAATGTCCTGGGGTAGGTAATGGCCAAAAAAGTTCACAACACGGAAAATTTTTCAAGAAAACGGTTTCAAGAGGTAAGTGTTACTCACACTGTTATTTAAAAAAAAGAAGAACATGGATAAAAGCTCAATATCAGGAATTATTGGTTGGATGCAAATCCAAAATACAAAAAGATTTCACCACCCAATATTCAAAATGCCATCCGTAAACAGTCTACAAACAATGAATGCTGATGGGTTGGTGGAGAAATGCATACCCACTATGCTGTTGGTTGGACGTAAACTGGTAACAGCTAATCATGAGAACAGAATGGAGCTGCGTTTAAAAGGTAAAGAAATTGAGCTACCATACAATGCGGCCGATCCCCTAATGGGACTATCACCTAAGAAGACCAGAATCGGAAAGACACAGACAGGCAAACACGCACTGTAGCAATATTTACAATAGCCAAGACATTCAAGCAAACAAAATGTCCATCAATAGATAAATGGACAAAGAAGAAGTGGTGGACGTACCGAATGGAATATTAGCCTCAGAAAAAATAAATGAACAATGCCGTTTTCAGGACTACAGATGAGACTAGAAATAATCATATTAGGTTAAGTAAGTCAAAAGGGAATGACAAATATCCTATGATATCATTTATACATGTTATCCTAAGATTGCTACCAATGAACATATTTCCACAGAAAAAGAAACTCACAGACTTAGAAAACAAATGAATGGTTAACCAAAATGAAAGGTGGGAGGATGGACAAATTAGGATTATGGAGCTAACAAACATATACTAATGTATGTTAAGTGTATATAAACATACAACACATAAACTGTATGAATTATATAATCACCAATATATAGAAAATATATAATGACAAAACACCTACCATATACCAAGGGAGGTCTACTCAAGATTCTGTAATAACATACATGGTAACAGCATCCGAAGAACAACAGACATATGTATGAATCATTGAGCAGATTCTGTACAGCCAGCCAATCGTAACACTCTCATCAAATTTACTCTGATAAGAAATAGAAATTAAATTAAAAAAAACAAACATAAGTAAGGAGACGTAAACTTCCGGGGTCTTGTGCCAGCACATTCCACTCTAATTCATAAGCGAGGAACATGACGTCCAGGAAGACTCTGTTGCCCTAGTAACAAGAGTTGAGAACGTCATAATGCTGCCGCCTTGTGGCTGTTTCCCACAACAGCAGCTTTAAATCCAGTGCTAATGGTTGCTTAATAGTCACAAGGATTGCAGGGATGTAAATGACACCTGCCCTCAAAATATGCCCTGGGGTAGGGAATAGGCAAGAAAATTCAACACATGACAAATTTTTCAAGAAGTCAATATGAAGAGGGAAGTTGTACTCACTCTTTAAAAGAAAAGCAAAAGAAAAAAATGGACATGCGTAAAGCGCAGTATAAGGAATTATTAGTCACATGCAAATCCAACCTCCAAAAAGGTTTCAGCTCACACCAGTCAAATGACCATCAGCAAAAAGTCTACAAACTATGAATGCTGAAGGGGTTTTAGAGAACTGTGTACCTTCTAGCTGCTGGTGGGATGTAAAGAGGTAACAGCACTAAGGTAAACTGAATGGAGCTGCTTTAAAAGGTAAAAACTGAGCTACCATATGATGCGGCAGGGCACCTTCTTTGCCTATAACCTAAGACCACCAGAAACGGAAAGACAGAGGCAGGCAAATGTGCAATGCAGGAATATTGAAATAGCCAAGACATGGAAGGAAAAAAGGGGTCCATAAACAGATGAATGAACAAAGAAGAAGTGGTATATGGACAGAATGGAATATCAACCACGAAAAAAAATAAAAGAATGGCATATGCAGCACCACAGAGGAGCCTAGAAATAATCACACAATGTGAAGTAAGTCAGAATGCGAAAGACAAATGTCCTATGCTATCACTTATGTTATCTGAAAATTCATAAAAATGAACATATTTCCATAGAAAAAGGCAATCTCAGATTGAGAAGACAAACTGATGGTTAAGCCAAAGAAAAGGTGTGAGGAATGGATATATTAGGATATTGGGGTTAACAAATATATACTAATACATATAAAATATATCATCCCCAAAGACCTACAGAATACCAAGAGTGGTCTACTCAACACTCTGTAATAACCTACATGGAGAAGGACCCAAAGATCAATAGATGTATGTATATGTGTAAATGAACAAGATTCTGTACACTTAGAACAAAAGACATTTTCAATCAAACTTGCTCTGAGAAAAAGTACAACTTAAAGACACAAACAAGAATTAAGGAGGCTAAAACTTATGGGGGTTTGTCCTGGCACATTCCAATCTAATCTGCAACCTAACAGCACAACTTGCAGCAAGGTTCTGTTTCCCTAGCAAGCAGAGATGGCAACGTAGAAATGCTGCCACACTAAGGCCGTTTCCTCCAACAGCAGCTTTAAATCCACTGCTAATGGTCACTAATAGTCACAAGGACTGCAGGGCTGTAAATGACTCATGCCCTCAACAACTGTCCTGGGGTAGGGAATGGCCAAAAAAATCCAAACGCGGCAAATTTTTCAAGAAGGCAATTTGAAGTTGTAACTTTAGCTCCATCTTTAAACAAATGAAAAGGACATTGATAAACACAAAACATCAGGAATTATTAGTCGCATGCAAATCCAATCTACACAAAGGTATCACCTCGCACTAGTCAGAATGACCATCAGCAAAAAGTCAACAAACAATAGATGTTGAAGAAGTTGTGGAGAATAGTGTAACCTCTCGGTCTAAGTGGGATGTAAACTGGTAACAGCCAATAATAGCAACAGAATGGCAGTGCGTTTCAAGGTAAAAATTGAGTTACCATATGATCCGGAAGGCCCACTGTTGGGCCTGTCACCTGTGAAAGCCAGAATCAAAAAGACACAGGATGGAAAATCGTGTATTGCAGCAGTATATACCATGGCCAAGACATGGAAGCAACAAAAATGTCCATCAGCAGATGAGTGGACGAAAAAGTGGTCCATGTACACAATGCAACATTAGACACAGAAAAGAATGAAACAATGCCGGTCGCAGCACCATGAATGAGGCTACAGATAATCACACAACTTGAAGTAAGTCAGAAAGCGAGAGACACATATCCTATGATATCACGTATAGGTGTTATCTAAATATTCATAGGAAGGAACCTATTTCCACAGAGAAGGACATTGACGTGTTCAGAAAACAAGCTTGTGGTTAGTCAAACGGAAAGGTGTGAGGAATATATAACGGAGCATATTGGGTTTAACAGACATATGCTAATATTTATAAAATATATAATCATCAGAGACATACCGAATACCAAGAGAGGTCTACACAACTTTCTCTAATAACCTATATGGAACAGGATCCAAACATGAAAAGATATATGTATCAATGAAAGAGATTCTGTACACCTAGAACAAACACAACATTGCAATTAAATTTGCTCGGAGAAAAATGAAAATTAAACTAAGAATACCAACAGCAAATAAGTAGACATAGTTTTGGGGTGTTTGTCCTGGCACATTCCACTCTACTTTACAACCTACAAACAGGACTTCCAGGAAGGCTCTTTTCCCTTAGTAACCAGAGTTGGGAATATAGAAATGCTGCCCCCTCGTGGCCGTTTCCTGCAAGAGCAGCTTTAAACCCAGAGCCAATGGTCATGTAATAGTCACAATTACTACAGGGCTCTAAATGACACCTGCCCTCAAAAAACGTACTGGTGCAGGTAATGGCCACAGGAATTCAGAACATGGCAAATTTTTCAAGGAAACAATTTGAAGAGGTAAGTTTCTCTGTTTTACTTAAAAAAAGTACGTAGATAAAAGCTCAATATCGGGAATTTTTAGATGCATGCAAATCCAAACTACAAAAAGGTATCACCACCCAACACTCAAAATGTCATCTGTAAAAAGTCTACAAACAATAAACGCTGAAGGGTTTTTTATAGAACTGTGTACCCTCAAGTTGCTGGTGGGATGTAATCTGGTAACAGCCAGTAGTGAGAACAGAATGGAGGTGCGTTGAAAGGTAAAAATTGAACTACCATATGATCTAGTAGGCCCAATGCTGGGCCTAACCCATGAGAAGACCAGAATCCAAAAGACACAGGCTGGCAAGCCTGCACTGCATCAATATTTAGCATAGCCAAGACTTGGAAGTAACCAAAATGTCCATCCACAGATGAATGTAAAAAGAAGAAGTGGTCCATGTACACAATGGAATATTCGCCGTGGAAAAGAATGAAACACTGCTCTTTGCAGCACCATAGATGAGCCTAGAGATAATCACAGAACATGAGGTAAGTCGGAAAGCAGACGACAAATATCCTGTGATATCACTCCTAGGTGTTACCTAACAACTGACACATATGAACATATTTCCACAGAGAAAGACTCCCACAGACTTAGAAAACAAACTATGGTTATCTTAAGGGAGAAGTGGGAGGAATGGATACATTAAGATTAGGGTTACCATACGTATACAAATACATATTAAACACATGTATCAAACAGACCGACCATACACCAAGGGAGGTCTACTGAACGCTCTGTAATAATTTACACGGGGGCTTGCCTGGTGGCACCGTGGTTAAGAATCCTCCTGCCAATGCAGGGGACACAGGTTCGATCCCTGGTTCGGGAAGATCCCACATGCTGCAGAGCAACTAAGCCCGTGCACCACCACTAATGAGCCTACGCTCTGGAGCCCATGAGCCATAACTACTGAGACCAGGTGCCACAACTACTGAAGCCCGCACGCCTAGAGCCCGTGTTCCGCAACAAAAGAAGCCACTACGGTGAGAAGCCCGTGCACCGCACCGGAGAGTAGCCCCCGCTCACCGCAACTAGAGACAGCCCACAGGCAGCAAAGAAGATCCAACTCAGCCAAAAACAAATAAATAAATAAAATACATTTATTAAAAAAAATAATAGTAGTTTACATGGGAAGAGGATCTGTACATGAATAAACGTATATAATGTTCAACTGAACCTGATTGTGTACACCTACAACAAACACTATTCTACTCATTACCCCAATTTAAAAAATTAAAACCACGAACAGCAATTAATGAGACATAAAGTTACTGGGGTTGTCTCTGGCCCATTCCATTCTCATTTACAACCTAGGAACACGACTTTCTGGAAGGCTCAGCTGCCCTAGTAACCAGATTTGGGGATGGAGAAATGCTGCCGCCTTGTTTCCGGTTCCCACAAGAGCAGCTTTAAACACTGGGCTAACGGCCACTTAAGATTCACAGCAATTGTAGGGCTGTAAATGACACGTGTCCTCAAAAAATGTCCTGGGGTAGGTAATGGCCAAAAAAGTTCACAACACGGAAAATTTTTCAAGAAAACGGTTTCAAGAGGTAAGTGTTACTCACACTGTTATTTAAAAAAAAGAAGAACATGGATAAAAGCTCAATATCAGGAATTATTGGTTGGATGCAAATCCAAAATACAAAAAGATTTCACCACCCAATATTCAAAATGCCATCCGTAAACAGTCTACAAACAATGAATGCTGATGGCTTGGTGGAGAAATGCATACCCACTATGCTGTTGGTTGGACGTAAACTGGTAACAGCTAATCATGAGAACAGAATGGAGCTGCGTTTAAAAGGTAAAGAAATTGAGCTACCATACAATGCGGCCGATCCCCTAATGGGACTATCACCTAAGAAGACCAGAATCGGAAAGACACAGACAGGCAAACACGCACTGTAGCAATATTTACAATAGCCAAGACATTCAAGCAAACAAAATGTCCATCAATAGATAAATGGACAAAGAAGAAGTGGTGGACGTACCGAATGGAATATTAGCCTCAGAAAAAATAAATGAACAATGCCGTTTTCAGGACTACAGATGAGACTAGAAATAATCATATTAGGTTAAGTAAGTCAAAAGGGAATGACAAATATCCTGTGATATCATTTATACATGTTATCCTAAGATTGCTACCAATGAACATATTTCCACAGAAAAAGAAACTCACAGACTTAGAAAACAAATGAATGGTTAACCAAAATGAAAGGTGGGAGGATGGACAAATTAGGATTATGGAGCTAACAAACATATACTAATGTATGTTAAGTGTATATAAACATACAACACATAAACTGTATGAATTATATAATCACCAATATATAGAAAATATATAATGACAAAACACCTACCATATACCAAGGGAGGTCTACTCAACATTCTGTAATAACATACATGGTAACAGCATCCGAAGAACAACAGACATATGTATGAATCATTGAGCAGATTCTGTACAGCCAGCCAATCGTAACACTCTCATCAAATTTACTCTGATAAGAAATAGAAATTAAATTAAAAAAAACAAACATAAGTACGGAGACGTAAACTTCCGGGGTCTTGTCCCAGCACATTCCACTCTAATTCATAAGCGAGGAACATGACGTCCAGGAAGACTCTGTTGCCCTAGTAACAAGAGTTGAGAACGTCATAATGCTGCCGCCTTGTGGCTGTTTCCCACAACAGCAGCTTTAAATCCAGTGCTAATGGTTGCTTAATAGTCACAAGGATTGCAGGGATGTAAATGACACCTGCCCTCAAAATATGCCCTGGGGTAGGGAATAGGCAAGAAAATTCAACACATGACAAATTTTTCAAGAAGTCAATATGAAGAGGGAAGTTGTACTCACTCTTTAAAAGAAAAGCAAAAGAAAAAATTGGACATGCGTAAAGCGCAGTATAAGGAATTATTAGTCACATGCAAATCCAACCTCCAAAAAGGTTTCAGCTCACACCAGTCAAATGACCATCAGCAAAAAGTCTACAAACTATGAATGCTGAAGGGGTTTTAGAGAACTGTGTACCTTCTAGCTGCTGGTGGGATGTAAAGTGGTAACAGCACTAAGGAAAACTGAATGGAGCTGCTTTAAAAGGTAAAAACTGAGCTACCATATGATGCGGCAGGGCACCTTCTTTGCCTATAACCTAAGACCACCAGAAACGGAAAGACAGAGGCAGGCAAATGTGCAATGCAGGAATATTGAAATAGCCAAGACATGGAAGGAAAAAAGGGGTCCATAAACAGATGAATGAACAAAGAAGAAGTGGTATATGGACAGAATGGAATATCAACCACGAAAAAAAATAAAAGAATGGCATATGCAGCACCACAGAGGAGCCTAGAAATAATCACACAATGTGAAGTAAGTCAGAATGCGAAAGACAAATGTCCTATGCTATCACTTATGTTATCTGAAAATTCATAAAAATGAACATATTTCCATAGAAAAAGGCAATCTCAGATTGAGAAGACAAACTGATGGTTAAGCCAAAGAAAAGGTGTGAGGAATGGATATATTAGGATATTGGGGTTAACAAATATATACTAATACATATAAAATATAAAATCCCCAAAGACCTACAGAATACCAAGAGTGGTCTACTCAACACTCTGTAATAACCTACATGGAGAAGGACCCAAAGATCAATAGATGTATGTATATGTGTAAATGAACAAGATTCTGTACACCTACAACAAAAGACATTTTCAATCAAACTTGCTCTGAGAAAAAGTACAACTTAAAGACACAAACAAGAATTAAGGAGGCTAAAACTTATGGGGGTTTGTCCTGGCACATTCCAATCTAATCTGCAACCTAACAGCACAACTTGCAGCAAGGTTCTGTTTCCCTAGCAAGCAGAGATGGCAACGTAGAAATGCTGCCACACTAAGGCCGTTTCCTCCAACAGCAGCTTTAAATCCACTGCTAATGGTCACTAATAGTCACAAGGACTGCAGGGCTGTAAATGACTCATGCCCTCAACAACTGTCCTGGGGTAGGGAATGGCCAAAAAAATCCAAACGCGGCAAATTTTTCAAGAAGGCAATTTGAAGTTGTAAGTTTAGCTCCATCTTTAAACGAATGAAAAGGACATTGATAAACGCAAAACATCAGGAATTATCAGTCGCATGCAAATCCAATCTACACAAAGGTATCACCTCTCACCGGTCAGAATGACCATCAGCAAAAAGTCAACAAACAATAGATGTTGAAGAAGTTGTGGAGAATAGTGTAACCTCTCGGTCTAAGTGGGATGTAAACTGGTAACAGCCAATAATAGCAACAGAATGGCAGTGCGTTTCAAGGTGAAAATTGAGTTACCATATGACCCGGAAGGCCCACTGTTGGGCCTGTCACCTGTGAAAGCCAGAATCAAAAAGACACAGGATGGAAAATCGTGTATTGCAGCAGTATATACCATGGCCAAGACATGGAAGCAACAAAAATGTCCATCAGCAGATGAGTGGACGAAAAAGTGGTCCATGTACACAATGCAACATTAGACACAGAAAAGAATGAAACAATGCCGGTCGCAGCACCATAGATGAGGCTACAGATAATCACACAACTTGAAGTAAGTCAGAAAGCGAGAGACACATATCCTATGATATCACGTATAGGTGTTATCTAAATATTCATAGGAAGGAACGTATTTCCACAGAGAAGGACATTGACGTGTTCAGAAAACAAGCTTGTGGTTAGCCAAACGGAAAGGTGTGAGGAATATATAACGGAGCATATTGGGTTTAACAGACATATGCTAATATTTATAAAATATATAATCATCAGAGACATACCGAATACCAAGAGAGGTCTACACAACTTTCTCTAATAACCTATATGGAACAGGATCCAAACATGAAAAGATATATGTATCAATGAAAGAGATTCTGTACACCTAGAACAAACACAACATTGCAATTAAATTTGCTCGGAGAAAAATGAAAATTAAACTAAGAATACCAACAGCAAATAAGTAGACATAGTTTTGGGGTGTTTGTCCTGGCACATTCCACTCTACTTTACAACCTACAAACAGGACTTCCAGGAAGGCTCTTTTCCCTTAGTAACCAGAGTTGGGAATATAGAAATGCTGCCCCTTGTGGCCGTTTCCTGCAACAGCAGCTTTAAACCCAGAGCTAATGGTCATGTAATAGTCACAATTACTATAGGGCTTTAAATGACACCTGCCCTCAAAAAACGTACTGGTGCAGGTAATGGCCACAGGAATTCAGAACATGGCAAATTTTTCAAGGAAACAATTTGAAGAGGTAAGTTTCTCTGTTTTACTTAAAAAAAAGTACGTAGATAAAAGCTCAATATCGGGAATTTTTAGATGCATGCAAATCCAAACTACAAAAAGGTATCACCACCCAACACTCAAAATGTCATCTGTAAAAAGTCTACAAACAATAAACGCTGAAGGGTTTTTTATAGAACTGTGTACCCTCAAGTTGCTGGTGGGATGTAATCTGGTAACAGCCAGTAGTGAGAACAGAATGGAGGTGCGTTGAAAGGTAAAAATTGAACTACCATATGATCTAGTAGGCCCAATGCTGGGCCTAACCCATGAGAAGACCAGAATCCAAAAGACACAGGCTGGCAAGCCTGCACTGCATCAACATTTAGCATAGCCAAGACTTGGAAGTAACCAAAATGTCCATCCACAGATGAATGTAAAAAGAAGAAGTGGTCCATGTACACAATGGAATATTCGCCGTGGAAAAGAATGAAACACTGCTCTTTGCAGCACCATAGATGAGCCTAGAGATAATCACAGAACATGAGGTAAGTCGGAAAGCAGACGACAAATATCCTGTGATATCACTCCTAGGTGTTACCTAACAACTGACACATATGAACATATTTCCACAGAGAAAGACTCCCACAGACTTAGAAAACAAACTATGGTTATCTTAAGGGAGAAGTGGGAGGAATGGATACATTAAGATTAGGGTTACCATACGTATACAAATACATATTAAACACATGTATCAAACAGACCGACCATACACCAAGGGAGGTCTACTGAACGCTCTGTAATAATTTACACGGGGGCTTGCCTGGTGGCACCGTGGTTAAGAATCCTCCTGCCAATGCAGGGGACACAGGTTCGATCCCTGGTTCGGGAAGATCCCACATGCTGCAGAGCAACTAAGCCCGTGCACCACCACTAATGAGCCTACGCTCTGGAGCCCATGAGCCATAACTACTGAGACCAGGTGCCACAACTACTGAAGCCCGCACGCCTAGAGCCCGTGTTCCGCAACAAAAGAAGCCACTACGGTGAGAAGCCCGTGCACCGCACCGGAGAGTAGCCCCCGCTCACCGCAACTAGAGACAGCCCACAGGCAGCAAAGAAGATCCAACTCAGCCAAAAACAAATAAATAAATAAAATACATTTATTAAAAAAAATAATAGTAGTTTACATGGGAAGAGGATCTGTACATGAATAAACGTATATAATGTTCAACTGAACCTGATTGTGTACACCTACAACAAACACTATTCTACTCATTACCCCAATTTAAAAAATTAAAACCACGAACAGCAATTAATGAGACATAAAGTTACTGGGGTTGTCTCTGGCCCATTCCATTCTCATTTACAACCTAGGAACACGACTTTCTGGAAGGCTCAGCTGCCCTAGTAACCAGATTTGGGGATGGAGAAATGCTGCCGCCTTGTTTCCGGTTCCCACAAGAGCAGCTTTAAACACTGGGCTAACGGCCACTTAAGATTCACAGCAATTGTAGGGCTGTAAATGACACGTGTCCTCAAAAAATGTCCTGGGGTAGGTAATGGCCAAAAAAGTTCACAACACGGAAAATTTTTCAAGAAAACGGTTTCAAGAGGTAAGTGTTACTCACACTGTTATTTAAAAAAAAGAAGAACATGGATAAAAGCTCAATATCAGGAATTATTGGTTGGATGCAAATCCAAAATACAAAAAGATTTCACCACCCAATATTCAAAATGCCATCCGTAAACAGTCTACAAACAATGAATGCTGATGGGTTGGTGGAGAAATGCATACCCACTATGCTGTTGGTTGGACGTAAACTGGTAACAGCTAATCATGAGAACAGAATGGAGCTGCGTTTAAAAGGTAAAGAAATTGAGCTACCATACAATGCGGCCGATCCCCTAATGGGACTATCACCTAAGAAGACCAGAATCGGAAAGACACAGACAGGCAAACACGCACTGTAGCAATATTTACAATAGCCAAGACATTCAAGCAAACAAAATGTCCATCAATAGATAAATGGACAAAGAAGAAGTGGTGGACGTACCGAATGGAATATTAGCCTCAGAAAAAATAAATGAACAATGCCGTTTTCAGGACTACAGATGAGACTAGAAATAATCATATTAGGTTAAGTAAGTCAAAAGGGAATGACAAATATCCTATGATATCATTTATACATGTTATCCTAAGATTGCTACCAATGAACATATTTCCACAGAAAAAGAAACTCACAGACTTAGAAAACAAATGAATGGTTAACCAAAATGAAAGGTGGGAGGATGGACAAATTAGGATTATGGAGCTAACAAACATATACTAATGTATGTTAAGTGTATATAAACATACAACACATAAACTGTATGAATTATATAATCACCAATATATAGAAAATATATAATGACAAAACACCTACCATATACCAAGGGAGGTCTACTCAACATTCTGTAATAACATACATGGTAACAGCATCCGAAGAACAACAGACATATGTATGAATCATTGAGCAGATTCTGTACAGCCAGCCAATCGTAACACTCTCATCAAATTTACTCTGATAAGAAATAGAAATTAAATTAAAAAAAACAAACATAAGTACGGAGACGTAAACTTCCGGGGTCTTGTCCCAGCACATTCCACTCTAATTCATAAGCGAGGAACATGACGTCCAGGAAGACTCTGTTGCCCTAGTAACAAGAGTTGAGAACGTCATAATGCTGCCGCCTTGTGGCTGTTTCCCACAACAGCAGCTTTAAATCCAGTGCTAATGGTTGCTTAATAGTCACAAGGATTGCAGGGATGTAAATGACACCTGCCCTCAAAATATGCCCTGGGGTAGGGAATAGGCAAGAAAATTCAACACATGACAAATTTTTCAAGAAGTCAATATGAAGAGGGAAGTTGTACTCACTCTTTAAAAGAAAAGCAAAAGAAAAAATTGGACATGCGTAAAGCGCAGTATAAGGAATTATTAGTCACATGCAAATCCAACCTCCAAAAAGGTTTCAGCTCACACCAGTCAAATGACCATCAGCAAAAAGTCTACAAACTATGAATGCTGAAGGGGTTTTAGAGAACTGTGTACCTTCTAGCTGCTGGTGGGATGTAAAGTGGTAACAGCACTAAGGAAAACTGAATGGAGCTGCTTTAAAAGGTAAAAACTGAGCTACCATATGATGCGGCAGGGCACCTTCTTTGCCTATAACCTAAGACCACCAGAAACGGAAAGACAGAGGCAGGCAAATGTGCAATGCAGGAATATTGAAATAGCCAAGACATGGAAGGAAAAAAGGGGTCCATAAACAGATGAATGAACAAAGAAGAAGTGGTATATGGACAGAATGGAATATCAACCACGAAAAAAAATAAAAGAATGGCATATGCAGCACCACAGAGGAGCCTAGAAATAATCACACAATGTGAAGTAAGTCAGAATGCGAAAGACAAATGTCCTATGCTATCACTTATGTTATCTGAAAATTCATAAAAATGAACATATTTCCATAGAAAAAGGCAATCTCAGATTGAGAAGACAAACTGATGGTTAAGCCAAAGAAAAGGTGTGAGGAATGGATATATTAGGATATTGGGGTTAACAAATATATACTAATACATATAAAATATAAAATCCCCAAAGACCTACAGAATACCAAGAGTGGTCTACTCAACACTCTGTAATAACCTACATGGAGAAGGACCCAAAGATCAATAGATGTATGTATATGTGTAAATGAACAAGATTCTGTACACCTACAACAAAAGACATTTTCAATCAAACTTGCTCTGAGAAAAAGTACAACTTAAAGACACAAACAAGAATTAAGGAGGCTAAAACTTATGGGGGTTTGTCCTGGCACATTCCAATCTAATCTGCAACCTAACAGCACAACTTGCAGCAAGGTTCTGTTTCCCTAGCAAGCAGAGATGGCAACGTAGAAATGCTGCCACACTAAGGCCGTTTCCTCAAACAGCAGCTTTAAATCCACTGCTAATGGTCACTAATAGTCACAAGGACTGCAGGGCTGTAAATGACTCATGCCCTCAACAACTGTCCTGGGGTAGGGAATGGCCAAAAAAATCCAAACGCGGCAAATTTTTCAAGAAGGCAATTTGAAGTTGTAACTTTAGCTCCATCTTTAAACGAATGAAAAGGACATTGATAAACGCAAAACATCAGGAATTATCAGTCGCATGCAAATCCAATCTACACAAAGGTATCACCTCTCACCGGTCAGAATGACCATCAGCAAAAAGTCAACAAACAATAGATGTTGAAGAAGTTGTGGAGAATAGTGTAACCTCTCGGTCTAAGTGGGATGTAAACTGGTAACAGCCAATAATAGCAACAGAATGGCAGTGCGTTTCAAGGTGAAAATTGAGTTACCATATGACCCGGAAGGCCCACTGTTGGGCCTGTCACCTGTGAAAGCCAGAATCAAAAAGACACAGGATGGAAAATCGTGTATTGCAGCAGTATATACCATGGCCAAGACATGGAAGCAACAAAAATGTCCATCAGCAGATGAGTGGACGAAAAAGTGGTCCATGTACACAATGCAACATTAGACACAGAAAAGAATGAAACAATGCCGGTCGCAGCACCATAGATGAGGCTACAGATAATCACACAACTTGAAGTAAGTCAGAAAGCGAGAGACACATATCCTATGATATCACGTATAGGTGTTATCTAAATATTCATAGGAAGGAACCTATTTCCACAGAGAAGGACATTGACGTGTTCAGAAAACAAGCTTGTGGTTAGCCAAACGGAAAGGTGTGAGGAATATATAACGGAGCATATTGGGTTTAACAGACATATGCTAATATTTATAAAATATATAATCATCAGAGACATACCGAATACCAAGAGAGGTCTACACAACTTTCTCTAATAACCTATATGGAACAGGATCCAAACATGAAAAGATATATGTATCAATGAAAGAGATTCTGTACACCTAGAACAAACACAACATTGCAATTAAATTTGCTCGGAGAAAAATGAAAATTAAACTAAGAATACCAACAGCAAATAAGTAGACATAGTTTTGGGGTGTTTGTCCTGGCACATTCCACTCTACTTTACAACCTACAAACAGGACTTCCAGGAAGGCTCTTTTCCCTTAGTAACCAGAGTTGGGAATATAGAAATGCTGCCCCTTGTGGCCGTTTCCTGCAACAGCAGCTTTAAACCCAGAGCTAATGGTCATGTAATAGTCACAATTACTATAGGGCTTTAAATGACACCTGCCCTCAAAAAACGTACTGGTGCAGGTAATGGCCACAGGAATTCAGAACATGGCAAATTTTTCAAGGAAACAATTTGAAGAGGTAAGTTTCTCTGTTTTACTTAAAAAAAAGTACGTAGATAAAAGCTCAATATCGGGAATTTTTAGATGCATGCAAATCCAAACTACAAAAAGGTGTCACCACCCAACACTCAAAATGTCATCTGTAAAAAGTCTACAAACAATAAACGCTGAAGGGTTTTTTATAGAACTGTGTACCCTCAAGTTGCTGGTGGGATGTAATCTGGTAACAGCCAGTAGTGAGAACAGAATGGAGGTGCGTTGAAAGGTAAAAATTGAACTACCATATGATCTAGTAGGCCCAATGCTGGGCCTAACCCATGAGAAGACCAGAATCCAAAAGACACAGGCTGGCAAGCCTGCACTGCATCAACATTTAGCATAGCCAAGACTTGGAAGTAACCAAAATGTCCATCCACAGATGAATGTAAAAAGAAGAAGTGGTCCATGTACACAATGGAATATTCGCCGTGGAAAAGAATGAAACACTGCTCTTTGCAGCACCATAGATGAGCCTAGAGATAATCACAGAACATGAGGTAAGTCGGAAAGCAGACGACAAATATCCTGTGATATCACTCCTAGGTGTTACCTAACAACTGACACATATGAACATATTTCCACAGAGAAAGACTCCCACAGACTTAGAAAACAAACTATGGTTATCTTAAGGGAGAAGTGGGAGGAATGGATACATTAAGATTAGGGTTACCATACGTATACAAATACATATTAAACACATGTATCAAACAGACCGACCATACACCAAGGGAGGTCTACTGAACGCTCTGTAATAATTTACACGGGGGCTTGCCTGGTGGCACCGTGGTTAAGAATCCTCCTGCCAATGCAGGGGACACAGGTTCGATCCCTGGTTCGGGAAGATCCCACATGCTGCAGAGCAACTAAGCCCGTGCACCACCACTAATGAGCCTACGCTCTGGAGCCCATGAGCCATAACTACTGAGACCAGGTGCCACAACTACTGAAGCCCGCACGCCTAGAGCCCGTGTTCCGCAACAAAAGAAGCCACTACGGTGAGAAGCCCGTGCACCGCACCGGAGAGTAGCCCCCGCTCACCGCAACTAGAGACAGCCCACAGGCAGCAAAGACGATCCAACTCAGCCAAAAACAAATAAATAAATAAAATACATTTATTAAAAAAAATAATAGTAGTTTACATGGGAAGAGCATCTGTACATGAATAAACGTATATAATGTTCAACTGAACCTGATTGTGTACACCTACAACAAACACTATTCTACTCATTACCCCAATTTAAAAAATTAAAACCACGAACAGCAATTAATGAGACATAAAGTTACTGGGGTTGTCTCTGGCCCATTCCATTCTCATTTACAACCTAGGAACACGACTTTCTGGAAGGCTCAGCTGCCCTAGTAACCAGATTTGGGGATGGAGAAATGCTGCCGCCTTGTTTCCGGTTCCCACAAGAGCAGCTTTAAACACTGGGCTAACGGCCACTTAAGATTCACAGCAATTGTAGGGCTGTAAATGACACGTGTCCTCAAAAAATGTCCTGGGGTAGGTAATGGCCAAAAAAGTTCACAACACGGAAAATTTTTCAAGAAAACGGTTTCAAGAGGTAAGTGTTACTCACACTGTTATTTAAAAAAAAGAAGAACATGGATAAAAGCTCAATATCAGGAATTATTGGTTGGATGCAAATCCAAAATACAAAAAGATTTCACCACCCAATATTCAAAATGCCATCCGTAAACAGTCTACAAACAATGAATGCTGATGGGTTGGTGGAGAAATGCATACCCACTATGCTGTTGGTTGGACGTAAACTGGTAACAGCTAATCATGAGAACAGAATGGAGCTGCGTTTAAAAGGTAAAGAAATTGAGCTACCATACAATGCGGCCGATCCCCTAATGGGACTATCACCTAAGAAGACCAGAATCGGAAAGACACAGACAGGCAAACACGCACTGTAGCAATATTTACAATAGCCAAGACATTCAAGCAAACAAAATGTCCATCAATAGATAAATGGACAAAGAAGAAGTGGTGGACGTACCGAATGGAATATTAGCCTCAGAAAAAATAAATGAACAATGCCGTTTTCAGGACTACAGATGAGACTAGAAATAATCATATTAGGTTAAGTAAGTCAAAAGGGAATGACAAATATCCTATGATATCATTTATACATGTTATCCTAAGATTGCTACCAATGAACATATTTCCACAGAAAAAGAAACTCACAGACTTAGAAAACAAATGAATGGTTAACCAAAATGAAAGGTGGGAGGATGGACAAATTAGGATTATGGAGCTAACAAACATATACTAATGTATGTTAAGTGTATATAAACATACAACACATAAACTGTATGAATTATATAATCACCAATATATAGAAAATATATAATGACAAAACACCTACCATATACCAAGGGAGGTCTACTCAACATTCTGTAATAACATACATGGTAACAGCATCCGAAGAACAACAGACATATGTATGAATCATTGAGCAGATTCTGTACAGCCAGCCAATCGTAACACTCTCATCAAATTTACTCTGATAAGAAATAGAAATTAAATTAAAAAAAACAAACATAAGTACGGAGACGTAAACTTCCGGGGTCTTGTCCCAGCACATTCCACTCTAATTCATAAGCGAGGAACATGACGTCCAGGAAGACTCTGTTGCCCTAGTAACAAGAGTTGAGAACGTCATAATGCTGCCGCCTTGTGGCTGTTTCCCACAACAGCAGCTTTAAATCCAGTGCTAATGGTTGCTTAATAGTCACAAGGATTGCAGGGATGTAAATGACACCTGCCCTCAAAATATGCCCTGGGGTAGGGAATAGGCAAGAAAATTCAACACATGACAAATTTTTCAAGAAGTCAATATGAAGAGGGAAGTTGTACTCACTCTTTAAAAGAAAAGCAAAAGAAAAAATTGGACATGCGTAAAGCGCAGTATAAGGAATTATTAGTCACATGCAAATCCAACCTCCAAAAAGGTTTCAGCTCACACCAGTCAAATGACCATCAGCAAAAAGTCTACAAACTATGAATGCTGAAGGGGTTTTAGAGAACTGTGTACCTTCTAGCTGCTGGTGGGATGTAAAGTGGTAACAGCACTAAGGAAAACTGAATGGAGCTGCTTTAAAAGGTAAAAACTGAGCTACCATATGATGCGGCAGGGCACCTTCTTTGCCTATAACCTAAGACCACCAGAAACGGAAAGACAGAGGCAGGCAAATGTGCAATGCAGGAATATTGAAATAGCCAAGACATGGAAGGAAAAAAGGGGTCCATAAACAGATGAATGAACAAAGAAGAAGTGGTATATGGACAGAATGGAATATCAACCACGAAAAAAAATAAAAGAATGGCATATGCAGCACCACAGAGGAGCCTAGAAATAATCACACAATGTGAAGTAAGTCAGAATGCGAAAGACAAATGTCCTATGCTATCACTTATGTTATCTGAAAATTCATAAAAATGAACATATTTCCATAGAAAAAGGCAATCTCAGATTGAGAAGACAAACTGATGGTTAAGCCAAAGAAAAGGTGTGAGGAATGGATATATTAGGATATTGGGGTTAACAAATATATACTAATACATATAAAATATAAAATCCCCAAAGACCTACAGAATACCAAGAGTGGTCTACTCAACACTCTGTAATAACCTACATGGAGAAGGACCCAAAGATCAATAGATGTATGTATATGTGTAAATGAACAAGATTCTGTACACCTACAACAAAAGACATTTTCAATCAAACTTGCTCTGAGAAAAAGTACAACTTAAAGACACAAACAAGAATTAAGGAGGCTAAAACTTATGGGGGTTTGTCCTGGCACATTCCAATCTAATCTGCAACCTAACAGCACAACTTGCAGCAAGGTTCTGTTTCCCTAGCAAGCAGAGATGGCAACGTAGAAATGCTGCCACACTAAGGCCGTTTCCTCCAACAGCAGCTTTAAATCCACTGCTAATGGTCACTAATAGTCACAAGGACTGCAGGGCTGTAAATGACTCATGCCCTCAACAACTGTCCTGGGGTAGGGAATGGCCAAAAAAATCCAAACGCGGCAAATTTTTCAAGAAGGCAATTTGAAGTTGTAACTTTAGCTCCATCTTTAAACGAATGAAAAGGACATTGATAAACGCAAAACATCAGGAATTATCAGTCGCATGCAAATCCAATCTACACAAAGGTATCACCTCTCACCGGTCAGAATGACCATCAGCAAAAAGTCAACAAACAATAGATGTTGAAGAAGTTGTGGAGAATAGTGTAACCTCTCGGTCTAAGTGGGATGTAAACTGGTAACAGCCAATAATAGCAACAGAATGGCAGTGCGTTTCAAGGTGAAAATTGAGTTACCATATGACCCGGAAGGCCCACTGTTGGGCCTGTCACCTGTGAAAGCCAGAATCAAAAAGACACAGGATGGAAAATCGTGTATTGCAGCAGTATATACCATGGCCAAGACATGGAAGCAACAAAAATGTCCATCAGCAGATGAGTGGACGAAAAAGTGGTCCATGTACACAATGCAACATTAGACACAGAAAAGAATGAAACAATGCCGGTCGCAGCACCATAGATGAGGCTACAGATAATCACACAACTTGAAGTAAGTCAGAAAGCGAGAGACACATATCCTATGATATCACGTATAGGTGTTATCTAAATATTCATAGGAAGGAACCTATTTCCACAGAGAAGGACATTGACGTGTTCAGAAAACAAGCTTGTGGTTAGCCAAACGGAAAGGTGTGAGGAATATATAACGGAGCATATTGGGTTTAACAGACATATGCTAATATTTATAAAATATATAATCATCAGAGACATACCGAATACCAAGAGAGGTCTACACAACTTTCTCTAATAACCTATATGGAACAGGATCCAAACATGAAAAGATATATGTATCAATGAAAGAGATTCTGTACACCTAGAACAAACACAACATTGCAATTAAATTTGCTCGGAGAAAAATGAAAATTAAACTAAGAATACCAACAGCAAATAAGTAGACATAGTTTTGGGGTGTTTGTCCTGGCACATTCCACTCTACTTTACAACCTACAAACAGGACTTCCAGGAAGGCTCTTTTCCCTTAGTAACCAGAGTTGGGAATATAGAAATGCTGCCCCTTGTGGCCGTTTCCTGCAACAGCAGCTTTAAACCCAGAGCTAATGGTCATGTAATAGTCACAATTACTATAGGGCTTTAAATGACACCTGCCCTCAAAAAACGTACTGGTGCAGGTAATGGCCACAGGAATTCAGAACATGGCAAATTTTTCAAGGAAACAATTTGAAGAGGTAAGTTTCTCTGTTTTACTTAAAAAAAAGTACGTAGATAAAAGCTCAATATCGGGAATTTTTAGATGCATGCAAATCCAAACTACAAAAAGGTATCACCACCCAACACTCAAAATGTCATCTGTAAAAAGTCTACAAACAATAAACGCTGAAGGGTTTTTTATAGAACTGTGTACCCTCAAGTTGCTGGTGGGATGTAATCTGGTAACAGCCAGTAGTGAGAACAGAATGGAGGTGCGTTGAAAGGTAAAAATTGAACTACCATATGATCTAGTAGGCCCAATGCTGGGCCTAACCCATGAGAAGACCAGAATCCAAAAGACACAGGCTGGCAAGCCTGCACTGCATCAACATTTAGCATAGCCAAGACTTGGAAGTAACCAAAATGTCCATCCACAGATGAATGTAAAAAGAAGAAGTGGTCCATGTACACAATGGAATATTCGCCGTGGAAAAGAATGAAACACTGCTCTTTGCAGCACCATAGATGAGCCTAGAGATAATCACAGAACATGAGGTAAGTCGGAAAGCAGATGACAAATATCCTGTGATATCACTCCTAGGTGTTACCTAACAACTGACACATATGAACATATTTCCACAGAGAAAGACTCCCACAGACTTAGAAAACAAACTATGGTTATCTTAAGGGAGAAGTGGGAGGAATGGATACATTAAGATTAGGGTTACCATACGTATACAAATACATATTAAACACATGTATCAAACAGACCGACCATACACCAAGGGAGGTCTACTGAACGCTCTGTAATAATTTACACGGGGGCTTGCCTGGTGGCACCGTGGTTAAGAATCCTCCTGCCAATGCAGGGGACACAGGTTCGATCCCTGGTTCGGGAAGATCCCACATGCTGCAGAGCAACTAAGCCCGTGCACCACCACTAATGAGCCTACGCTCTGGAGCCCATGAGCCATAACTACTGAGACCAGGTGCCACAACTACTGAAGCCCGCACGCCTAGAGCCCGTGTTCCGCAACAAAAGAAGCCACTACGGTGAGAAGCCCGTGCACCGCACCGGAGAGTAGCCCCCGCTCACCGCAACTAGAGACAGCCCACAGGCAGCAAAGAAGATCCAACTCAGCCAAAAACAAATAAATAAATAAAATACATTTATTAAAAAAAATAATAGTAGTTTACATGGGAAGAGGATCTGTACATGAATAAACGTATATAATGTTCAACTGAACCTGATTGTGTACACCTACAACAAACACTATTCTACTCATTACCCCAATTTAAAAAATTAAAACCACGAACAGCAATTAATGAGACATAAAGTTACTGGGGTTGTCTCTGGCCCATTCCATTCTCATTTACAACCTAGGAACACGACTTTCTGGAAGGCTCAGCTGCCCTAGTAACCAGATTTGGGGATGGAGAAATGCTGCCGCCTTGTTTCCGGTTCCCACAAGAGCAGCTTTAAACACTGGGCTAACGGCCACTTAAGATTCACAGCAATTGTAGGGCTGTAAATGACACGTGTCCTCAAAAAATGTCCTGGGGTAGGTAATGGCCAAAAAAGTTCACAACACGGAAAATTTTTCAAGAAAACGGTTTCAAGAGGTAAGTGTTACTCACACTGTTATTTAAAAAAAAGAAGAACATGGATAAAAGCTCAATATCAGGAATTATTGGTTGGATGCAAATCCAAAATACAAAAAGATTTCACCACCCAATATTCAAAATGCCATCCGTAAACAGTCTACAAACAATGAATGCTGATGGGTTGGTGGAGAAATGCATACCCACTATGCTGTTGGTTGGACGTAAACTGGTAACAGCTAATCATGAGAACAGAATGGAGCTGCGTTTAAAAGGTAAAGAAATTGAGCTACCATACAATGCGGCCGATCCCCTAATGGGACTATCACCTAAGAAGACCAGAATCGGAAAGACACAGACAGGCAAACACGCACTGTAGCAATATTTACAATAGCCAAGACATTCAAGCAAACAAAATGTCCATCAATAGATAAATGGACAAAGAAGAAGTGGTGGACGTACCGAATGGAATATTAGCCTCAGAAAAAATAAATGAACAATGCCGTTTTCAGGACTACAGATGAGACTAGAAATAATCATATTAGGTTAAGTAAGTCAAAAGGGAATGACAAATATCCTATGATATCATTTATACATGTTATCCTAAGATTGCTACCAATGAACATATTTCCACAGAAAAAGAAACTCACAGACTTAGAAAACAAATGAATGGTTAACCAAAATGAAAGGTGGGAGGATGGACAAATTAGGATTATGGAGCTAACAAACATATACTAATGTATGTTAAGTGTATATAAACATACAACACATAAACTGTATGAATTATATAATCACCAATATATAGAAAATATATAATGACAAAACACCTACCATATACCAAGGGAGGTCTACTCAACATTCTGTAATAACATACATGGTAACAGCATCCGAAGAACAACAGACATATGTATGAATCATTGAGCAGATTCTGTACAGCCAGCCAATCGTAACACTCTCATCAAATTTACTCTGATAAGAAATAGAAATTAAATTAAAAAAAACAAACATAAGTACGGAGACGTAAACTTCCGGGGTCTTGTCCCAGCACATTCCACTCTAATTCATAAGCGAGGAACATGACGTCCAGGAAGACTCTGTTGCCCTAGTAACAAGAGTTGAGAACGTCATAATGCTGCCGCCTTGTGGCTGTTTCCCACAACAGCAGCTTTAAATCCAGTGCTAATGGTTGCTTAATAGTCACAAGGATTGCAGGGATGTAAATGACACCTGCCCTCAAAATATGCCCTGGGGTAGGGAATAGGCAAGAAAATTCAACACATGACAAATTTTTCAAGAAGTCAATATGAAGAGGGAAGTTGTACTCACTCTTTAAAAGAAAAGCAAAAGAAAAAATTGGACATGCGTAAAGCGCAGTATAAGGAATTATTAGTCACATGCAAATCCAACCTCCAAAAAGGTTTCAGCTCACACCAGTCAAATGACCATCAGCAAAAAGTCTACAAACTATGAATGCTGAAGGGGTTTTAGAGAACTGTGTACCTTCTAGCTGCTGGTGGGATGTAAAGTGGTAACAGCACTAAGGAAAACTGAATGGAGCTGCTTTAAAAGGTAAAAACTGAGCTACCATATGATGCGGCAGGGCACCTTCTTTGCCTATAACCTAAGACCACCAGAAACGGAAAGACAGAGGCAGGCAAATGTGCAATGCAGGAATATTGAAATAGCCAAGACATGGAAGGAAAAAAGGGGTCCATAAACAGATGAATGAACAAAGAAGAAGTGGTATATGGACAGAATGGAATATCAACCACGAAAAAAAATAAAAGAATGGCATATGCAGCACCACAGAGGAGCCTAGAAATAATCACACAATGTGAAGTAAGTCAGAATGCGAAAGACAAATGTCCTATGCTATCACTTATGTTATCTGAAAATTCATAAAAATGAACATATTTCCATAGAAAAAGGCAATCTCAGATTGAGAAGACAAACTGATGGTTAAGCCAAAGAAAAGGTGTGAGGAATGGATATATTAGGATATTGGGGTTAACAAATATATACTAATACATATAAAATATAAAATCCCCAAAGACCTACAGAATACCAAGAGTGGTCTACTCAACACTCTGTAATAACCTACATGGAGAAGGACCCAAAGATCAATAGATGTATGTATATGTGTAAATGAACAAGATTCTGTACACCTACAACAAAAGACATTTTCAATCAAACTTGCTCTGAGAAAAAGTACAACTTAAAGACACAAACAAGAATTAAGGAGGCTAAAACTTATGGGGGTTTGTCCTGGCACATTCCAATCTAATCTGCAACCTAACAGCACAACTTGCAGCAAGGTTCTGTTTCCCTAGCAAGCAGAGATGGCAACGTAGAAATGCTGCCACACTAAGGCCGTTTCCTCCAACAGCAGCTTTAAATCCACTGCTAATGGTCACTAATAGTCACAAGGACTGCAGGGCTGTAAATGACTCATGCCCTCAACAACTGTCCTGGGGTAGGGAATGGCCAAAAAAATCCAAACGCGGCAAATTTTTCAAGAAGGCAATTTGAAGTTGTAACTTTAGCTCCATCTTTAAACGAATGAAAAGGACATTGATAAACGCAAAACATCAGGAATTATCAGTCGCATGCAAATCCAATCTACACAAAGGTATCACCTCTCACCGGTCAGAATGACCATCAGCAAAAAGTCAACAAACAATAGATGTTGAAGAAGTTGTGGAGAATAGTGTAACCTCTCGGTCTAAGTGGGATGTAAACTGGTAACAGCCAATAATAGCAACAGAATGGCAGTGCGTTTCAAGGTGAAAATTGAGTTACCATATGACCCGGAAGGCCCACTGTTGGGCCTGTCACCTGTGAAAGCCAGAATCAAAAAGACACAGGATGGAAAATCGTGTATTGCAGCAGTATATACCATGGCCAAGACATGGAAGCAACAAAAATGTCCATCAGCAGATGAGTGGACGAAAAAGTGGTCCATGTACACAATGCAACATTAGACACAGAAAAGAATGAAACAATGCCGGTCGCAGCACCATAGATGAGGCTACAGATAATCACACAACTTGAAGTAAGTCAGAAAGCGAGAGACACATATCCTATGATATCACGTATAGGTGTTATCTAAATATTCATAGGAAGGAACCTATTTCCACAGAGAAGGACATTGACGTGTTCAGAAAACAAGCTTGTGGTTAGCCAAACGGAAAGGTGTGAGGAATATATAACGGAGCATATTGGGTTTAACAGACATATGCTAATATTTATAAAATATATAATCATCAGAGACATACCGAATACCAAGAGAGGTCTACACAACTTTCTCTAATAACCTATATGGAACAGGATCCAAACATGAAAAGATATATGTATCAATGAAAGAGATTCTGTACACCTAGAACAAACACAACATTGCAATTAAATTTGCTCGGAGAAAAATGAAAATTAAACTAAGAATACCAACAGCAAATAAGTAGACATAGTTTTGGGGTGTTTGTCCTGGCACATTCCACTCTACTTTACAACCTACAAACAGGACTTCCAGGAAGGCTCTTTTCCCTTAGTAACCAGAGTTGGGAATATAGAAATGCTGCCCCTTGTGGCCGTTTCCTGCAACAGCAGCTTTAAACCCAGAGCTAATGGTCATGTAATAGTCACAATTACTATAGGGCTTTAAATGACACCTGCCCTCAAAAAACGTACTGGTGCAGGTAATGGCCACAGGAATTCAGAACATGGCAAATTTTTCAAGGAAACAATTTGAAGAGGTAAGTTTCTCTGTTTTACTTAAAAAAAAGTACGTAGATAAAAGCTCAATATCGGGAATTTTTAGATGCATGCAAATCCAAACTACAAAAAGGTGTCACCACCCAACACTCAAAATGTCATCTGTAAAAAGTCTACAAACAATAAACGCTGAAGGGTTTTTTATAGAACTGTGTACCCTCAAGTTGCTGGTGGGATGTAATCTGGTAACAGCCAGTAGTGAGAACAGAATGGAGGTGCGTTGAAAGGTAAAAATTGAACTACCATATGATCTAGTAGGCCCAATGCTGGGCCTAACCCATGAGAAGACCAGAATCCAAAAGACACAGGCTGGCAAGCCTGCACTGCATCAACATTTAGCATAGCCAAGACTTGGAAGTAACCAAAATGTCCATCCACAGATGAATGTAAAAAGAAGAAGTGGTCCATGTACACAATGGAATATTCGCCGTGGAAAAGAATGAAACACTGCTCTTTGCAGCACCATAGATGAGCCTAGAGATAATCACAGAACATGAGGTAAGTCGGAAAGCAGACGACAAATATCCTGTGATATCACTCCTAGGTGTTACCTAACAACTGACACATATGAACATATTTCCACAGAGAAAGACTCCCACAGACTTAGAAAACAAACTATGGTTATCTTAAGGGAGAAGTGGGAGGAATGGATACATTAAGATTAGGGTTACCATACGTATACAAATACATATTAAACACATGTATCAAACAGACCGACCATACACCAAGGGAGGTCTACTGAACGCTCTGTAATAATTTACACGGGGGCTTGCCTGGTGGCACCGTGGTTAAGAATCCTCCTGCCAATGCAGGGGACACAGGTTCGATCCCTGGTTCGGGAAGATCCCACATGCTGCAGAGCAACTAAGCCCGTGCACCACCACTAATGAGCCTACGCTCTGGAGCCCATGAGCCATAACTACTGAGACCAGGTGCCACAACTACTGAAGCCCGCACGCCTAGAGCCCGTGTTCCGCAACAAAAGAAGCCACTACGGTGAGAAGCCCGTGCACCGCACCGGAGAGTAGCCCCCGCTCACCGCAACTAGAGACAGCCCACAGGCAGCAAAGACGATCCAACTCAGCCAAAAACAAATAAATAAATAAAATACATTTATTAAAAAAAATAATAGTAGTTTACATGGGAAGAGCATCTGTACATGAATAAACGTATATAATGTTCAACTGAACCTGATTGTGTACACCTACAACAAACACTATTCTACTCATTACCCCAATTTAAAAAATTAAAACCACGAACAGCAATTAATGAGACATAAAGTTACTGGGGTTGTCTCTGGCCCATTCCATTCTCATTTACAACCTAGGAACACGACTTTCTGGAAGGCTCAGCTGCCCTAGTAACCAGATTTGGGGATGGAGAAATGCTGCCGCCTTGTTTCCGGTTCCCACAAGAGCAGCTTTAAACACTGGGCTAACGGCCACTTAAGATTCACAGCAATTGTAGGGCTGTAAATGACACGTGTCCTCAAAAAATGTCCTGGGGTAGGTAATGGCCAAAAAAGTTCACAACACGGAAAATTTTTCAAGAAAACGGTTTCAAGAGGTAAGTGTTACTCACACTGTTATTTAAAAAAAAGAAGAACATGGATAAAAGCTCAATATCAGGAATTATTGGTTGGATGCAAATCCAAAATACAAAAAGATTTCACCACCCAATATTCAAAATGCCATCCGTAAACAGTCTACAAACAATGAATGCTGATGGGTTGGTGGAGAAATGCATACCCACTATGCTGTTGGTTGGACGTAAACTGGTAACAGCTAATCATGAGAACAGAATGGAGCTGCGTTTAAAAGGTAAAGAAATTGAGCTACCATACAATGCGGCCGATCCCCTAATGGGACTATCACCTAAGAAGACCAGAATCGGAAAGACACAGACAGGCAAACACGCACTGTAGCAATATTTACAATAGCCAAGACATTCAAGCAAACAAAATGTCCATCAATAGATAAATGGACAAAGAAGAAGTGGTGGACGTACCGAATGGAATATTAGCCTCAGAAAAAATAAATGAACAATGCCGTTTTCAGGACTACAGATGAGACTAGAAATAATCATATTAGGTTAAGTAAGTCAAAAGGGAATGACAAATATCCTATGATATCATTTATACATGTTATCCTAAGATTGCTACCAATGAACATATTTCCACAGAAAAAGAAACTCACAGACTTAGAAAACAAATGAATGGTTAACCAAAATGAAAGGTGGGAGGATGGACAAATTAGGATTATGGAGCTAACAAACATATACTAATGTATGTTAAGTGTATATAAACATACAACACATAAACTGTATGAATTATATAATCACCAATATATAGAAAATATATAATGACAAAACACCTACCATATACCAAGGGAGGTCTACTCAACATTCTGTAATAACATACATGGTAACAGCATCCGAAGAACAACAGACATATGTATGAATCATTGAGCAGATTCTGTACAGCCAGCCAATCGTAACACTCTCATCAAATTTACTCTGATAAGAAATAGAAATTAAATTAAAAAAAACAAACATAAGTACGGAGACGTAAACTTCCGGGGTCTTGTCCCAGCACATTCCACTCTAATTCATAAGCGAGGAACATGACGTCCAGGAAGACTCTGTTGCCCTAGTAACAAGAGTTGAGAACGTCATAATGCTGCCGCCTTGTGGCTGTTTCCCACAACAGCAGCTTTAAATCCAGTGCTAATGGTTGCTTAATAGTCACAAGGATTGCAGGGATGTAAATGACACCTGCCCTCAAAATATGCCCTGGGGTAGGGAATAGGCAAGAAAATTCAACACATGACAAATTTTTCAAGAAGTCAATATGAAGAGGGAAGTTGTACTCACTCTTTAAAAGAAAAGCAAAAGAAAAAATTGGACATGCGTAAAGCGCAGTATAAGGAATTATTAGTCACATGCAAATCCAACCTCCAAAAAGGTTTCAGCTCACACCAGTCAAATGACCATCAGCAAAAAGTCTACAAACTATGAATGCTGAAGGGGTTTTAGAGAACTGTGTACCTTCTAGCTGCTGGTGGGATGTAAAGTGGTAACAGCACTAAGGAAAACTGAATGGAGCTGCTTTAAAAGGTAAAAACTGAGCTACCATATGATGCGGCAGGGCACCTTCTTTGCCTATAACCTAAGACCACCAGAAACGGAAAGACAGAGGCAGGCAAATGTGCAATGCAGGAATATTGAAATAGCCAAGACATGGAAGGAAAAAAGGGGTCCATAAACAGATGAATGAACAAAGAAGAAGTGGTATATGGACAGAATGGAATATCAACCACGAAAAAAAATAAAAGAATGGCATATGCAGCACCACAGAGGAGCCTAGAAATAATCACACAATGTGAAGTAAGTCAGAATGCGAAAGACAAATGTCCTATGCTATCACTTATGTTATCTGAAAATTCATAAAAATGAACATATTTCCATAGAAAAAGGCAATCTCAGATTGAGAAGACAAACTGATGGTTAAGCCAAAGAAAAGGTGTGAGGAATGGATATATTAGGATATTGGGGTTAACAAATATATACTAATACATATAAAATATAAAATCCCCAAAGACCTACAGAATACCAAGAGTGGTCTACTCAACACTCTGTAATAACCTACATGGAGAAGGACCCAAAGATCAATAGATGTATGTATATGTGTAAATGAACAAGATTCTGTACACCTACAACAAAAGACATTTTCAATCAAACTTGCTCTGAGAAAAAGTACAACTTAAAGACACAAACAAGAATTAAGGAGGCTAAAACTTATGGGGGTTTGTCCTGGCACATTCCAATCTAATCTGCAACCTAACAGCACAACTTGCAGCAAGGTTCTGTTTCCCTAGCAAGCAGAGATGGCAACGTAGAAATGCTGCCACACTAAGGCCGTTTCCTCAAACAGCAGCTTTAAATCCACTGCTAATGGTCACTAATAGTCACAAGGACTGCAGGGCTGTAAATGACTCATGCCCTCAACAACTGTCCTGGGGTAGGGAATGGCCAAAAAAATCCAAACGCGGCAAATTTTTCAAGAAGGCAATTTGAAGTTGTAACTTTAGCTCCATCTTTAAACGAATGAAAAGGACATTGATAAACGCAAAACATCAGGAATTATCAGTCGCATGCAAATCCAATCTACACAAAGGTATCACCTCTCACCGGTCAGAATGACCATCAGCAAAAAGTCAACAAACAATAGATGTTGAAGAAGTTGTGGAGAATAGTGTAACCTCTCGGTCTAAGTGGGATGTAAACTGGTAACAGCCAATAATAGCAACAGAATGGCAGTGCGTTTCAAGGTGAAAATTGAGTTACCATATGACCCGGAAGGCCCACTGTTGGGCCTGTCACCTGTGAAAGCCAGAATCAAAAAGACACAGGATGGAAAATCGTGTATTGCAGCAGTATATACCATGGCCAAGACATGGAAGCAACAAAAATGTCCATCAGCAGATGAGTGGACGAAAAAGTGGTCCATGTACACAATGCAACATTAGACACAGAAAAGAATGAAACAATGCCGGTCGCAGCACCATAGATGAGGCTACAGATAATCACACAACTTGAAGTAAGTCAGAAAGCGAGAGACACATATCCTATGATATCACGTATAGGTGTTATCTAAATATTCATAGGAAGGAACCTATTTCCACAGAGAAGGACATTGACGTGTTCAGAAAACAAGCTTGTGGTTAGCCAAACGGAAAGGTGTGAGGAATATATAACGGAGCATATTGGGTTTAACAGACATATGCTAATATTTATAAAATATATAATCATCAGAGACATACCGAATACCAAGAGAGGTCTACACAACTTTCTCTAATAACCTATATGGAACAGGATCCAAACATGAAAAGATATATGTATCAATGAAAGAGATTCTGTACACCTAGAACAAACACAACATTGCAATTAAATTTGCTCGGAGAAAAATGAAAATTAAACTAAGAATACCAACAGCAAATAAGTAGACATAGTTTTGGGGTGTTTGTCCTGGCACATTCCACTCTACTTTACAACCTACAAACAGGACTTCCAGGAAGGCTCTTTTCCCTTAGTAACCAGAGTTGGGAATATAGAAATGCTGCCCCTTGTGGCCGTTTCCTGCAACAGCAGCTTTAAACCCAGAGCTAATGGTCATGTAATAGTCACAATTACTATAGGGCTTTAAATGACACCTGCCCTCAAAAAACGTACTGGTGCAGGTAATGGCCACAGGAATTCAGAACATGGCAAATTTTTCAAGGAAACAATTTGAAGAGGTAAGTTTCTCTGTTTTACTTAAAAAAAAGTACGTAGATAAAAGCTCAATATCGGGAATTTTTAGATGCATGCAAATCCAAACTACAAAAAGGTGTCACCACCCAACACTCAAAATGTCATCTGTAAAAAGTCTACAAACAATAAACGCTGAAGGGTTTTTTATAGAACTGTGTACCCTCAAGTTGCTGGTGGGATGTAATCTGGTAACAGCCAGTAGTGAGAACAGAATGGAGGTGCGTTGAAAGGTAAAAATTGAACTACCATATGATCTAGTAGGCCCAATGCTGGGCCTAACCCATGAGAAGACCAGAATCCAAAAGACACAGGCTGGCAAGCCTGCACTGCATCAACATTTAGCATAGCCAAGACTTGGAAGTAACCAAAATGTCCATCCACAGATGAATGTAAAAAGAAGAAGTGGTCCATGTACACAATGGAATATTCGCCGTGGAAAAGAATGAAACACTGCTCTTTGCAGCACCATAGATGAGCCTAGAGATAATCACAGAACATGAGGTAAGTCGGAAAGCAGACGACAAATATCCTGTGATATCACTCCTAGGTGTTACCTAACAACTGACACATATGAACATATTTCCACAGAGAAAGACTCCCACAGACTTAGAAAACAAACTATGGTTATCTTAAGGGAGAAGTGGGAGGAATGGATACATTAAGATTAGGGTTACCATACGTATACAAATACATATTAAACACATGTATCAAACAGACCGACCATACACCAAGGGAGGTCTACTGAACGCTCTGTAATAATTTACACGGGGGCTTGCCTGGTGGCACCGTGGTTAAGAATCCTCCTGCCAATGCAGGGGACACAGGTTCGATCCCTGGTTCGGGAAGATCCCACATGCTGCAGAGCAACTAAGCCCGTGCACCACCACTAATGAGCCTACGCTCTGGAGCCCATGAGCCATAACTACTGAGACCAGGTGCCACAACTACTGAAGCCCGCACGCCTAGAGCCCGTGTTCCGCAACAAAAGAAGCCACTACGGTGAGAAGCCCGTGCACCGCACCGGAGAGTAGCCCCCGCTCACCGCAACTAGAGACAGCCCACAGGCAGCAAAGACGATCCAACTCAGCCAAAAACAAATAAATAAATAAAATACATTTATTAAAAAAAATAATAGTAGTTTACATGGGAAGAGCATCTGTACATGAATAAACGTATATAATGTTCAACTGAACCTGATTGTGTACACCTACAACAAACACTATTCTACTCATTACCCCAATTTAAAAAATTAAAACCACGAACAGCAATTAATGAGACATAAAGTTACTGGGGTTGTCTCTGGCCCATTCCATTCTCATTTACAACCTAGGAACACGACTTTCTGGAAGGCTCAGCTGCCCTAGTAACCAGATTTGGGGATGGAGAAATGCTGCCGCCTTGTTTCCGGTTCCCACAAGAGCAGCTTTAAACACTGGGCTAACGGCCACTTAAGATTCACAGCAATTGTAGGGCTGTAAATGACACGTGTCCTCAAAAAATGTCCTGGGGTAGGTAATGGCCAAAAAAGTTCACAACACGGAAAATTTTTCAAGAAAACGGTTTCAAGAGGTAAGTGTTACTCACACTGTTATTTAAAAAAAAGAAGAACATGGATAAAAGCTCAATATCAGGAATTATTGGTTGGATGCAAATCCAAAATACAAAAAGATTTCACCACCCAATATTCAAAATGCCATCCGTAAACAGTCTACAAACAATGAATGCTGATGGGTTGGTGGAGAAATGCATACCCACTATGCTGTTGGTTGGACGTAAACTGGTAACAGCTAATCATGAGAACAGAATGGAGCTGCGTTTAAAAGGTAAAGAAATTGAGCTACCATACAATGCGGCCGATCCCCTAATGGGACTATCACCTAAGAAGACCAGAATCGGAAAGACACAGACAGGCAAACACGCACTGTAGCAATATTTACAATAGCCAAGACATTCAAGCAAACAAAATGTCCATCAATAGATAAATGGACAAAGAAGAAGTGGTGGACGTACCGAATGGAATATTAGCCTCAGAAAAAATAAATGAACAATGCCGTTTTCAGGACTACAGATGAGACTAGAAATAATCATATTAGGTTAAGTAAGTCAAAAGGGAATGACAAATATCCTATGATATCATTTATACATGTTATCCTAAGATTGCTACCAATGAACATATTTCCACAGAAAAAGAAACTCACAGACTTAGAAAACAAATGAATGGTTAACCAAAATGAAAGGTGGGAGGATGGACAAATTAGGATTATGGAGCTAACAAACATATACTAATGTATGTTAAGTGTATATAAACATACAACACATAAACTGTATGAATTATATAATCACCAATATATAGAAAATATATAATGACAAAACACCTACCATATACCAAGGGAGGTCTACTCAACATTCTGTAATAACATACATGGTAACAGCATCCGAAGAACAACAGACATATGTATGAATCATTGAGCAGATTCTGTACAGCCAGCCAATCGTAACACTCTCATCAAATTTACTCTGATAAGAAATAGAAATTAAATTAAAAAAAACAAACATAAGTACGGAGACGTAAACTTCCGGGGTCTTGTCCCAGCACATTCCACTCTAATTCATAAGCGAGGAACATGACGTCCAGGAAGACTCTGTTGCCCTAGTAACAAGAGTTGAGAACGTCATAATGCTGCCGCCTTGTGGCTGTTTCCCACAACAGCAGCTTTAAATCCAGTGCTAATGGTTGCTTAATAGTCACAAGGATTGCAGGGATGTAAATGACACCTGCCCTCAAAATATGCCCTGGGGTAGGGAATAGGCAAGAAAATTCAACACATGACAAATTTTTCAAGAAGTCAATATGAAGAGGGAAGTTGTACTCACTCTTTAAAAGAAAAGCAAAAGAAAAAATTGGACATGCGTAAAGCGCAGTATAAGGAATTATTAGTCACATGCAAATCCAACCTCCAAAAAGGTTTCAGCTCACACCAGTCAAATGACCATCAGCAAAAAGTCTACAAACTATGAATGCTGAAGGGGTTTTAGAGAACTGTGTACCTTCTAGCTGCTGGTGGGATGTAAAGTGGTAACAGCACTAAGGAAAACTGAATGGAGCTGCTTTAAAAGGTAAAAACTGAGCTACCATATGATGCGGCAGGGCACCTTCTTTGCCTATAACCTAAGACCACCAGAAACGGAAAGACAGAGGCAGGCAAATGTGCAATGCAGGAATATTGAAATAGCCAAGACATGGAAGGAAAAAAGGGGTCCATAAACAGATGAATGAACAAAGAAGAAGTGGTATATGGACAGAATGGAATATCAACCACGAAAAAAAATAAAAGAATGGCATATGCAGCACCACAGAGGAGCCTAGAAATAATCACACAATGTGAAGTAAGTCAGAATGCGAAAGACAAATGTCCTATGCTATCACTTATGTTATCTGAAAATTCATAAAAATGAACATATTTCCATAGAAAAAGGCAATCTCAGATTGAGAAGACAAACTGATGGTTAAGCCAAAGAAAAGGTGTGAGGAATGGATATATTAGGATATTGGGGTTAACAAATATATACTAATACATATAAAATATAAAATCCCCAAAGACCTACAGAATACCAAGAGTGGTCTACTCAACACTCTGTAATAACCTACATGGAGAAGGACCCAAAGATCAATAGATGTATGTATATGTGTAAATGAACAAGATTCTGTACACCTACAACAAAAGACATTTTCAATCAAACTTGCTCTGAGAAAAAGTACAACTTAAAGACACAAACAAGAATTAAGGAGGCTAAAACTTATGGGGGTTTGTCCTGGCACATTCCAATCTAATCTGCAACCTAACAGCACAACTTGCAGCAAGGTTCTGTTTCCCTAGCAAGCAGAGATGGCAACGTAGAAATGCTGCCACACTAAGGCCGTTTCCTCCAACAGCAGCTTTAAATCCACTGCTAATGGTCACTAATAGTCACAAGGACTGCAGGGCTGTAAATGACTCATGCCCTCAACAACTGTCCTGGGGTAGGGAATGGCCAAAAAAATCCAAACGCGGCAAATTTTTCAAGAAGGCAATTTGAAGTTGTAACTTTAGCTCCATCTTTAAACGAATGAAAAGGACATTGATAAACGCAAAACATCAGGAATTATCAGTCGCATGCAAATCCAATCTACACAAAGGTATCACCTCTCACCGGTCAGAATGACCATCAGCAAAAAGTCAACAAACAATAGATGTTGAAGAAGTTGTGGAGAATAGTGTAACCTCTCGGTCTAAGTGGGATGTAAACTGGTAACAGCCAATAATAGCAACAGAATGGCAGTGCGTTTCAAGGTGAAAATTGAGTTACCATATGACCCGGAAGGCCCACTGTTGGGCCTGTCACCTGTGAAAGCCAGAATCAAAAAGACACAGGATGGAAAATCGTGTATTGCAGCAGTATATACCATGGCCAAGACATGGAAGCAACAAAAATGTCCATCAGCAGATGAGTGGACGAAAAAGTGGTCCATGTACACAATGCAACATTAGACACAGAAAAGAATGAAACAATGCCGGTCGCAGCACCATAGATGAGGCTACAGATAATCACACAACTTGAAGTAAGTCAGAAAGCGAGAGACACATATCCTATGATATCACGTATAGGTGTTATCTAAATATTCATAGGAAGGAACCTATTTCCACAGAGAAGGACATTGACGTGTTCAGAAAACAAGCTTGTGGTTAGCCAAACGGAAAGGTGTGAGGAATATATAACGGAGCATATTGGGTTTAACAGACATATGCTAATATTTATAAAATATATAATCATCAGAGACATACCGAATACCAAGAGAGGTCTACACAACTTTCTCTAATAACCTATATGGAACAGGATCCAAACATGAAAAGATATATGTATCAATGAAAGAGATTCTGTACACCTAGAACAAACACAACATTGCAATTAAATTTGCTCGGAGAAAAATGAAAATTAAACTAAGAATACCAACAGCAAATAAGTAGACATAGTTTTGGGGTGTTTGTCCTGGCACATTCCACTCTACTTTACAACCTACAAACAGGACTTCCAGGAAGGCTCTTTTCCCTTAGTAACCAGAGTTGGGAATATAGAAATGCTGCCCCTTGTGGCCGTTTCCTGCAACAGCAGCTTTAAACCCAGAGCTAATGGTCATGTAATAGTCACAATTACTATAGGGCTTTAAATGACACCTGCCCTCAAAAAACGTACTGGTGCAGGTAATGGCCACAGGAATTCAGAACATGGCAAATTTTTCAAGGAAACAATTTGAAGAGGTAAGTTTCTCTGTTTTACTTAAAAAAAAGTACGTAGATAAAAGCTCAATATCGGGAATTTTTAGATGCATGCAAATCCAAACTACAAAAAGGTATCACCACCCAACACTCAAAATGTCATCTGTAAAAAGTCTACAAACAATAAACGCTGAAGGGTTTTTTATAGAACTGTGTACCCTCAAGTTGCTGGTGGGATGTAATCTGGTAACAGCCAGTAGTGAGAACAGAATGGAGGTGCGTTGAAAGGTAAAAATTGAACTACCATATGATCTAGTAGGCCCAATGCTGGGCCTAACCCATGAGAAGACCAGAATCCAAAAGACACAGGCTGGCAAGCCTGCACTGCATCAACATTTAGCATAGCCAAGACTTGGAAGTAACCAAAATGTCCATCCACAGATGAATGTAAAAAGAAGAAGTGGTCCATGTACACAATGGAATATTCGCCGTGGAAAAGAATGAAACACTGCTCTTTGCAGCACCATAGATGAGCCTAGAGATAATCACAGAACATGAGGTAAGTCGGAAAGCAGATGACAAATATCCTGTGATATCACTCCTAGGTGTTACCTAACAACTGACACATATGAACATATTTCCACAGAGAAAGACTCCCACAGACTTAGAAAACAAACTATGGTTATCTTAAGGGAGAAGTGGGAGGAATGGATACATTAAGATTAGGGTTACCATACGTATACAAATACATATTAAACACATGTATCAAACAGACCGACCATACACCAAGGGAGGTCTACTGAACGCTCTGTAATAATTTACACGGGGGCTTGCCTGGTGGCACCGTGGTTAAGAATCCTCCTGCCAATGCAGGGGACACAGGTTCGATCCCTGGTTCGGGAAGATCCCACATGCTGCAGAGCAACTAAGCCCGTGCACCACCACTAATGAGCCTACGCTCTGGAGCCCATGAGCCATAACTACTGAGACCAGGTGCCACAACTACTGAAGCCCGCACGCCTAGAGCCCGTGTTCCGCAACAAAAGAAGCCACTACGGTGAGAAGCCCGTGCACCGCACCGGAGAGTAGCCCCCGCTCACCGCAACTAGAGACAGCCCACAGGCAGCAAAGAAGATCCAACTCAGCCAAAAACAAATAAATAAATAAAATACATTTATTAAAAAAAATAATAGTAGTTTACATGGGAAGAGGATCTGTACATGAATAAACGTATATAATGTTCAACTGAACCTGATTGTGTACACCTACAACAAACACTATTCTACTCATTACCCCAATTTAAAAAATTAAAACCACGAACAGCAATTAATGAGACATAAAGTTACTGGGGTTGTCTCTGGCCCATTCCATTCTCATTTACAACCTAGGAACACGACTTTCTGGAAGGCTCAGCTGCCCTAGTAACCAGATTTGGGGATGGAGAAATGCTGCCGCCTTGTTTCCGGTTCCCACAAGAGCAGCTTTAAACACTGGGCTAACGGTCACTTAAGATTCACAGCAATTGTAGGGCTGTAAATGACACGTGTCCTCAAAAAATGTCCTGGGGTAGGTAATGGCCAAAAAAGTTCACAACACGGAAAATTTTTCAAGAAAACGGTTTCAAGAGGTAAGTGTTACTCACACTGTTATTAAAAAAAAAGAAGAACATGGATAAAAGCTCAATATCAGGAATTATTGGTTGGATGCAAATCCAAAATACAAAAAGATTTCACCACCCAATATTCAAAATGCCATCCGTAAACAGTCTACAAACAATGAATGCTGATGGGTTGGTGGAGAAATGCATACCCACTATGCTGTTGGTTGGACGTAAACTGGTAACAGCTAATCATGAGAACAGAATGGAGCTGCGTTTAAAAGGTAAAGAAATTGAGCTACCATACAATGCGGCCGATCCCCTAATGGGACTATCACCTAAGAAGACCAGAATCGGAAAGACACAGACAGGCAAACACGCACTGTAGCAATATTTACAATAGCCAAGACATTCAAGCAAACAAAATGTCCATCAATAGATAAATGGACAAAGAAGAAGTGGTGGACGTACCGAATGGAATATTAGCCTCAGAAAAAATAAATGAACAATGCCGTTTTCAGGACTACAGATGAGACTAGAAATAATCATATTAGGTTAAGTAAGTCAAAAGGGAATGACAAATATCCTATGATATCATTTATACATGTTATCCTAAGATTGCTACCAATGAACATATTTCCACAGAAAAAGAAACTCACAGACTTAGAAAACAAATGAATGGTTAACCAAAATGAAAGGTGGGAGGATGGACAAATTAGGATTATGGAGCTAACAAACATATACTAATGTATGTTAAGTGTATATAAACATACAACACATAAACTGTATGAATTATATAATCACCAATATATAGAAAATATATAATGACAAAACACCTACCATATACCAAGGGAGGTCTACTCAACATTCTGTAATAACATACATGGTAACAGCATCCGAAGAACAACAGACATATGTATGAATCATTGAGCAGATTCTGTACAGCCAGCCAATCGTAACACTCTCATCAAATTTACTCTGATAAGAAATAGAAATTAAATTAAAAAAAACAAACATAAGTAAGGAGACGTAAACTTCCGGGGTCTTGTGCCAGCACATTCCACTCTAATTCATAAGCGAGGAACATGACGTCCAGGAAGACTCTGTTGCCCTAGTAACAAGAGTTGAGAACGTCATAATGCTGCCGCCTTGTGGCTGTTTCCCACAACAGCAGCTTTAAATCCAGTGCTAATGGTTGCTTAATAGTCACAAGGATTGCAGGGATGTAAATGACACCTGCCCTCAAAATATGCCCTGGGGTAGGGAATAGGCAAGAAAATTCAACACATGACAAATTTTTCAAGAAGTCAATATGAAGAGGGAAGTTGTACTCACTCTTTAAAAGAAAAGCAAAAGAAAAAATTGGACATGCGTAAAGCGCAGTATAAGGAATTATTAGTCACATGCAAATCCAACCTCCAAAAAGGTTTCAGCTCACACCAGTCAAATGACCATCAGCAAAAAGTCTACAAACTATGAATGCTGAAGGGGTTTTAGAGAACTGTGTACCTTCTAGCTGCTGGTGGGATGTAAAGTGGTAACAGCACTAAGGAAAACTGAATGGAGCTGCTTTAAAAGGTAAAAACTGAGCTACCATATGATGCGGCAGGGCACCTTCTTTGCCTATAACCTAAGACCACCAGAAACGGAAAGACAGAGGCAGGCAAATGTGCAATGCAGGAATATTGAAATAGCCAAGACATGGAAGGAAAAAAGGGGTCCATAAACAGATGAATGAACAAAGAAGAAGTGGTATATGGACAGAATGGAATATCAACCACGAAAAAAAATAAAAGAATGGCATATGCAGCACCACAGAGGAGCCTAGAAATAATCACACAATGTGAAGTAAGTCAGAATGCGAAAGACAAATGTCCTATGCTATCACTTATGTTATCTGAAAATTCATAAAAATGAACATATTTCCATAGAAAAAGGCAATCTCAGATTGAGAAGACAAACTGATGGTTAAGCCAAAGAAAAGGTGTGAGGAATGGATATATTAGGATATTGGGGTTAACAAATATATACTAATACATATAAAATATATCATCCCCAAAGACCTACAGAATACCAAGAGTGGTCTACTCAACACTCTGTAATAACCTACATGGAGAAGGACCCAAAGATCAATAGATGTATGTATATGTGTAAATGAACAAGATTCTGTACACCTACAACAAAAGACATTTTCAATCAAACTTGCTCTGAGAAAAAGTACAACTTAAAGACACAAACAAGAATTAAGGAGGCTAAAACTTATGGGGGTTTGTCCTGGCACATTCCAATCTAATCTGCAACCTAACAGCACAACTTGCAGCAAGGTTCTGTTTCCCTAGCAAGCAGAGATGGCAACGTAGAAATGCTGCCACACTAAGGCCGTTTCCTCCAACAGCAGCTTTAAATCCACTGCTAATGGTCACTAATAGTCACAAGGACTGCAGGGCTGTAAATGACTCATGCCCTCAACAACTGTCCTGGGGTAGGGAATGGCCAAAAAAATCCAAACGCGGCAAATTTTTCAAGAAGGCAATTTGAAGTTGTAACTTTAGCTCCATCTTTAAACGAATGAAAAGGACATTGATAAACGCAAAACATCAGGAATTATCAGTCGCATGCAAATCCAATCTACACAAAGGTATCACCTCTCACCGGTCAGAATGACCATCAGCAAAAAGTCAACAAACAATAGATGTTGAAGAAGTTGTGGAGAATAGTGTAACCTCTCGGTCTAAGTGGGATGTAAACTGGTAACAGCCAATAATAGCAACAGAATGGCAGTGCGTTTCAAGGTGAAAATTGAGTTACCATATGACCCGGAAGGCCCACTGTTGGGCCTGTCACCTGTGAAAGCCAGAATCAAAAAGACACAGGATGGAAAATCGTGTATTGCAGCAGTATATACCATGGCCAAGACATGGAAGCAACAAAAATGTCCATCAGCAGATGAGTGGACGAAAAAGTGGTCCATGTACACAATGCAACATTAGACACAGAAAAGAATGAAACAATGCCGGTCGCAGCACCATGAATGAGGCTACAGATAATCACACAACTTGAAGTAAGTCAGGAAGCGAGAGACACATATCCTATGATATCACGTATAGGTGTTATCTAAAAATTCATAGGAAGGAACCTATTTCCACAGAGAAGGACATTGACGTGTTCAGAAAACAAGCTTGTGGTTAGCCAAACGGAAAGGTGTGAGGAATATATAATGGAGCGTATTGGGTTTAACAGACATATGCTAATATTTATAAAATATATAATCATCAGAGACATACCGAATACCAAGAGACGTCTACACAACTTTCTCTAATAACCTATATGGAACAGGATCCAAACATGAAAAGATATATGTATCAATGAAAGAGATTCTGTACACCTAGAACAAACACAACATTGCAATTAAATTTGCTCGGAGAAAAATGAAAATTAAACTAAGAATACCAACAGCAAATAAGTAGACATAGTTTTGGGGTGTTTGTCCTGGCACATTCCACTCTACTTTACAACCTACAAACAGGACTTCCAGGAAGGCTCTTTTCCCTTAGTAACCAGAGTTGGGAATATAGAAATGCTGCCCCTTGTGGCCGTTTCCTGCAACAGCAGCTTTAAATCCAGAGCTAATGGTCATGTAATAGTCACAATTACTATAGGGCTTTAAATGACACCTGCCCTCAAAAAACGTACTGGTGCAGGTAATGGCCACAGGAATTCAGAACATGGCAAATTTTTCAAGGAAACAATTTGAAGAGGTAAGTTTCTCTGTTTTACTTTAAAAAAAAGTACGTAGATAAAAGCTCAATATCGGGAATTTTTAGATGCATGCAAATCCAAACTACAAAAAGGTATCACCACCCAACACTCAAAATGTCATCTGTAAAAAGTCTACAAACAATAAACGCTGAAGGGTTTTTTATAGAACTGTGTACCCTCAAGTTGCTGGTGGGATGTAATCTGGTAACAGCCAGTAGTGAGAACAGAATGGAGGTGCGTTGAAAGGTAAAAATTGAACTACCATATGATCTAGTAGGCCCAATGCTGGGCCTAACCCATGAGAAGACCAGAATCCAAAAGACACAGGCTGGCAAGCCTGCACTGCATCAATATTTAGCATAGCCAAGACTTGGAAGTAACCAAAATGTCCATCCACAGATGAATGTAAAAAGAAGAAGTGGTCCATGTACACAATGGAATATTCGCCGTGGAAAAGAATGAAACACTGCTCTTTGCAGCACCATAGATGAGCCTAGAGATAATCACAGAACATGAGGTAAGTCGGAAAGCAGACGACAAATATCCTGTGATATCACTCCTAGGTGTTACCTAACAACTGACACATATGAACATATTTCCACAGAGAAAGACTCCCACAGACTTAGAAAACAAACTATGGTTATCTTAAGGGAGAAGTGGGAGGAATGGATACATTAAGATTAGGGTTACCATACGTATACAAATACATATTAAACACATGTATCAAACAGACCGACCATACACCAAGGGAGGTCTACTGAACGCTCTGTAATAATTTACACGGGGGCTTGCCTGGTGGCACCGTGGTTAAGAATCCTCCTGCCAATGCAGGGGACACAGGTTCGATCCCTGGTTCGGGAAGATCCCACATGCTGCAGAGCAACTAAGCCCGTGCACCACCACTAATGAGCCTACGCTCTGGAGCCCATGAGCCATAACTACTGAGACCAGGTGCCACAACTACTGAAGCCCGCACGCCTAGAGCCCGTGTTCCGCAACAAAAGAAGCCACTACGGTGAGAAGCCCGTGCACCGCACCGGAGAGTAGCCCCCGCTCACCGCAACTAGAGACAGCCCACAGGCAGCAAAGAAGATCCAACTCAGCCAAAAACAAATAAATAAATAAAATACATTTATTAAAAAAAATAATAGTAGTTTACATGGGAAGAGGATCTGTACATGAATAAACGTATATAATGTTCAACTGAACCTGATTGTGTACACCTACAACAAACACTATTCTACTCATTACCCCAATTTAAAAAATTAAAACCACGAACAGCAATTAATGAGACATAAAGTTACTGGGGTTGTCTCTGGCCCATTCCATTCTCATTTACAACCTAGGAACACGACTTTCTGGAAGGCTCAGCTGCCCTAGTAACCAGATTTGGGGATGGAGAAATGCTGCCGCCTTGTTTCCGGTTCCCACAAGAGCAGCTTTAAACACTGGGCTAACGGCCACTTAAGATTCACAGCAATTGTAGGGCTGTAAATGACACGTGTCCTCAAAAAATGTCCTGGGGTAGGTAATGGCCAAAAAAGTTCACAACACGGAAAATTTTTCAAGAAAACGGTTTCAAGAGGTAAGTGTTACTCACACTGTTATTAAAAAAAAAAGAAGAACATGGATAAAAGCTCAATATCAGGAATTATTGGTTGGATGCAAATCCAAAATACAAAAAGATTTCACCACCCAATATTCAAAATGCCATCCGTAAACAGTCTACAAACAATGAATGCTGATGGGTTGGTGGAGAAATGCATACCCACTATGCTGTTGGTTGGACGTAAACTGGTAACAGCTAATCATGAGAACAGAATGGAGCTGCGTTTAAAAGGTAAAGAAATTGAGCTACCATACAATGCGGCTGATCCCCTAATGGGACTATCACCTAAGAAGACCAGAATCGGAAAGACACAGACAGGCAAACACGCACTGTAGCAATATTTACAATAGCCAAGACATTCAAGCAAACAAAATGTCCATCAATCGATAAATGGACAAAGAAGAAGTGGTGGACGTACCGAATGGAATATTAGCCTCAGAAAAAATAAATGAACAATGCCGTTTTCAGGACTACAGATGAGACTAGAAATAATCATATTAGGTTAAGTAAGTCAAAAGGGAATGACAAATATCCTATGATATCATTTATACATGTTATCCTAAGATTGCTACCAATGAACATATTTCCACAGAAAAAGAAACTCACAGACTTAGAAAACAAATGAATGGTTAACCAAAATGAAAGGTGGGAGGATGGACAAATTAGGATTATGGAGCTAACAAACATATACTAATGTATGTTAAGTGTATATAAACATACAACACATAAACTGTATGAATTATATAATCACCAATATATAGAAAATATATAATGACAAAACACCTACCATATACCAAGGGAGGTCTACTCAACATTCTGTAATAACATACATGGTAACAGCATCCGAAGAACAACAGACATATGTATGAATCATTGAGCAGATTCTGTACAGCCAGCCAATCGTAACACTCTCATCAAATTTACTCTGATAAGAAATAGAAATTAAATTAAAAAAAACAAACATAAGTAAGGAGATGTAAACTTCCGGGGTCTTGTGCCAGCACATTCCACTCTAATTCATAAGCGAGGAACATGACGTCCAGGAAGACTCTGTTGCCCTAGTAACAAGAGTTGAGAACGTCATAATGCTGCCGCCTTGTGGCTGTTTCCCACAACAGCAGCTTTAAATCCAGTGCTAATGGTTGCTTAATAGTCACAAGGATTGCAGGGATGTAAATGACACCTGCCCTCAAAATATGCCCTGGGGTAGGGAATAGGCAAGAAAATTCAACACATGACAAATTTTTCAAGAAGTCAATATGAAGAGGGAAGTTGTACTCACTCTTTAAAAGAAAAGCAAAAGAAAAAATTGGACATGCGTAAAGCGCAGTATAAGGAATTATTAGTCACATGCAAATCCAACCTCCAAAAAGGTTTCAGCTCACACCAGTCAAATGACCATCAGCAAAAAGTCTACAAACTATGAATGCTGAAGGGGTTTTAGAGAACTGTGTACCTTCTAGCTGCTGGTGGGATGTAAAGTGGTAACAGCACTAAGGAAAACTGAATGGAGCTGCTTTAAAAGGTAAAAACTGAGCTACCATATGATGCGGCAGGGCACCTTCTTTGCCTATAACCTAAGACCACCAGAAACGGAAAGACAGAGGCAGGCAAATGTGCAATGCAGGAATATTGAAATAGCCAAGACATGGAAGGAAAAAAGGGGTCCATAAACAGATGAATGAACAAAGAAGAAGTGGTATATGGACAGAATGGAATATCAACCACGAAAAAAAATAAAAGAATGGCATATGCAGCACCACAGAGGAGCCTAGAAATAATCACACAATGTGAAGTAAGTCAGAATGCGAAAGACAAATGTCCTATGCTATCACTTATGTTATCTGAAAATTCATAAAAATGAACATATTTCCATAGAAAAAGGCAATCTCAGATTGAGAAGACAAACTGATGGTTAAGCCAAAGAAAAGGTGTGAGGAATGGATATATTAGGATATTGGGGTTAACAAATATATACTAATACATATAAAATATATCATCCCCAAAGACCTACAGAATACCAAGAGTGGTCTACTCAACACTCTGTAATAACCTACATGGAGAAGGACCCAAAGATCAATAGATGTATGTATATGTGTAAATGAACAAGATTCTGTACACCTACAACAAAAGACATTTTCAATCAAACTTGCTCTGAGAAAAAGTACAACTTAAAGACACAAACAAGAATTAAGGAGGCTAAAACTTATGGGGGTTTGTCCTGGCACATTCCAATCTAATCTGCAACCTAACAGCACAACTTGCAGCAAGGTTCTGTTTCCCTAGCAAGCAGAGATGGCAACGTAGAAATGCTGCCACACTAAGGCCGTTTCCTCCAACAGCAGCTTTAAATCCACTGCTAATGGTCACTAATAGTCACAAGGACTGCAGGGCTGTAAATGACTCATGCCCTCAACAACTGTCCTGGGGTAGGGAATGGCCAAAAAAATCCAAACGCGGCAAATTTTTCAAGAAGGCAATTTGAAGTTGTAACTTTAGCTCCATCTTTAAACGAATGAAAAGGACATTGATAAACGCAAAACATCAGGAATTATCAGTCGCATGCAAATCCAATCTACACAAAGGTATCACCTCTCACCGGTCAGAATGACCATCAGCAAAAAGTCAACAAACAATAGATGTTGAAGAAGTTGTGGAGAATAGTGTAACCTCTCGGTCTAAGTGGGATGTAAACTGGTAACAGCCAATAATAGCAACAGAATGGCAGTGCGTTTCAAGGTGAAAATTGAGTTACCATATGACCCGGAAGGCCCACTGTTGGGCCTGTCACCTGTGAAAGCCAGAATCAAAAAGACACAGGATGGAAAATCGTGTATTGCAGCAGTATATACCATGGCCAAGACATGGAAGCAACAAAAATGTCCATCAGCAGATGAGTGGACGAAAAAGTGGTCCATGTACACAATGCAACATTAGACACAGAAAAGAATGAAACAATGCCGGTCGCAGCACCATAGATGAGGCTACAGATAATCACACAACTTGAAGTAAGTCAGGAAGCGAGAGACACATATCCTATGATATCACGTATAGGTGTTATCTAAAAATTCATAGGAAGGAACTTATTTCCACAGAGAAGGACATTGACGTGTTCAGAAAACAAGCTTGTGGTTAGCCAAACGGAAAGGTGTGAGGAATATATAACGGAGCGTATTGGGTTTAACAGACATATGCTAATATTTATAAAATATATAATCATCAGAGACATACCGAATACCAAGAGACGTCTACACAACTTTCTGTAATAACCTATATGGAACAGGATCCAAACATGAAAAGATATATGTATCAATGAAAGAGATTCTGTACACCTAGAACAAACACAACATTGCAATTAAATTTGCTCGGAGAAAAATGAAAATTAAACTAAGAATACCAACAGCAAATAAGTAGACATAGTTTTGGGGTGTTTGTCCTGGCACATTCCACTCTACTTTACAACCTACAAACAGGACTTCCAGGAAGGCTCTTTTCCCTTAGTAACCAGAGTTGGGAATATAGAAATGCTGCCCCTTGTGGCCGTTTCCTGCAACAGCAGCTTTAAACCCAGAGCTAATGGTCATGTAATAGTCACAATTACTATAGGGCTTTAAATGACACCTGCCCTCAAAAAACGTACTGGTGCAGGTAATGGCCACAGGAATTCAGAACATGGCAAATTTTTCAAGGAAACAATTTGAAGAGGTAAGTTTCTCTGTTTTACTTTAAAAAAAAGTACGTAGATAAAAGCTCAATATCGGGAATTTTTAGATGCATGCAAATCCAAACTACAAAAAGGTATCACCACCCAACACTCAAAATGTCATCTGTAAAAAGTCTACAAACAATAAACGCTGAAGGGTTTTTTATAGAACTGTGTACCCTCAAGTTGCTGGTGGGATGTAATCTGGTAACAGCCAGTAGTGAGAACAGAATGGAGGTGCGTTGAAAGGTAAAAATTGAACTACCATATGATCTAGTAGGCCCAATGCTGGGCCTAACCCATGAGAAGACCAGAATCCAAAAGACACAGGCTGGCAAGCCTGCACTGCATCAATATTTAGCATAGCCAAGACTTGGAAGTAACCAAAATGTCCATCCACAGATGAATGTAAAAAGAAGAAGTGGTCCATGTACACAATGGAATATTCGCCGTGGAAAAGAATGAAACACTGCTCTTTGCAGCACCATAGATGAGCCTAGAGATAATCACAGAACATGAGGTAAGTCGGAAAGCAGACGACAAATATCCTGTGATATCACTCCTAGGTGTTACCTAACAACTGACACATATGAACATATTTCCACAGAGAAAGACTCCCACAGACTTAGAAAACAAACTATGGTTATCTTAAGGGAGAAGTGGGAGGAATGGATACATTAAGATTAGGGTTACCATACGTATACAAATACATATTAAACACATGTATCAAACAGACCGACCATACACCAAGGGAGGTCTACTGAACGCTCTGTAATAATTTACACGGGGGCTTGCCTGGTGGCACCGTGGTTAAGAATCCTCCTGCCAATGCAGGGGACACAGGTTCGATCCCTGGTTCGGGAAGATCCCACATGCTACAGAGCAACTAAGCCCGTGCACCACCACTAATGAGCCTACGCTCTGGAGCCCATGAGCCATAACTACTGAGACCAGGTGCCACAACTACTGAAGCCCGCACGCCTAGAGCCCGTGTTCCGCAACAAAAGAAGCCACTACGGTGAGAAGCCCGTGCACCGCACCGGAGAGTAGCCCCCGCTCACCGCAACTAGAGACAGCCCACAGGCAGCAAAGAAGATCCAACTCAGCCAAAAACAAATAAATAAATAAAATACATTTATTAAAAAAAATAATAGTAGTTTACATGGGAAGAGCATCTGTACATGAATAAACGTATATAATGTTCAACTGAACCTGATTGTGTACACCTACAACAAACACTATTCTACTCATTACCCCAATTTAAAAAATTAAAACCACGAACAGCAATTAATGAGACATAAAGTTACTGGGGTTGTCTCTGGCCCATTCCATTCTCATTTACAACCTAGGAACACGACTTTCTGGAAGGCTCAGCTGCCCTAGTAACCAGATTTGGGGATGGAGAAATGCTGCCGCCTTGTTTCCGGTTCCCACAAGAGCAGCTTTAAACACTGGGCTAACGGTCACTTAAGATTCACAGCAATTGTAGGGCTGTAAATGACACGTGTCCTCAAAAAATGTCCTGGGGTAGGTAATGGCCAAAAAAGTTCACAACACGGAAAATTTTTCAAGAAAACGGTTTCAAGAGGTAAGTGTTACTCACACTGTTATTTAAAAAAAAGAAGAACATGGATAAAAGCTCAATATCAGGAATTATTGGTTGGATGCAAATCCAAAATACAAAAAGATTTCACCACCCAATATTCAAAATGCCATCCGTAAACAGTCTACAAACAATGAATGCTGATGGGTTGGTGGAGAAATGCATACCCACTATGCTGTTGGTTGGACGTAAACTGGTAACAGCTAATCATGAGAACAGAATGGAGCTGCGTTTAAAAGGTAAAGAAATTGAGCTACCATACAATGCGGCCGATCCCCTAATGGGACTATCACCTAAGAAGACCAGAATCGGAAAGACACAGACAGGCAAACACGCACTGTAGCAATATTTACAATAGCCAAGACATTCAAGCAAACAAAATGTCCATCAATAGATAAATGGACAAAGAAGAAGTGGTGGACGTACCGAATGGAATATTAGCCTCAGAAAAAATAAATGAACAATGCCGTTTTCAGGACTACAGATGAGACTAGAAATAATCATATTAGGTTAAGTAAGTCAAAAGGGAATGACAAATATCCTATGATATCATTTATACATGTTATCCTAAGATTGCTACCAATGAACATATTTCCACAGAAAAAGAAACTCACAGACTTAGAAAACAAATGAATGGTTAACCAAAATGAAAGGTGGGAGGATGGACAAATTAGGATTATGGAGCTAACAAACATATACTAATGTATGTTAAGTGTATATAAACATACAACACATAAACTGTATGAATTATATAATCACCAATATATAGAAAATATATAATGACAAAACACCTACCATATACCAAGGGAGGTCTACTCAACATTCTGTAATAACATACATGGTAACAGCATCCGAAGAACAACAGACATATGTATGAATCATTGAGCAGATTCTGTACAGCCAGCCAATCGTAACACTCTCATCAAATTTACTCTGATAAGAAATAGAAATTAAATTAAAAAAAACAAACATAAGTAAGGAGACGTAAACTTCCGGGGTCTTGTGCCAGCACATTCCACTCTAATTCATAAGCGAGGAACATGACGTCCAGGAAGACTCTGTTGCCCTAGTAACAAGAGTTGAGAACGTCATAATGCTGCCGCCTTGTGGCTGTTTCCCACAACAGCAGCTTTAAATCCAGTGCTAATGGTTGCTTAATAGTCACAAGGATTGCAGGGATGTAAATGACACCTGCCCTCAAAATATGCCCTGGGGTAGGGAATAGGCAAGAAAATTCAACACATGACAAATTTTTCAAGAAGTCAATATGAAGAGGGAAGTTGTACTCACTCTTTAAAAGAAAAGCAAAAGAAAAAATTGGACATGCGTAAAGCGCAGTATAAGGAATTATTAGTCACATGCAAATCCAACCTCCAAAAAGGTTTCAGCTCACACCAGTCAAATGACCATCAGCAAAAAGTCTACAAACTATGAATGCTGAAGGGGTTTTAGAGAACTGTGTACCTTCTAGCTGCTGGTGGGATGTAAAGTGGTAACAGCACTAAGGAAAACTGAATGGAGCTGCTTTAAAAGGTAAAAACTGAGCTACCATATGATGCGGCAGGGCACCTTCTTTGCCTATAACCTAAGACCACCAGAAACGGAAAGACAGAGGCAGGCAAATGTGCAATGCAGGAATATTGAAATAGCCAAGACATGGAAGGAAAAAAGGGGTCCATAAACAGATGAATGAACAAAGAAGAAGTGGTATATGGACAGAATGGAATATCAACCACGAAAAAAAATAAAAGAATGGCATATGCAGCACCACAGAGGAGCCTAGAAATAATCACACAATGTGAAGTAAGTCAGAATGCGAAAGACAAATGTCCTATGCTATCACTTATGTTATCTGAAAATTCATAAAAATGAACATATTTCCATAGAAAAAGGCAATCTCAGATTGAGAAGACAAACTGATGGTTAAGCCAAAGAAAAGGTGTGAGGAATGGATATATTAGGATATTGGGGTTAACAAATATATACTAATACATATAAAATATATCATCCCCAAAGACCTACAGAATACCAAGAGTGGTCTACTCAACACTCTGTAATAACCTACATGGAGAAGGACCCAAAGATCAATAGATGTATGTATATGTGTAAATGAACAAGATTCTGTACACCTACAACAAAAGACATTTTCAATCAAACTTGCTCTGAGAAAAAGTACAACTTAAAGACACAAACAAGAATTAAGGAGGCTAAAACTTATGGGGGTTTGTCCTGGCACATTCCAATCTAATCTGCAACCTAACAGCACAACTTGCAGCAAGGTTCTGTTTCCCTAGCAAGCAGAGATGGCAACGTAGAAATGCTGCCACACTAAGGCCGTTTCCTCCAACAGCAGCTTTAAATCCACTGCTAATGGTCACTAATAGTCACAAGGACTGCAGGGCTGTAAATGACTCATGCCCTCAACAACTGTCCTGGGGTAGGGAATGGCCAAAAAAATCCAAACGCGGCAAATTTTTCAAGAAGGCAATTTGAAGTTGTAAGTTTAGCTCCATCTTTAAACGAATGAAAAGGACATTGATAAACGCAAAACATCAGGAATTATCAGTCGCATGCAAATCCAATCTACACAAAGGTATCACCTCTCACCGGTCAGAATGACCATCAGCAAAAAGTCAACAAACAATAGATGTTGAAGAAGTTGTGGAGAATAGTGTAACCTCTCGGTCTAAGTGGGATGTAAACTGGTAACAGCCAATAATAGCAACAGAATGGCAGTGCGTTTCAAGGTGAAAATTGAGTTACCATATGACCCGGAAGGCCCACTGTTGGGCCTGTCACCTGTGAAAGCCAGAATCAAAAAGACACAGGATGGAAAATCGTGTATTGCAGCAGTATATACCATGGCCAAGACATGGAAGCAACAAAAATGTCCATCAGCAGATGAGTGGACGAAAAAGTGGTCCATGTACACAATGCAACATTAGACACAGAAAAGAATGAAACAATGCCGGTCGCAGCACCATAGATGAGGCTACAGATAATCACACAACTTGAAGTAAGTCAGGAAGCGAGAGACACATATCCTATGATATCACGTATAGGTGTTATCTAAAAATTCATAGGAAGGAACCTATTTCCACAGAGAAGGACATTGACGTGTTCAGAAAACAAGCTTGTGGTTAGCCAAACGGAAAGGTGTGAGGAATATATAACGGAGCGTATTGGGTTTAACAGACATATGCTAATATTTATAAAATATATAATCATCAGAGACATACCGAATACCAAGAGACGTCTACACAACTTTCTGTAATAACCTATATGGAACAGGATCCAAACATGAAAAGATATATGTATCAATGAAAGAGATTCTGTACACCTAGAACAAACACAACATTGCAATTAAATTTGCTCGGAGAAAAATGAAAATTAAACTAAGAATACCAACAGCAAATAAGTAGACATAGTTTTGGGGTGTTTGTCCTGGCACATTCCACTCTACTTTACAACCTACAAACAGGACTTCCAGGAAGGCTCTTTTCCCTTAGTAACCAGAGTTGGGAATATAGAAATGCTGCCCCTTGTGGCCGTTTCCTGCAACAGCAGCTTTAAACCCAGAGCTAATGGTCATGTAATAGTCACAATTACTATAGGGCTTTAAATGACACCTGCCCTCAAAAAACGTACTGGTGCAGGTAATGGCCACAGGAATTCAGAACATGGCAAATTTTTCAAGGAAACAATTTGAAGAGGTAAGTTTCTCTGTTTTACTTTAAAAAAAAGTACGTAGATAAAAGCTCAATATCGGGAATTTTTAGATGCATGCAAATCCAAACTACAAAAAGGTATCACCACCCAACACTCAAAATGTCATCTGTAAAAAGTCTACAAACAATAAACGCTGAAGGGTTTTTTATAGAACTGTGTACCCTCAAGTTGCTGGTGGGATGTAATCTGGTAACAGCCAGTAGTGAGAACAGAATGGAGGTGCGTTGAAAGGTAAAAATTGAACTACCATATGATCTAGTAGGCCCAATGCTGGGCCTAACCCATGAGAAGACCAGAATCCAAAAGACACAGGCTGGCAAGCCTGCACTGCATCAATATTTAGCATAGCCAAGACTTGGAAGTAACCAAAATGTCCATCCACAGATGAATGTAAAAAGAAGAAGTGGTCCATGTACACAATGGAATATTCGCCGTGGAAAAGAATGAAACACTGCTCTTTGCAGCACCATAGATGAGCCTAGAGATAATCACAGAACATGAGGTAAGTCGGAAAGCAGACGACAAATATCCTGTGATATCACTCCTAGGTGTTACCTAACAACTGACACATATGAACATATTTCCACAGAGAAAGACTCCCACAGACTTAGAAAACAAACTATGGTTATCTTAAGGGAGAAGTGGGAGGAATGGATACATTAAGATTAGGGTTACCATACGTATACAAATACATATTAAACACATGTATCAAACAGACCGACCATACACCAAGGGAGGTCTACTGAACGCTCTGTAATAATTTACACGGGGGCTTGCCTGGTGGCACCGTGGTTAAGAATCCTCCTGCCAATGCAGGGGACACAGGTTCGATCCCTGGTTCGGGAAGATCCCACATGCTGCAGAGCAACTAAGCCCGTGCACCACCACTAATGAGCCTACGCTCTGGAGCCCATGAGCCATAACTACTGAGACCAGGTGCCACAACTACTGAAGCCCGCACGCCTAGAGCCCGTGTTCCGCAACAAAAGAAGCCACTACGGTGAGAAGCCCGTGCACCGCACCGGAGAGTAGCCCCCGCTCACCACAACTAGAGACAGCCCACAGGCAGCAAAGAAGATCCAACTCAGCCAAAAACAAATAAATAAATAAAATACATTTATTAAAAAAAATAATAGTAGTTTACATGGGAAGAGGATCTGTACATGAATAAACGTATATAATGTTCAACTGAACCTGATTGTGTACACCTACAACAAACACTATTCTACTCATTACCCCAATTTAAAAAATTAAAACCACGAACAGCAATTAATGAGACATAAAGTTACTGGGGTTGTCTCTGGCCCATTCCATTCTCATTTACAACCTAGGAACACGACTTTCTGGAAGGCTCAGCTGCCCTAGTAACCAGATTTGGGGATGGAGAAATGCTGCCGCCTTGTTTCCGGTTCCCACAAGAGCAGCTTTAAACACTGGGCTAACGGTCACTTAAGATTCACAGCAATTGTAGGGCTGTAAATGACACGTGTCCTCAAAAAATGTCCTGGGGTAGGTAATGGCCAAAAAAGTTCACAACACGGAAAATTTTTCAAGAAAACGGTTTCAAGAGGTAAGTGTTACTCACACTGTTATTTAAAAAAAAGAAGAACATGGATAAAAGCTCAATATCAGGAATTATTGGTTGGATGCAAATCCAAAATACAAAAAGATTTCACCACCCAATATTCAAAATGCCATCCGTAAACAGTCTACAAACAATGAATGCTGATGGGTTGGTGGAGAAATGCATACCCACTATGCTGTTGGTTGGACGTAAACTGGTAACAGCTAATCATGAGAACAGAATGGAGCTGCGTTTAAAAGGTAAAGAAATTGAGCTACCATACAATGCGGCCGATCCCCTAATGGGACTATCACCTAAGAAGACCAGAATCGGAAAGACACAGACAGGCAAACACGCACTGTAGCAATATTTACAATAGCCAAGACATTCAAGCAAACAAAATGTCCATCAATAGATAAATGGACAAAGAAGAAGTGGTGGACGTACCGAATGGAATATTAGCCTCAGAAAAAATAAATGAACAATGCCGTTTTCAGGACTACAGATGAGACTAGAAATAATCATATTAGGTTAAGTAAGTCAAAAGGGAATGACAAATATCCTATGATATCATTTATACATGTTATCCTAAGATTGCTACCAATGAACATATTTCCACAGAAAAAGAAACTCACAGACTTAGAAAACAAATGAATGGTTAACCAAAATGAAAGGTGGGAGGATGGACAAATTAGGATTATGGAGCTAACAAACATATACTAATGTATGTTAAGTGTATATAAACATACAACACATAAACTGTATGAATTATATAATCACCAATATATAGAAAATATATAATGACAAAACACCTACCATATACCAAGGGAGGTCTACTCAACATTCTGTAATAACATACATGGTAACAGCATCCGAAGAACAACAGACATATGTATGAATCATTGAGCAGATTCTGTACAGCCAGCCAATCGTAACACTCTCATCAAATTTACTCTGATAAGAAATAGAAATTAAATTAAAAAAAACAAACATAAGTAAGGAGACGTAAACTTCCGGGGTCTTGTGCCAGCACATTCCACTCTAATTCATAAGCGAGGAACATGACGTCCAGGAAGACTCTGTTGCCCTAGTAACAAGAGTTGAGAACGTCATAATGCTGCCGCCTTGTGGCTGTTTCCCACAATAGCAGCTTTAAATCCAGTGCTAATGGTTGCTTAATAGTCACAAGGATTGCAGGGATGTAAATGACACCTGCCCTCAAAATATGCCCTGGGGTAGGGAATAGGCAAGAAAATTCAACACATGACAAATTTTTCAAGAAGTCAATATGAAGAGGGAAGTTGTACTCACTCTTTAAAAGAAAAGCAAAAGAAAAAATTGGACATGCGTAAAGCGCAGTATAAGGAATTATTAGTCACATGCAAATCCAACCTCCAAAAAGGTTTCAGCTCACACCAGTCAAATGACCATCAGCAAAAAGTCTACAAACTATGAATGCTGAAGGGGTTTTAGAGAACTGTGTACCTTCTAGCTGCTGGTGGGATGTAAAGTGGTAACAGCACTAAGGAAAACTGAATGGAGCTGCTTTAAAAGGTAAAAACTGAGCTACCATATGATGCGGCAGGGCACCTTCTTTGCCTATAACCTAAGACCACCAGAAACGGAAAGACAGAGGCAGGCAAATGTGCAATGCAGGAATATTGAAATAGCCAAGACATGGAAGGAAAAAAGGGGTCCATAAACAGATGAATGAACAAAGAAGAAGTGGTATATGGACAGAATGGAATATCAACCACGAAAAAAAATAAAAGAATGGCATATGCAGCACCACAGAGGAGCCTAGAAATAATCACACAATGTGAAGTAAGTCAGAATGCGAAAGACAAATGTCCTATGCTATCACTTATGTTATCTGAAAATTCATAAAAATGAACATATTTCCATAGAAAAAGGCAATCTCAGATTGAGAAGACAAACTGATGGTTAAGCCAAAGAAAAGGTGTGAGGAATGGATATATTAGGATATTGGGGTTAACAAATATATACTAATACATATAAAATATATCATCCCCAAAGACCTACAGAATACCAAGAGTGGTCTACTCAACACTCTGTAATAACCTACATGGAGAAGGACCCAAAGATCAATAGATGTATGTATATGTGTAAATGAACAAGATTCTGTACACCTACAACAAAAGACATTTTCAATCAAACTTGCTCTGAGAAAAAGTACAACTTAAAGACACAAACAAGAATTAAGGAGGCTAAAACTTATGGGGGTTTGTCCTGGCACATTCCAATCTAATCTGCAACCTAACAGCACAACTTGCAGCAAGGTTCTGTTTCCCTAGCAAGCAGAGATGGCAACGTAGAAATGCTGCCACACTAAGGCCGTTTCCTCCAACAGCAGCTTTAAATCCACTGCTAATGGTCACTAATAGTCACAAGGACTGCAGGGCTGTAAATGACTCATGCCCTCAACAACTGTCCTGGGGTAGGGAATGGCCAAAAAAATCCAAACGCGGCAAATTTTTCAAGAAGGCAATTTGAACTTGTAAGTTTAGCTCCATCTTTAAACGAATGAAAAGGACATTGATAAACGCAAAACATCAGGAATTATCAGTCGCATGCAAATCCAATCTACACAAAGGTATCACCTCTCACCGGTCAGAATGACCATCAGCAAAAAGTCAACAAACAATAGATGTTGAAGAAGTTGTGGAGAATAGTGTAACCTCTCGGTCTAAGTGGGATGTAAACTGGTAACAGCCAATAATAGCAACAGAATGGCAGTGCGTTTCAAGGTGAAAATTGAGTTACCATATGACCCGGAAGGCCCACTGTTGGGCCTGTCACCTGTGAAAGCCAGAATCAAAAAGACACAGGATGGAAAATCGTGTATTGCAGCAGTATATACCATGGCCAAGACATGGAAGCAACAAAAATGTCCATCAGCAGATGAGTGGACGAAAAAGTGGTCCATGTACACAATGCAACATTAGACACAGAAAAGAATGAAACAATGCCGGTCGCAGCACCATAGATGAGGCTACAGATAATCACACAACTTGAAGTAAGTCAGAAAGCGAGAGACACATATCCTATGATATCACGTATAGGTGTTATCTAAATATTCATAGGAAGGAACCTATTTCCACAGAGAAGGACATTGACGTGTTCAGAAAACAAGCTTGTGGTTAGCCAAACGGAAAGGTGTGAGGAATATATAACGGAGCATATTGGGTTTAACAGACATATGCTAATATTTATAAAATATATAATCATCAGAGACATACCGAATACCAAGAGAGGTCTACACAACTTTCTGTAATAACCTATATGGAACAGGATCCAAACATGAAAAGATATATGTATCAATGAAAGAGATTCTGTACACCTAGAACAAACACAACATTGCAATTAAATTTGCTCGGAGAAAAATGAAAATTAAACTAAGAATACCAACAGCAAATAAGTAGACATAGTTTTGGGGTGTTTGTCCTGGCACATTCCACTCTACTTTACAACCTACAAACAGGACTTCCAGGAAGGCTCTTTTCCCTTAGTAACCAGAGTTGGGAATATAGAAATGCTGCCCCCTTGTGGCCGTTTCCTGCAACAGCAGCTTTAAACCCAGAGCCAATGGTCATGTAATAGTCACAATTACTACAGGGCTCTAAATGACACCTGCCCTCAAAAAACGTACTGGTGCAGGTAATGGCCACAGGAATTCAGAACATGGCAAATTTTTCAAGGAAACAATTTGAAGAGGTAAGTTTCTCTGTTTTACTTAAAAAAAAGTACGTAGATAAAAGCTCAATATCGGGAATTTTTAGATGCATGCAAATCCAAACTACAAAAAGGTATCACCACCCAACACTCAAAATGTCATCTGTAAAAAGTCTACAAACAATAAACGCTGAAGGGTTTTTTATAGAACTGTGTACCCTCAAGTTGCTGGTGGGATGTAATCTGGTAACAGCCAGTAGTGAGAACAGAATGGAGGTGCGTTGAAAGGTAAAAATTGAACTACCATATGATCTAGTAGGCCCAATGCTGGGCCTAACCCATGAGAAGACCAGAATCCAAAAGACACAGGCTGGCAAGCCTGCACTGCATCAACATTTAGCATAGCCAAGACTTGGAAGTAACCAAAATGTCCATCCACAGATGAATGTAAAAAGAAGAAGTGGTCCATGTACACAATGGAATATTCGCCGTGGAAAAGAATGAAACACTGCTCTTTGCAGCACCATAGATGAGCCTAGAGATAATCACAGAACATGAGGTAAGTTGGAAAGCAGACGACAAATATCCTGTGATATCACTCCTAGGTGTTACCTAACAACTGACACATATGAACATATTTCCACAGAGAAAGACTCCCACAGACTTAGAAAACAAACTATGGTTATCTTAAGGGAGAAGTGGGAGGAATGGATACATTAAGATTAGGGTTACCATACGTATACAAATACATATTAAACACATGTATCAAACAGACCGACCATACACCAAGGGAGGTCTACTGAACGCTCTGTAATAATTTACACGGGGGCTTGCCTGGTGGCACCGTGGTTAAGAATCCTCCTGCCAATGCAGGGGACACAGGTTCGATCCCTGGTTCGGGAAGATCCCACATGCTGCAGAGCAACTAAGCCCGTGCACCACAACTAATGAGCCTACGCTCTGGAGCCCATGAGCCATAACTACTGAGACCAGGTGCCACAACTACTGAAGCCCGCACGCCTAGAGCCCGTGTTCCGCAACAAAAGAAGCCACTACGGTGAGAAGCCCGTGCACCGCACCGGAGAGTAGCCCCCGCTCACCGCAACTAGAGACAGCCCACAGGCAGCAAAGAAGATCCAACTCAGCCAAAAACAAATAAATAAATAAAATACATTTATGAAAAAAAATAATAGTAGTTTACATGGGAAGAGGATCTGTACATGAATAAACGTATATAATGTTCAACTGAACCTGATTGTGTACACCTACAACAAACACTATTCTACTCATTACCCCAATTTAAAAAATTAAAACCACGAACAGCAATTAATGAGACATAAAGTTACTGGGGTTGTCTCTGGCCCATTCCATTCTCATTTACAACCTAGGAACACGACTTTCTGGAAGGCTCAGCTGCCCTAGTAACCAGATTTGGGGATGGAGAAATGCTGCCGCCTTGTTTCCGGTTCCCACAAGAGCAGCTTTAAACACTGGGCTAACGGTCACTTAAGATTCACAGCAATTGTAGGGCTGTAAATGACACGTGTCCTCAAAAAATGTCCTGGGGTAGGTAATGGCCAAAAAAGTTCACAACACGGAAAATTTTTCAAGAAAACGGTTTCAAGAGGTAAGTGTTACTCACACTGTTATTTAAAAAAAAGAAGAACATGGATAAAAGCTCAATATCAGGAATTATTGGTTGGATGCAAATCCAAAATACAAAAAGATTTCACCACCCAATATTCAAAATGCCATCCGTAAACAGTCTACAAACAATGAATGCTGATGGGTTGGTGGAGAAATGCATACCCACTATGCTGTTGGTTGGACGTAAACTGGTAACAGCTAATCATGAGAACAGAATGGAGCTGCGTTTAAAAGGTAAAGAAATTGAGCTACCATACAATGCGGCCGATCCCCTAATGGGACTATCACCTAAGAAGACCAGAATCGGAAAGACACAGACAGGCAAACACGCACTGTAGCAATATTTACAATAGCCAAGACATTCAAGCAAACAAAATGTCCATCAATAGATAAATGGACAAAGAAGAAGTGGTGGACGTACCGAATGGAATATTAGCCTCAGAAAAAATAAATGAACAATGCCGTTTTCAGGACTACAGATGAGACTAGAAATAATCATATTAGGTTAAGTAAGTCAAAAGGGAATGACAAATATCCTATGATATCATTTATACATGTTATCCTAAGATTGCTACCAATGAACATATTTCCACAGAAAAAGAAACTCACAGACTTAGAAAACAAATGAATGGTTAACCAAAATGAAAGGTGGGAGGATGGACAAATTAGGATTATGGAGCTAACAAACATATACTAATGTATGTTAAGTGTATATAAACATACAACACATAAACTGTATGAATTATATAATCACCAATATATAGAAAATATATAATGACAAAACACCTACCATATACCAAGGGAGGTCTACTCAACATTCTGTAATAACATACATGGTAACAGCATCCGAAGAACAACAGACATATGTATGAATCATTGAGCAGATTCTGTACAGCCAGCCAATCGTAACACTCTAATCAAATTTATTCTGATAAGAAATAGAAATTAAATTTAAAAAAACAAACATAAATAAAGAGACGTAAACTTCCGGGGTCTTGTCCCAGCACATTCCACTCTAATTCATAAGCGAGGAACATGACGTCCAGGAAGACTCTGTTGCCCTAGTAACAAGAGTTGAGAACGTCATAATGCTGCCGCCTTGTGGCTGTTTCCCACAACAGCAGCTTTAAATCCAGTGCTAATGGTTGCTTAATAGTCACAAGGATTGCAGGGATGTAAATGACACCTGCCCTCAAAATATGCCCTGGGGTAGGGAATAGGCAAGAAAATTCAACACATGACAAATTTTTCAAGAAGTCAATATGAAGAGGGAAGTTGTACTCACTCTTTAAAAGAAAAGCAAAAGAAAAAAATGGACATGCGTAAAGCGCAGTATAAGGAATTATTAGTCACATGCAAATCCAACCTCCAAAAAGGTTTCAGCTCACACCAGTCAAATGACCATCAGCAAAAAGTCTACAAACTATGAATGCTGAAGGGGTTTTAGAGAACTGTGTACCTTCTAGCTGCTGGTGGGATGTAAAGTGGTAACAGCACTAAGGTAAACTGAATGGAGCTGCTTTAAAAGGTAAAAACTGAGCTACCATATGATGCGGCAGGGCACCTTCTTTGCCTATAACCTAAGACCACCAGAAACGGAAAGACAGAGGCAGGCAAATGTGCAATGCAGGAATATTGAAATAGCCAAGACATGGAAGGAAAAAAGGGGTCCATAAACAGATGAATGAACAAAGAAGAAGTGGTATATGGACAGAATGGAATATCAACCACGAAAAAAAATAAAAGAATGGCATATGCAGCACCACAGAGGAGCCTAGAAATAATCACACAATGTGAAGTAAGTCAGAATGCGAAAGACAAATGTCCTATGCTATCACTTATGTTATCTGAAAATTCATAAAAATGAACATATTTCCATAGAAAAAGGCAATCTCAGATTGAGAAGACAAACTGATGGTTAAGCCAAAGAAAAGGTGTGAGGAATGGATATATTAGGATATTGGGGTTAACAAATATATACTAATACATATAAAATATATCATCCCCAAAGACCTACAGAATACCAAGAGTGGTCTACTCAACACTCTGTAATAACCTACATGGAGAAGGACCCAAAGATCAATAGATGTATGTATATGTGTAAATGAACAAGATTCTGTACACCTACAACAAAAGACATTTTCAATCAAACTTGCTCTGAGAAAAAGTACAACTTAAAGACACAAACAAGAATTAAGGAGGCTAAAACTTATGGGGGTTTGTCCTGGCACATTCCAATCTAATCTGCAACCTAACAGCACAACTTGCAGCAAGGTTCTGTTTCCCTAGCAAGCAGAGATGGCAACGTAGAAATGCTGCCACACTAAGGCCGTTTCCTCCAACAGCAGCTTTAAATCCACTGCTAATGGTCACTAATAGTCACAAGGACTGCAGGGCTGTAAATGACTCATGCCCTCAACAACTGTCCTGGGGTAGGGAATGGCCAAAAAAATCCAAACGCGGCAAATTTTTCAAGAAGGCAATTTGAAGTTGTAACTTTAGCTCCATCTTTAGACGAATGAAAAGGACATTGATAAACACAAAACATCAGGAATTATTAGTCGCATGCAAATCCAATCTACACAAAGGTATCACCTCGCACTAGTCAGAATGACCATCAGCAAAAAGTCAACAACCAATAGATGTTGAAGAAGTTGTGGAGAATAGTGTAACCTCTCGGTCTAAGTGGGATGTAAACTGGTAACAGCCAATAATAGCAACAGAATGGCAGTGCGTTTAAAGGTAAAAATTGAGTTACCATATGATCCGGAAGGCCCACTGTTGGGCCTGTCACCTGTGAAAGCCAGAATCAAAAAGACACAGGATGGAAAATCGTGTATTGCAGCAGTATATACCATGGCCAAGACATGGAAGCAACAAAAATGTCCATCAGCAGATGAGTGGACGAAAAAGTGGTCCATGTACACAATGCAACATTAGACACAGAAAAGAATGAAACAATGCCGGTCGCAGCACCATAGATGAGGCTACAGATAATCACACAACTTGAAGTAAGTCAGAAAGCGAGAGACACATATCCTATGATATCACGTATAGGTGTTATCTAAATATTCATAGGAAGGAACCTATTTCCACAGAGAAGGACATTGACGTGTTCAGAAAACAAGCTTGTGGTTAGCCAAACGGAAAGGTGTGAGGAATATATAACGGAGCATATTGGGTTTAACAGACATATGCTAATATTTATAAAATATATAATCATCAGAGACATACCGAATACCAAGAGAGGTCTACACAACTTTCTCTAATAACCTATATGGAACAGTATCCAAACATGAAAAGATATATGTATCAATGAAAGAGATTCTGTACACCTAGAACAAACACAACATTGCAATTAAATTTGCTCAGAGAAAAATGAAAATTAAACTAAGAATACCAACAGCAAATAAGTAGACATAGTTTTGGGGTGTTTGTCCTGGCACATTCCACTCTACTTTACAACCTACAAACAGGACTTCCAGGAAGGCTCTTTTCCCTTAGTAACCAGAGTTGGGAATATAGAAATGCTGCCCCCTCGTGGCCGTTTCCTGCAACAGCAGCTTTAAACCCAGAGCCAATGGTCATGTAATAGTCACAATTACTACAGGGCTCTAAATGACACCTGCCCTCAAAAAACGTACTGGTGCAGGTAATGGCCACAGGAATTCAGAACATGGCAAATTTTTCAAGGAAACAATTTGAAGAGGTAAGTTTCTCTGTTTTACTTAAAAAAAAGTACATAGATAAAAGCTCAATATCGGGAATTTTTAGATGCATGCAAATCCAAACTACAAAAAGGTATCACCACCCAACACTCAAAATGTCATCTGTAAAAAGTCTACAAACAATAAACGCTGAAGGGTTTTTTATAGAACTGTGTACCCTCAAGTTGCTGGTGGGATGTAATCTGGTAACAGCCAGTAGTGAGAACAGAATGGAGGTGCGTTGAAAGGTAAAAATTGAACTACCATATGATCTAGTAGGCCCAATGCTGGGCCTAACCCATGAGAAGACCAGAATCCAAAAGACACAGGCTGGCAAGCCTGCACTGCATCAACATTTAGCATAGCCAAGACTTGGAAGTAACCAAAATGTCCATCCACAGATGAATGTAAAAAGAAGAAGTGGTCCATGTACACAATGGAATATTCGCCGTGGAAAAGAATGAAACACTGCTCTTTGCAGCACCATAGATGAGCCTAGAGATAATCACAGAACATGAGGTAAGTCGGAAAGCAGACGACAAATATCCTGTGATATCACTCCTAGGTGTTACCTAACAACTGACACATATGAACATATTTCCACAGAGAAAGACTCCCACAGACTTAGAAAACAAACTATGGTTATCTTAAGGGAGAAGTGGGAGGAATGGATACATTAAGATTAGGGTTACCATACGTATACAAATACATATTAAACACATGTATCAAACAGACCGACCATACACCAAGGGAGGTCTACTGAACGCTCTGTAATAATTTACACGGGGGCTTGCCTGGTGGCACCGTGGTTAAGAATCCTCCTGCCAATGCAGGGGACACAGGTTCGATCCCTGGTTCGGGAAGATCCCACATGCTGCAGAGCAACTAAGCCCGTGCACCACAACTAATGAGCCTACGCTCTGGAGCCCATGAGCCATAACTACTGAGACCAGGTGCCACAACTACTGAAGCCCGCACGCCTAGAGCCCGTGTTCCGCAACAAAAGAAGCCACTACGGTGAGAAGCCCGTGCACCGCACCGGAGAGTAGCCCCCGCTCACCGCAACTAGAGACAGCCCACAGGCAGCAAAGAAGATCCAACTCAGCCAAAAACAAATAAATAAATAAAATACATTTATTAAAAAAAATAATAGTAGTTTACATGGGAAGAGGATCTGTACATGAATAAACGTATATAATGTTCAACTGAACCTGATTGTGTACACCTACAACAAACACTATTCTACTCATTACCCCAATTTAAAAAATTAAAACCACGAACAGCAATTAATGAGACATAAAGTTACTGGGGTTGTCTCTGGCCCATTCCATTCTCATTTACAACCTAGGAACACGACTTTCTGGAAGGCTCAGCTGCCCTAGTAACCAGATTTGGGGATGGAGAAATGCTGCCGCCTTGTTTCCGGTTCCCACAAGAGCAGCTTTAAACACTGGGCTAACGGTCACTTAAGATTCACAGCAATTGTAGGGCTGTAAATGACACGTGTCCTCAAAAAATGTCCTGGGGTAGGTAATGGCCAAAAAAGTTCACAACACGGAAAATTTTTCAAGAAAACGGTTTCAAGAGGTAAGTGTTACTCACACTGTTATTTAAAAAAAAGAAGAACATGGATAAAAGCTCAATATCAGGAATTATTGGTTGGATGCAAATCCAAAATACAAAAAGATTTCACCACCCAATATTCAAAATGCCATCCGTAAACAGTCTACAAACAATGAATGCTGATGGGTTGGTGGAGAAATGCATACCCACTATGCTGTTGGTTGGACGTAAACTGGTAACAGCTAATCATGAGAACAGAATGGAGCTGCGTTTAAAAGGTAAAGAAATTGAGCTACCATACAATGCGGCCGATCCCCTAATGGGACTATCACCTAAGAAGACCAGAATCGGAAAGACACAGACAGGCAAACACGCACTGTAGCAATATTTACAATAGCCAAGACATTCAAGCAAACAAAATGTCCATCAATAGATAAATGGACAAAGAAGAAGTGGTGGACGTACCGAATGGAATATTAGCCTCAGAAAAAATAAATGAACAATGCCGTTTTCAGGACTACAGATGAGACTAGAAATAATCATATTAGGTTAAGTAAGTCAAAAGGGAATGACAAATATCCTATGATATCATTTATACATGTTATCCTAAGATTGCTACCAATGAACATATTTCCACAGAAAAAGAAACTCACAGACTTAGAAAACAAATGAATGGTTAACCAAAATGAAAGGTGGGAGGATGGACAAATTAGGATTATGGAGCTAACAAACATATACTAATGTATGTTAAGTGTATATAAACATACAACACATAAACTGTATGAATTATATAATCACCAATATATAGAAAATATATAATGACAAAACACCTACCATATACCAAGGGAGGTCTACTCAACATTCTGTAATAACATACATGGTAACAGCATCCGAAGAACAACAGACATATGTATGAATCATTGAGCAGATTCTGTACAGCCAGCCAATCGTAACACTCTCATCAAATTTACTCTGATAAGAAATAGAAATTAAATTAAAAAAAACAAACATAAGTACGGAGACGTAAACTTCCGGGGTCTTGTGCCAGCACATTCCACTCTAATTCATAAGCGAGGAACATGACGTCCAGGAAGACTCTGTTGCCCTAGTAACAAGAGTTGAGAACGTCATAATGCTGCCGCCTTGTGGCTGTTTCCCACAACAGCAGCTTTAAATCCAGTGCTAATGGTTGCTTAATAGTCACAAGGATTGCAGGGATGTAAATGACACCTGCCCTCAAAATATGCCCTGGGGTAGGGAATAGGCAAGAAAATTCAACACATGACAAATTTTTCAAGAAGTCAATATGAAGAGGGAAGTTGTACTCACTCTTTAAAAAAAAGCAAAAGAAAAAAATGGACATGCGTAAAGCGCAGTATAAGGAATTATTAGTCACATGCAAATCCAACCTCCAAAAAGGTTTCAGCTCACACCAGTCAAATGACCATCAGCAAAAAGTCTACAAACTATGAATGCTGAAGGGGTTTTAGAGAACTGTGTACCTTCTAGCTGCTGGTGGGATGTAAAGTGGTAACAGCACTAAGGAAAACTGAATGGAGCTGCTTTAAAAGGTAAAAACTGAGCTACCATATGATGCGGCAGGGCACCTTCTTTGCCTATAACCTAAGACCACCAGAAACGGAAAGACAGAGGCAGGCAAATGTGCAATGCAGGAATATTGAAATAGCCAAGACATGGAAGGAAAAAAGGGGTCCATAAACAGATGAATGAACAAAGAAGAAGTGGTATATGGACAGAATGGAATATCAACCACGAAAAAAAATAAAAGAATGGCATATGCAGCACCACAGAGGAGCCTAGAAATAATCACACAATGTGAAGTAAGTCAGAATGCGAAAGACAAATGTCCTATGCTATCACTTATGTTATCTGAAAATTCATAAAAATGAACATATTTCCATAGAAAAAGGCAATCTCAGATTGAGAAGACAAACTGATGGTTAAGCCAAAGAAAAGGTGTGAGGAATGGATATATTAGGATATTGGGGTTAACAAATATATACTAATACATATAAAATATATCATCCCCAAAGACCTACAGAATACCAAGAGTGGTCTACTCAACACTCTGTAATAACCTACATGGAGAAGGACCCAAAGATCAATAGATGTATGTATATGTGTAAATGAACAAGATTCTGTACACTTAGAACAAAAGACATTTTCAATCAAACTTGCTCTGAGAAAAAGTACAACTTAAAGACACAAACAAGAATTAAGGAGGCTAAAACTTATGGGGGTTTGTCCTGGCACATTCCAATCTAATCTGCAACCTAACAGCACAACTTGCAGCAAGGTTCTGTTTCCCTAGCAAGCAGAGATGGCAACGTAGAAATGCTGCCACACTAAGGCCGTTTCCTCAAACAGCAGCTTTAAATCCACTGCTAATGGTCACTAATAGTCACAAGGACTGCAGGGCTGTAAATGACTCATGCCCTCAACAACTGTCCTGGGGTAGGGAATGGCCAAAAAAATCCAAACGCGGCAAATTTTTCAAGAAAGCAATTTGAAGTTGTAACTTTAGCTCCATCTTTAAACAAATGAAAAGGACATTGATAAACACAAAATATCAGGAATTATGAGTCGCATGCAAATCCAATCTACACAAAGGTATCACCTCGCACTAGTCAGAATGACCATCAGCAAAAAGTCAACAAACAATAGATGTTGAAGAAGTTGTGGAGAATAGTGTAACCTCTCGGTCTAAGTGGGATGTAAACTGGTAACAGCCAATAATAGCAACAGAATGGCAGTGCGTTTAAAGGTAAAAATTGAGTTACCATATGATCCGGAAGGCCCACTGTTGGGCCTGTCACCTGTGAAAGCCAGAATCAAAAAGACACAGGATGGAAAATCGTGTATTGCAGCAGTATATACCATGGCCAAGACATGGAAGCAACAAAAATGTCCATCAGCAGATGAGTGGACGAAAAAGCGGTCCATGTACACAATGCAACATTAGACACAGAAAAGAATGAAACAATGCCGGTCGCAGCACCATAGATGAGGCTACGGATAATCACACAACTTGAAGTAAGTCAGAAAGCGAGAGACACATATCCTATGATATCACGTATAGGTGTTATCTAAATATTCATAGGAAGGAACCTATTTCCACAGAGAAGGACATTGACGTGTTCAGAAAACAAGCTTGTGGTTAGCCAAACGGAAAGGTGTGAGGAATATATAACGGAGCATATTGGGTTTAACAGACATATGCTAATATTTATAAAATATATAATCATCAGAGACATACCGAATACCAAGAGAGGTCTACACAACTTTCTCTAATAACCTATATGGAACAGGATCCAAACATGAAAAGATATATGTATCAATGAAAGAGATTCTGTACACCTAGAACAAACACAACATTGCAATTAAATTTGCTCAGAGAAAAATGAAAATTAAACTAAGAATACCAACAGCAAATAAGTAGACATAGTTTTGGGGTGTTTGTCCTGGCACATTCCACTCTACTTTACAACCTACAAACAGGACTTCCAGGAAGGCTCTTTTCCCTTAGTAACCAGAGTTGGGAATATAGAAATGCTGCCCCCTCGTGGCCGTTTCCTGCAACAGCAGCTTTAAACCCAGAGCCAATGGTCATGTAATAGTCACAATTACTACAGGGCTCTAAATGACACCTGCCCTCAAAAAACGTACTGGTGCAGGTAATGGCCACAGGAATTCAGAACATGGCAAATTTTTCAAGGAAACAATTTGAAGAGGTAAGTTTCTCTGTTTTACTTAAAAAAAAGTACATAGATAAAAGCTCAATATCGGGAATTTTTAGATGCATGCAAATCCAAACTACAAAAAGGTATCACCACCCAACACTCAAAATGTCATCTGTAAAAAGTCTACAAACAATAAACGCTGAAGGGTTTTTTATAGAACTGTGTACCCTCAAGTTGCTGGTGGGATGTAATCTGGTAACAGCCAGTAGTGAGAACAGAATGGAGGTGCGTTGAAAGGTAAAAATTGAACTACCATATGATCTAGTAGGCCCAATGCTGGGCCTAACCCATGAGAAGACCAGAATCCAAAAGACACAGGCTGGCAAGCCTGCACTGCATCAACATTTAGCATAGCCAAGACTTGGAAGTAACCAAAATGTCCATCCACAGATGAATGTAAAAAGAAGAAGTGGTCCATGTACACAATGGAATATTCGCCGTGGAAAAGAATGAAACACTGCTCTTTGCAGCACCATAGATGAGCCTAGAGATAATCACAGAACATGAGGTAAGTCGGAAAGCAGACGACAAATATCCTGTGATATCACTCCTAGGTGTTACCTAACAACTGACACATATGAACATATTTCCACAGAGAAAGACTCCCACAGACTTAGAAAACAAACTATGGTTATCTTAAGGGAGAAGTGGGAGGAATGGATACATTAAGATTAGGGTTACCATACGTATACAAATACATATTAAACACATGTATCAAACAGACCGACCATACACCAAGGGAGGTCTACTGAACGCTCTGTAATAATTTACACGGGGGCTTGCCTGGTGGCACCGTGGTTAAGAATCCTCCTGCCAATGCAGGGGACACAGGTTCGATCCCTGGTTCGGGAAGATCCCACATGCTGCAGAGCAACTAAGCCCGTGCACCACCACTAATGAGCCTACGCTCTGGAGCCCATGAGCCATAACTACTGAGACCAGGTGCCACAACTACTGAAGCCCGCACGCCTAGAGCCCGTGTTCCGCAACAAAAGAAGCCACTACGGTGAGAAGCCCGTGCACCGCACCGGAGAGTAGCCCCCGCTCACCGCAACTAGAGACAGCCCACAGGCAGCAAAGAAGATCCAACTCAGCCAAAAACAAATAAATAAATAAAATACATTTATTAAAAAAAATAATAGTAGTTTACATGGGAAGAGGATCTGTACATGAATAAACGTATATAATGTTCAACTGAACCTGATTGTGTACACCTACAACAAACACTATTCTACTCATTACCCCAATTTAAAAAATTAAAACCACGAACAGCAATTAATGAGACATAAAGTTACTGGGGTTGTCTCTGGCCCATTCCATTCTCATTTACAACCTAGGAACACGACTTTCTGGAAGGCTCAGCTGCCCTAGTAACCAGATTTGGGGATGGAGAAATGCTGCCGCCTTGTTTCCGGTTCCCACAAGAGCAGCTTTAAACACTGGGCTAACGGTCACTTAAGATTCACAGCAATTGTAGGGCTGTAAATGACACGTGTCCTCAAAAAATGTCCTGGGGTAGGTAATGGCCAAAAAAGTTCACAACACGGAAAATTTTTCAAGAAAACGGTTTCAAGAGGTAAGTGTTACTCACACTGTTATTTAAAAAAAAGAAGAACATGGATAAAAGCTCAATATCAGGAATTATTGGTTGGATGCAAATCCAAAATACAAAAAGATTTCACCACCCAATATTCAAAATGCCATCCGTAAACAGTCTACAAACAATGAATGCTGATGGGTTGGTGGAGAAATGCATACCCACTATGCTGTTGGTTGGACGTAAACTGGTAACAGCTAATCATGAGAACAGAATGGAGCTGCGTTTAAAAGGTAAAGAAATTGAGCTACCATACAATGCGGCCGATCCCCTAATGGGACTATCACCTAAGAAGACCAGAATCGGAAAGACACAGACAGGCAAACACGCACTGTAGCAATATTTACAATAGCCAAGACATTCAAGCAAACAAAATGTCCATCAATAGATAAATGGACAAAGAAGAAGTGGTGGACGTACCGAATGGAATATTAGCCTCAGAAAAAATAAATGAACAATGCCGTTTTCAGGACTACAGATGAGACTAGAAATAATCATATTAGGTTAAGTAAGTCAAAAGGGAATGACAAATATCCTATGATATCATTTATACATGTTATCCTAAGATTGCTACCAATGAACATATTTCCACAGAAAAAGAAACTCACAGACTTAGAAAACAAATGAATGGTTAACCAAAATGAAAGGTGGGAGGATGGACAAATTAGGATTATGGAGCTAACAAACATATACTAATGTATGTTAAGTGTATATAAACATACAACACATAAACTGTATGAATTATATAATCACCAATATATAGAAAATATATAATGACAAAACACCTACCATATACCAAGGGAGGTCTACTCAACATTCTGTAATAACATACATGGTAACAGCATCCGAAGAACAACAGACATATGTATGAATCATTGAGCAGATTCTGTACAGCCAGCCAATCGTAACACTCTCATCAAATTTACTCTGATAAGAAATAGAAATTAAATTAAGAAAAACAAACATAAGTAAGGAGACGTAAACTTCCGGGGTCTTGTGCCAGCACATTCCACTCTAATTCATAAGCGAGGAACATGACGTCCAGGAAGACTCTGTTGCCCTAGTAACAAGAGTTGAGAACGTCATAATGCTGCCGCCTTGTGGCTGTTTCCCACAACAGCAGCTTTAAATCCAGTGCTAATGGTTGCTTAATAGTCACAAGGATTGCAGGGATGTAAATGACACCTGCCCTCAAAATATGCCCTGGGGTAGGGAATAGGCAAGAAAATTCAACACATGACAAATTTTTCAAGAAGTCAATATGAAGAGGGAAGTTGTACTCACTCTTTAAAAGAAAAGCAAAAGAAAAAATTGGACATGCGTAAAGCGCAGTATAAGGAATTATTAGTCACATGCAAATCCAACCTCCAAAAAGGTTTCAGCTCACACCAGTCAAATGACCATCAGCAAAAAGTCTACAAACTATGAATGCTGAAGGGGTTTTAGAGAACTGTGTACCTTCTAGCTGCTGGTGGGATGTAAAGTGGTAACAGCACTAAGGAAAACTGAATGGAGCTGCTTTAAAAGGTAAAAACTGAGCTACCATATGATGCGGCAGGGCACCTTCTTTGCCTATAACCTAAGACCACCAGAAACGGAAAGACAGAGGCAGGCAAATGTGCAATGCAGGAATATTGAAATAGCCAAGACATGGAAGGAAAAAAGGGGTCCATAAACAGATGAATGAACAAAGAAGAAGTGGTATATGGACAGAATGGAATATCAACCACGAAAAAAAATAAAAGAATGGCATATGCAGCACCACAGAGGAGCCTAGAAATAATCACACAATGTGAAGTAAGTCAGAATGCGAAAGACAAATGTCCTATGCTATCACTTATGTTATCTGAAAATTCATAAAAATGAACATATTTCCATAGAAAAAGGCAATCTCAGATTGAGAAGACAAACTGATGGTTAAGCCAAAGAAAAGGTGTGAGGAATGGATATATTAGGATATTGGGGTTAACAAATATATACTAATACATATAAAATATATCATCCCCAAAGACCTACAGAATACCAAGAGTGGTCTACTCAACACTCTGTAATAACCTACATGGAGAAGGACCCAAAGATCAATAGATGTATGTATATGTGTAAATGAACAAGATTCTGTACACTTAGAACAAAAGACATTTTCAATCAAACTTGCTCTGAGAAAAAGTACAACTTAAAGACACAAACAAGAATTAAGGAGGCTAAAACTTATGGGGGTTTGTCCTGGCACATTCCAATCTAATCTGCAACCTAACAGCACAACTTGCAGCAAGGTTCTGTTTCCCTAGCAAGCAGAGATGGCAACGTAGAAATGCTGCCACACTAAGGCCGTTTCCTCAAACAGCAGCTTTAAATCCACTGCTAATGGTCACTAATAGTCACAAGGACTGCAGGGCTGTAAATGACTCATGCCCTCAACAACTGTCCTGGGGTAGGGAATGGCCAAAAAAATCCAAACGCGGCAAATTTTTCAAGAAAGCAATTTGAAGTTGTAACTTTAGCTCCATCTTTAAACAAATGAAAAGGACATTGATAAACACAAAATATCAGGAATTATGAGTCGCATGCAAATCCAATCTACACAAAGGTATCACCTCGCACTAGTCAGAATGACCATCAGCAAAAAGTCAACAAACAATAGATGTTGAAGAAGTTGTGGAGAATAGTGTAACCTCTCGGTCTAAGTGGGATGTAAACTGGTAACAGCCAATAATAGCAACAGAATGGCAGTGCGTTTAAAGGTAAAAATTGAGTTACCATATGATCCGGAAGGCCCACTGTTGGGCCTGTCACCTGTGAAAGCCAGAATCAAAAAGACACAGGATGGAAAATCGTGTATTGCAGCAGTATATACCATGGCCAAGACATGGAAGCAACAAAAATGTCCATCAGCAGATGAGTGGACGAAAAAGCGGTCCATGTACACAATGCAACATTAGACACAGAAAAGAATGAAACAATGCCGGTCGCAGCACCATAGATGAGGCTACGGATAATCACACAACTTGAAGTAAGTCAGAAAGCGAGAGACACATATCCTATGATATCACGTATAGGTGTTATCTAAATATTCATAGGAAGGAACCTATTTCCACAGAGAAGGACATTGACGTGTTCAGAAAACAAGCTTGTGGTTAGCCAAACGGAAAGGTGTGAGGAATATATAACGGAGCATATTGGGTTTAACAGACATATGCTAATATTTATAAAATATATAATCATCAGAGACATACCGAATACCAAGAGAGGTCTACACAACTTTCTCTAATAACCTATATGGAACAGGATCCAAACATGAAAAGATATATGTATCAATGAAAGAGATTCTGTACACCTAGAACAAACACAACATTGCAATTAAATTTGCTCAGAGAAAAATGAAAATTAAACTAAGAATACCAACAGCAAATAAGTAGACATAGTTTTGGGGTGTTTGTCCTGGCACATTCCACTCTACTTTACAACCTACAAACAGGACTTCCAGGAAGGCTCTTTTCCCTTAGTAACCAGAGTTGGGAATATAGAAATGCTGCCCCCTCGTGGCCGTTTCCTGCAACAGCAGCTTTAAACCCAGAGCCAATGGTCATGTAATAGTCACAATTACTACAGGGCTCTAAATGACACCTGCCCTCAAAAAACGTACTGGTGCAGGTAATGGCCACAGGAATTCAGAACATGGCAAATTTTTCAAGGAAACAATTTGAAGAGGTAAGTTTCTCTGTTTTACTTAAAAAAAAGTACATAGATAAAAGCTCAATATCGGGAATTTTTAGATGCATGCAAATCCAAACTACAAAAAGGTATCACCACCCAACACTCAAAATGTCATCTGTAAAAAGTCTACAAACAATAAACGCTGAAGGGTTTTTTATAGAACTGTGTACCCTCAAGTTGCTGGTGGGATGTAATCTGGTAACAGCCAGTAGTGAGAACAGAATGGAGGTGCGTTGAAAGGTAAAAATTGAACTACCATATGATCTAGTAGGCCCAATGCTGGGCCTAACCCATGAGAAGACCAGAATCCAAAAGACACAGGCTGGCAAGCCTGCACTGCATCAACATTTAGCATAGCCAAGACTTGGAAGTAACCAAAATGTCCATCCACAGATGAATGTAAAAAGAAGAAGTGGTCCATGTACACAATGGAATATTCGCCGTGGAAAAGAATGAAACACTGCTCTTTGCAGCACCATAGATGAGCCTAGAGATAATCACAGAACATGAGGTAAGTCGGAAAGCAGACGACAAATATCCTGTGATATCACTCCTAGGTGTTACCTAACAACTGACACATATGAACATATTTCCACAGAGAAAGACTCCCACAGACTTAGAAAACAAACTATGGTTATCTTAAGGGAGAAGTGGGAGGAATGGATACATTAAGATTAGGGTTACCATACGTATACAAATACATATTAAACACATGTATCAAACAGACCGACCATACACCAAGGGAGGTCTACTGAACGCTCTGTAATAATTTACACGGGGGCTTGCCTGGTGGCACCGTGGTTAAGAATCCTCCTGCCAATGCAGGGGACACAGGTTCGATCCCTGGTTCGGGAAGATCCCACATGCTGCAGAGCAACTAAGCCCGTGCACCACCACTAATGAGCCTACGCTCTGGAGCCCATGAGCCATAACTACTGAGACCAGGTGCCACAACTACTGAAGCCCGCACGCCTAGAGCCCGTGTTCCGCAACAAAAGAAGCCACTACGGTGAGAAGCCCGTGCACCGCACCGGAGAGTAGCCCCCGCTCACCGCAACTAGAGACAGCCCACAGGCAGCAAAGAAGATCCAACTCAGCCAAAAACAAATAAATAAATAAAATACATTTATTAAAAAAAATAATAGTAGTTTACATGGGAAGAGGATCTGTACATGAATAAACGTATATAATGTTCAACTGAACCTGATTGTGTACACCTACAACAAACACTATTCTACTCATTACCCCAATTTAAAAAATTAAAACCACGAACAGCAATTAATGAGACATAAAGTTACTGGGGTTGTCTCTGGCCCATTCCATTCTCATTTACAACCTAGGAACACGACTTTCTGGAAGGCTCAGCTGCCCTAGTAACCAGATTTGGGGATGGAGAAATGCTGCCGCCTTGTTTCCGGTTCCCACAAGAGCAGCTTTAAACACTGGGCTAACGGCCACTTAAGATTCACAGCAATTGTAGGGCTGTAAATGACACGTGTCCTCAAAAAATGTCCTGGGGTAGGTAATGGCCAAAAAAGTTCACAACACGGAAAATTTTTCAAGAAAACGGTTTCAAGAGGTAAGTGTTACTCACACTGTTATTTAAAAAAAAGAAGAACATGGATAAAAGCTCAATATCAGGAATTATTGGTTGGATGCAAATCCAAAATACAAAAAGATTTCACCACCCAATATTCAAAATGCCATCCGTAAACAGTCTACAAACAATGAATGCTGATGGGTTGGTGGAGAAATGCATACCCACTATGCTGTTGGTTGGACGTAAACTGGTAACAGCTAATCATGAGAACAGAATGGAGCTGCGTTTAAAAGGTAAAGAAATTGAGCTACCATACAATGCGGCCGATCCCCTAATGGGACTATCACCTAAGAAGACCAGAATCGGAAAGACACAGACAGGCAAACACGCACTGTAGCAATATTTACAATAGCCAAGACATTCAAGCAAACAAAATGTCCATCAATAGATAAATGGACAAAGAAGAAGTGGTGGACGTACCGAATGGAATATTAGCCTCAGAAAAAATAAATGAACAATGCCGTTTTCAGGACTACAGATGAGACTAGAAATAATCATATTAGGTTAAGTAAGTCAAAAGGGAATGACAAATATCCTATGATATCATTTATACATGTTATCCTAAGATTGCTACCAATGAACATATTTCCACAGAAAAAGAAACTCACAGACTTAGAAAACAAATGAATGGTTAACCAAAATGAAAGGTGGGAGGATGGACAAATTAGGATTATGGAGCTAACAAACATATACTAATGTATGTTAAGTGTATATAAACATACAACACATAAACTGTATGAATTATATAATCACCAATATATAGAAAATATATAATGACAAAACACCTACCATATACCAAGGGAGGTCTACTCAACATTCTGTAATAACATACATGGTAACAGCATCCGAAGAACAACAGACATATGTATGAATCATTGAGCAGATTCTGTACAGCCAGCCAATCGTAACACTCTCATCAAATTTACTCTGATAAGAAATAGAAATTAAATTAAGAAAAACAAACATAAGTAAGGAGACGTAAACTTCCGGGGTCTTGTGCCAGCACATTCCACTCTAATTCATAAGCGAGGAACATGACGTCCAGGAAGACTCTGTTGCCCTAGTAACAAGAGTTGAGAACGTCATAATGCTGCCGCCTTGTGGCTGTTTCCCACAACAGCAGCTTTAAATCCAGTGCTAATGGTTGCTTAATAGTCACAAGGATTGCAGGGATGTAAATGACACCTGCCCTCAAAATATGCCCTGGGGTAGGGAATAGGCAAGAAAATTCAACACATGACAAATTTTTCAAGAAGTCAATATGAAGAGGGAAGTTGTACTCACTCTTTAAAAGAAAAGCAAAAGAAAAAATTGGACATGCGTAAAGCGCAGTATAAGGAATTATTAGTCACATGCAAATCCAACCTCCAAAAAGGTTTCAGCTCACACCAGTCAAATGACCATCAGCAAAAAGTCTACAAACTATGAATGCTGAAGGGGTTTTAGAGAACTGTGTACCTTCTAGCTGCTGGTGGGATGTAAAGTGGTAACAGCACTAAGGAAAACTGAATGGAGCTGCTTTAAAAGGTAAAAACTGAGCTACCATATGATGCGGCAGGGCACCTTCTTTGCCTATAACCTAAGACCACCAGAAACGGAAAGACAGAGGCAGGCAAATGTGCAATGCAGGAATATTGAAATAGCCAAGACATGGAAGGAAAAAAGGGGTCCATAAACAGATGAATGAACAAAGAAGAAGTGGTATATGGACAGAATGGAATATCAACCACGAAAAAAAATAAAAGAATGGCATATGCAGCACCACAGAGGAGCCTAGAAATAATCACACAATGTGAAGTAAGTCAGAATGCGAAAGACAAATGTCCTATGCTATCACTTATGTTATCTGAAAATTCATAAAAATGAACATATTTCCATAGAAAAAGGCAATCTCAGATTGAGAAGACAAACTGATGGTTAAGCCAAAGAAAAGGTGTGAGGAATGGATATATTAGGATATTGGGGTTAACAAATATATACTAATACATATAAAATATATCATCCCCAAAGACCTACAGAATACCAAGAGTGGTCTACTCAACACTCTGTAATAACCTACATGGAGAAGGACCCAAAGATCAATAGATGTATGTATATGTGTAAATGAACAAGATTCTGTACACTTAGAACAAAAGACATTTTCAATCAAACTTGCTCTGAGAAAAAGTACAACTTAAAGACACAAACAAGAATTAAGGAGGCTAAAACTTATGGGGGTTTGTCCTGGCACATTCCAATCTAATCTGCAACCTAACAGCACAACTTGCAGCAAGGTTCTGTTTCCCTAGCAAGCAGAGATGGCAACGTAGAAATGCTGCCACACTAAGGCCGTTTCCTCAAACAGCAGCTTTAAATCCACTGCTAATGGTCACTAATAGTCACAAGGACTGCAGGGCTGTAAATGACTCATGCCCTCAACAACTGTCCTGGGGTAGGGAATGGCCAAAAAAATCCAAACGCGGCAAATTTTTCAAGAAAGCAATTTGAAGTTGTAACTTTAGCTCCATCTTTAAACAAATGAAAAGGACATTGATAAACACAAAATATCAGGAATTATGAGTCGCATGCAAATCCAATCTACACAAAGGTATCACCTCGCACTAGTCAGAATGACCATCAGCAAAAAGTCAACAAACAATAGATGTTGAAGAAGTTGTGGAGAATAGTGTAACCTCTCGGTCTAAGTGGGATGTAAACTGGTAACAGCCAATAATAGCAACAGAATGGCAGTGCGTTTAAAGGTAAAAATTGAGTTACCATATGATCCGGAAGGCCCACTGTTGGGCCTGTCACCTGTGAAAGCCAGAATCAAAAAGACACAGGATGGAAAATCGTGTATTGCAGCAGTATATACCATGGCCAAGACATGGAAGCAACAAAAATGTCCATCAGCAGATGAGTGGACGAAAAAGTGGTCCATGTACACAATGCAACATTAGACACAGAAAAGAATGAAACAATGCCGGTCGCAGCACCATAGATGAGGCTACAGATAATCACACAACTTGAAGTATGTCAGAAAGCGAGAGACACATATCCTATGATATCACGTATAGGTGTTATCTAAATATTCATAGGAAGGAACCTATTTCCACAGAGAAGGACATTGACGTGTTCAGAAAACAAGCTTGTGGTTAGCCAAACGGAAAGGTGTGAGGAATATATAACGGAGCGTATTGGGTTTAACAGACATATGCTAATATTTATAAAATATATAATCATCAGAGACATACCGAATACCAAGAGAGGTCTACACAACTTTCTCTAATAACCTATATGGAACAGGATCCAAACATGAAAAGATATATGTATCAATGAAAGAGATTCTGTACACCTAGAACAAACACAACATTGCAATTAAATTTGCTCGGAGAAAAATGAAAATTAAACTAAGAATACCAACAGCAAATAAGTAGACATAGTTTTGGGGTGTTTGTCCTGGCACATTCCACTCTACTTTACAACCTACAAACAGGACTTCCAGGAAGGCTCTTTTCCCTTAGTAACCAGAGTTGGGAATATAGAAATGCTGCCCCTTGTGGCCGTTTCCTGCAACAGCAGCTTTAAACCCAGAGCTAATGGTCATGTAATAGTCACAATTACTATAGGGCTTTAAATGACACCTGCCCTCAAAAAACGTACTGGTGCAGGTAATGGCCACAGGAATTCAGAACATGGCAAATTTTTCAAGGAAACAATTTGAAGAGGTAAGTTTCTCTGTTTTACTTAAAAAAAAGTACGTAGATAAAAGCTCAATATCGGGAATTTTTAGATGCATGCAAATCCAAACTACAAAAAGGTGTCACCACCCAACACTCAAAATGTCATCTGTAAAAAGTCTACAAACAATAAACGCTGAAGGGTTTTTTATAGAACTGTGTACCCTCAAGTTGCTGGTGGGATGTAATCTGGTAACAGCCAGTAGTGAGAACAGAATGGAGGTGCGTTGAAAGGTAAAAATTGAACTACCATATGATCTAGTAGGCCCAATGCTGGGCCTAACCCATGAGAAGACCAGAATCCAAAAGACACAGGCTGGCAAGCCTGCACTGCATCAACATTTAGCATAGCCAAGACTTGGAAGTAACCAAAATGTCCATCCACAGATGAATGTAAAAAGAAGAAGTGGTCCATGTACACAATGGAATATTCGCCGTGGAAAAGAATGAAACACTGCTCTTTGCAGCACCATAGATGAGCCTAGAGATAATCACAGAACATGAGGTAAGTCGGAAAGCAGACGACAAATATCCTGTGATATCACTCCTAGGTGTTACCTAACAACTGACACATATGAACATATTTCCACAGAGAAAGACACCCACAGACTTAGAAAACAAACTATGGTTATCTTAAGGGAGAAGTGGGAGGAATGGATACATTAAGATTAGGGTTACCATACGTATACAAATACATATTAAACACATGTATCAAACAGACCGACCATACACCAAGGGAGGTCTACTGAACGCTCTGTAATAATTTACATGGGGGCTTGCCTGGTGGCACCGTGGTTAAGAATCCTCCTGCCAATGCAGGGGACACAGGTTCGATCCCTGGTTCGGGAAGATCCCACATGCTGCAGAGCAACTAAGCCCGTGCACCACAACTAATGAGCCTACGCTCTGGAGCCCATGAGCCATAACTACTGAGACCAGGTGCCACAACTACTGAAGCCCGCACGCCTAGAGCCCGTGTTCCGCAACAAAAGAAGCCACTACGGTGAGAAGCCCGTGCACCGCACCGGAGAGTAGCCCCCGCTCACCGCAACTAGAGACAGCCCACAGGCAGCAAAGAAGATCCAACTCAGCCAAAAACAAATAAATAAATAAAATACATTTATTAAAAAAAATAATAGTAGTTTACATGGGAAGAGCATCTGTACATGAATAAACGTATATAATGTTCAACTGAACCTGATTGTGTACACCTACAACAAACACTATTCTACTCATTACCCCAATTTAAAAAATTAAAACCACGAACAGCAATTAATGAGACATAAAGTTACTGGGGTTGTCTCTGGCCCATTCCATTCTCATTTACAACCTAGGAACACGACTTTCTGGAAGGCTCAGCTGCCCTAGTAACCAGATTTGGGGATGGAGAAATGCTGCCGCCTTGTTTCCGGTTCCCACAAGAGCAGCTTTAAACACTGGGCTAACGGTCACTTAAGATTCACAGCAATTGTAGGGCTGTAAATGACACGTGTCCTCAAAAAATGTCCTGGGGTAGGTAATGGCCAAAAAAATTCACAACACGGAAAATTTTTGAAGAAAACGGTTTCAAGAGGTAAGTGTTACTCACACTGTTATTTTAAAAAAAGAAGAACATGGATAAAAGCTCAATATCAGGAATTATTGGTTGGATGCAAATCCAAAATACAAAAAGATTTCACCACCCAATATTCAAAATGCCATCCGTAAACAGTCTACAAACAATGAATGCTGATGGGTTGGTGAAGAAATGCATACCCACTATGCTGTTGGTTGGACGTAAACTGGTAACAGCTAATCACGAGAACAGAATGGAGCTGCGTTTAAAAGGTAAAGAAATTGAGCTACCATACAATGCGGCCGATCCCCTAATGGGCCTATCACCTAAGAAGACCAGAATCGGAAAGACACAGACAGGCAAACATGCACTGTAGCAATATTTACAATAGCCAAGACATTCAAGCAAACAAAATGTCCATCAATCGATAAATGGACAAAGAAGAAGTGGTGGACGTACCGAATGGAATATTAGCCTCAGAAAAAATAAATGAACAATGCCGTTTTCAGGACTACAGATGAGACTAGAAATAATCATATTAGGTTAAGTAAGTCAAAAGGGAATGACAAATATCCTATGATATCATTTATACATGTTATCCTAAGATTGCTACCAATGAACATATTTCCACAGAAAAAGAAACTCACAGACTTAGAAAACAAATGAATGGTTAACCAAAATGAAAGGTGGGAGGATGGACAAATTAGGATTATGGAGCTAACAAACATATACGAATGTATGTTAAGTGTATATAAACATACAACACATAAACTGTATGAATTATATAATCACCAATATATAGAAAATATATAATGACAAAACACCTACCATATACCAAGGGAGGTCTACTCAAGATTCTGTAATAACATACATGGTAACAGCATCCGAAGAACAACAGACATATGTATGAATCATTGAGCAGATTCTGTACAGCCAGCCAATCGTAACACTCTCATCAAATTTACTCTGATAAGAAATAGAAATTAAATTAAAAAAAACAAACATAAGTAAGGAGACGTAAACTTCCGGGGTCTTGTGCCAGCACATTCCACTCTAATTCATAAGCGAGGAACATGACGTCCAGGAAGACTCTGTTGCCCTAGTAACAAGAGTTGAGAACGTCATAATGCTGCCGCCTTGTGGCTGTTTCCCACAACAGCAGCTTTAAATCCAGTGCTAATGGTTGCCTAATAGTCACAAGGATTGCAGGGATGTAAATGACACCTGCCCTCAAAATATGCCCTGGGGTAGGGAATAGGCAAGAAAATTCAACACATGACAAATTTTTCAAGAAGTCAATATGAAGAGGGAAGTTGTACTCACTCTTTAAAAAAAAAGCAAAAGAAAAAAATGGACATGCGTAAAGCGCAGTATAAGGAATTATTAGTCACATGCAAATCCAACCTCCAAAAAGGTTTCAGCTCACACCAGTCAAATGACCATCAGCAAAAAGTCTACAAACTATGAATGCTGAAGGGGTTTTAGAGAACTGTGTACCTTCTAGCTGCTGGTGGGATGTAAAGTGGTAACAGCACTAAGGAAAACTGAATGGAGCTGCTTTAAAAGGTAAAAACTGAGCTACCATATGATGCGGCAGGGCACCTTCTTTGCCTATAACCTAAGACCACCAGAAACGGAAAGACAGAGGCAGGCAAATGTGCAATGCAGGAATATTGAAATAGCCAAGACATGGAAGGAAAAAAGGGGTCCATAAACAGATGAATGAACAAAGAAGAAGTGGTATATGGACAGAATGGAATATCAACCACGAAAAAAAATAAAAGAATGGCATATGCAGCACCACAGAGGAGCCTAGAAATAATCACACAATGTGAAGTAAGTCAGAATGCGAAAGACAAATGTCCTATGCTATCACTTATGTTATCTGAAAATTCATAAAAATGAACATATTTCCATAGAAAAAGGCAATCTCAGATTGAGAAGACAAACTGATGGTTAAGCCAAAGAAAAGGTGTGAGGAATGGATATATTAGGATATTGGGGTTAACAAATATATACTAATACATATAAAATATATCATCCCCAAAGACCTACAGAATACCAAGAGTGGTCTACTCAACACTCTGTAATAACCTACATGGAGAAGGACCCAAAGATCAATAGATGTATGTATATGTGTAAATGAACAAGATTCTGTACACCTACAACAAAAGACATTTTCAATCAAACTTGCTCTGAGAAAAAGTACAACTTAAAGACACAAACAAGAATTAAGGAGGCTAAAACTTATGGGGGTTTGTCCTGGCACATTCCAATCTAATCTGCAACCTAACAGCACAACTTGCAGCAAGGTTCTGTTTCCCTAGCAAGCAGAGATGGCAACGTAGAAATGCTGCCACACTAAGGCCGTTTCCTCCAACAGCAGCTTTAAATCCACTGCTAATGGTCACTAATAGTCACAAGGACTGCAGGGCTGTAAATGACTCATGCCCTCAACAACTGTCCTGGGGTAGGGAATGGCCAAAAAAATCCAAACGCGGCAAATTTTTCAAGAAGGCAATTTGAAGTTGTAAGTTTAGCTCCATCTTTAAACGAATGAAAAGGACATTGATAAACGCAAAACATCAGGAATTATCAGTCGCATGCAAATCCAATCTACACAAAGGTATCACCTCTCACCGGTCAGAATGACCATCAGCAAAAAGTCAACAAACAATAGATGTTGAAGAAGTTGTGGAGAATAGTGTAACCTCTCGGTCTAAGTGGGATGTAAACTGGTAACAGCCAATAATAGCAACAGAATGGCAGTGCGTTTAAAGGTGAAAATTGAGTTACCATATGATCCGGAAGGCCCACTGTTGGGCCTGTCACCTGTGAAAGCCAGAATCAAAAAGACACAGGATGGAAAATCGTGTATTGCAGCAGTATATATCATGGCCAAGACATGGAAGCAACAAAAATGTCCATCAGCAGATGAGTGGATGAAAAAGTGGTCCATGTACACAATGCAACATTAGACACAGAAAAGAATGAAACAATGCCGGTCGCAGCACCATAGATGAGGCTACAGATAATCACACAACTTGAAGTAAGTCAGGAAGCGAGAGACACATATCCTATGATATCACGTATAGGTGTTATCTAAAAATTCATAGGAAGGAACGTATTTCCACAGAGAAGGACATTGACGTGTTCAGAAAACAAGCTTGTGGTTAGCCAAACAGAAAGGTGTGAGGAATATATAACGGAGCGTATAGGGTTTAACAGACATATGCTAGTATTTATAAAATATATAATCATCAGAGACATACCGAATACCAAGAGACGTCTACACAACTTTCTGTAATAACCTATATGGAACAGGATCCAAACATGAAAAGATATATGTATCAATGAAAGAGATTCTGTACACCTAGAACAAACACAACATTGCAATTAAATTTGCTTGGAGAAAAATGAAAATTAAACTAAGAATACCAACAGCAAATAAGTAGACATAGTTTTGGGGTGTTTGTCCTGGCACATTCCACTCTACTTTACAACCTACAAACAGGACTTCCAGGAAGGCTCTTTTCCCTTAGTAACCAGAGTTGGGAATATAGAAATGCTGCCCCCTTGTGGCCGTTTCCTGCAACAGCAGCTTTAAACCCAGAGCTAATGGTCATGTAATAGTCACAATTACTATAGGGCTTTAAATGACACCTGCCCTCAAAAAACGTACTGGTGCAGGTAATGGCCACAGGAATTCAGAACATGGCAAATTTTTCAAGGAAACAATTTGAAGAGGTAAGTTTCTCTGTTTTACTTTAAAAAAAAGTACGTAGATAAAAGCTCAATATTGGGAATTTTTAGATGCATGCAAATCCAAACTACAAAAAGGTATCACCACCCAACACTCAAAATGTCATCTGTAAAAAGTCTACAAACAATAAACGCTGAAGGGTTTTTTATAGAACTGTGTACCCTCAAGTTGCTGGTGGGATGTAATCTGGTAACAGCCAGTAGTGAGAACAGAATGGAGGTGCGTTGAAAGGTAAAAATTGAACTACCATATGATCTAGTAGGCCCAATGCTGGGCCTAACCCATGAGAAGACCAGAATCCAAAAGACACAGGCTGGCAAGCCTGCACTGCATCAATATTTAGCATAGCCAAGACTTGGAAGTAACCAAAATGTCCATCCACAGATGAATGTAAAAAGAAGAAGTGGTCCATGTACACAATGGAGTATTCGCCGTGGAAAAGAATGAAACACTGCTCTTTGCAGCACCATAGATGAGCCTAGAGATAATCACAGAACATGAGGTAAGTCGGAAAGCAGACGACAAATATCCTGTGATATCACTCCTAGGTGTTACCTAACAACTGACACATATGAACATATTTCCACAGAGAAAGACTCCCACAGACTTAGAAAACAAACTATGGTTATCTTAAGGGAGAAGTGGGAGGAATGGATACATTAAGATTAGGGTTACCATACGTATACAAATACATATTAAACACATGTATCAAACAGACCGACCATATACCAAGGGAGGTCTACTGAACGCTCTGTAATAATTTACACGGGGGCTTGCCTGGTGGCACCGTGGTTAAGAATCCTCCTGCCAATGCAGGGGACACAGGTTCGATCCCTGATTCGGGAAGATCCCACATGCTGCAGAGCAACTAAGCCCGTGCACCACAACTAATGAGCCTACGCTCTGGAGCCCATGAGCCATAACTACTGAGACCAGGTGCCACAACTACTGAAGCCCGCACGCCTAGAGCCCGTGTTCCGCAACAAAAGAAGCCACTACGGTGAGAAGCCCGTGCACCGCACCGGAGAGTAGCCCCCGCTCACCGCAACTAGAGACAGCCCACAGGCAGCAAAGAAGATCCAACTCAGCCAAAAACAAATAAATAAATAAAATACATTTATTAAAAAAAATAATAGTAGTTTACATGGGAAGAGCATCTGTACATGAATAAACGTATATAATGTTCAACTGAACCTGATTGTGTACACCTACAACAAACACTATTCTACTCATTACCCCAATTTAAAAAATTAAAACCACGAACAGCAATTAATGAGACATAAAGTTACTGGGGTTGTCTCTGGCCCATTCCATTCTCATTTACAACCTAGGAACACGACTTTCTGGAAGGCTCAGCTGCCCTAGTAACCAGATTTGGGGATGGAGAAATGCTGCCGCCTTGTTTCCGGTTCCCACAAGAGCAGCTTTAAACACTGGGCTAACGGTCACTTAAGATTCACAGCAATTGTAGGGCTGTAAATGACACGTGTCCTCAAAAAATGTCCTGGGGTAGGTAATGGCCAAAAAAGTTCACAACACGGAAAATTTTTCAAGAAAACGGTTTCAAGAGGTAAGTGTTACTCACACTGTTATTTTAAAAAAAGAAGAACATGGATAAAAGCTCAATATCAGGAATTATTGGTTGGATGCAAATCCAAAATACAAAAAGATTTCACCACCCAATATTCAAAATGCCATCCGTAAACAGTCTACAAACAATGAATGCTGATGGGTTGGTGAAGAAATGCATACCCACTATGCTGTTGGTTGGACGTAAACTGGTAACAGCTAATCACGAGAACAGAATGGAGCTGCGTTTAAAAGGTAAAGAAATTGAGCTACCATACAATGCGGCCGATCCCCTAATGGGCCTATCACCTAAGAAGACCAGAATCGGAAAGACACAGACAGGCAAACATGCACTGTAGCAATATTTACAATAGCCAAGACATTCAAGCAAACAAAATGTCCATCAATCGATAAATGGACAAAGAAGAAGTGGTGGACGTACCGAATGGAATATTAGCCTCAGAAAAAATAAATGAACAATGCCGTTTTCAGGACTACAGATGAGACTAGAAATAATCATATTAGGTTAAGTAAGTCAAAAGGGAATGACAAATATCCTATGATATCATTTATACATGTTATCCTAAGATTGCTACCAATGAACATATTTCCACAGAAAAAGAAACTCACAGACTTAGAAAACAAATGAATGGTTAACCAAAATGAAAGGTGGGAGGATGGACAAATTAGGATTATGGAGCTAACAAACATATACGAATGTATGTTAAGTGTATATAAACATACAACACATAAACTGTATGAATTATATAATCACCAATATATAGAAAATATATAATGACAAAACACCTACCATATACCAAGGGAGGTCTACTCAAGATTCTGTAATAACATACATGGTAACAGCATCCGAAGAACAACAGACATATGTATGAATCATTGAGCAGATTCTGTACAGCCAGCCAATCGTAACACTCTCATCAAATTTACTCTGATAAGAAATAGAAATTAAATTAAAAAAAACAAACATAAGTAAGGAGACGTAAACTTCCGGGGTCTTGTGCCAGCACATTCCACTCTAATTCATAAGCGAGGAACATGACGTCCAGGAAGACTCTGTTGCCCTAGTAACAAGAGTTGAGAACGTCATAATGCTGCCGCCTTGTGGCTGTTTCCCACAACAGCAGCTTTAAATCCAGTGCTAATGGTTGCCTAATAGTCACAAGGATTGCAGGGATGTAAATGACACCTGCCCTCAAAATATGCCCTGGGGTAGGGAATAGGCAAGAAAATTCAACACATGACAAATTTTTCAAGAAGTCAATATGAAGAGGGAAGTTGTACTCACTCTTTAAAAAAAAAGCAAAAGAAAAAAATGGACATGCGTAAAGCGCAGTATAAGGAATTATTAGTCACATGCAAATCCAACCTCCAAAAAGGTTTCAGCTCACACCAGTCAAATGACCATCAGCAAAAAGTCTACAAACTATGAATGCTGAAGGGGTTTTAGAGAACTGTGTACCTTCTAGCTGCTGGTGGGATGTAAAGTGGTAACAGCACTAAGGAAAACTGAATGGAGCTGCTTTAAAAGGTAAAAACTGAGCTACCATATGATGCGGCAGGGCACCTTCTTTGCCTATAACCTAAGACCACCAGAAACGGAAAGACAGAGGCAGGCAAATGTGCAATGCAGGAATATTGAAATAGCCAAGACATGGAAGGAAAAAAGGGGTCCATAAACAGATGAATGAACAAAGAAGAAGTGGTATATGGACAGAATGGAATATCAACCACGAAAAAAAATAAAAGAATGGCATATGCAGCACCACAGAGGAGCCTAGAAATAATCACACAATGTGAAGTAAGTCAGAATGCGAAAGACAAATGTCCTATGCTATCACTTATGTTATCTGAAAATTCATAAAAATGAACATATTTCCATAGAAAAAGGCAATCTCAGATTGAGAAGACAAACTGATGGTTAAGCCAAAGAAAAGGTGTGAGGAATGGATATATTAGGATATTGGGGTTAACAAATATATACTAATACATATAAAATATATCATCCCCAAAGACCTACAGAATACCAAGAGTGGTCTACTCAACACTCTGTAATAACCTACATGGAGAAGGACCCAAAGATCAATAGATGTATGTATATGTGTAAATGAACAAGATTCTGTACACCTACAACAAAAGACATTTTCAATCAAACTTGCTCTGAGAAAAAGTACAACTTAAAGACACAAACAAGAATTAAGGAGGCTAAAACTTATGGGGGTTTGTCCTGGCACATTCCAATCTAATCTGCAACCTAACAGCACAACTTGCAGCAAGGTTCTGTTTCCCTAGCAAGCAGAGATGGCAACGTAGAAATGCTGCCACACTAAGGCCGTTTCCTCCAACAGCAGCTTTAAATCCACTGCTAATGGTCACTAATAGTCACAAGGACTGCAGGGCTGTAAATGACTCATGCCCTCAACAACTGTCCTGGGGTAGGGAATGGCCAAAAAAATCCAAACGCGGCAAATTTTTCAAGAAGGCAATTTGAAGTTGTAAGTTTAGCTCCATCTTTAAACGAATGAAAAGGACATTGATAAACGCAAAACATCAGGAATTATCAGTCGCATGCAAATCCAATCTACACAAAGGTATCACCTCTCACCGGTCAGAATGACCATCAGCAAAAAGTCAACAAACAATAGATGTTGAAGAAGTTGTGGAGAATAGTGTAACCTCTCGGTCTAAGTGGGATGTAAACTGGTAACAGCCAATAATAGCAACAGAATGGCAGTGCGTTTAAAGGTGAAAATTGAGTTACCATATGATCCGGAAGGCCCACTGTTGGGCCTGTCACCTGTGAAAGCCAGAATCAAAAAGACACAGGATGGAAAATCGTGTATTGCAGCAGTATATATCATGGCCAAGACATGGAAGCAACAAAAATGTCCATCAGCAGATGAGTGGATGAAAAAGTGGTCCATGTACACAATGCAACATTAGACACAGAAAAGAATGAAACAATGCCGGTCGCAGCACCATAGATGAGGCTACAGATAATCACACAACTTGAAGTAAGTCAGGAAGCGAGAGACACATATCCTATGATATCACGTATAGGTGTTATCTAAAAATTCATAGGAAGGAACGTATTTCCACAGAGAAGGACATTGACGTGTTCAGAAAACAAGCTTGTGGTTAGCCAAACAGAAAGGTGTGAGGAATATATAACGGAGCGTATAGGGTTTAACAGACATATGCTAGTATTTATAAAATATATAATCATCAGAGACATACCGAATACCAAGAGACGTCTACACAACTTTCTGTAATAACCTATATGGAACAGGATCCAAACATGAAAAGATATATGTATCAATGAAAGAGATTCTGTACACCTAGAACAAACACAACATTGCAATTAAATTTGCTTGGAGAAAAATGAAAATTAAACTAAGAATACCAACAGCAAATAAGTAGACATAGTTTTGGGGTGTTTGTCCTGGCACATTCCACTCTACTTTACAACCTACAAACAGGACTTCCAGGAAGGCTCTTTTCCCTTAGTAACCAGAGTTGGGAATATAGAAATGCTGCCCCCTTGTGGCCGTTTCCTGCAACAGCAGCTTTAAACCCAGAGCTAATGGTCATGTAATAGTCACAATTACTATAGGGCTTTAAATGACACCTGCCCTCAAAAAACGTACTGGTGCAGGTAATGGCCACAGGAATTCAGAACATGGCAAATTTTTCAAGGAAACAATTTGAAGAGGTAAGTTTCTCTGTTTTACTTTAAAAAAAAGTACGTAGATAAAAGCTCAATATTGGGAATTTTTAGATGCATGCAAATCCAAACTACAAAAAGGTATCACCACCCAACACTCAAAATGTCATCTGTAAAAAGTCTACAAACAATAAACGCTGAAGGGTTTTTTATAGAACTGTGTACCCTCAAGTTGCTGGTGGGATGTAATCTGGTAACAGCCAGTAGTGAGAACAGAATGGAGGTGCGTTGAAAGGTAAAAATTGAACTACCATATGATCTAGTAGGCCCAATGCTGGGCCTAACCCATGAGAAGACCAGAATCCAAAAGACACAGGCTGGCAAGCCTGCACTGCATCAATATTTAGCATAGCCAAGACTTGGAAGTAACCAAAATGTCCATCCACAGATGAATGTAAAAAGAAGAAGTGGTCCATGTACACAATGGAGTATTCGCCGTGGAAAAGAATGAAACACTGCTCTTTGCAGCACCATAGATGAGCCTAGAGATAATCACAGAACATGAGGTAAGTCGGAAAGCAGACGACAAATATCCTGTGATATCACTCCTAGGTGTTACCTAACAACTGACACATATGAACATATTTCCACAGAGAAAGACTCCCACAGACTTAGAAAACAAACTATGGTTATCTTAAGGGAGAAGTGGGAGGAATGGATACATTAAGATTAGGGTTACCATACGTATACAAATACATATTAAACACATGTATCAAACAGACCGACCATATACCAAGGGAGGTCTACTGAACGCTCTGTAATAATTTACACGGGGGCTTGCCTGGTGGCACCGTGGTTAAGAATCCTCCTGCCAATGCAGGGGACACAGGTTCGATCCCTGATTCGGGAAGATCCCACATGCTGCAGAGCAACTAAGCCCGTGCACCACAACTAATGAGCCTACGCTCTGGAGCCCATGAGCCATAACTACTGAGACCAGGTGCCACAACTACTGAAGCCCGCACGCCTAGAGCCCGTGTTCCGCAACAAAAGAAGCCACTACGGTGAGAAGCCCGTGCACCGCACCGGAGAGTAGCCCCCGCTCACCGCAACTAGAGACAGCCCACAGGCAGCAAAGAAGATCCAACTCAGCCAAAAACAAATAAATAAATAAAATACATTTATTAAAAAAAATAATAGTAGTTTACATGGGAAGAGCATCTGTACATGAATAAACGTATATAATGTTCAACTGAACCTGATTGTGTACACCTACAACAAACACTATTCTACTCATTACCCCAATTTAAAAAATTAAAACCACGAACAGCAATTAATGAGACATAAAGTTACTGGGGTTGTCTCTGGCCCATTCCATTCTCATTTACAACCTAGGAACACGACTTTCTGGAAGGCTCAGCTGCCCTAGTAACCAGATTTGGGGATGGAGATATGCTGCCGCCTTGTTTCCGGTTCCCACAAGAGCAGCTTTAAACACTGGGCTAACGGTCACTTAAGATTCACAGCAATTGTAGGGCTGTAAATGACACGTGTCCTCAAAAAATGTCCTGGGGTAGGTAATGGCCAAAAAAATTCACAACACGGAAAATTTTTGAAGAAAACGGTTTCAAGAGGTAAGTGTTACTCACACTGTTATTTTAAAAAAAGAAGAACATGGATAAAAGCTCAATATCAGGAATTATTGGTTGGATGCAAATCCAAAATACAAAAAGATTTCACCACCCAATATTCAAAATGCCATCCGTAAACAGTCTACAAACAATGAATGCTGATGGGTTGGTGAAGAAATGCATACCCACTATGCTGTTGGTTGGACGTAAACTGGTAACAGCTAATCACGAGAACAGAATGGAGCTGCGTTTAAAAGGTAAAGAAATTGAGCTACCATACAATGCGGCCGATCCCCTAATGGGCCTATCACCTAAGAAGACCAGAATCGGAAAGACACAGACAGGCAAACATGCACTGTAGCAATATTTACAATAGCCAAGACATTCAAGCAAACAAAATGTCCATCAATCGATAAATGGACAAAGAAGAAGTGGTGGACGTACCGAATGGAATATTAGCCTCAGAAAAAATAAATGAACAATGCCGTTTTCAGGACTACAGATGAGACTAGAAATAATCATATTAGGTTAAGTAAGTCAAAAGGGAATGACAAATATCCTATGATATCATTTATACATGTTATCCTAAGATTGCTACCAATGAACATATTTCCACAGAAAAAGAAACTCACAGACTTAGAAAACAAATGAATGGTTAACCAAAATGAAAGGTGGGAGGATGGACAAATTAGGATTATGGAGCTAACAAACATATACGAATGTATGTTAAGTGTATATAAACATACAACACATAAACTGTATGAATTATATAATCACCAATATATAGAAAATATATAATGACAAAACACCTACCATATACCAAGGGAGGTCTACTCAAGATTCTGTAATAACATACATGGTAACAGCATCCGAAGAACAACAGACATATGTATGAATCATTGAGCAGATTCTGTACAGCCAGCCAATCGTAACACTCTCATCAAATTTACTCTGATAAGAAATAGAAATTAAATTAAAAAAAACAAACATAAGTAAGGAGACGTAAACTTCCGGGGTCTTGTGCCAGCACATTCCACTCTAATTCATAAGCGAGGAACATGACGTCCAGGAAGACTCTGTTGCCCTAGTAACAAGAGTTGAGAACGTCATAATGCTGCCGCCTTGTGGCTGTTTCCCACAACAGCAGCTTTAAATCCAGTGCTAATGGTTGCCTAATAGTCACAAGGATTGCAGGGATGTAAATGACACCTGCCCTCAAAATATGCCCTGGGGTAGGGAATAGGCAAGAAAATTCAACACATGACAAATTTTTCAAGAAGTCAATATGAAGAGGGAAGTTGTACTCACTCTTTAAAAAAAAAGCAAAAGAAAAAAATGGACATGCGTAAAGCGCAGTATAAGGAATTATTAGTCACATGCAAATCCAACCTCCAAAAAGGTTTCAGCTCACACCAGTCAAATGACCATCAGCAAAAAGTCTACAAACTATGAATGCTGAAGGGGTTTTAGAGAACTGTGTACCTTCTAGCTGCTGGTGGGATGTAAAGTGGTAACAGCACTAAGGAAAACTGAATGGAGCTGCTTTAAAAGGTAAAAACTGAGCTACCATACGATGCGGCAGGGCACCTTCTTTGCCTATAACCTAAGACCACCAGAAACGGAAAGACAGAGGCAGGCAAATGTGCAATGCAGGAATATTGAAATAGCCAAGACATGGAAGGAAAAAAGGGGTCCATAAACAGATGAATGAACAAAGAAGAAGTGGTATATGGACAGAATGGAATATCAACCACGAAAAAAAATAAAAGAATGGCATATGCAGCACCACAGAGGAGCCTAGAAATAATCACACAATGTGAAGTAAGTCAGAATGCGAAAGACAAATGTCCTATGCTATCACTTATGTTATCTGAAAATTCATAAAAATGAACATATTTCCATAGAAAAAGGCAATCTCAGATTGAGAAGACAAACTGATGGTTAAGCCAAAGAAAAGGTGTGAGGAATGGATATATTAGGATATTGGGGTTAACAAATATATACTAATACATATAAAATATATCATCCCCAAAGACCTACAGAATACCAAGAGTGGTCTACTCAACACTCTGTAATAACCTACATGGAGAAGGACCCAAAGATCAATAGATGTATGTATATGTGTAAATGAACAAGATTCTGTACACCTACAACAAAAGACATTTTCAATCAAACTTGCTCTGAGAAAAAGTACAACTTAAAGACACAAACAAGAATTAAGGAGGCTAAAACTTATGGGGGTTTGTCCTGGCACATTCCAATCTAATCTGCAACCTAACAGCACAACTTGCAGCAAGGTTCTGTTTCCCTAGCAAGCAGAGATGGCAACGTAGAAATGCTGCCACACTAAGGCCGTTTCCTCCAACAGCAGCTTTAAATCCACTGCTAATGGTCACTAATAGTCACAAGGACTGCAGGGCTGTAAATGACTCATGCCCTCAACAACTGTCCTGGGGTAGGGAATGGCCAAAAAAATCCAAACGCGGCAAATTTTTCAAGAAGGCAATTTGAAGTTGTAAGTTTAGCTCCATCTTTAAACGAATGAAAAGGACATTGATAAACGCAAAACATCAGGAATTATCAGTCGCATGCAAATCCAATCTACACAAAGGTATCACCTCTCACCGGTCAGAATGACCATCAGCAAAAAGTCAACAAACAATAGATGTTGAAGAAGTTGTGGAGAATAGTGTAACCTCTCGGTCTAAGTGGGATGTAAACTGGTAACAGCCAATAATAGCAACAGAATGGCAGTGCGTTTAAAGGTGAAAATTGAGTTACCATATGATCCGGAAGGCCCACTGTTGGGCCTGTCACCTGTGAAAGCCAGAATCAAAAAGACACAGGATGGAAAATCGTGTATTGCAGCAGTATATATCATGGCCAAGACATGGAAGCAACAAAAATGTCCATCAGCAGATGAGTGGATGAAAAAGTGGTCCATGTACACAATGCAACATTAGACACAGAAAAGAATGAAACAATGCCGGTCGCAGCACCATAGATGAGGCTACAGATAATCACACAACTTGAAGTAAGTCAGGAAGCGAGAGACACATATCCTATGATATCACGTATAGGTGTTATCTAAAAATTCATAGGAAGGAACGTATTTCCACAGAGAAGGACATTGACGTGTTCAGAAAACAAGCTTGTGGTTAGCCAAACAGAAAGGTGTGAGGAATATATAACGGAGCGTATAGGGTTTAACAGACATATGCTAGTATTTATAAAATATATAATCATCAGAGACATACCGAATACCAAGAGACGTCTACACAACTTTCTGTAATAACCTATATGGAACAGGATCCAAACATGAAAAGATATATGTATCAATGAAAGAGATTCTGTACACCTAGAACAAACACAACATTGCAATTAAATTTGCTTGGAGAAAAATGAAAATTAAACTAAGAATACCAACAGCAAATAAGTAGACATAGTTTTGGGGTGTTTGTCCTGGCACATTCCACTCTACTTTACAACCTACAAACAGGACTTCCAGGAAGGCTCTTTTCCCTTAGTAACCAGAGTTGGGAATATAGAAATGCTGCCCCCTTGTGGCCGTTTCCTGCAACAGCAGCTTTAAACCCAGAGCTAATGGTCATGTAATAGTCACAATTACTATAGGGCTTTAAATGACACCTGCCCTCAAAAAACGTACTGGTGCAGGTAATGGCCACAGGAATTCAGAACATGGCAAATTTTTCAAGGAAACAATTTGAAGAGGTAAGTTTCTCTGTTTTACTTTAAAAAAAAGTACGTAGATAAAAGCTCAATATTGGGAATTTTTAGATGCATGCAAATCCAAACTACAAAAAGGTATCACCACCCAACACTCAAAATGTCATCTGTAAAAAGTCTACAAACAATAAACGCTGAAGGGTTTTTTATAGAACTGTGTACCCTCAAGTTGCTGGTGGGATGTAATCTGGTAACAGCCAGTAGTGAGAACAGAATGGAGGTGCGTTGAAAGGTAAAAATTGAACTACCATATGATCTAGTAGGCCCAATGCTGGGCCTAACCCATGAGAAGACCAGAATCCAAAAGACACAGGCTGGCAAGCCTGCACTGCATCAATATTTAGCATAGCCAAGACTTGGAAGTAACCAAAATGTCCATCCACAGATGAATGTAAAAAGAAGAAGTGGTCCATGTACACAATGGAGTATTCGCCGTGGAAAAGAATGAAACACTGCTCTTTGCAGCACCATAGATGAGCCTAGAGATAATCACAGAACATGAGGTAAGTCGGAAAGCAGACGACAAATATCCTGTGATATCACTCCTAGGTGTTACCTAACAACTGACACATATGAACATATTTCCACAGAGAAAGACTCCCACAGACTTAGAAAACAAACTATGGTTATCTTAAGGGAGAAGTGGGAGGAATGGATACATTAAGATTAGGGTTACCATACGTATACAAATACATATTAAACACATGTATCAAACAGACCGACCATATACCAAGGGAGGTCTACTGAACGCTCTGTAATAATTTACACGGGGGCTTGCCTGGTGGCACCGTGGTTAAGAATCCTCCTGCCAATGCAGGGGACACAGGTTCGATCCCTGATTCGGGAAGATCCCACATGCTGCAGAGCAACTAAGCCCGTGCACCACAACTAATGAGCCTACGCTCTGGAGCCCATGAGCCATAACTACTGAGACCAGGTGCCACAACTACTGAAGCCCGCACGCCTAGAGCCCGTGTTCCGCAACAAAAGAAGCCACTACGGTGAGAAGCCCGTGCACCGCACCGGAGAGTAGCCCCCGCTCACCGCAACTAGAGACAGCCCACAGGCAGCAAAGAAGATCCAACTCAGCCAAAAACAAATAAATAAATAAAATACATTTATTAAAAAAAATAATAGTAGTTTACATGGGAAGAGCATCTGTACATGAATAAACGTATATAATGTTCAACTGAACCTGATTGTGTACACCTACAACAAACACTATTCTACTCATTACCCCAATTTAAAAAATTAAAACCACGAACAGCAATTAATGAGACATAAAGTTACTGGGGTTGTCTCTGGCCCATTCCATTCTCATTTACAACCTAGGAACACGACTTTCTGGAAGGCTCAGCTGCCCTAGTAACCAGATTTGGGGATGGAGATATGCTGCCGCCTTGTTTCCGGTTCCCACAAGAGCAGCTTTAAACACTGGGCTAACGGTCACTTAAGATTCAC